>NW_025763377.1:0-1200000 GCF_016097325.1 Aspergillus melleus
ACCCTAATGTAAACCCTAATGTAAACCCTAATGTAAACCCTAATGTAAACCCTAATGTAAACCCTAATGTAAACCCTAATGTAAACCCTAATGTAAACCCTAATGTAAACCCTAATGTAAACCCTAATGTAAACCCTAATTTATATAATCGAAAATTAATGGGAAATGATAGTTAAAGATATAATATTGTTATATAATAATTAAATTTCGGGAATTTATAATAATATTTAATTAAATCTTTCGCCAAGCATAATAAAAGATAAAAAGGATCTGATCAGCTCTGAATAGAGTTAGGAAATGGAATGAATATTGACGGCAGTAAAAGATGCTAGTTAAAGATAGTTGCATTATGGTGATGATATTCGACTTTTAATTCAGAGACGAATCATTTATTATGAAAAATTAAGAAATTTATCATTATGAAAACAATTTGATATCACGTGTTTGATATTATTTTGGATGGGTCAATTATAGCGTATGACTTCGATATTTTGTTGTATGAATTCATTTTTGTTTGTCTTTTTGTTTTTTTTATTCTAATTAATCTTCTTTTTTTTTTGTTATTATCACTCGTCTAAAGAAATTTTCGCTTAGTTATTTGCTTTTTTTTATTATTTTTTTGTCTTTTTTTTTTTTTTTTTTTCAATATTATCATTTCTTTTTTTTCTTTTCTCGAATCTTTATCTTTTCTTTTTTATATTGCGATTCTCATCTTGATTCTTTCAAACATAGTTAAATAAATCTTTTATTTTTATTTTCTTTTTTTTATATAGAATGCGTTAGCAATCATATTGTGATCTTTTTTTTTGTTGATTGTTAATTGTCAGTTTTATTTTATATTTTCAGATCTTATAAATTTTTCAATTTCAATTTTTTTTTTTTTATTTTTATATGCCGTCGCGTTATCGCGTTATCTGATTTATTGTATTTTATTAATCGTTCATTGTGGCCTCATTTTTAGAATATTCCTCGGATACTGCGATCCGGTTTTTTTTACATTTTTTTTGACAAATACCGCTATTATAGCCATATTTCGATTGATAAATGCATATATTTTGTTTGAAAAAATGAACTTTATTTGAAACAATATAGATTAAATGATGAAGAGGCGGTCGAAGTATGAATTTAAGAGTTTGGATGTGAATTGTGATTTAAAGTTTATTTTGTCTATAAACGGAATCTTCTGGCTCATGTACACGTTTGGTTATTTAAGTTATGGTGTTGTTCGTACATTATTTGTTTGCCTTTGAGCGTTTCGAATGCAAATTATAAATCAGTCTTGTTATGTGACGGAGATTTTGGTTCAAAAATGAAATCAATTGGAATTGTTTATGAATTAAAACAATCAATCTCATCTTATTTAAAAATGATATTCTGTTTTTTTTTTTCATTTTCTGGACCAGCAATGTCGGAGAATATAACAGTTAATGTGAGATTCAGATATTTTTATATTGTTTTGTGTGATAAATTTAAAGATTTGCGACAATGATTGCATCCGTCTGTTTGAAATAATGTGATGTGATTTTTTTTGATATCGATTACAATTTTCAATTTTTCAAAATCTTGAACAATAACACGCAGAATTTGGCTGAGACATTGGATTTTAAAGATACAATAAAATTGTGGAATCTTTATTTTATCGATGATGAAGCGAAATCCATTTTGAAAGCATATATTGATTATTGCAAAGAACGGTTTGGAGTTGAAAAGGATGTTTTTGATCAGAATAATTATTGCATATTGAATACAATTATAAATCAATTAATTTTAGATTCAAATGCAAAAGTGATTTGGATCTGATTTGATTGTTTCATTTTTAATATGTCAGGCAGTGTCATGAACGTCATCTTTTTCGTTATTATAATGTTGTAATATGCGATGAAATTGATTATAGCAAAATCCGATCTTTTTGATTTTTTAACGCGGTTTCGGGTATCTCTGCTATTTTTCGAGTTTTACGATCTGATTCACGTCTGGAAGATGCTGGACTTTTTTTATTGGGTTGAAAAGAAGAATTGTGTGTTTTGAAAGCGCAAGTTTCAGAAAAATAAAACGATTCAATCGATTTTTGTTCGAACATTATTTATCGATCAATGAACGAAAGTTGTAAGCATTATGATTTCGTTTATAAATGAAAAGGACGGATCATCATTAGAAAATATTATTGTCGAAGTTATCAAAATGCAAGATATAATCAATATGATCGATGATTTAGTTGTCGCTGCATTAATTGTAAAGAACGATTACAATAAGGATTGCAAGAGCGATGAGGACAGTGATTTGTTTATAATTAATATTTTGATTATTGACAAGATTTGACAGATCTGATAGATTGAAAAGCAAATAATGATGTTTATGTTCGAGATGTCAAAGATTTATCGATCTCGGAATTGTTCAATTATAATCAAAAAACAACATATCCAATTGTTGCGGATCTTGACGGCCGACATAAACAAATATATAATATAAAAACACGAATTGACGGTGTTTATTATAACAAATAGACTATTTGATACGGATTTGATAGCGATATTGACGCAGTTAATTCTGACATAAAAAGTGATAGTTGATGCAAACGATATTGTTGACGCAATAAAAAATCAAAGATTTAACAAATCAAATAATCTGTCTGCGGCAATTGTCGAATCGAATTTAATGAAGATAATATAAGAGTCAATGTGTTACGCGTTTGTCGCAGTTTTTAATTACATGGAAGACTGCGTCGAATTGAGATTTGATTTGAAAAATCCGTCGATTTCAGACGTTCAAGAAATCGAATTCGTGTAATTAAAATTGTGGCAAATAATGACGATCGTTTGGATGCGATAATAAAAAATGTGTGTCATTTATGGTGGCATTCTCGCTGATAGATGCGAATTAAAAAAAACATTTATTGTTTTAAAACATATTTATTTGTCTGCTGTCTTTTTGCCCGTGGATCAAATCCAAAAATCTATTTTGATAGTCTATTCTTTGGAAATACTGATCATGTGAATGAAAAAAAATTGTATAATGATTGAAAAATATTTTAATCTTGATCATCTTTTACAATCAATCGAAAACAATAATTGATATGGGTCTAAAAGAGCTTGTTATGAATATGATTGATATTCTATGGGATCGGCTAGAGGACCTTTTTAAAGATTAGGATCAAACGATGTGTATTGTGATATTGTTTTTCTACATTATTTGGGCGATCAGGATCATAATGTTGATCTTTTGTGCGGACGATAGAGCTAACAATATGAACAATAGCGAAAAGAACAATTCTAAGAATGTTGCACGCAAGCCGGATTAAGACAAAACAAAAAAAGAAAAAAGTGAATTGTTTGAAAAAAACGAATATGAATGGGAATTTTTCAATAATATGAACAATAATGTGATAAATCAAATATTGACCAAGATCTAAATCTGTTATGATGTAATATATTATTTGGGATCATTATAAATGGATTTAGAAAAAACTTTTAGCATTATGGAAGAAAACAAGCAAGATTGATATTGATTAATCAAAATCTTTCACATGATGTTCGAGGGAGCGTTTGTTCGAGTCATAATAAACGAAACATATAATATTAAAACAATTCGAATGCGCAATCATTAGATGCTAGTCTTGCTGCAAATGAACGACTTTTGAGAGCTGATGGTTATTTTCATATGAAATTGATTGATCGATCTTTGCGATTATTTTATTCAATTTTACAAGAACGTTTTCAACGCGAAAAACAACATGGGAAAATTGGATTGGAAGATTGTTGAGACAGAATTTTTGACATGTGTCGAACAGAAGGAAAAAAATATGATTAAAGAAATTGATTTATTTTATTATTTGTTCACGTTTTGTCGTTTGGCAATCTTTGTCGAGTGTGAAGATATGATTGTGTGGCAGAGATTGATTGTTTTGTTAATTATTTTCAAAATGATTTGTTTGACGAGAAATATTGGAAATAAAATGGACATTTTGCTTTTGAGTGAAAATGCTGTCAAATGAATACATATTGATAAAGAAATCTCACCGTTGGCGGTCAATACAATCAAATTAATGCACACGATTAAAAATCGGATGTTTCATCAATAAACGTGCATGCGCATCATTATATTAACGGAAATGAAACCGAAAAAAAAAGATTTAAAATTATCAAAAAATGTTATTATGACGAGATTACAGATAATCAGTCGATTTACATTTATAATAAATATACAATGTCAATTGACACACGTAGCCTTCTATTTGTGTTTGGAAATATTCTATTGTCGACTAGATCGAAAGAAAATCAAAATAGAAACAATTGTTGAAAAAATTCTTATCTTGAATTAAAATTTCAATTATTTTTTTTAAAATATCCGCACAAATACAATCTATCTCGCTCCCAACACATGCATAACAATAATCTATTATCTGACGCGATAATGCACGAAATTTCAATATTTTTATTGAATATTTCAAAAAAAAGATCTATTTGATTAATTCGGTCTTAAAAACAGTCGTTTGTCGCATTTTTTTATTTTTATTTAATGACTCATTGTTCATTGAATGATGCTGATATTTTTGCATGTTCTCGACGTGAAATTTGTAACTATTATCATTGAAATAACAAATAAAGAACAGACACAGATAATTAACGCGTTTAATTTTTAAAACAATAATGTATCCGTGTTGATAACAAATTTTTACACAAGAATTATCGACATTAATTTTCACAATAAATGTTATTGTGTCGTGTTTTTCAAATAATCAAATAGTGTGAACGGTAATTTACAGATTATGAATTATTTGTATCATTTTGATCAGCTTTTCGTTTAAAAAGTGTAAATTCTGATTTACAAAGGGACATTTGACGACTATATAAAAAATATAAACATTATTAAGATTTTGTTACAAATGACCGTCGATTTAGATCCGATGTTTTAAGCGGCTGAATTTAGTTTGAAGATAATAAAAAATCAAAATAAGAATAATGATTTTTAGATTGCTGTGACTGAAAATGATAACAATCATGATTACAATGATAACAATTATCATTATTATTATTATCAGATTGCCAGGGCTGAGAAAAAAAAGCACATGTGAGAAATTGCGGTAGTTAAACTCTGCGTTATGTTTAATTGTTATTAATGTTAATTAATCCATACATCACTCGACAATTGGATCAAAATTATACGACAATTAGATCTTCAGCAGAACAAAGTGAAAACAACAATTGTTTAAATTGTTCTTTTATTCGAGCCCGAAAAACGCAAAGATTCGTTCGGGTCGGATACGCATGAATCTAAACGTCTAAAAATGATAAAGATCTTTTTGTCCCTGGACAAAAATCGCGAAAACTAATTGGTTGAGAAACAGTAGAAAGAAGCGATTGTGAAACCGAAAAAATCTTAACTACAAAAATTGAAAATTAAAAAATTTAAACTAAATCAATCAAAATTGTCAGCGGCCGAATCGGCAATTAAGTTGAAAATTTTCGTGAATAAGTTTTTGTTCATGAGCTAAATGTGCAAGAATATGCAACGAACTAATTGACCGATCGATTCAGATCTTTCAAATAATGATAGGAAAGGATATCAATTGCGCTCTCGCGAAAAAATTATGATTAAATCATGAATCTAATCAATTATATTATATCGATCGGTTATTTTAACAAAAAAAAATCTCGTCAATATATGGATTTGATAAATAAAAAGATATTGCATTGAAAAGAGAATATTAATCACATTTGATCTTTATGTCTATGATCGTTATTTGTAGATGAGATTGAAAAATCAAAAAAAAAAAAAATAAATAAATAAACAAATAAACAAATAAACAAAAAAAATCTCCGTCGGACCAATCCAGAAGAGTGATTTTTGTTTATAATAACGCGAGATTGAATTGGATTTTATATTTTTTTGAAATTAGAAATGAGAGATTTGACGTGAAATGATTATATTTTTTTTAAAAATGATATTACTTTTTTAATTTAAATTGTTAAATGTAGATATCTCAATGCGATTTGAATTGAATTTTATATAAAATGTAAAATAATATCGATGAAGTTTGTACAGAAAAATAAAAAAAAAAATGATAACAAATTAATTTAAAAATAATCAATTATATATCTTTTTTTTTGTCACGATGCAGATTTTGATGTCTGAAACATCTTTTAATTATGGCCCGGAAAATCATATTATTCGTTTCGAGATCTGCATATCTTTCCGCTTGTTTGAAGATCCTGTTCTAGCTTTTCAAACTACATTTTGTCTATTAGTCTGTATATAGCTTGATCCTGTGGCAATTCAGAGATACTGTGAGTTATTAGTCTATCTGTTTGTCTATTATCAGCTCTACCATCCCCGCCAGCCCGCACTTTGACATTATGTAGCTTCCATTCTTAGAGCTGGTATCCGCCCGAAAATGACAGCTATCTCGAATCTCTTGTCTTTTCTAAACAATCCAGAAGAATTAACCCAGCATATTGTTGAACATGTCTCGGAATGATATAATTATTGCAAAAAAATTCACTTTTATATAATAGATGTTAGCCAGAATCTCAATAAAAAAGAATTATTATTAGCTTTTTAGGCTGAACAATCTCAACAAAAAAAAATGAAGATGATTCATCGCTGACTAAAGCCATAAATGCTCGTAATATAACTCTTAAAAAAAGAGATCAAGTTATAAAAAAACAAAACCAGACTATTCAGATAATTACATCAATAATTAACATTCTGATCCAAATCCCTGAATCATTCGTTAAAAAATTTTTAATCACTTCAATAGAAATGTTTACATTAATCAATTCTGGATTTTCTGTCTCTATTTATCTTTTTGAACGCCTGCTCGATTCTAATAAATTTGAAAATATCTGATCAGATTTCTGTCGTTTTATCTTTTAAATTAAAAAAAAAATAACTATTAACCGCAACCGTTTTCCGACACTCCAAACCCGCATGGCCTATGTTTTTAATCGCCTAAAAGAACTACCCTATGCCCAGGTCTTATCGTACATCAAAGACGAGATCTGCCAATTGAATGATTATACCAATATCTTAAAAATACTGGACCGAGCCTATGATGACCCAAACTGCATCTATAACGCCTGAACTATTTTCTATAATCTACAGCAAAAGAACCAAGAGTTTTCTGTTTTCTTTACTGAATTTCAACGTCTTGTTATGAAAAGAAAAATCGCTGAAAATAGTCTCTCTATGTTTTTTAAAAAAGCTGTAAATCAAGAATTAAAAGACATAATGATGCATCAAGAACTTCTTACTGACAATTATATCGATTTTGTTATTTTTTTGCAAAAGCTCGAAAACCACCGCAAACAATATATCCAAAATTAGCTTTAAAAACCGATTCCCGGTACTCAAAGCTCCTCGCGCTGTCTTGTCATTAAAAATCCCAGAAGTCTATTCTGGAATGTCATTATTGAAACATTTAAACCCACCTTAGCTATTTTTGATCTCGATACTATAGACTTCTCTTTTACATGTCGCTCGCTCTCTAAATCTCGTGATTCAATCTGTAAAGAGCGAGGTGAATGCTTCCGTTGCAACTCTAGCCAACATTTTATTAAAGACTGTTTCGAGCCCGATAATCGCACTTATCAGATCAATTATACTGTCCGTTTTGTCTCGTCTTCTAAAACTGTTTCGCTTTCTAGAAGATAATCACCTGCCTCTGTATCATATTCTATATTTCAAAATCTGCCTGTATCTTCTTCAATCCAGGCCTTCTAATCCCGCGCTATGCTTCAACCGGAACGACTATACTCCCCAGACTCGAGCGAACAATTAAAAAGAATCAATTTGATTTAAACCGCAGCCAGACGGACCCTTTTGCGCGAATATATCAAATATCTGAAACTGCTACTAGAGGACTTTCAATTGAAAAAGAACTCCGAAAAACTGACTTATTGATTATCTTTATTATTTTGAATCTTGAACAGAACGAGATTGCTATTTACATTATGTTTGATATTGGCTGTTCTATATCCCGTGTTATAAATAAGAATTGAACTAAAGCCCACCATTTGATCCTGTATTTCTTGAACAAGCCTAAGTCTATAGTGGATTTTGATGGCCGTGAAAATAAAGCTGACGTTATTATCTACTATATTCGCATGACCCTGAAAACCCATGATCATGTCGAAAAAGATATTCCATTTTTAATTATTCAGCTAGCACATTTCTCTGTTATTATTGATTTATCATAATTAAAGATTCATAATTCTCGCATGAGTTTTGCAAAATATATTTTTCAATTTTCCAGTTCATACTGTCAGAAGCATTGCAATATTCCAGCCCGATCTGCTAAGATCCGAACCCTGCATGATGTCCCTGCCCGAGCCAGACCCACGAACCTGAAGGCTCCCGAATCTCTGAGAAACCGAGACTTCCAAATAGTCTCATTAGCTGCTTGCGCTGCGTACGCCCGCAGAAGAAATAAAGTCTATGTTTTAATAATTAAACAAATTGATGAAGTAGTTCAGATTACTTCTGAGCTATCTGAACCTAAATTCTCAAATGAATTTAAAGACTTTGCAGATGTCTTTTTTTCAAAAAAAATGGAAAAACTTCTCTCACATCGAGATTACAATCATACAATTACTCTTGAATCAGAAAAAAGACTTCCGTTTGAATCACTTTACGATATGTCCCGAGAGGAATTCTCAGCGCTTTGAAAATAACTGTTAGAAAATCTAAAAAAGAGATTTATTTGTTCAAGTTCTTCGTCTGCTGCATCTCCAGTTCTGTTCGTAAAAAAATCAGACAAAGGCCTGCGCTTTTGTGTCGATTATTGAGTTCTAAATGCAATTATTATCAAAGATCGATATTCACTATCCCTTGTAAAAGAGACCCTGAACAACCTCAAAAGCATGCGTTACTTTATCAAGATCGATATTATTAACGCGTTTAACAATCTTCGTGTTAAAAATGGGCAGGAATGGTTGACTGTTTTTCGAATCCGTTTAGACCTATATAAATCTCTAATGATACCCTTTGAACTGACAAAGACCCCCGGAACATTCCAGCGATATATAAACGATATCTTGCGAAATTATTTTGATGTTTTCTGTACTGTCTACTTGAACAATATTCTGATTTATAGCCGCACCCACTCCAAACATATGAAACATGTCTGTCTAATCTTCCAGAAGTTACGGAACGCTAACTTGTATGCAAAGCTTTCTAAATACGAATTCGCAATTCTCGAAACTAAATTCTTGGGCCTGATTATCGGCCAAAAAAACATCCAAATGGATCTTGTAAAAGTTGACACAGTTGTTAATTGATTTATTTCTACTTGTGTAACAGATATACAAACATTTTTGGAATTTGACAATTTTTATCGCCAATTTATTAAAGATTTTTCAAAACTTATTACCCTGTTTGTTGCTCTAATTCGAAAAAATGTCCCGTGGAAATGGACGTTTATCTGTCAAAAAGCTTTAAATGATTTAAAAAGAACTTTCATTGATGTCTCGATCTTGCAATTATTTAATTAGATTTATGATGTTATTTTGGAAACTAATGTCTCTGACTACGTATTTGCTGAAATTTTATTTTAATACGAAAATAACAGAATATTACATTTTATTGCATTTTTTTCAAAGAAACACTTTCCGACTAAATGCAATTATAAAATTTATAACAAAGAATTACTCGCTATTGTTTGATGTTTCGAAGAATGATGTTCCAAGCTCGAAGAGGCTCCTTCACTCATTCAAGTTATCTTTAATTATCGCAATCTGAAATATTTTATGTCGACAAAGCTTTTGAACTGCCGTCAAGCCCGTTGATCTGAATTTTTGTCTTATTTTAACTTTAAAATTGTTTATCGATCTAAGAAATACGGAATAAAATCTGATAACCTGACCAGAAGATCAGAAGATCTTCCCAAAGAAAAGAATGAACGTCTGCTACATCAAAGCCAAACTGTCCTAAAACATAAAAATCTTGATCTGTCTAACCTGATTGAACGAACCAGCCCGCCCAAATCAACCAGCTCGCCTGAATCAACCAACCAGTCTAAATCAACTAGCCCGTCTGAATCAACAAGCCCGTCTGAATCAGTTAACTCACCTAAAAACCTCGAAATCTCGCACACAGATGAGATTCCTGGTCGACTAGCCTCTATTATTAGAACCCGAACTCGAAAAATTGTTACTTTTGAAAATAAACAAAGCCTGCAATTATCTTCTAAGATACAACCCCGCCTATGTGAAATCTATAAAAAAGATAAAGAGATTCGAAATGTCTTAAAAATCTTGACTACAAATAAAGATCATCATTTAAGAGTTATTCTGACCGTCTGCAAGCAAAAAGACAACTTTTTATTTTACAAAAATCGTTTATAGATTTCTAACGATAATCAAATAAAAACAGATTTAATCCGTTTGATTTATGATAAACCTGCGTCCGAACATCCAGAAAGAGCTCGAACGTATGAACTTTTGTCTTGAGATTATTATTGGCTCAACATGTATAAATATGTGATTCAATAAACAATAAACTGTCACATTTACCACCGCATAATCTCGTCCCGTAAAGCGAAACAAAGTATTCTGAAATCTTTATCTGTATTTGAACGCGTCTAAAAAGATATTTTTATGAATTTTATCACGCATCTGTTTGAAAACGAGAGCTACGACATAATTCTAATTATTGTGAATCGCTTAACTAAAATAAAACATCTAATTTCATGCAATTCAATTATCAATGCCCCAGCTGTAACCGCAATGTACGTGCAACATGTATAAAAGTTACATAGATTACCTCAATCGATCCTGTTCGATAGAGATCTTCAATTTATTATTCAATTCTAGAAACATTTGATCAAATGTCTGGATATCACCAGCAAGTTATCAACTGCCTATCATCCTGAAATCGACAGTCAGATTGAACGTGTGAATATCATATTAGAACAATATCTGCGAGCTTATGTGAATTATCTGCAAAATGATTGAAGTATCTGACTTTCCTTAGCTGAATTTGTTCTAAATGTCACGTATTTTGAATCTATCAAGACAATCTTCTTTTTTACAAACTACGGGTTCCACCCCCGTATGAGATTTGAACCAATATTTATCGAAAATCATCGTGATTATAATCAATCCGTTATTCGAGATGTAAAACAATTTGTTATCCGAATGCAAGTTATTATGGAATTTGCTCGTGCAGAAATGTTATCAACTCAGACCCGTTATGCTGAACAAACTAATAAACGACGCCGTCCCGTTTAAAGATTCAAGAAAGACCAGTTAATATGATTAGATGTTTGCCATATCAAAACTTTACGATCTAACAAAAAGCTGGATTGGAATATCTTGGGCCCATATCGTATTGAAAAAGTTATTAGCTCGTATGCTTATTGTCTGAAACTCTCGCCCAACATAAAAATACATTCTATATTTAATGTTAGCCTATTTATCCCTGTCTGCCCAAAATCTCTGTTTGACCAACATCATCTCCCATCATCGCACGTAAAAGTCAATGAACTGGAAAAATGAAAAATCGAAGATATCTTTGATTCGTTTTGGAACCGTCGCGGTCGCGGCCGCTGCCTGATTTATGTTATCAAATGGGTCAGATATATGGACCCTACTATTGAGCCTGCTGAATATCTTGAACACGCAGAACAGATCATTCAGAACTATCACCGCCAGTATCTTGGTAAGCCTGGTCCCCTTCGGCCTCACGGAACTCGGCCATAGAAGAGGGGCGTACTGTCACGATGCAGATCTTGATGTTTGAGACACCTTCTAACTATGGCCCAGAAGGCCATATTATCTGTTCCGGGATCTGCATATCTTCCCGCTTGCTTGAAGATCCTGTTCTAGCTCTTCGAGCTACGTCTTGTCTATTAGCCTGTATATAGCTTGACCCTGTAGCAATTCAGAGATACCGTGAGCTATTAGCCTACCTGCCTGCCTGCCATCAGCTCTACCACCCCCGCCAGCCCGCACCTTGACAATACTGCGCGCGTTCGCAAATCCTTAAAAAAAATTCCATCCCCACTGATTATTCGTTGGGTCGTTCCGCAGCTCATGAAGAACTAATCGAGATACAATTATTTCGCGTATCTTGTTCTTGTATAGCAAAAAAAACCCCTCGAACTAAATCTAAACTAATTAAACCTGCTTTGCAATAAACTAACAAAACCCCGACATGCTTAGCTGTAACTCTTTATAACTAAGCATCTGATCATCGTCGCTCCAATAAATATAATCTATACTTGTCGTGCTATTCTGGATTTTCTTTTCGTAAACCCGTAGTCGTGTGATCCAGCCGAACGGAACACGCACACCAAATATTAAAAACCGCTCTCGCATTTCATCTAGAACGTCGGCCGAATAAATTACCTGACCAGTTTCAACAAGCTAAACCATCTACAGAGCGATTAACATCTGAACTATTTTTATTAACCCGGATAGATAGCTAATATAACTATAAGATTTCAAAAAGATCTGTTGTTTTACATCAATTCCAAGAATTGCAAAAAATCTAATTAAAATGCTCTCAAAGAAATCCCTTTTAAAGATATGATCGAGTAAAGAAATCGAGAACGCTAAACAAATTTGATCAAGCTGTTTCTCCACCTGCTTCTGTTAATTTACGCATTACGATAATTCTAGATCCTATCCTTCAATGAATAAGTCGATCAGCTACTGACCATAGATCTCCATTCGATCGAGCGCAACAAACTGGACGATATTCAATTAATAACAAAGCATAATCAACTAATCGATCCAGCTGCTGCGATAAGCAAAGCAGATCAAACGCTGTCAGATTTGATCGTATCGACGGTAAATGGCCAACCGAAAATGGATTTAAATCAACCAATTCCAGATCTCTGACCGACAAAAGAAGATATTAATCTGAATCTGATCAAATTCATTGATTCGACCATCCTTGATCGCGTGATAAATCTGATCAATTAATCGCTGGACACTAACAATAAACTATTCGAGTAAAAATTCGGCGATAAAATCAAGAAAATAGTTCAAAAAAACAACCGCCGTTAAATCTTGTCCGCATAAATACTCGGACCAACGTGTGAGCTCCAGTCAAAGGCATATCGCAATTAGATCAGGGTCAATCGTAAGAATTTGGCCGTCGATCCACTCGACCGTGATTTGCTCTTCCTATAACGCCTGTTCAACCCGGGCCCGAATAATCGCAGTTGGAGTCCTTAACAAAATTGT
This sequence comes from Aspergillus melleus, assembly GCF_016097325.1. Taxonomy (NCBI): domain Eukaryota; kingdom Fungi; phylum Ascomycota; class Eurotiomycetes; order Eurotiales; family Aspergillaceae; genus Aspergillus; species Aspergillus melleus. Next base: position 13,188 of record NW_025763377.1, read on the forward strand.
CTTTTTTTTTCTTTAATCGATTCAAATGTCCGCGCAGATTATTTCAAAAAATCAACTACCTGAGCGAATTAGAAAAAAACACTGACAGCTGATCAAACAATCAATTAAGCGATTCTATAATCGGATCTAAATTCGAACGATTGACTATTGATCGCGCTAATTCCGCCCATCCTGATTTGCATACTTGTCGATCCTATGTCACCGCATATTATCGGCCGATCGTCCAATGAATCCGCAATAAAGACAGCTGTAGCCTTGATAAATCGGAAATCCTGGAACAAACAGACTATCAATTGAAGAAAAACGGATTGTTTTTTGTATCAGATCAAACCAAAACTGCTGAAGTATAGCAATTAATATAGCCTATCGGAAGACTGAAATGGTCACATCAAAATAAATTGAATGATGCGTTCGAAGATGGGTTTTTAAAGTTGTAGATATAACAACATACTGACAATTGAGTGCGGTGCAGATCTAGATCTGATAAGTTGGGTTATAAAAAAAGAGATTCATAATATATAAAAGATAAAGATGAACCAATAGTAGCAATCGGGAAATTCGAAAAAAATAGGCAAAAATAAAAGTGAAAGAAATTTGGATTTGAATTCTTATTATTTTTGATGTTTAAACACGCGTCGCGTCACTCGCGTTGTCTTATTCTTTTTTCTTCTTTTTTTTTTTTTGTAGATAAATCACTTTTAACGTTTTCAATCACCAAGTGGTCCAAATCATCAAGCAATCCGTTTTTTTCCACATCTTCATCTATATCAACCCTTAAAATCACCAACGCCATTAGAATTGACTAATTAAATACATGAAATAACAGCTATTTATTAGGGCAATATCAAATTATATGTCCAATTGTTTCATAGCCATTACAGCGTTGTGGAATTTGTCAACAAAACATTGGAATAGATTCTTTAGACTGTTTATTAAGTAGTTGAACGCGATTTTGACCTTCCTGTACATTAAAAAAGCGATCACTACCTATTTTATCACGTTTTCTTGCCTTGCTTTGACGTTGTCATCCATTTTCGGCTTCTAAAATCTTTATTTATTGCTCTAAAATCAGTTGGGTTTACATTACCATTTGCGCCGCTTTTTCAAAATATTGAATATAAACAATAAAACTGTTAGAAAGCTATCACTTTCTATTAAGACTGTTCTGCAGGCTTCAGATCTTTCAATCCAACTAACAAATATTCTGTGGGATTTGAAAAGCAAAGAAAATCGAGCCTTCAATTAGTGATGGTGCAAATGTAAGTGTATGTAATCGAAAGGCAAGTTTGGAGAGAACATGCTCTGGATTAAACGACTTAAACCCTGTTTCTTTAAAACCGCTGCAGATATTGGATAGACTGAAAACTCTTTTGTGTGCATCTGGATATAACAATAAAAAGTCTTCTTTATCAATGTGATCATTGCCGACAATCATACAATCTTCAAGAAGCTTTCCGTATGCCCCTTTTAACGGACTAAAAATATCCACATCAAGCGGTTGAAAAAAATACAAAGAATGAGAAGACATGCAAAGACATATAATTGCATTCTATTTGCAAAATCATCGAATTCAACAATTAAATGACTGCTATAGCCGTCAAAAATAAGTAGACGTTTTGCATCAGTCATATAACACTTAAAAAACGGTTTAAAAACATTTTTTAACCAAAAAAGACTTCTTTCATCAGTTGTCCAACCATTCTGACTAGTCCAAATCCACCAATCGCAAGAAAGCTTAGGTTCTTGAAATCAAGCAGCTTGTTGAAGGCTTGCTTTCAATCTAATAACTGATAATAGATATATGTCTTTTGACCCAATTGTCTTAATAATTATAACCCATTCGCGATTGCCTTGAATAATTCTGCACGATCGCTCATTGCGCTCAACTGCAATAATTATTTTCGAAATAGAGCAGAGTCTTATTGCAAAGCCAATCTCGTCAAAATTCTAAATATCGTTTTTATGTATGCCGTGCTCTTGAATAGTCGTTTGTACAATTTCAAATCACGGTTTTATAATCTTTGGATTTTTTTGCTTTGCGCGCTGATAGATAATACGTTTTATATATTGCGTACAAAACTCAGAATGACATTTAATAAATTTATATAACCAATTGATTCCAAGAACTGCGAAAGAGTCTTGTAAATGATTATCAAACAATATCTAAACCATTTCACGCAGAAATTCAGGTCAAATTGAAAATCCACGTTTATTTGTATCTAATAATCACTTTAAAAATAATTCTTCGTCGTATTCTGTCAGTTTGTGGCCATTAACGCGTGTTTCCGATCGTGATTTGGTTTCATTAAGCTGTCGCAGTAGAGTTGTTTTAAAAACACCAAATAGATCTGCCGCACGCGTTTTTGATCGAATTTTTTTTTGAATTAGAGGCAGATATTGTCATCTAAATTCGACTCTCCTTCGAAAGAGGCATTTTCGATTATAGTGATGAAATAAAGACGCGTCAAATATGAAACTTCGAATTAGATGAGCGTGCGGAAGAAAACGGACCGTTCGATGGTTTAAACCATTCGATAATTGAAAACATTATCAACGCGAATTATGAGATCAGACTAATTAGATCGACAAAAGAAGAAAAAAAAGACTCGGCCTCTTTTGGTCGGTCGGAACACGCATTGAAAAGGGCGGGAACACGGCAGCACGAGGAAGCTCGATCAATCAGCGGGCGAGAAAACCGAGGGCAGGTTGGCTCGATTTGCGCCTAGGGACTAGACCTGCTACTCCGCGGCCGCGTCCTCCCACGAAGTCCGCTTGCGCTTTTCCAACGCCGATGGGGGTTCGAACTGGACCGAGACAAATCCGAGAAAGCGATGCCAATCGGTATTGAAAAGACGAAACATCTTCTATCGGTGGACGGTGGTTCCGGCCTGCTTCATCAGCCCGTGACCGTAGACCATCCCGGTCACGTGCGAGGAATGAACCGCCTGCAAATCCGCGATGTGACTCTGTCACTGTTTGTCGTCCATTGCCGTCTTGTTATCGGGATCATCGACCGCTGTTCTTATCCGTTTCTGTTCTATTCGCTCTGTCTGATGCTGCGGGAACTGGCTGCTAGCCTGCATAAATCGCCGGTTCATCCCGACAGCGATATCTCAATAGATGGCCGCATGAATCGATTGACCAAGTCATTGCTGTGTCTCCAGCTTCAGCATCTCCCGGAACTGCTTCGAAGATCACGCGCGCCAGATGCCCGGATCGGGATCCCAGAGCAGCGCCCGTTAATGTGCGATCAAGGGCTTGTGGGATGCGGAGGCCTGCTGTTCGAGCCAGTTGTTGAGCTGCTTCACGAATGGTTGCATCAATTAAAGATAATAAATGATCAGTTTGTCCATTTCTTGCGACACATATTAATGAATAATCTTTGTGTCGTTGCTGGCATAAAACCTTTTGTGATACGCGAAAATTAACATGATCAGTCCGTTGTCGATATATATATTCCGTCGCATGTTCATTTCCGTGTTAACATGCTAAATATTCAGCAATTCAGGCGTCCAGATCAGCTGTCTGTCGATTAGATGAACAAAAATTGCGAACTACTTCTTAAACTGGATCATTTGCTAAAAATAAACACAGAATTTGAAAAAATAACAACAATAAATTCGGATAAACTATGCCTGCAATGCCGACTCGGTCCGGATCTGATCAATCAATCATCAATAATTTTCCATTGATCATACCGTCCGACTATCGCGCAAAAAGTTCTAGCCAATTTTTGATTATGTAAAATCATCGTAAAATCGATTTTATAAGATTGCGGACATTGACTGCTCCGAGAAATTCAAAAAAAGCTGATTCAAAAGATCCCGGATCACGCCAGTTAGCCTGTGAACGAAGCCCCGGAAATCATCCATGATAAATTGCAACTTCTTGTAGAATAGCTTGTTGACTTTTTGTCACGTAATATGGTCTAAAATAATAATGTTGTAATGGACCTGCAGCCCATAGATACGCCAATCCAATAGGATCTGCACGAAACCGTGACTGCCACGTATCATAAACTGCCGCACCATCCGCTCCAACTGATCCTGAAATATGCAGCCTGCGCGTAGGTCTCGGCTATTCTGACTGTCCTGACTATTACGGGGCCTGCTGAATCTGCTAAAACTGCCGAAATCGCATTATATCAAATAAACGGGAATGTCAAAGCCCGCGCTGGACTGGCTGTCTTGACTTCTGAACCCGCTTCACCTCAAAAGACTAAAGATGTCAAGATCTGCATTAAAAGAGCGCTCGCTCGCGCAATAAATGCACGACATCACGGCCGGCCGCCGGCCAACTGGTGTCTAAAAGTGATTTCCCGGATCAAAACTGCTGACGATTGAGCTATTGAAAATTGAACTGTTCACTGCTAACTTGTTGATATATTCTTTATCTTTTAAAATCTTTAGCTCGTCATCTGCGTTTTATAATACTCATAAAATCACTGTTTGCTTATTCTGCCACATCTGCACGATCTGTAGTGCCGCGGGATCGAGCCATAGCATCTTTTTCATCACAAAAAATCGCGCAAACTTGATCACTCAAAAAAGGATCGAAAAATAGCTTTCAGAATCCTGTCAATTTTCCATTCTGTGGTCGAACACTACCATCGCGCAAACCAGCGTATTCTCATACTTGTGGCTGCGGTGCTGCTGATTGAACAACTCAACATAGAACTCCAGATACACCCGCTTTCGCCGCTTTAATAATTATGACTACACGTGTTTTTGCACGTTCGCCTCGTCCATATACGTTTGCAACAACTAATACGGGAGCTCGCCCGTCTACATACATACTGTCTCCTTAATGTAATATATATTAATCGTTTACTAGATTTTCGCCCACAGGCCAAAACCTCCGTTTTATATATATTTATTCTCGTCTTCTACTACAGACTCTATAATCCTTCTTCATTCTTTTTCATATTTATCGAAATGCATGTCTATTTCAGCCATACATCCTCCAGACCATCCTTTGTGCGCCACTTTTGCGGACCGAGATAGATCTCGAATCCAAAGAATTTATATTATTTTTAACTAACGATTCAATATTGCCGCTGTCGAATCTCGACATGATCTAGAACTATTGTATAAAAATAAGAAAGATTTTCAATTTTCTCTTATCGTTGCAGTTTATATTCGTGACTGTTTTTGCCCTTTAATCTTATCATCCTCTGTTTCCGATTTCTGATTATCAGTTTCATATTGCCTCTTATATAACCCTACAAAGATCTCAAATCTTAGAAACTCATGCCACTGACGGCTGATTCCTTAATATTGTATCTGCCGCGTTTTCACATGTCCAAAAGCCTCCTGCAGTTCCTGTGCGTAGACTGTCCCAGCCAGCCAAAAGATATGACCAGCCTGTTCATCTATATTGCGATGATTATTCATTCAGTAATCCCGCTTGAATTTATTGCAGAATAGATAAATCCGAAAAATTGCAATAATTGCATGCCGATAAAGTTTAATATTCATTTATATATTTAAATAAACACGTGTTTTTTGCTCCAACATTGTTTGTAGACAATTAACACTCCAGCTCTTCTGGTTCTTAGATCAAAAAAAAAGGAAAACGCTAGCAGTCCGCCCTAAAACTATTAGTTCTAGATCTTGTCAAAAAAAAAAAAACAAATCAGAAATAATAGATTATTAATCAACTGACTATCACTGATAGATAACGATGGATAATCTTGATCGAGCCCAAGATATGATATTTTTTATAATAAATAATCACGAGATTGATCAGATCCTGCTTCAAAAAAATACTGCAATAATATCCATGAATATTATTATTATGTCAGAGACTAAGAAATTCGTTTTTCCAGCTAAATTAGCCAGAGATAAGATGGCAGAATAAAAGCAAACATTAAAGAAAGAATTCTACCTATTAAAGATATTTATGCACGAGAGAATGCTTTTATTCTATCTGATCCCAGATTTAATGCACGTGAAGGAATTGGGATCGAAACTGATTAATACAGATGATTTGTTGAAGAAATTATTGCTTTTCAAAGACAAACAGTGTCTGATTATATAGATTCTGGAAAAAATTAAACCCTGTTTGACTCTCAGTTATATTATCGCGAAACTGGTCCAGATAAAAAAAAAAAACTGCAATCTTTCAGAATTAATTTTCTTTTTCTCTCTCCTTTTCCAGCAAAAAAAAAACGCCCAGAGCCTGCCCGGTCAGCCGGATCTGAAACTGAACAAAATTGCGGAAGACGCCCATGTTCAGCTCCAGTCTTTGATAGTAAAAGATCTGTTAATTATCATTCCAGTAAACCTAGCCTAGACTGATGATCATGTTCTGCATCTTTTTGCCAAAAACGCGCAGTCGTGTGATCCAGACAAAAGAAAAGCGGATATTATAAAGCATAAACCGCTCGCGCATCTCATTCAGAGCCTTAAATGCGTGAAGAACCTCTCTCTGAATGACTGCCTGCATTGCTTGTTGAATCACTAGTAGCTGGACAATCTTAATCAAGACAAAAAAAAAGCTGGTGTAGAAACAAGCATTCCAAAAGACCTGTTTTTCTGCATCCATCTTTAAAACAACTAAGAATCCCATTAGAATGTTGTTAAAGAGATCTTCAGTAAACTGATGATTCAAAAAAGCGATAAAGAACTAAAGACATATTTGATCTAGTCCAATCTGTATCTCGTTCTTTTTATTTTCTCCCTTCCTATCTCTCTTTTTCTTTTTCTCTTCTTTCTCTTTCTTCTTCTCTAACCTCTACAAAATCTGAACGCGACTCATCATACGATTGAGCCATGCGGATTGGGACTGGATTAGACAATAAACCAGGCGAATAGATTGACCGAATGCGATGGACTGATACACGAAGCAGATCAGTCGCTGTCAGATCCGGATATAACATTGATAGATGATGTCTTGAAGATCCACTAATAGCGGACAATTTTAAACGCGAATGCAAACAAAAATGTTATTAATCTGCATTAAATCAAATTCATTAATCTTTCTTTCTCGAATGCATTAACAGGCCTGGCAGATCAGACGAAATATATTATTTGCAAAATAATTTAGTAACAGTTCAATAATAAAATCTGAAAAAACATCCAGCTGGACGACTGCAAAAAAGCTCTATTTCTAAATATAACGCGTTCATTGGATCAGATTTAATTAAAAACAAATCTCGATGATGCTCTAACAAATAAAAATAATGTTATATATATTTTGTGCTGTTATTCGACGGGCCTGAATGTCAGATATTATCTGGATATGAATAAATTTCGCCTCGTAAAATAAAGGAATCTGGCAAGGCTTTGCGGATAAAGTAATAATAAAGAAGTTGCTGTCTATTTGAAAAAAAAAAAAAAACGTTGACAATTAATTGATAAAAAGAAAATAAAAAGTCTTAAGTTATATAACGCTTTCTTTCTGAAAGCTGTTGTTAAAGATCATGCGTCTTATTCTAATATTTAAAAAATGTTTTTTGTGACCAGATCACATAAAGACAATGAAAGCAGCGATAGTTCTGATAAACAGAGAATCTTGAAATCGATGCGTTGTCAAAAGATGAAATAAAACAAGGCTCGCCGGAAACAGGATCCCAGAATGATCACTTGAGCATCTGGATATCGATATTCTGATAAAAGATCTTGATGACAGTGAAAAAATGCTTAGAATGATAAAAGATCAGATAAGCTAAGATATGGACTGGCAGCACAGCAAATCTACAAGAAGTGTAGATCCACAGCCGATAGACATCACAGTAGATGAAAAGATCCATGGAAAATAGATCGGTGGATAAATTGATTCATAAAAAGACTGGCCAGTTAATGAATAGAAATAAAAAAAAAAAGAAGAACATACAGAAGAAAAAAAGATAACCGTTGTTGATGGATTTGTTTCATCGCGTCTTTACGCGTTAAACACATGTGTGTAAGGGGATTTCAAATTTCAAGATATGACCTGTTTCTTTTAGTTTGGACGGACGAGAGAATGATGAGGGCACGCATCCTGAGAAACAGAACGACGCACAGAGGACAAATCAGAAGGGAGAAAAAGAAAGTGCAGGTCGGGTGCGGGACGGCCTACGTGGTACAGACTCGCGGGATGCGGGGACCTGCTGTTCGAGCCAGTTGTCGAACTGCTCCACGAACGGCCGCACCAGCCAGAGATAATAGATAATCAGCTCGCCCACCTCCCGCGGCACATATCAATGAATAATCTTTACATCATTACTAGCGTAGAATCCCTTATGATACGCGGAAACCAATGTAACAAGTCCGTCATCGATATATATATTCTGCCGCACGTTCGTGTTGGTATTCATGTGTTGGATACTAAACAACTCAGGCATCCTAGCCGGCTGTCTGTTAATAATATGGACTAATATTGTCAGTTTCTCCTTGAATTCAACAATCTGCTGGAAGTAGGCGCGGAGCTTGGAAAGATAACAACGGTGAATTTAAATAAATTGCGTTTGTAGCGCCGGCTCGATCTAAATTTGATTGATCAATCATTGATAATCTTTCATCGACCACGCTGTTCGATTATTGCGTAGAAAGTTTCAGTCGATCTTTGATTGCGTAGGATCATTGTAGAGTTGGTCTTACGGGATTGTGGACGTTGACCGCTTCGGGGAGCTAAGAAGGAGCTGATTTAATAGGTCTTAGATTATTTCAGTTAATCTGTGGACAAAGCCCCGAAAGTCGCCCATGGTAAATTGCAGCTTCTTGTAGAATAGCTTGTCGGTCTTTTGTCATATGATATGGCTCGGGGTGGTGGTGTTGTAGTGGACCCGCAGCCCGTAGATGCGTCAATCTAATAAGATCTGCACGGAGCTGTGACTATCGCGTATCATGAATTGCCGCACCATCCGCTCCAACTGGTCCTGGAATGTGCGGTCTGCGCGTAGATCCTGGCTGTCCTGGCTGCCCTGGCTACTACTGGACCCGCTGGGCCCGCTGGGGCTGCCGGGGCTGCTGGAACCGCGTTGTATCGGATAAACGGGGATGCCGAAGTCTGCGCTGGATTGATTGTCTTGATTTCTGGACCCGTTCTGTTTCGAGAGACTAGAAGTGTCAAGATCTGCGTTGAAAAAGAACTCGTTTGCGTGATAAATGCACGAGATCACGGTCAACCGCCGGTCAATTGATGTTTGAAAATGATCTTTCGAGTTAGAATTGCTGGCGATCAGATTACTGAAAATCGAACTGTCGGCCGTGAATCTGCTAATGTATTTTTCGTTTTTCAAAGTCTTCAGTTCGTTATCTGCATTCTGTAATACCCACGGGACCGCGATTTGCTTATTCTGTCACATCTGTACGATCTACAATGTCGCGGGATCGAGCCACAGCGTCTTCTTCATCACAAAGAATTGCGCGAGCTTGATCATTCAAAAAAAGATCGGGAAATAGCTTTCGAGATTTTGTTAGTCTTTTGTCTTACGGTCGAGCATTGTTATCGCGCAGATCAGCGTGTTTTTGTATTTGTGATTACAATGTCGCTGGTTGAGCAGTTCGATGCAGAACTCCAAATACGCTCGTTCTTGCCGCTTCAACAATCACGGCTGTAACGTTTCGTTAATCGCCTATAGCTTCGGCTGCGACTTGGGATGTTCGATCAATTGTCACAGTCGTGTCCATCGGGCCCGCTGCCGCGCGGTGAACTGGTAGAGGGGGCTGATTTAGTTGTGCGGGTGCTGGATCCGCGCGAAGAAGCCCAAGATCTGTTGTTATGGTTGCACGTGTTTCTGCACGCTCGCCTTGTCCATATACGTTTGCAACAATTAATACGATAGCTCGCCCGTCTGCGTGCGTACTGTTTCTTTAGTGTAATATATATTAGTCGTTGACTAGATTTTCGCCTACAGGCCAAAATCTTCTTTTTATATATATATATTCTCATCCCTTGCTACAGATTCTATAGTCCTTCTTCATCTTCTTTCATATCTATCAAAATGCATGTCTGTTTTGATTATACATCTTCCAGACTGTCTTTCACGCGTCGTTTTTGTGGGCCGAGATAGATCTCGAATTCAAGGAATTTGTGTTATTCTTGATTAATAACTCAATACTGTTGTTGTCGAGTTTTAATGTGGTCTGGAACTATTGTATAAAAATAAGAAAGACTTTTAGTTTTCTTCTATCGTTGCAATTTATATTTGCGGCTGCTTTTGCTTTTTAGTTCTATCATTCTCTGCCTTCGTCTCTTGATTATCAATCTCATGTCGCCTCTTACATGGCCCTGCGGGGACCTCAAACCCTAAGAATTCATGTCACTAACAACTGATTTTCCGATACTGTATCCGCTGTGTCTTCATATACTCAGAGATCTTCTGCAGTTTCCGTGCGTAGATTGTTTCAGCCAGTCAGAAAGTATGACTGGTCTGTTCATTTACATTGTGGTGATTATTTATTCAATAATCCCGTTTGAATTTATTGCAGGATAGATGGATCTGGGAAATTGCAATAGCCGCATGCCGATAGAGTTTAATATTCATTTGCGTATTTAAATGAGCACGTGTCTTTTATTTTAGCACTGTTTGTAGGCAATTAGCACTCCAGCTTTCTTGATTCTTAGGCCAGAGAAAAGAAGAGACATTAATAATTTGCTTTAGAACTATCAATTTTAGATCTTGTCAAAAGAGGAAGACAAATTAAAAATAGTAGATTATTAGTCGGCTGACTGCCATTGATAAGTAACAATGAATAATCTTGGTTGAGTCTAGAATATGATATCCCTTGTGATAGATAGTCACAAGACTGATCAGACTCTGTTTCAGAAAAATATTGTGATGACATTTATGAATATTATTACTATGTCGGAGGCTGAAGAGTTCATTTTTTTGGTTAAACTGGCCAAAAATAAGATGATAGAATAAAAACAGACATTGAAGAAAGAATTTTATTTGTTGAAAATATTTATGCACGAAAAAATGCTTCCACTTCATCTGGTCCCGGATCTGATGCATGTGAAGAAATCAAGATTGAAATTGATTAATATAAATGATTCGTCGAAGGAACCATTGTTTTTCAAGAACAAACAATGTCTGATTATATGAATCTTGAAAGAAGTTAAATCTTGTTTGATTTTTAGTTATATTATTGCGAAGTTGATTCAGATGAAAAAAAAAAATTGCGATCTTTTAGAATTGATTCTTTCTTTTTTTCTTTTTTTTCAGCAAAAAGAAAGTGTCCAGAATCTGCCCGGCCAACCGGATCTGAAACTGAACAAAATTGTGAAAAATGCCCATGCTCAATTTCAATCTTTGATAATAAAGGATCTGTTGATTATTATTCCAGTAGATCTGGTCTAGATTAGTGGTCATATTTCGCATTTTCTTGTCAAAGACGCGCAGTCGTGTGATCCAGGCGAAAAGGAAGCGGATATTATAGAACATAAATCGCTCGCGCATTTCATTCAGGGCCTTAGATGCGTGGAAAACCTCTTTCTAGATGACTGTCTGTATTGTTTGTTGAATCATCAGTAGTTGGGCAATCTTAATCAAGACAAAGAGAAAACTAATATAAAAACAAGTATCTCGGAAAATCTGTTTTTCTGTATCTATCTTTAAAACAATTAGAAATCTCATTAGGATGTTGTCAAAGAGATCTCCAGTAAGTTAATAGTTCAAAAGGATAATAGAGAATTAAAGACATATTTGGTTTAATCCAGTTTATATCTCGTTCTTCTTATCTTCTCTCTTTTTATTCCTTTTTTTTTTTTCTTTTTCTTTCTTTTTCTTCTTCTTTAATCTCTGCAAGGTCTGGACGCGGCTCATCATGCAATTGAGCCATGCGAATTAGGATCGGGTTAGATAATGGACCAAACAAGTAAACTGACCGGGTGCGATAGACCGATACGTGAAACAAATCAGTCGCTGTCAGATCCGAATATAATGTTGGTAGGTGATGTTCTAAAGATTCATTAATAACGGGCGATCTCAGACGCGGGTGCGAACAAAGATGTTATTAATTTGCATCAGATCAAATTCATTGATTTTTCTTTTCCAGATGTATTGACAGACCTGACAAATCAAACAAAATATATTATTTGCAAGATAATCTAGCAGCGGTTCAATAGTAGGATCTGAAAAAGCATTCAACTAAACGATTGCAGGGAAGTTCTGTCTTTGAATATAACGCGTTTATTGAGTTAGATCTAATCAAAAATAAATTTCAATGATGTTCTGACAGATAAAAATAATGTTATATGTATTTTGTGTTGTTGTTCGACGGATCTGAATATCAGATATTACCTGGATGTGGGTGAACTCTGCCTCGCGGAGTAGAGGAATCTGGCGGGACTTTGTAAGTAAAGTAATAATAAAGAAGCTGCTGTCTGCTTGAAAAAAAAAGAAGTGTTGGCAGCTGATTGGCAGAGAAAAAGTAAAAAGGTTTTGAGTTGTATAATGTTTTTTTTTAGAAGCTGTCGTTGAGAATCATGCGTCTTATTTTGATGTTTAAAAAATGTTTTTTGTGACTAGATTACGTAAAAACAATGGAGACAGCGATAGTCTTAATGAACAGAAAGCTCTGAAATCGGCGTATTATCGAGAAATAGAATAAAGCAAAACTTGCCGGAAATAGGATTTCAGAATGATCGTTTGAACATTTAGACATCGATATCCTGACAAAAAGTCTTAATGACAGCAAAAGAATGTTTGGAATGACAGAAGACCAGATGGACTGAAACATGAGCTGGTAGCACGGCAAATTCACAGAGGATATAGATCCATAATCGATAAACATCACAATAAATGAAAAGATTCATGAAAGATAGATCGATAAATAGATTGATTCGTAAAAAGACTGGCCAATTGATGGATAGGAATAGAAAGAGAGAGAAGGGCGTACAGGAGAAAAAAAGATAACTGTTGTTGATGAATTTGCTTTATCGCGTCTCTACGCGTTAAACACATGCATATAGAGGAGTTTCAAATTTCAAGATATGATCTGTCTCTTTTCGTTTGGGCGGGCGAGGAAATGATGAGGGCACGCACCCTGGGAGACGGGACGACGTACAGAGGACGAATCAGGAGGGGGGAAAGGGAAGTGCAGGTCGGGTGCGGGACGGCCTACGTGGTACAGGGTCAGTCGGATCGCATAGTAATATCGCGCAGGGTCAGTTGGATCGCATAATAATGCCGCGCAGGGTCAGTCGGAGGAAGCCGGGGCAGAATCGGGACGGTGCGGGGGATGCAGAGACACATACAAATGCCGCGCAGGGTCATGCTTATGTCAGAAAGTGCGCAACGGGATCCGTATGGGCAACCGTAGTCGGCGGGCCGGGCGCCGCGGGGGGGCGACGAATGGTGTATCTAGGCGACTGTGCTTCGAAAGCACCACTATCTTACTTTTTAAGTTGGAATAAGCTGTTGGGATTGGACAAGGATACATCGTTCACAGCCGATTCGGGAAACAATAGCGTCAATGTTTTCACGTGAGAGAGGGAGACAATGCAGAATGCCTACAGAGGAGTAAACACGTTGACTAGTGTGATACTATATTAGATGGTTATTGTCTAGACTTTGGGAGTTGCTCTAACGGGAAGGCTGTGGTCCTGGGTCCAGTAGCAAGGAAGGCTTACAATGAGACTTTTCAAACTTTGATTAGGATGAGGACGCCAATCATCGAGCGAAATATACCTTGTGTTTCGGAGATACTACTGACACATGGAGATGGTATCGCAATCTTGCGGAAGGGATGGGATTTTGCCAGCCTGATTTAGCAATATCTGCATTGGTGGCGGACTCGGGGTTGAGAACGGTATTTCGATCTATAGTTGTGACGCGAGAAAGGCCGGTTGACTTAGTCCCGAGGAATCATTGAGCCTGTCAATGTCTTAATGAGGGTGGAGAGAACATGATCCCAGATATTCTGGTGTCTAAGAATAGGTAGAGACTCTTCTTAAGAGCTATGTATCCTTGTCTAGTTATAATTTGTATAATCCAAGATTTCCACCAGTTTATTTGTATATATATATATATATACCTATCTATCTATCTATATCTCTCTAAATGAATGTATTCAAAAAATCGTTCTTATCTGGCCGCGGAGAAAGTGAGGTAAAAATCAAGAATGCTAATGACTGGACCTGCGTCTAGCTTTCACTTCTTATATGTCTGCCAAATAGACTTTTGTTTAAGTCTTATATCGCATTAAGCTAAGAATCCTAATTACCAGTTCAGAGGCACGAAATCTTTTCATTGACTGAGGTTAATTGAAAGAATTGGGTGTATGAGCTGGCTTTGAATAATTCTAATAAGGAAACGTTTAATAGGACAAATAAGAAACTGAACGGCATTGTTGACAATGTCCGGTGGCGGAGTCTTGACAGACATTGCTAAATGCATGAATTGTCTAAGTGAATTGAGCAACATTGTCCCGGTGCAAGTACTCATGACTATAGCCTGGCTACAGGAATCATGCATCCCTAGGCTCCCTCCATCGTCTAGACACCAAGTAGAAGCCAAATCCAAGAATCCAGAGCACGGCCAGGATGATGGCCTGCAGTGGCGCAAAAACAGCCCCCCTCACGACAACAAACCCACTAACCACGGCAAAAACACCCGGAACCAAAATCAAGGGTTTATAGGGACGACGAAGCTCTGGCTCCCTGAAACGCAGAACAATCGCTCCTAGAACGGTCAGGAAGAAGAAGGAATACTCGCCGAGGCCGTTGAACGTCAGCAAGGCTCGGAAGTTGCCGAACAGAATGTAAAGGATCGGGAGTCCGGTGGACAGGATGATAGCGTTAATTGGTGCATCGGATCTGCCTGGTGTAGATGTGCCGAAGGCGGCGTTGTTTGACTCGTTCGATTTGATACCGACATGCCCAACGAAACCTAGAAACCGCGGAAGCCAGTTCAGATTTGCAGCTGCGACAACCATGCGCCCGGCTACGAAGGAATTGCCTAGCAGTGATCCGGCAACAACCAGGCAGATTACAATTGCAGCGAGAATACCAAATCCACGACCAAGGAGAAGGGTGATGGCAGTCTGGAATTTTAGTATATGTTTCTTTTGGTTCACAGGGGACGACTTACCACGGCCACGCTATCGGTTGTTGAAACCACGTTCCATGGGAGAAGGATGTAGTATGCTGCATTTGCCGTGATGAAACAAAATATGATGATCGGAACTGCGGTATTGATGGCCAAGGGGAGTTGACGGGCTGGCGCTGACAATTCCGCCGACACATAAATAGCCTTGATACGTTCGTTAGGTGGTCTCTTCACGCCGCATAGGCCCAACGTACCTTATCCCAGCCAGAATAAGCCCACAGGGCGCCATACAGCGCCGCTGAATAGTGGCCCAGGAACTCCCAGCTGTGCAATTGACTCCAGTCAATCAGACTTCCGTCGGGGGTTACGGTGTCCCTGAACCCGAACCACGGTTTGGTATGCCAATCCCTTGGTCCAGCATCGCGATTAATTCCCGACAGCTGAAGGATGACCACTACAATACCGGCTATCACGATGCCTGTGATCGCGACAAATTTGGTGGTGACGAAGAAGCCATTTAACCGCGTGCTAACTTTGGTACTAATCGAGTTGGCTACGCTGACAGCGACCAGCACCAAAATCGACAAAAGCTTATGTCCGATACTACCGGCCTGGTCGGTAACACCGGCTGCCGAGGAGATACTCTCCACAAAAACAATGCTTAGAATGGCGAGCGTTGCAGGCATCACGGCCACGATCCAAGTCCATGCCGCCAGGAATCCGAAGACGTCACCAAAGATGTATTGCAGATACGGCTGCACCCCTCCTATCCAAGTGTGAGACCATGGCTCGGTAGGAGTAAATTAGGATCACAAAACACACCTTCACCTGGAATTGCAGTCCCCAGCTCCGCCATGGTACTGGCTCCCGTCCAAGCCAGAATACCGCCGACCAGCCATACAATGAGAGCAGCTCCTGGCGATGGTACGTTGGTATCGATGGCACCGGGCGACGTGAAAACTCCACTCCCGATCACAATACTGATGACGATGCCGAATGCTTCAATGGTTCCTAGATTGCGTGCAAACGAGCGACGCTCGGCCGGTCGCGTAGACCCGGGTTCGGACGCAGCTCCGTATTCGGGCTCTGCACCACCATCCAGGAGGGGCCTTCCTGCTTCATAATCAGACGGTGTTTGAGAAATCGACATGATTAAGAGATGGAAGTGAGGTTAGAGAAAAAGAGAGAAGGAGCGATGAAGGGCAGCGAGGGGAGTCGGTCAGCGAATCACGCCATCGGCATCGCATCACGCGTTCCCCGCACATGCAGCCTCGAGACTAGCGGTATCTTGCTATCTTGGCAGTACCTGAAGTATGACTCGGTCAATCCTATCATATGAACCACATCCGAATAAGAGACCTCCAAAGTATACTGTTGAGGGTTTCCCTTGGTCAAGAGCAACCTTCTCTTGTGTCTTCAGTTCCACGACTGCCTGCCCTTGCGCGGATGACAGTCTCCCGGGCTAGATCGTTGCTGTATGGATTATACGTCGGACAGAATCCCAAGCTGCCCCTGGAGACACCGGAAAGTCATCGAGGTAGGTTTGCCAAACTGACGATGAGAGTAATCCTCTTTTGAGGGGCGAGAAGAGTGTTGAAATCAGTGTCTCCATCGCGTGGAGAAGGGAGGGACACCACACTGCCCCAAACGGTTAGACTGCCAAGGCGGATACGCGGAAATCCCGAGTCACTGATCGTTTTAATCTCAAGTGAGATGGATCACTTCTCTTCCCACGAATACTGAATAGTAACCCCATTTCCTCTTGCCATGGATGTTCCCGTCGCGGCCAATGCCCTCGGGACGATCGGTGCGGTGAGTCAATTTTTCTCCCCGTCTCCCCATATACCTCGAATTAAGTTCACTGACATGCGTTTCACAAAGGTATGTTGGTCGATTCAGGTAGGTTAGATCTTGAGATCTGGGAAGTCGAGTGAGCCTGGCATAGTATCAATCAGCTACTCCCACAAATAATCATCAATTATCGGCGCCATGATACCGAAGGTCTACAGCCGTCGATGATGTTGTTGTGGGCTGCAGCCGGCGTGCCACTCGGGGTGTATAACATTGTCGAGGAGTTCAACGTCGCTCTCCGCATCCAACCCCAGATTTTGACAGCTCTCAGTTTGGCCACATGGGCACAGTGTCTATACTATGGCAAGGTTTGAGCCCCTTTCTAAGTGCTTTGACGTGCATGACTCAGGCTATCCAGGAATATTCCATTCCAAAATGTATTGCAGCTGTTGTTCCTCTGCTAGCGGGGCTGGGCGGCATTGAGGTAGGACTGGTGTTTGCCCTGAAGGCGGCCGAAAATCGCGACCTAGGTTGGCCCATGACTTTGATGGCAGTGCTCAGCGCGTGCCTTCTAGCTGCCGGCGTTCTCACGCATTACTGGGACATCTATGTCCACCGGACGGTTCGAGGAATCAGCTTCTTATTCGTTGGCATTGATGCGGCTGGAGACTTGTTCTCTCTGGTATCTGTCTGTGAGTTTTTCGTTTGGCCGGCCGAGGAATATAGCTGATTCTGTTCACCAAGTGTTCGAACCGACGGTTGATGTTCTTGGAATGGTCATATATGGCACGGAGCTGGTACTGTGGATTGGTATCTTTGTATGCGGCGGCATCTTCAATCTCCGACCTTGGATCCAAAGTTGCACGAAGAAGCGCAATGAACGCGAACAGGAACCTGAGCCGGTGTCTTTGCATGACATGCCGTCTTCGACGTCGGTCTTCCGGACGGCTTCGGGGTCGGATGTCGTTGCTAGGAGACCGCGAACTCATGTGTTTGAGTTTTAATCACGATTGTCGATCTACAAGGCTCTACCTTATAGACGGGGTAAATCGTAATCATAGTATATAGAGAACGTTGCGTCACTATCTTGTATCTGCGGCCTGGAGAGACAGAATGGCGGGCCGAACGTGACCAGCCGGGAAGCGTCCGACGCCGCCCCACCACTTCTCCCCGCCACCCTCGACAACCCGAGCAACTCCCTATCCCACCATCAACGTGTCTAGATCGCAACCATGAGCGAACTGGGTCACAGAACATCTCAGGTGCTCCGGAAGTCGTTCGCGTGCGATGAGTGCAAACGGCGCAAAGTCCGCTGTTCCGGGGAAGAGAATTGCTCCAATTGTCTCCGAGATGACAAAGCATGCCGGTACACCTCCCCGTCTCAGCGGCTCTGGTCGCTTCAGAGGTAGGTCTTCTGGATCTTCAATTTGGCTGTAAAATAGGCTAATGCGTTTGTTCAAGACGCCTCCACGAATCGGAGAGAATACGAAGGGAAATGGAAATTGCCTGGAAAGCATACCTGCCCACGGTTGATCTGCAAGAGGCAATCCGTAGCACACGAGGCAGCCCTCCAGACACAGCCGCGACCGTGAAAAGAAAGCGCAAGCTGAGCAACGAAGTGGAGCATCCTACCGAACAGACCTCGTCGGGCATCACGGAGCACAGCAATGCGGAGGACTACGAGTTCGACGAGTCGCAAGACTTTGACAACTCGATTGACGGCATGGGCTTCCTGACGGTCGATCCGCACAAGGCAGGCTATACTGGTCCGCAGTCTGGCATCGCCGCCTTGAAGTTTCTGCAGTCGCTTCCGCTTTACCTCCCACTGAATAGCATCAACACTCCTTCGTCGCTCGATGAGGACGGCCTTCCGACCGCATCTCAGCCAATCGAGGTATTGAACCGCTATATCGATGAGTATTTCTCCCTCTTCCACCCCGCCTATCCTATTCTTCATGAGGGTACTTTCCGTGCTCGAGTTTCGGGTATGTCTCCCAACGTTGACCATCTGGAAACGCCCTGACGACCGGTAGGTGCGCTTGCAAAACCCAGAGATGGCTCTTGGCCCTTACTGTATAACACTGTCCTTGCAATCGGGGCCTTTGTGGGCGACTCGAACGTGTCAAAATGTGATATTCCATTCTACCAAGAAGCGCCGCGGCATTTGACGATGGACGTCCTCGAGAAGGGGTCGTTGAGTTATGTCCAAGCCATTACGCTGATGGCGAACTACCTACAAAAGCGCAACAAGCCAAATGCGGGGTTCATTCTTATCGGCATTGGCTTTAGCATGGCCCTCGCCATAGGGTTGCACCGGGAATTTGCTATGCCGAGCACGTCACCGTTCACAATGGAAATACGTCGACGAGTCTGGTGGACACTGTTCGTTTTTGTTTCTGGGGCGCAGTTGACGCTAGGAAGGCCGGCCGTGTCTCTGGTTGGCGTGAACATCAGACTCCCTGCGAACTTGGATGACCACGACCTTGCCGTTGATATGGAAGAATTATCCGACTCGAGACCAGAAGCAACGATAACTTCCTGCTTGATCGCCCAGGTCAAACTGGCTAAGATCGCCAATGCCATCCAGGTAGAGCTTCTAACGCACTACCGACCAACCTACGAGAAGGCCGTAAAGCTAGAGGAAAACATCGCCGATTGGTGGAGAGACCTTCCGCCCTACTGTCATCCCGATGCGCACCTGCAACCACATCTTGAATTGGCAAAACGAGTGCTCATATGGAGATCGTTTCATCTGCGTATTGTTCTCAATCGGCCATTTCTCTTCGAAGCTATAGCTACAAGGTCGGGGTTAAGTACAAGCGCGGGACCTGTCAAGTCTTGCCTCACGGCTGCGGACGAGTGTGTTGTGTCCATTTGTGGATTCCTCGACTCCACCGAAAATAGGAAAAGGGGGATAGCTTGGTACGCTACGTACTGGTTGATTACAGCAAGCTTTGTCCAGGCGACATGCTACATATATTGTCCCTCGCATCCGCTGGCTCAAAGCTGGAAGAACCACCTACAACAAGCGGTTAGTTGTCTGGGAAGACTTGGAGCCTCGCACGACATGGCGTTACGCGCTCAAAACATTCTGCAAAAGCTTCTTGGTGACGTTCCCTCTTTCCCATTCCCGAGGGAAGTGACTAACAATCAACAGAGCAAGTGTACGAGCAAGACGTGGGCGAAGGGTTCGGCGAGAACCTCACGGCTACCCCATTAGGATCGTCTGTAGTGCCCCCTGCAACATCCCAAAATCAGGCAATCTATAACCCGTTATCAATGGGTCTAGAGGATAGTCTGACTTGGTATCCGCAAGGCGCATCCAATGCAGAGCTTTTGGATGCGGCCGGTGGTTTTATGATTCAAAACCTTTTTGAAGGATCCGATGATTATGCGGGAGCCCCGTGGATGCCGATTTAATTGAGGCCTCCACAAAGACAGTTAAACTATGACGGATCATCCTATCCTATAAGAGCAATTAGAGGTGGTCCTCTTTTCCGACGACCTTGGCCTATTCGATGACGATTAAGGAGCATATCCCGCCTAGCCGGATATCCATGCTAATATACTATATGGAAGGATTCAGATTGAACGGGTCCCGCAGGTATTTGACGGATACGTGGAAAGAGACGAACCTCTATTCCCGGCCAAGGGCCTTACGAAATACATGCCATGACTACACGTGCGAATAGATACCATAAGACTCATGCCTAATCCACATGCTCCGTGCTAGGCGAATCCCGGGCCTTGGAAGGGACAACATACTGAGACTGCTTTGCGTTCCGCTGGACCTCTGCATCTTCATGTTCGATGAACCGGAGTGGACGTTTTGTCGAAACGGCATCCGGATCACCGACCACAATGAGCGGCGGGTTAGAACGATAATAGGCGTCAATGTCTTCCAGCGTCCGGTTTGCTATATCGCAGTCAGTATGGAAAAAACGAGATCCTGTCAAAACTTTTAATGGACATGAACGAACCTGTCTCTGGGTACAAGAAGTAAATTGTTGGCAGAAAGACCGCATTCATAACTGTCCACACGATCCAGAATCTCCATCCAATGTTTTGAATGCCGATGGGTGTGATCTCGACGATAGCAAAATTCGTGATCCTTGATCGTCATGCATTAGTTTCGAAGTAAGAATCGACTCCAAGGACAGTTCGAATCTTACCAGTTTGTCGCCGTCGAGACTGCTGCTCCTTTGGTTCTCATTGATAATGAGTTGATCTCAGTCGGGTACAACCACGGCACACCGAGCATGCCGATTCCAAACGCCACATGGTATAAAAAGAAAAAGGCGACTGATGCAGTAGCGTACACTCGATCCTTTTCGGCGAGACTAAGGAGAATAGTAATAACCAGGAACGAAACAAACTGGCCAAATCCAGACAGCATCATTAATCCTCGGCGACCAAATTGTTCCACCATGGTGACGGCCATGCAGGAGAAGAAAAAGTAAGACGTTGCATTGCAGGCTGTCAGTAGTCGTGACATGCTATTTGAGAGACCGACCGAGTTTATGAGCACTAGGGGGAGGTAGTAGCTCATGATGTTGATTCCTACGGGGAGATATCAAACGTTAATGAAAATGAAAGAAAAAGAAGGTTGTTACAAGACTCACCCTGGAATTGCTGCATCGCTTGTGTGCCAGCCCCTAGAAGCAATCTCCGGAGGGTCTTTGTACCGTCAGACTTGGTTCCCCGCAGAAGATCCCGCCACCGAACAGCTTCTTCCCTCTCATACCGAATACTGAATTGGATCTCGTCATGCTGAGTGGTGATATATGGGTCGTCGACAGCCTTGGCCTCAATACATGCGAGCACTTGAAGTGCCTCGTCCTTGCGACCATGAGAAATGAGCCACCTAAGAGTGTGCGTCAGTGTATTCTGTGTTTCGCACCGGATGGGAGCATAGATACCTAGGAGACTCAGGAAGCCAAGGTATGGTAATAAACAGCACGAATATAAAGAAGAACTGCAAGGCAATCGGCAAACGCCACGCGATAGGTCCCTCGTGGAAGGATAGGCCGTAATTGATCCAATTGACAATACAATAACCACCGACGTTCAGCCCCAGTTCAAATATTACCAGCTTTCCTTTCCATTTCGCCTGCGCTGTTTCGGTTTGCCAGATGGGCGCTGTTGCTGTATTGATGCCGTTGCCGATTCTGCGCAGTGTTAGCATCTTTCAATTCTGGGTGCAAAGGAAGGTGGTTTCAATGGCACAGATTACATACCCCAGCACAACCCGACCCACGAACATTTGCGCCAGACTGTACGAAGACGCCTGAAGAATGGTTCCGATGGCCATAAAGGCGGTCCCTAGCAGGATGCATTTCTTTCGACCCAATCGGTCTCCGACGGTGAAGGCTAGAATGGCACCGAGAAAGCAGCCAACATCATAAATGGCGGTGACCGTGGAAAGTGTCTTGGTTTTAGTAGGGCCAACCAGATCATGGAGTTCGAGAAAGTCGTCCGTTACAACAACGCCGCCTGGAGATGGATGTTAGTCGAAGAAGGTGCAGCGACGAAGGAAAGGAGCGACTGACTGAAAACACCCTGATCATATCCAAACAGCGTCATATCGGTGCCGCAAGCAACCTGCAGTTCATCCCCAGGATGTTAAGAAATTGCCGAACACAGTCGAATGCGATATAAACTCACCGTCAGCCAAAACGTGAGCCATCCTCCGGTCAGTCCGAAGTAAGGCTTCTCCGCGGATACCATCGTACGAGCTAATCGTCGGGGTAGCAAAGCGTACAGCGTTGGAGAAAACATTGCGAGTAGTACCGCCCCCTCCCCCCAGCCGGATTTTATACCCTCTCCCATTTCAATTCGGCCCGGAAGGGGCAAGCACAGTGGCCCGACGGGTTACATCTCAGACTAGAGACTAGACTAATCCGGGATGCGGGGGGGCCAGACCGTGGGGGAACAGTGAACAAGATGCCGTTGATCGGCCTGAAACGCAACACAAGTCATGCGATGGTTCATTCAATCCGGCTCCCATCCCCTCGAGTGACCATCTCGGTCTTGTCCGTAATTTGTGGAATTAGGCTGTAAATCGACGCCCAGTCTGTCGTGCTTCGGGATGCCAGTGGGGGTGCAGTGCGTCATGGTTGATGGCTGAGAATCCGGGGATGGCACGCCAAGACCTTTCTCCTTTGGGTTACTCCGGCCTCCCCTGACCGTGCATCCGTCCAATCACGGCGTTATCCCCGAAGGCTCTCGGATCACCCCCGAGGCTCTTCTGGTCCTAATTAGCCTGTTGTCACCCTGGCGGGTCGACAGGCTTCTTTCGGCTCGCTGGTCTGATGACCTCGGGGCGTCATACTGATTCGGACGGCTTACTACGCCTAGCAGATCCAACAAAAAATTACTACAGTCTACCAAACCTGGGCGATGACAAACTATGAAACCGGCACTGCTGATTTTGACTAATTCATAGAGGGGAGCATATCTTCACTAGTTCACATCATCAGGCATAGTCCAATTCTAACTGCCATGAGCCGAGCGCTCAATGGCTGACATGATCTCGTTTTCATTGAGCAACTCTTTCTCGATCACAACATCTAGGAACGGCCTTTTTTCTGCTAGGGCTGCGCGAACAATAGTCGAGACCTGCGCATAACCAAGGGTAGGCACGAGGGCAGTGGCCAACGCACTGGATGCCAGCAAATGCTTCCGCGAAACATTTTCATTTGCAATGATGCCGTCTATGCACCGACGAGCAAAGGTCTCGGTCGCCCCGTTGAGTAAACGGATGCTATCGAGAAGGCGGTCGCACACCAGTAACTCAAAGTGATTGATTTCCAGCATCCCTTGCTGGCATCCCATTGCAATCGCGGTGTCGTTACCGGTAATAGCAAGGGCCACTTGACAAACCGCGATAGGGATGACCGGATTTACCTTCCCCGGCATAATTGAGGATCCGGCCTGGACTGATGGTAGAATGATCTCGTTAATCCCGCCATTGGGGCCGGAGGACAGAATGATCAGATCATTGGCGATCTTCCATAGTGAGTTTGCAGTATTGCGCAATTCCGCTGAAAGACGCGCGCATGTGTCCATGTTTTGCATGCCGTCAAACGCGTCATTTGTCGGTTGTATATTTGCGTGGAATAATGCTGACATATGCCGGAACACAGCATCCTTGTACCCTTGTTGAGACCCAAACCCTGTCCCGACAGCTGTGCCTCCCAAGGGAACCGTCAGAAACTGCTCACGAACAGATTTAAGTTGCTCTGCGTGTCGTCGGACGACCGCTTCGTAGCCTCCAAATGCCTGGCCGAGGGTCATGGGTTGCGCATCTTGAAGGCAGGTCCTCCCGAGGCGGAGGACCGATTGATATTCCTCACGTTTCCTCGCCAATGCATCGGCCAGCTGGCTAAGGGTACGCAAAGCCCCTTCCAATGCATCATGCACAGCCAACTTCATAGCGGTGGGAACCACATCATTCGTGGACTGTCCTAGATTGACGTGATCATTCGGATGAACGAAGCTGTAGTCTGAAAGCTCCCGGCCAGAGGCCCTCGCCACGGTGTTTGCAATCACCTCGTTCACATTCATGTTGGTCGAGGTGCCACCTGAACCCTCTAGCATGTCAACGACAAGATGTGAGTCGTGTTTTCCGGTTTTAATTTCTGCGCAGGCTGAGAAGATAGCATCTGCCTGTTCCACCGTCAGGCTACCAATTTCACGGTTTGCAAGGGCCGTTGCTTGTTTTATTGTGGCGAAAGCGTTTATGAAGGTCGGCCATGTTGCAATAGATCGACCGGAGAGGGGGAAATTTGTGAGTGATCGATAGGTGTTGATGCCGAATAGTACATCGACGGGGAGTTCTAATTCGCCGATATTATCTTTTTCAACCCTTGAGCTCTTCATTCGCAAGGACTTCTCGGAGCTCTGGGCTTGCATAGTCACAGTCATAGCGTTATTCCACTGTATGTCTGGTTTCGGTATGTGCAGAGAAGTCTCTCGATATTTCTTGGGTTGCCGTTTGCTGGCCTGTTGGGATCGTCGCTTTGCAAAACACTGGAGGCGGAGCTCGAATTAAGAGTCAGTCGCAGGTGATCAATCAGATGATAGCTTCTTAGAAACCAGGACTACTTACCGTATAGATCGCTTATTCAATGGGCAGTCGTGCGTTGGACGAGTACACGGCGATATATATCTTCTCTCTTGAAGCCTCTGCGGTCCAAGAGATTTGAAGCGGAGTAATTTGTCATGAGCGGATGAAGCAAGATAAATACACACGGTAGATCACGCTTTCGAAATTTCGTGTCTTCGCAGCATGGTGTCCAGGTGAGGGAATTCTACCGCTCCCCAAGAGCATTCCATGAGACCCCACAGTCCGCGTCGGCCGCTACGGCCCATGTGAAAAGTTTGATTGGCCGATTCATGCATCCAGGTTCTTGAGCAATTTAGAATCCACGCCATTCAGAACATTAAGACGACAAGTGCGGGCACATATCTTCACCGGAAATCATTGCGAGAGTCTATAGATCCTCAGAGAGCGGAACATCATTTGCCATATTCCCTGCCGAGTACACTCCTCATGACTTGCCGGATCTAAGCTGGGCTACCAAGTCTTGTGCTCTGGCCGTAGCGGCCGAATGGACCCACCGGACTGGTCGCCATGCCCCACTCCGTGATGTCATCTGTCCAGGGCCATCTACAAGGCCCCGGTCATTTGTTTAGCCAAAGATAACGCAGATAGGTTAGCATTGCCTACTCCGGGCTATGAAAATGTCGAGGAATTTACACCAGACCGGGGGCCTTTCGCATGAACGTACATGGCTTGTTGAAATCAGGTCCCGTCTTACAATAATCCACACCTATCTACAGAGTAGTGTGATTAGACGCCCTGGCCTAAAGCTACCGTTGTCTGTCTATGGCTTTTCCATGGTCATGATGATCTAGCAATTGAAGTCTTTCTGAGTACGATACATAAACATATTGCTATGATAGCCCTCTTCTTCCCTAAACTGTTGTAATACATTAATAAAGTCACCTACATCGGGTATCTGCGATCTGTTAATTAAGAGAACTTACATATATGTTACCTTAGTAGCGCAAAATTAACAGAAAAATCCTACCTACCTGTTCACAGCCCTCAGAGTACGACGAAAGAGAAATGAAGAACAGTAACATAAGGGGGCGGAGACTCGCTAGTGGTCACCCACCCAATTAAGGTACATACCAACTGGCCGGCGTGTGGCTTAAGAACGGCTGAGCACGGGAACTGTTCTCCGCACCCTATAGCCGTAGCCATGCACTCCCTTGGTTCTATTTAGATAGTAGGTAGGATAGAAAGGTATGTTAGTATTGAAATCTGTCATCCGATTACTTTCCTTCGGCATCTGTATACCACCCATGCCAGGGGATGCATATTCATTCATCTGTTATAACCTTAATCTATCATTATGCCATGGCATGACGGATTGCAAAAGCTTGCAGGTACCTTAAGATGGACCATGGGTCTATTGATTGGAAAGAATATCATTGATCGTGTATCACTGTCTCATAATAGACGCATCATGGCTATCGATCAGACAGTGGATTGCTACCGGGCGACAAGCCTTCCCTATGTTTGTTCATACAATATACACATCTTCGAGCCTAGTCAAGTTCCGTCTTCTTGGTATGTGGACATACCCAGAATAATCGACAATCAAGTACCGACCTGCTAGAACCGCAACTCAACACGCCCGCCAACCCAAAGGTAGATGAACCCGAACTCAGGGGTGAGATGGGCAAGTATGCTCGGCGAATACAACCCGCTGAGGTGACCAGACTTGCGGAGGCCCTGGGGAAAACAAGTATTCTGGAGACCGGTTCCTCATAGGAAGATGAAAACCAAGCGGGAGGAGGGATAGCCATGCCTGTCCAGCCGCTTCTTCTTGGAAAGTCCCCCAGCCTTACGGAGCGCTTAGGGAAGACGGGTACTCCGGAGAGGAAGGGAAAAAGCACATTCGACCTTGTTGACACAATCTCTTCAATGGATAGAATCGTCGAGAGATGCCAAAATCTACCAGTTTCCCCCGTCTCTTTTCATCGACCTGGAAGGCGTCAACCTTGGTCGTGGAGGAAGTATATCTATTATGCAGATATACATCAGACCTCTTAACCACACCTATCTCATCGATTTCTACACTCTAAAAGAGAAGGCATTTGTTCAGAATGGAGCTAGTGACAAGATCCCCTGTGATACACTACAGGCAGCCGAGCCCCAAAGGTTATTTTTGACGTTCGTAATGATTCAGACGCTCCTTATCACCACTTTGGGATCAAGCTCGCCGGAGTGCAAGATTTGCAATTGATGGAGCTTGCAACACGCACCGGCAGAAGAAGTTTCGTTTCTGGGTTGAAGAAATGCGTCGAGCGTGAATTGGTCCTGACTATGGCAGAACGACAGGCGTTGACCGCTTCAAAGGAAAAAGGGATAAAGCTTTTCGCCCCTGAGCACAGAGGAAGCTAGGAGGTTTTCAATAAACGACCACTGCACCAAGACATTGTTCACTACTGTGTACAAGAAATCCACTACTTGCCGAAGCTGTGGGAAAAATACAATAAGAAATTGACTACACAATGGAGGGCAAAGGTGGAGGTGGAAACCAAGAACCGCGTTCGGTTCTCCCAGTCTCCGGGGTTTGATGGCAAGAGTAAGAATATGGCCTCCGGGCCAAGTGGTTGGAATTGATCTAATGACATGCTATGTATGTCGCCGCCCAGCGAGTGAGAATGTACAACAAGTAATGAGTGAATGCGTTAGCTGTGCGAAATTCAGATTGATCACTACGCAGAGACTTCATCCCCGCGTAGATTTGATAGTCTGTAATAGTTTTGTCAAAAAGGCTCGCTAGATCTAACAATCATAGTACCAACTTGCAAGTGTCTGGATACAGCGTCACCTGGTTGAATTAATGAATCTGGTAGGGCATTCTGAAAACATTATATGCTCTGGCCCGGGACTGCAATTCGCCCTTCGCCGACCGACACAGCGTCGCCCTGAAGCAATACCTCTGCTAACTTCTCCCCATCCTCACTCCGAGCAACCCGAACATAGATATCGTTTCTCCGCCCCATCTCCACTCCTTGAATTATGTGATAGTGGAACGGTCCGCTGCCCTGCTCCTTTGGTTCTTTCAATGCCAAAAAGCAGGCTAACGTAGACGACGCGCTGCCAGTTCCGGGGTCTTCCCAGGTGACGAACATCCTTGTTCTAAGCTGTCTGTAACCTTGATCATCCTTCCCCAGGTCAACAAAGTATTTGGTCCCGATTAAGCCCACGTTCCATCCTTCGTCCAGAAATGGTGGGTTGACGCAATCCTCAATCAATCCGCCAGAGAGCTTGGCTAGAGACTCGACATCACTGACGGCGGCTAGGACGAATGAGAGGCCGTTCACAATAGACACGGCGGGCGAGGCATCAGAGACTGAGGATATGTTGGAAGGAATTTGCGCCTGGTGAATGTGGAAATCTACTGGAATGTGCGCGCTCACAAGGCCAGTTTTTAAATCCTGGGAAAGGGGAATATGGCCCGCTTTAGTCACCAAGGATTTCAAATTTTCAGAGACAGCCGGGGAATAGTTCCGAAAGACATAGGCGGCGGTTCCAATCGTGGGATGACCGGCAAACGGAATCTCACATTTTGGTGTAAAAGTATCGATGGCGAGAGTCTCGACTGGGGTCTGACAATCTCCGGATGGTTCATGTAAGAAAATTGTTTCCGAGAGATTAAACTCCACAGCGATCTTTTGTTTTATCTCTTGAGATAAGGATGATTTGTAGCTTGCAGGAACGCGCACAATTGCCAGTGGGTTTCCTAGGAATGGGGTGTTTGTGAAAACATCCACCAAAGCATAATTCAGGAACATCTCGAATTCAACTTCTGGGGTAAAATATAATGGAGGTCGAATGGCGAGGATTGAATAACGGCGAGGTTCCTCGGGCGCAGAGATGTCGTTTCGCTCCTCTTATAGGGTCACCGCGAAATCTCCTCGGCCCATCCGTACGCCTTGCTGTCATTGCCGGATATTCGCGGGTCCGAACATCGGTTAGATTGCGGCATCGGTTCGCTCGGCAGGTATCCATTTTTACTGCGACCCTGTCCGAGCCAACCAGCACCGGGTCCCGCTGTCTTGATATTGGGATGTAAAAGATCTTCAAGAAAGACACAAGATGAAGCTTTTAATGGGTGAATTCACTACCATATCTCAACATCTTATTTGAAAGCAAAACCAATACATTCCTCTGTATTCACTATAGAGATCGTGAGTACATCACTAACCCCTCGTCAATGGGCAATACAAGACAAATGGAGCACCCGGCGAACTGACGCCTACCTCCAAGTACTCACTACTATTTCCGGGGCCAGCTATAAGTATTGTGACGATTTACAAAACTCTTGGCACCTGGCACCTAGCTCCTATTCTTGCCATACAGTCTCTTCTAGTAGATTAGGTCTCGTTGTTAAGTCTCGTTGTACTCGATAATTTACCAGCCGAGCATCCATTTCTAGCGAGTTCGATTTTCCCGAAACATCCTCTACCCTATCTGTGCGCGTTGTAGGTCATGTCAAGGATACAGTACTTCATATAGCTTCAGTAAAACAATCTATTTTCTTATCAGTTCGAAGTTCCTCAGTCCTTCTTCCTTGGCTAAAGTGATAACCAAATTTTAGCATTGACTCGCTACTTAATTTCGGACACCGCACTAATTTAGTTCTCTAAGCGACAAAGACTCATTATATCTGTAAGAGAGAAAATTGCCGAACACCTAGGTACGCGCCAAAGGAATGGCGTTGAAGTCTTCAATCATGAAATTCCGCATCTCCTGCAAGGCGCCTGCCATCTCCGCCGTGTCAATAGCGGCACCCACCCGGACGTATCCCCGGAAATCGCCACTGTCCCCATCACTAAAGCATACACTGGCTGAACATAGAAGGACGCCACGCTTCTTGAGCAAATGGAGGCAGAGTTCCTTGTCGTCCACTGGCCTCCCGTTGCGCGTGAACAGAAGCATGGCGGTGGTTCCTGCCAACGGCTTTTTCCACGAACATACTCCATGGTGCTCCTCCACAAACTTTTCAAGAGCGCAAATATTTGTTGTTGCCAAATGGTTCGCGCGGGCGATCAACGGCAGACGACATCGTTCGGCCAGTGCTTCTGCGGCAATGGCCTCGTCGATCTGCGAAACACTGATGGTGGTGTAATGACGCATGGCAGCACATTTTTCAAGCATATCTCGATTTGTGGTCGCGATCCACCCGGTCCTGGTACCAGCGAGGCTGTAGGCCTTGCTCAGTGAGCCGATGACGATGGCTTTACTGTATCCCAAATCCAAGAACGACTGGGGCATTTGGGGCGTTTCTTTTTCCGGCCGAAACAGCGGATAGAAGACCTCGTCGCAGAATACCATCAAACTATGTTCCTCAGCAATGGAGACGATCTCCCGTTGCATCATAGCTGATAGATGAGCCCCGGTGGGATTATTTGGGCTGTTCAGCACAATCATCCTGGTATTCGCCTTGATCGACGACCGCAGAAAGGCCAAATCCAATTCCCAGCCTCCCTCTGAGGGACTCAGCTTCCAGAGAGTCACTTCGGCTCCGAGCATTCGAGGTGTCTGATACAGTTGCTCGTAAGTCGGATACATGACAATGACGTGGTCGTCGCGCGACAGAAGGGCCTGAAGGATGACTTGGTTGGCAACAATCCCGCCATTGGTCGTTAAAACGCTGTCTCTTGTCACGGCTGGGTTCCGGTATAAGGCAGCGATGTTCTTGCGCAGACTGTCTGATCCTCGCATTGGTCCGTAGCTCAGCTTTAGCGATCTAGGCGATAAGTTCTGCGAGGTCGTCGCTTTGTGGAGAGACAGTTCTTCGAGCTCGTCGAGCGATATACTAGATGCACAGGTCGTGGCGAGGTCATATTTACAACCATCTTCAAGTTGCTCAATCCACTTTAGGGCAAATTATCAGTTAATGTCCAATGGCGGAGTGACAAGATCTATTCTAGAATCTAGTATATGGCACATAGCAATAGGGACTCACGATGGTGACTTCAAATGGAGGAACGTGGACCATGTTGTGATTGATTGAATGTAGCCAAACTCAATCAGACAGAATTGGGAGGCTTTTGGGTCAGAGCTACACGGAGTAGTGCCATGGGCGCAGCCCCTGCTTAAATTACTTACCAATAATGAGTCAAC
Source organism: Aspergillus melleus (assembly GCF_016097325.1). Classification (NCBI taxonomy): domain Eukaryota; kingdom Fungi; phylum Ascomycota; class Eurotiomycetes; order Eurotiales; family Aspergillaceae; genus Aspergillus; species Aspergillus melleus. The sequence goes on from NW_025763377.1 coordinate 44,168, forward strand.
GGTTAGGTCGGCCCAGGCGCCCGAATTATACGCCAAATCTCGGAGACCTTCCCCGAGATATTATATAATCTTCACCAACACCGGTGTACCGCATAGGTACAATAGGTACATGACCCACATTCAGACGCATTAGAGGTGTTTTGCAACATGGGCTTCAGCCCAAGTCCCATTCCGGATAGGAAAGGGGTCCACCTTTGTGGCTGCACTATCGCTAAATCGGGATTTTACAACGATGGGCTCAACCACTAAGCCCATCTCAAATAGAAAATACAATCAAATAAGATATAGCTCATCAATACTACAGGCTTTCAAAGACTATAAGGTATAAAGTGTAGTAATTTAACATGTAGACATATGCTATATAAACTATAGCTATTATAATAGTAGCTATAGTAGCTTTAATTGTAGCTCTTTTTTACTCTTAATTATATGATTACATGATCATTATCTGAAAATAAAACCAAAATTGGTTGAAATTAGCAATATATATATATATATATATATATATATATTTAGCGTACAGGGTTCACTTAAGGTCTAAAAGATTTCGGAATAACTATATTTTACACTAACACGCCGATTCTATGATTGAGTAATCTGAAATTCTTTTTCAATGGCTTCATTTTTGAATATTAGAGGTGGGCCCGCTAAACCTCTTCAAATTCATGGGACTTGGGCTGAAGCCCATGTTGCAAAACACCTCTATTAACATAAATCTTTGATTTGAAGCTGCAACCGTATACCCCGGTTTCGTCCGCACGGGAATTACAATGCCCGATCATGATACGCACGAGTGGAGCTATTCCCCGTTAGCGGTGATTGTGATATTAGGGACCTGGCACAAGGAATCAGACCGAGCGGGGAGAGCAATGGTCGATTTGTCGTGTATCCCTTGGCGCTCGATGGCATTCCTCGCCGCAAGGGGCCTTAGCTTACTGTGGGAATTTTTGGCCATTTGCGCCTGTACGACGACCGCACTTCTGTGCTACCATTTATTTAGCTATATCCCGCATATGAATCCTTTGCGTTGCATCATGGTATTGAAATCGCGGATTTACTTTGCCGTTTCTGTCATGGCCACTACTAGGGTGTCCAGTCAACGCAGGTTTATCCGTTTGCATCGCCAGTGAGCTGCAGACGGAATGAATCATAGGTCAGATCCAAATTATTCAATCCCAGTGTTTGCATGAACCCTTGATCGGTGCTGTAATAAGTTGAGTCATTCGAAATATTCCAGGAAGTATCGTTACCGGGGGCACTGGTAATTACATTTTTAAGTTCAATTGCAAGCATGATTATTGAATGATCTCCAGGTGCTGAATTCCAGAGCTAACCCCAGACACCGTTCGGAATGTGAATGACTGGAGCAAAACTTCCAGGGCGAAAATTTATTTCAGCCAGTACATGTCTTCTCAACCTAGGCTCCGCCGTTATGTACAGAAGAGGTGCTCAAGCTTAGGGTATTATCCAGCGATGAGGCGATGATATCGCGTCGTATTTCCGAGAGAGTTAAGGAGCCGTGGACTGATGCAGTTGCGGTCAGTATATACCTTCTGCTGCTTCACTTCCGCTTTCTCACGCGGTATCTCGTTGAATTCTGAAAACTTCAACTCAACCAACACCAATACCATGTACTTCTCATCATGAAGCACCCCAATCTTTCGCCCTCCGTGTCGAATATGGTCTCATCATCAGTTTTCTGCCCGTGTCAGCAGATACAACTCTCGCTCGAGTTATAAGCAATCCAATATTGGTATGCTTTTGTTAACGGCTAGTGCTCTAGGGACGTCCTTTGCTGGCTCCCTCCCTCATTCCCCTGTGGATAGCTGCCAGCAGTCTTCAAGCGCCCCAAATGACACCAAATCCGTGATGTACTTTCTCGTCAACAGAGAGACACTTATTGTCGCCCACAATCGCCGTCTCCCCCCAAATATCACACTCTCATGGGATGTCGGGTTCGAGACCAGACTGCGGAAGTGTTTGGTCGACAAGAGAAGCGGCCGTCTCATTCTCGCGGAGTGCATAGACGGTATCGCGCGCAAAGTCCTCAAGTCTATCCGAGGTATGATAGCGATGCAACCTGTTGATCCCTAATTGTACTTCCAGAGAGATACCAGGCCTATCGATAGTTGTTACGAAGTAACTTCAGCGGTAGGGGTGCGCACTTGACAACCCTTAGTGCCTCTGGTCAAGTATGGGTAACATTCGGTCTTATCGTGAGCTGCAGGCACAGTCCCTACCACAGTTCAAATAACCCCAGTATACTTCTCTTCATTACACCACTTTTTCCTCCTATCGGCTGTTTCTATCCAACCCATCTCAACCTGATGAACGCTATATCGCATCTCGATGGGGCTGTTCTACTGTAATCATTGGCTCTCCTACGACCGCCAATCAACTCTAAACCTAGCAACTCCTCTAAGCACTGCCACTCAGGAAAGTTTCAGGCCTACCAGGTACCGAAGGCGCTGCTTGTTCTTCACGTGATGAAAAGCTTAGAGGAATAATATCTCACTTCGTGCTATGCAGAACAACTAATTGTTTCATGATTTTAACGTGACTAGCAAGCACACGTACTTCATCTGTTTATCCTTGCTTTGGATAACACATTCATCGGCGTCGGTCATTTTGTCCGTTCTCAGTGTCCGTTACATGGAGTTCCTGTGCTTTGCCGCTATTCTCTCGGGAATGGTCCGCGGCGTATCTTCGCGTAGTTGCAACAGTCCTAAGAAACAATAGCATTAATGCCGTAGTGTGAGTGGGGAGGTGTGGGATCCGGAAAGGCGAGGACTAAGGGGGTGGAACAAGTATCCGGAGTCTGCTTGGTGACTGAGATTACCGTGACATCGATTGGAGGTGGGGCAAGACAGCCCGGACTTGGTCAATGGTCTACGCTGTGGACAATAGGCACATGTGGAGTTACGACGTTGCTTCCAAGTGCTTTTGTCAATTGTAAGGACTCTGGTGTTGGCGCACCAGGATAGACGGAGTCTATATCCGGCTGCTGACATGACATATCTAGTTGCTTGCGGAAAATGTAACCGCATCGCTTGTTAAACAGTGGATTGGAACTCCGGATAAGGGGCTCGACTCATTCTATACGTCTACATCATTCTAAGTTCACATCAGGTTTAAATAAGTGGCTCGGAATGCCCTTCTTGACTCAGAAGTCCATCTTCAGCAGCCCTGCCTTCTCGAAAGTCCTAGGGTTCTCCAATAACGATTCCTCCCCGCAATGATGCGCAGTCACTTCGTGTTCGCAACTGTACTTTCCCACGCAGGCGTTTTAGCGTTTCCTGCGTATACAGGGGGGCCAGACATTGTGGGCGAAAACGGCTACACCAGCGCCCCTTATCACGGCCCCTACACAGGGACGCCCACCACCACCGGGGCAGTCCAGGCTCCAGCAACATTGGCTCCATCTATCGAGCCGAAACCACCAAACCCAACGGCAACATATTATAATAGCGATGGGGTGCCACAGGAGCCCATGCCGGCTCCTTATGTCCCTGCCGGCGGCTTGGGGACGAACGGGACCCTCCCCCGATACATGGTCGAGAGCGATTGGGACTTTGAATCTATTGCTCTGGGTGTATATCAAGAATACATCGAGCTGGACCTCTTCCATGACGGCCTTGCCCGTTTCACCGACGACGAATTCGAGGCGGCCGGTCTGGGCCCTGAGGTACGGTCCCTGATTGAATTCATGGCCAACCAGGAGGTCGGACATGCGACGCTACTGAGTAATATGTTGGGAGAGGCTGCTCCAAAGGAATGTGTCTATGATTACCCGTACAAAACAGTACGCGAGTGGGTTGACTTCATGCAACGCGTTACCCGGTTTGGGGAGTCCGGCGTTTGGGGCTTCTTGTCACATCTAGACTCTCGCGAAGTCTCGCAGATGCTATCGCAGTCAATCGCAGTCGAGGCACGCCAGCAGATGGTCTTCCGCCAGCTGTCAGGCCTTGCACCAATGCCAGTCTGGTTTCAGAACGGTTGGCCACAGTCATGGCAGTGGACCATGCTGGCTCCCTATATCAGCTACTGTCCGGAGGGAACCACGCGACTTGCCTGGCAGAACTTCCCTACTCTGCACATTCTCAACAACCCGAACATCAACCGCGTCAACGCCAAGGAGACTCGGCAAGATGGGAGCGAGACAGTGGGCGACCGAATCACCGACCCGTCCATCGTGGCCATCCTCAATGAGCAGAGCTGTATCAATGCGGAGGAAATTGGAAGTAACTGTGCACCGGCCATTGCCAGGAATCGGTCTGAGCCTCTTTCATATCCTGGCAAGCGAGTGTACTTTGAGTGGGATGCCCCCGGCCAGCAAGTTGGGCCTAACAACTCCTACATCACCGCCACTACCGCGGGCGAGCCCAAATTCGTTGGATGGAGCAACCAGCTTAATCTCACCTACTCCCCCTTGACGGTAACGGGGCCTAACCGAGGATGGACCGAGCAACCTAGCGGCTTTGTGTTCGGTGATGATGGAATCATCAACGACACTATGGCAGTCATGCTGACTGATGTCGACTTGTTCGTGACACCTTTCAACACGACGCAACTGAACCCGCACATCGTCGCCCTGGGTCTTTACATGGCAGGCTGATGGGCCATTAGAATTGGCCAGGTCACGGATATTATTTATGTGGCGTACGGGTGAGAATATTCTAAAGTAACGAATGAAGGGATAAGCTGTGCGAATGTCATGTGGAGTACTGAGTGAAGACCTCATCGTCGCCTGAGATTGACAGACTGTAGTAGAATTTTATTAGAAGCTTTTATTGATAAACAATCAATTCAATATATCTGGATAGAAATTTCTCTTGATAAACCAATTAATCAATTCGCAGGTCTTTGAGAGCACCGTCGATGTATTACTTCTTTAATTGGATCAAGACCTGGGCTAAGTCCGGTAGTTGTGAATAGTTATCCCACAAAACGTTTTCCAAGGATACCCTGCATCAATCCTCGCTATCTCGTGACATGCCCTATAGCAGATAGCGGAAGCCCCCAATCGTCCCGTCTTCAGCATCTCTTCTGTCCAGCTGTCGATTAATCCTTTGAAGGAGGACGCGGGAAACGGTGGCAGTGAGTATCGAAAGCAACGATGTCGCCGCATTGACGCTCATGGCAAGTATAAATCGAGGAGCATCACTATCTGGATAGAGATAGGGTGTATATATCGATGAACAATTGGCGATCGCATTTGCAAGTGCAATAGCTGCAGCTCGCTTCGACGATGGTTTGGGAATGGTGTTTGAGACCCAGGAAATGCCAATGATGAATGCCGTGTAGACACCCGGCAGCATGATCATCATCGCAAAGTAATCTTGCCCCGATGCTTGTGGTGGCTGCGGAGATGATGAAGCCAGCAACCGAGATCCACAGTGGCAGGGTGAAATGAAGATAGCGCTCGCCGGTACGGTCCGCATTTCGGGAGACACCCATTGCGACCATACAAGAGAGCATGTACGGTGGTACAGTGAGCAATAGTGTGTGGATCCGATTCTTACCCAAACCGCCGACTACAGTGGGGAAGAAGCTGTTGATGGTGCCGCTAGAAACAGCGCCGAAATTGAGAACCACGAGGAGCCACGTCTTCCAGTCGATCACGCAGTCTTTAAAGCCCTTTATTAAGCTCGGATCGTCGTCAGCATCCCAGTCTTCCTGGCCGATGTCTTTTGCCAGCCTCCACACTGCGAGCTGCTTTTGTTGCTCGGTCATTCCTCGTGTGTTGTGTGGGAAGTTTGGCAAAACGAAGTATGCAGCGAAGGCAATGACGACTGTGATTGATCCCTTGAGTAAACATCAGCTCCTGAGAAAACAAAGTATTGATGTTTTCGCAATAGCACAAACCTCAATAATAAAGATCCATCTCCATGCGAGAAGCCCTTTCACTCTTGCATGATCTTAGTCGGCAGCTATAGCACGCAGGAAGAGACTCAACTCACCCATCCATGCCATCGTTAATACCGGCGGCGATTAGACCAGAAAATGCACCGGAGAGAAGCGATCCGCAATAGAGAATGGCGGTGCGTAAGGAAAGTTCTTTTCGAGTATACCAAGCGCTCAATGTGGCCATACATCCCGGCTACTTCGATGTTAGTTAGCGTTCCTAAAACACAATCTGAAAATATATGATTTATCACTGACAAAATATGCAGCTTCAACAAACCCAAGGATGAATCTGAAAGAGTTAGCCGACCACGCATAATGACTGTTCGGCTCGTGCTCTTACCGGCATACCACAAGGCCAGCGTAATTTTGGACTGCACCACTTGCGCCGCATAGAATTCCCTATAATGAACAATTATAAGTTGATTTTTATGGGCAGCTTCCGGTCATTTTCAAACTAACCCATATCACCATGCATGTTGGAAGGTAAAGTGCAGGTTTTCCGATTTTATTCAAGAATAAATTCGATGGGACTTGCATGAGAATATAACTGGAGTGCATCAGTATGTAGGCACCTTCCTTCAGACACTTGGCACATACCCGACAAATAGTATGCTAACGCAGGTCTGGTTGGAAGTTAAAAACGGGAATTGTTTCCAATGTATCATGGAATGGGTTAAGTACCTGGAACTCAACGGACGTCAGGTTGAGCTCCTCCGTGATACCGCTTAATTTAGCTGCTGCGATCGCGTTTCTGGGAATATGCTTAGTATAGTGATATTCTGTAGTATAAGGTAAATATACCTGTCTAAGTAGTTCATGATATAGATCAAGACTAGCATTGGCATGAGCCGAAGGTCGAGCTTTCTAACCAGGGCCTTTTCCATTGCTGCTCTGTCTTCCTCTGTAGTACCCTGGAGCGTAGGAGGCATCGCCCGAATGGCAACCACTGAGCCCAATTCGAGCTTCTCCTCCGGGGCTATCTTAGGGGTTGGAGGATGGCTCTTCTTATCATCTGTCATGCTGAGGGATATTTTCTAAAAAGATGGGTTGACTAGAACCCTGCATAGTGGGAACTGTGCTTGAGTATTTATATCTTTGCTATCTTGTATGAAAATGCTGTTATATGTCCCCTTGGCCTCCAACAGGTCTTATCTTCCGCTCGGTTCGGTAAGTCTGGTCCTAAACTACATACATCTTGGATAGCGCTTCCCCGCATCTGTAGGTTGGGGTTTGGAAGGATTGTTGATTGCCATAGTCGGCCGCTACGGCTGCGCTCGTTCCTACAAGTTGCACAGCCGATAAGGAAATTTCTCCACTCCCAGAAGCAGGATTAGTTTGAGCTTTGGCTCTTTTTGCCGTAGCGGCCGTAGCGGCCGATGATAGGCGAACATAGGAAGTCGATGGATGGCTCGTGGTCCCCGGAAATTGCGGGGTACCCAGCATGCTCACACTATCTCTTAGATCAACACAAGATATGAAGAGACAAGATGACCGATTATTGTTGAGGCAGGGGAGGTTCCTTGCTGTATACTCAGAAGGGAAACAGCCGAATGCTTGGCATGCTGCACCTCCGGCATCCACGAACTACCCCAGAAAATAGCCGTGCCAAGCTCTGTCTATAAATTTGACGTGAACGAATCCAGTATTCTGACTGTGAATTCTTCATTCGGGTGAAATAAAACCCCTCGAGTTAGTTACTGGCTTCGACCCATCTCTAGGCCAAGAAGAAGGCGCGTGTGGACTAGAAGCTACCTGGGCTGGTCTCATTCTTTTGGCTATTTCACATATAGTCTGCAATTTTCCAACATACATACAGTTCAGTACCGATTTTATTTCCTGGAATATATTTTGCAGATCTTCTTACCTACGCAGCTAGCACACACTGTCAGACATACCCGTCAATTGGCAGAACTCGTCAATAATATGTCCATAGATGTTATCGCTTTTCCTCCTCAAGAACCTTTCGAATAGTTTCCGGAGATCTGGAGCCTGTTGACTCCACTCCACTGCCCCATCAACAATATCCCTCCAATCCAGCCTCATGCTAACCTCCCCACTCTTCGCAGCCGCAACAATGGTCAGACCGCACCAAAAAGCCACACGCGCATATACCAGGCTCCATGGTGCCGGTGCTGCGTGTTCACGTGTTCTATAATCTCGTAGCATGTATCCAAACAGCGCTTGACACATTCCTATACCACCTGGGGCTGGCGGACCAGCGGTAACCGCCAACGATTTGTTATAAGCGTGACTCTTGGTATTTTCTCACAATGGAACGGAGCGTGTTCATCGTCCTACAGAATAGTTCCTTGTCAGCTAACGTGTCCGTTATACAGCGTCATTGTCTCTTACTACCTCACCCCTATCCTGTAAAATACTGGCATCACGTCCGTGTCCCAACAAAGCCTTATCAACGGCTTCCTGTAACTCTGGAACCTAAAATATGGTAGTCGCGGGCTCTGTCCTCGTCGACTACGCTGGGCGCCGCATACTTTTCATCCTATCCACCTGCATCATGCTCACCAGTTACATAATTATCACGGGCCTTACGGCCAATTTCGCATCTAATGCTGTTAATACGGTCGGGAACAGCGTGATCCCATTTCTCTTTAACTCCTACGGCGGTTACGATATCGCTTCTACTCCTCTCCTCGTTTCCTATCTAGCTGAGATCTGGCCCTACCCCTTCCGAACCAAGGGATTGGTGCTTACAGCGGTGAGTATAATACTGGTATTGTTGTTCAACCGGCTCGTAAGTCCGATCGCGCTAGAGGCGATCTCTTGGAAGAAGCACTATATTGTGTATATTGTCTTGTTGGTGGTGATCTTGGTCACCATTGTTTATGTTTATCCTGAGATGAGGGGATACTCGTTGGAGTAGATGGCAGTGTTGTTTGATGGTTATCATGATGTTCTTGCCGTGGGACAGCAGACATCCACTGAAGTTGTGGAAGATGAATCTAGATGAATTAAAACTCGGAGCAGAACATATTGAACCAGGTCCAAAGGATTGAGTTACGGTCGGTTTCCTTTGTCTATAACTCCCCCAATGCTCGTGCTTTAGTCGCACTTACTCTAAATTATCCACATCGCAGATCAATTGAAATGATTGTCCCCAATATCCCTGATTGAAACTTTCAAGTTTGTTCAGCAATAAGACATTCGAACCCCTTTTCGAAGTATAAGAGCATAGTGCTCCAGGGTTCTAGTACTTGAAGTGCATTCAATCTCCTCAATCTACATGACGTTACTTTAAAGTTATAGAAATTTTAGCCAAACATTTAATAGGTATAGTTATTTAAAATTATAATGGAACCAAATATATGAGGATCATAGTCCTAAATTCTTATTTGGTTCATTCATCGCCAGCAACAACATATTGTTTCTCTGGACAGTGTGTTAAAAGGACATGTGGATTATACAGCCAATCAGTTCGGTACTTGAAAAAAACCTCAAATTGCCGCTTTCTTCAACATGATATATATCTCACTGCGTGAGCGGAGTACAATTGAGCCAAATATACTAGAAACATTATAGAAGTTTACTCTTCATCTAGAAGCGTTTCAAACACACACACAAAGACAAGAAAAAAAAAATTACACCTATCTAGTTAATATAGACTGCCAGGCGCATCCGTCATCAGCATAGGTGGGGAAGATGGTCAGGTGATCGGATGCGGTCGAGGGCGGGCAGTGGAGAAATACGGACCCCACCGCGCGATAGAGATGACATCTTACGAGCTCAATCTGCCCAAAATACGGGATATGGCTCGGTTTAAAGGGAGGTCTGCCAGTGCCTGTCAGTATTGTCGCAGCCAGAAAGTAAAATGTAGTGGTGGTAAGCATGGTTTTCGCGATTCGTGGCCAACGCGCTCTAACCGACCGAGGAACAGCACAACCATGCGCAAGGTGCATTTCAAGCCAGAAGACTTGCATCTTTTCTGGTCGGGAACGGATAATGACTGTTCCTGAGAGTTACGTACGGGGGCTAGAGAGTGAAATCGCACAGCTACGGCAAACGAGTGGCGACAGCCAAAGAGCCATGATTCACTCCAGCCACCAGCAACCCACAACCCCGTCGAGTAATGAACTCCAAGAACAGACACTGTCAGAGCGACTTGTTGAAAACTCGACAACTGAACACTTTGTGCGCAGGCTCAAAGGAGTGTGCTCGCATCCTCACCAAGACAGATCCGGGATCTCTCCTTTTCCCATGACATCAACCCCTGACGAAATAGGGTTCCGTGAGAGCGACGCTCAACCCAAGTCGTCTAACTACACCTACATTCCCTTGGAAAGTGATAATCTACGTATGTCAAGTCAAGAGGTCCGGTTACCCCTCCAGCTAACCTTCACAGGACCCAAGGTACTCGTCAAACTACCACCGCACTCTTACGCTCTTTACCTTCTGGGCCAGTTTGAGTCCTTCATGGGGTCTGATTATCACTGGTACCAGAAGAAGCGATTTCGTGCTCAAGTAGACGCCATATACGATCCATCACAATCTCAGCAAATTGAAAGAACATGGCTTTGCTGCTTCTCTGTAGTATTGGCCCTAGGAGAGTCATATAACGATACCGTCGCCCCGTCATTTTTGATTGACACTAGAACTGGGTACTCTACAGATAATGCTGCTCCAACAGATCTCGACCCTCTAATTCCGGGAATTGAGTTCTTCAAACAAGCGCTACTCCTTCTACGACCGTCTTACGAAGAGCCGACAATAGACCAGGTCGAAGCCCTCAATCTCATTGTAAGCCTTTTGCGGATTTATTGTCATTGTTGCATTGATTCTGATTCCCCATAGACATTCTACTGTTACTCTTTGAATAGAAGAAAGACAGCTTATGCATACGCTGGCATGGCCCTCCGATTGGCCGAGCTCCTCGGGCTTTCGAAACCACAGACACATCTGAGTCCGTTGGAACAGGAACACCGTAAACGCATCTGGTGGACGACGATTTGCATGGATGTGATGACTTGCATCGAGCTATCGCTGACTCCCTCGCATGCATCTCATGAAGACGGTATCAACCTCCCGGATAGTTCCCACTTATCCGCAGCAGACGCCGAACAATTCTCAGACCCTCAGTATCTCACGGCGCAAATCAAACTTTGCCGTATCAAATTCCGCATCATCAGGACAGTTTCAGAGCTCCGCTTTGGAGATACCGCTGAGGCGCAGGCACTTATTGAACCCTGTCTACAAGTTTTGAATAATTGGAGATTGGAGCTCTCTCCGACCTTGAAATTCACCGAAGAGGGAGGGTTCTCGGATGAAACCCTGGCTTTCACCCCGATGCGCACGGTCGCATCCCTGATGCTTCGCTTTAATCAGGTAAGAAGTGTTCTCTAACAGTTGAAGTGAGATACTGATAAATCAGTGTATCATACTTCTCATTCGCCCATTGTTGTTAAAGCAACTTCATGATATCATGCATGAACAAGATGTTTTAATGCCTCGGAATGACTTCGCCGGCGCAAACACCCAGTGTTTGCAGGCCGCAGCTGATAGTACTGCGGTCCAATTCGCTCTTTCTAAATGTCATAAAATTGGTATGTTCCTCTGAGAAAGTATCGTGGATATCAACTTTTGAAAGTTCAAGCAATCTAATATCTTTACAGCCAAATTCGGATTCTGGGACTCTCTACACATATTCTCCAGTCTTACCGTACATGTGATCTCTGAGCGCCTGATAGAGAAGCGTCCTACGGCATTCGCTACTGGCCGGCCCAACATTCCATACGGTCCGGTCAGAGGTTTACTCGGAGAAATGGCTCGGGTTGGAAATGCAGCATCAAAGGATCACGAGAAAATGATACGCGACATCGAAGAACTGTTCACAGAGACCCCATCTAATCCAGTTCTTACTGAGAGGATCGAAGACCTGGTAGATTGGCCAGAGTATATGGACACGGGAAATATGAGCTTTGAGTTCGATGAGACATTCCCTTCGTTTGGGTGGTCATGACCGGAGACATACTGATGATCGGTCCTCCACAGGCTGCCGAAGGTTGTGGGTCTCGGACATAGCCCCGACGGCGTCAGGCCGAGAGCAGGCTGTATCAACCTCGGGACAGAAATCAGAAACAATAACATTAACATTCTCTTTAAGCCTCTAACAGAAATAGCTTTCCTCGATCTCTCTCAATATCCATGAGACCATATCATCTCCTTGAATCATCATAATGTCGCTGGCCGGAAAGGTAGCCATCGTCACCGGCGGTGCTAGAGGCATTGGAGCAGGAATTGTACGCTGCCTCAGTAAGCAAGGAGCAAAGGTAAGATCTATACCCGCAGCCAATACTATCGCATGACTAACTCCGACAGGTGGTCTTCACCTATGTCTCCCCATCTTCCAAGAGCGCCGCGGATGCTCTCGTCAACGAACTCAGCAACAACAGTAACGACGTCATCGCTATCCAAGCTGACATGATAGACTCAGCATCCCCAAAGACCATCATACAAACCACACTCTCTACGTTTCAAACGGATAGAATCGACATCCTCGTCAACAACGCCGGCGCAGGTGAAAATCGCTCTCTGGAGGACGTCACCCAGGATAGCTACACCCAGCTGATGGACATCAACGTGCGCGCCGTGATTTTCATGACACAAGCTATCTTACCATATCTGCCTAGTCGAGGAGGTCGAATCATCAACCTGTCCTCGATTTCGGCCCGTGGCGGCTACGCTACCCAGTCTGTTTATGCGGCTACCAAAGCTGCCGTAGAGGGTCTTACGCGTGTCTGGGCCACCGAACTGGGACACAAGTATGGCGTTACTGTCAATGCGGTGAATCCAGGCCCTGTGGATACAGATATGTACCAGGCTGCGGGGCCGGTTCATCTGGCGCGCATGGAGGAGCAGAATAAAAAGGTTCCTGCTGGGCAAAGGTGCGGGACCGTCCAGGATATTGGGGATATCGTTACATTCTTGGCGGAAGAGAGGTCGAGATGGGTGACCGGAGATGTTATTTGCGCTAATGGGGGCATGCTGTATACTTGATTTTGTTTTATCTGTGTATCTGTGTCTTAGTTCGAAGCTTTCCAGAGAAGATCGGAGTTCCTGAGAAACGAATCTAGCATCACCATGTTCCATCTTAGGCCCTTGTTAGAAGGAATGGCATTCCCACTTTGTGTACTCTATAGATTATCTACGTACTAAACTAAATACATACGACCACAGGGTGTGGAGAACAGGGCTTCCCGTCCGCTCAGCCGTACTTAAGCCACACGCCGGCCGGTTAGTAGTTGGGTGGGTGACCACCAGCGAATCCCGGCTGTTGTATGTTCTTTGTTTTATTTTTTGTTATTGTGAGAATAAACACACCAAAGGAAAAAAGAAAGCGGAGGAATGCATGCTCAAAAAGTAAACGATATCCATAGTACACATGTAAATAAGCTCTCGTATTTGTGGATTAACTCAGCGGAGGCCGATCCCGAAACAAAGCTCAGCCCAAGGTCAACAACCTGTATCCAAAAATCTACCGGCTCGTGCGAGCAGCCGGTGTCAAAAACCTGCAGAGATAGTGACACTTTTCGCGCGAGGAAGATGTCGAACGAAGGGAGTCACGGCTTCTGTGACGTCACGCCATGCCGCCTTTGTACGTTCAATTGAGAACCTTCAATCGCTTCCCTGCTAATTACGAGAACGCTGCGAATCTTCTTTCTGTCCTTACTTGGTGTTAGGCAGAACACACGGGAGAAGAAAAGGAAGGCCGGAATATAGCTCGATCAATACTACAGTACTGCCTCCGGGTTCCCATGGATACTGCCTATGATTTTCATACCACCTAGTGTTTATGCTTCACCTTCGGGTGTATTACTCGGATCTTTCCGTTGGTTCTCTGTGACGAGAGAGAACGCATCCGAAAGCAATATGATATCCGAGGAGGAAATTGTGGTGACTTCTGGGAATCAGTCTACTGCACGGGCAACGTCCTCGTCCAGTCCGAGCTGGAGACCCTAGCGAAACGTGCTTTCTTCTGGAACTCTTCGGCCGTACCAAGCCGTGGATGAGATGAGGTAAGATGCGCAGTAATCAGTTAGTTGAGCAACTACCGAGCAGTGGAGGAGATACTTAATCAGCACATGCCCTTCTCACCATTATTAGGCAGATCTGTTCGACTTTTTCTCACGATCCTTATATCTCGTACTCCGTACTCCGTACTTTTCATTCCATCATAGCTCGACAATGACGACTCGCCGACCACATACTAAATCCCGACTAGGGTGTGTCAGGTGCAAGCAGAAACACCTCAAGCTCGACGAAGTCCGACGCATAATGTTTCTAATTCCAGGAGAGCTATAGTATATGATCATTCATCTATAGCGGATTGGTGGACTTGGAATTCGTTTCTTCTAAGGGTACATGTAGATGATGCTTGTGTGAAATGTAATAAAACATTTGCTGGACCAGCGGTGGCTTTCCATCCGGCATTCACTTCGCAGTCTTCCGAAGCGCTCTTGTTAAGGCTTCGAACTCTCCGGTTATGTTGAACTGGCCGAGTGTATTGCGAACACAAGTTGGAGTGTCGTTCTGCGCAGCCTCACTTAAACTATCAGAGTGAACTAGTCGGTTGCGTACCGCTTCAACGATCTCGCCTTCTGCTGATCCATACAAAATCCAGATGACATTATTCACTCGGCGATAACTCCAGCAGCCCAGCTCCGCCTCGTCCAAACCTCAGGGCCGAGTCGTCTGGAACACGCCGAGGCGGAAAGCCCCACTCGGAGCTATCTCCGACATAGTGAACCCTAACTTCGGAATATACAGTCGTTCAACAAAAGCATTATATTCATAGTAATAATACAGCAGAAGATGGTTAGATCTATATAGGTATCCCTTTTCTTGTAGACTGCTTATGTCGCATTCCTTCAAACTTCATCTTTACACCACAGCCTAAGCTCAGAGATCTTCCGCAGCCCCAAAAGACAAGATGGACATCACTACCCGCAAACCACAGAACCTCGCCATTCACACAAGCCCCAAGAACGACCTCCGTCTCGTACAATCAGACATTCCTTCCCTCAAGCCACATGAATGTCTCATCCACGTCCGCGCCACGGGCATCTGTGGCTCTGACGTCCATTTCTGGAAACACGGCCACATTGGACCCATGGTCGTGACGGGGGATAACGGACTCGGACACGAGAGTGCAGGCGTCGTGCTGAAAGTAGGCGAAGAGGTGCGGAACTTTAAGCCAGGTACGTTTCAATATCATATTACCATACCCTGCATGCGTTGGCTTCCACATCGATCACATATTTACGCAATACCAAATGGACAGGCGATAAAGTCGCCCTTGAATGCGGCATTCCATGCTCCAAGCCTTCCTGCTCCTTCTGTCGAAGCGGCCAATACAACGCCTGTCCGGACGTGGTGTTCTTCTCCACTCCGCCTCACCATGGCACTCTGCGCCGATACCACGCGCACCCGGAAGCCTGGCTTCACAAGCTTCCAGACCACTTATCTTTCGAGGAAGGTGCACTGCTAGAGCCACTCACTGTTGCGTTGGCGGGTGTGGATCGCTCGGGTTTACGACTTGCTGATCCGGTCGTGATCTGCGGCGCCGGGCCGATTGGTCTGGTGACGCTCTTGGCGGCGAATGCGGCGGGCGCAGAGCCGATTGTTATTACGGATGTTGATGAAAATCGGTTGCAGAAGGCAAAAGAGCTTGTGGGTAGAGTGAGGACGGTGAAGGTCGAGATTGGGGAGACGGCGCAGGCTGTGGGTGAGAGGATTGTGCAGGTGTTGGGCACAGAGGCGAAGTTAGTGATGGAGTGCACCGGGGTAGAGAGTAGTGTGCAGGCGGGCATTTATGTGAGTTTCTTCTTCCCTCTCTTCTTTTGTCTTCACTTGACCTTTCGAAGTCAAAAATACGGCAGCGATAGTCGGCTATACTCCACAGACGAGAACTAATGTGTGATACCAATCTAGGCAACACGCTTCGGAGGCACGGTGTTCGTGATCGGAGTGGGCAAAGACTTTCAGAACATCCCATTCATGCACATGGCAGCCAAAGAGATTGACCTGAGATTCCAGTACCGGTATCATGACATTTACCCGAAGGCAATTAGTCTGGTGGCGGCCGGAATGGTGGATCTGAAGCCATTAGTGTCACATCGGTTTGCCCTGGATGATGGGATCAAAGCGTTTGACACGGCGAGCAACCCCGCGGCAAAAGCTATAAAGGTGCAGGTTGTTGATGAAGAGCATTAAGTCAAACTGAAAAATAAGAGAGAGTGATATATGGTGCTGATCAGAAATAATGAGTATTCTTCAGGTGCATGATTCTGAATAAACCTTGCATTTGACTGCATACATATTTCTTGCTGTGTAATGAATCAAATAAGAGCGCCCAAGGTTAAAGCATTTTTCTCATATTTCCCCCTCAATCTCAAATCAGTAGACTGCATATTGGTGTGACTAGATAGCCCAAGCTAATCGTAGAGTATAGGCTGTCCAATTAGTGCCATATTAGGCCTATGATAACCTGTATGAGCCCTATTGCTTGTTTCCCCTACTCTAGGCCATACATGCAGGTGGCTAGGTGTGATTGGATAACCGCATATGTTTATATATCAAGTGAAATCTAGGATGTTATGAGGAAGGCCGTCAGTTGATCCATTTGCTATCCAGTCACTTCTTCTGTCCTTGTGCTTTTAGGCATGTAATCTGTGGGTTGAAAATTAGAGATAACCATAGATTGATCTTTCTGTGCAAGACATGGAAGCTGGCATGGTCCTTATTGAATACTAAGATAGTCAGTGGGGGATGGCACCGATGCCCAAACTCCTGTATGATGATTTTGGACGATGCATGCACTTGAAGGGGTGTAGGGCCACTGCGGAGTTCGAGACGGCGAATTTGGCGGTTGTTCGTGCCGATGAATCTTTCGCAAGTCTAGCATTCCATGATAACAACTTTTGATGTCTCAAGTGCGCTTTCCGAATATGACTACATGTATAGGTATTAGTTAGAGATTATCTAGGCGTTGATACGTGCTGACCGTCTGCAAATACCACCACAGCCCTTTCGGGAATCCCGCTATGGGACTTTGCTATACCTGTTGAAATATTGAGGCGGTAGTTGCCGGATAATCCGGCTAAATTCAGCTGTGAGGAACGACCTAAAGATATGGCTTAGTGAGCAAGGGTCAGCCGGTGTGTAGAACCTGGTGCCTTTCTCAGCCAAGCTATACGGTCCAGTTGACTGTACAGGTGCATCCTCATTTGCCATCCTCCTTAGAGTCCTTCCTGCGATTTCTCGCCGAGTTGACCAATGTCTAAGACACAAGTCGATCTAGAACACCTCGAAATAGCCTATTACGAGGTTTGAATCACCGGAATGACCATATCAGACCTAGTGCCGTCTTCTGCAATCTATCAAACCTTGGCATGTAGCAGGTTTAGGGCAAACAAGTATAAAGATAACAGAATGTCATCATGATCGATAAACCCCTCGTCATATATTACCCTGCATATGAACGAACAAAAGCAAACATCAAGGGTAGGGCTGAGTGGCGAGATCGATTGGCGTGGCTTGTGTGCTACCCCTGAGCGATGTAGCAGTGCCAATGGGGCACCCCTGTCGTTATTGTGGCAAGATGGTATGGGCCGCGGATACACCGTACTCTCCTAGACTGTTTTCCTCTACGAGAACTTGATAGCATCCTAGCAGTCCAATTGTCGAGGTAATTTCATATGCCTTCAAAAGGCCTGACCGATGATAGGCTGTTCAAATGAATTGACAGACTCTGATCGAGAGTGCAGACACAAGTATAGATTTCGACATATAAACAAGCAAATATGTTCTCATGTTCCACGCCGAGACAATTTAAAAATCCTTGTTGGGGGGCCTTATTGCGCTAGGTATTGGTGGTTTGCTGTTTCTGCTTATTCCTCTCAACAACAATCGCCGAGTGCGGACCAGTCGATCCGGATCACCGCTGTCAAACTCTTATCTTTAATCCAGGGTTACATCCATTTAACTTAATCTGGGTAGCTTGGCTAACTTGTTTATGCATTGGACAAAGTACCAGGAACTTGACCATTCAATCTTCCCCAATAAAACGCGCCAGGAATCTAGTTACCGCGCTAAGGTGGAACATCGACATAATGTCATCCTTCGCAACGTTCTGATGTGCTACCGACCCTACGAGTCCCATGCGAAGTACTAGTATCTGCTCGTAAAAGGACTGAGATCAGAGCAGGCCGATTTCGTCGAGTAAGTTGATGTTACGTGCATGATCAAGGATAGCGCGATCGGTCCTGATTGATGGAGAATTAATAAGTCATTCCGACATGTTACATTCCCAAGTTCATGGCATGTCTTCCGGCTGAACAAGCGCTCTGGGAGTCCCGGTCCTCTTTGCCATGAATTGGGACCGTGTGAAGAACAATGTAATCGATCAAATGTAACCATCTGCCTCACAAAAGCCAAGCACTCGAGTATAAAAGCGCTGATGGCTCCTCCTGTTTGGAGCTGTTCAACAAACAGCAACCATCGTTTGTGTCAGTCTAGCATTCACATTCAACCTATACCACTCAAGCTTCCAAGATGCGCTTCGCCATTTCCCTCACCACTTCGGCCCTCGTCCTGGCCTCTGCCATTGTTGGCGAAGAGACCATCTATCCTCCAGGAGGAGCGGGTGTAATCCGGGTTAACCTCGCCGGCGAGAGCGAATTCACCGGCTGCCTCAACGCCGACGGCAAATGGACCGTGACAGAAAACTGCGCCCAAATCTTTGGCAACGGCCAAGGAGGAATTTCTAGCGACAAGGGCTGGTTGATTCTGGACGACGACTCCACGATCACCACCACCTCCGGTACTTGGTCCGTCGCCTGGGTTGGCACTCACGATGGAGATAACGTAAAGGAGCCTTCCCTATCCGTGTTTCATTCACTGTCGACTAACTTACTTTCTCTTCCTCCGCAGAGAGACACCAAACAGTTGATTGGCAACATTGGCATCGACAATGACGATGTCCCCCATGGAGGACCCACGTGGTATGCGGCAGCAATTGCAGCTCAGGATGAGACGGTGCAAGTGAGCGGTGCAAAGACGGAGGATGCTCAGGAAATCTATTTGACTTTCATTAGTACTTTTGAGGAGTAGTTTGTACCGAATCATTACCCGCGAAGGTATCAAAGATCGAGGGCATGGAAGGTGTTCTAGAGCTCAAACATAGTGGACATTAGATCTCGAACAATCATGAGGTTCAGTCTCTTTTGTCATACTTGTCAATAGCTGTAACCTGCTAGGTCAGCATAATTTAAAAAGCATTGATGGTCGTAAGTAAAACAAAAATCTCGGAGCACATACATATGCTAAACCTTTTCTCCTACGCAATTCATTGGCAGTTAGTTGATTTTGTCTTCGAATCCTCTCAGAAACATGGCGTCCGGTCCGTCCGGTCCGGAATATGGATATCGACAAAAGGACAAAAATGGGACAAGGGCCAAAACTAAGGTTCTAAAGTGGGGACGACCCTATTCGTATTTGTGATCAAGATTGATGATTTCATGCTCTATCATATTGAAATGAGGCTTACAACTAGGCTTCGGAAGTCAAACCCGATCTTCCTAACTGCAAATGCACAGCACAATTTGGACTTACAAAGATTTGACGTCGAAAAGAGTGGCCAAAGAGAATACAAAAGAAAGGAAGCAGTGAAGAATCTTCAAGAAAACTCAAGAAAAGTGGGTCTTACAGAGGGCTGAGGTCCCGAATGTCTACTCGGAAACGACGTGATGTGCTCTCATTCGGGACATTGATGACGAAAAGCAACAGCTTAGTGGGAACTAAGAGCCAGTTCTGGCAACAACTCAATCCACCGTGTTCTCGAGGATTGTCGTCTAGAACCGGCCATCGTAAATGCGATGGCACCTATCCGGCGACCGGGTACCTGTACCCGGGATATCGCCATACAATCCCACGTAGTTAGGTGACAATAGATGCAAGAGTCATAACAAAAGACATGCCAATCCCTTGAATCAAACTCAGTCCTCCCCTAAAATGACAGTCAATGAGTCACGCCACAAAGCACTCATCGCCTGATGATCGACCAGGCACGCCTTGTCCACAACAAAACCACGCAGTGAATGGTGTGATCGAGCCATTCGGGGCACGACCCGAGGCCAGGGGCTCCACTCGCCAAAACTCTTCAAACCTGCTCGGGTCCCGTTCCCGAGTGGCTTCCCGGCCAGACGGTCCGGCCACGGATAACTATAAATAATTGCGAGGCCGTCGTGATGCAGGTACAAAATAGCTTCAGGATATCATTATTCGATCAACAGTCCCTCCATTGAAGCCTTTACAACATCCCATCTCACGTCTATCCCGAAGAAATCGTCCACCTCAATAATCATGATGTTCCACGCCGACCCCTTCCCTGAAGTCTCGCTTCCCAAGTTCTCCCTCCGCCGCGCCATGAACTCGCATCGCGGATCGTCACAAACAAGCAGTTTGCTGGGATCGAGGAAGTCTTCCATGTCTGAATCGCGCAAAGGATCGATATTCACACGGTCGGCTCGTTCGAGCATTTCCGAAGAGAGAATGCAGTCGAAGATGGTGAGTTCAATTGTTGGTGTTGATTGTTTAGATGCGGCAATACTAACTATATTTTTTTCCCTATAGCAGGCTTCTCGGTGAGGTCATTGTCCTTGCAGGGCAATCTCAACATACAAAAGTGTTTTTCTAAATTTGCGAGTTCAATCGATATGGTATGTTCTGATGGGCAACTGCATTCTGTTCGGTTCGGTTTTTCTAACTCAATGACAGAGTAATATTTTCGAGGGCGCGATTATTTGACAAATTTGCGGCATTTTTTCGGTCGTCAAAAAATTCATGACTTATGACATCATCTTTGTTTTCGGCGGTGTAAGTCAGGCCACTTCCCGACGGTCTAGATTTCGTGGGCTAATTTTAGACTGCAGTTTTCCCAACAGGCCAACACTACTATCTAATACCCTGTTCGTGATGTAAAAGTGGTTGCATGCTTAAATGGCATACCTTCCGAGTATTTTTTATAGATCTTAATATTAATTCACTATTTTTGACATCTTCATTGCATCCCACAAACTACAATCTGATTTCTTTTCTTTTTCCAGGTGGTAACCACTGTCTCTGGGGTATATATGTCCATAGAATAGTCAAGCTTCCAGTACTGTACTAGACCTCTGCCTTCGTGTCATGGCCTCGCTCATGCCCACGAACATTCCACCTTCCATCTAATTTATCCGCATCACCTCTTTGCCAAGGGAACACCTTCTCAATACCCCTCACCAGCTGCTCGTGCTTTTCACTCCGTGGCGTAATTGTAGCCGTGAACGGGTGCGGATGGCTAACAACCCCCGGCTTGAACCCTATATCCGGCTCAATGTCTACCCCATCGGTTGTTTTCCCCTTGCCGATATTAAACACTGCCAGTGACTGCGCAATGTTCAGAAAGATCATCGAATCGGCGAGGAAGC
Source organism: Aspergillus melleus (assembly GCF_016097325.1). NCBI lineage: Eukaryota > Fungi > Ascomycota > Eurotiomycetes > Eurotiales > Aspergillaceae > Aspergillus > Aspergillus melleus. Next base: position 65,554 of record NW_025763377.1, read on the forward strand.
GGCCGGGACACATGCGTCGTCCAAACCCGAAAGCAAAGCGGTGGGGATCAAGCTCCGATGTGGGTTTCTTGTCTGTCGGTAGGAAGCGTTCGGGATGGAAAGACATTGGGTCGGGGTATGTTGCTGGATTATGTGTGAAATACCTAGGTGGCAGTGGTTAGATATCGCATGGTAGATAAAAAAGGAACTCGTAGAGGTCATTACGACAGAGTACATACCAAACGTTCGCCAACACCGTCGTCCCCTTGGGGAGAAAATACCCCTCGAAAATATCGTCTGCTGTGCTGGTATGCGGAAGACCCATAGGCGCTACTGGCTTCCATCGTAGGGTCTCTTTGACGAGCGCATCGATGTAAGGTAGGCTCCCGCGGTCTTTGGCGTTCGGGAGGCGAGTGCATCCCACCACGCGATCGATTTCTTCTTGCGCTTTCCGCTGGACCTCTGGATAGATCGTCATGGCGAGGAAGAATGATGCGATGGCTGAGACTACCTTTGGAATTGTTAATGAGGCGATCGAAGACATGGTGTCAATAGACCTAGACATACAGTATCTGCCCCAGCTGCATACACAGAGAGGGCAAGCCATTTTTGTAAGTGCTCGTTCGCAAGACTCAATTGCTTCTGATCAAGGAGACTGGAAAGAATAGATGGGGTGTGTTTGCCATGAGACATTTCACTTTTGACAAAGGCATGAGGCGTCTCCGTGAACTCCATTAAATTGCGACGCCATTTCCGAGCTGAGAGCTTGAACTTGGAGCCTGGACACCAGTCGGGTATCCATTTTACTTTCTACCGTTAGTAATGCAATTGTAGGATAATATGAGGGCAAGAAAACTCACAGCAAGGAAGTATATCGACGACCCAAGAACCTGGAACAGCTGCCTGAGCAAATTCGATTCCAATCTGTTCGGCCCCATCAACAAGGGGATCTGTCCCATGGGATTCAATCGTGTAGCCGTAAATACACTTGAGGATCACAGCACCTGCTTCTCTGGCGTTTGTCAGAAGGCGATCACCAATGTAAACTTGGATACCCCCCCTCTGGTAAGTAGAAACTAACCGTCGAATATATTTCAATAGTTCACTCGAGTCCCTGAACGTATGAAGTAAAAAGTGACCACATTCTGCCTCCACGAGAGACCGCAACGGCAGATCCGTGACTTTCTTTCTTGACCCAATGAACCGGGATGTGTTGCGCCGATGAGTTCGAACTTTGGCAGAGTACGGGAGCAGGGCCAGTGCGTTTTCCCACCCGAGTCTACATATTGATACTTAGCACCATTTCCAGGATCAGGCATAATCTACTAAAGGGAAAAATAACAGAAATCAACCTTACAATTCACCCGCCATCACCTGTTTAGGCCGCGAAGAATAGATCGGGGCACGTTTCTCCAGAAGTTCGAATGCCATCCGGGCGTCGTTAATGATGACAAACAACTGCCCCATTACATTGACGGAACTTATTGGGCCTTGTTTCAAAACGTTTGTCAATTTCTCTAGAATATAGGAGAAGAATAGGACACAACAGCGACATACCATATAAATCCTTATGTCTCAACCAATGCAGCGCCTCGGGTTCGTCGAATTTAGGTAGGTCCGCTAGATTTCCAACAACAAAACTGCCTTTTGGCCCGGGAGGAAGGGGTAGGCCATGTGTCCTACGGTGTTTTAGGTAGTGATGGAGGGAGAATAGCCCTGAGAAGAGAATAGCCAATTTGATTAACGTGTATAAAAAGGACATGGCGGACAGCTGGAATATGTGGAGGACAGCTAACACCCCGGAAACGTACTTTTTCTGTGTCTATCATGGATTTATATATACATGAATACACAATGAGGAAGGACCGATATTTTGAGCACTTTAAGGTTAGAGTTCCACTGGGCAGGATGCAGACATGTCCCGCTTCCGGAAAATCAAGGCGAACCGCATCAACGAAAACAAGAAAATAGGCAGCGATGCCTAAAATGATCTTTGCAAGAAACAAGATTTGGATTTACTCTCACGGCTATTGCCGCATACTGGATCAGGCCCTAAAAACAGTTTTCTCTGTCTTAGAGCTTATCTTGGCAGCGGTCGAGTTATGTGTCGTTTATATTCAATTCGGCTGTAGAACACTGTTGCTTATGTTCGCTTATAGTAGCCAGAAGAGAGGGACAGAAAATAGAAAGGAAAGAACAGAGAGAGGGGAGCGAAGATAAAGAGACATAGCAGTAACAAGGGGCAGTGAACGAAGGGCAATGGCGGCAAGGCAGTTAAGGCATCAAAATACCGTTCAAGACAGGTGGAGCCGACTAGATGGGACGTAACTACTTGTAGATTGGTTGTATGTACTAGGATAATGTGATGTCTGTGGCTGGACGATCAGTGTTGTAGTCCAGCTGGGGCCTGACTGCAATATTATAACGGAACCCCGACTATTCAGCCCTTTGCCTAGGTCTAGTCTGTCTATAGTAAGTATGTTTGCCAAATGTTTCCGCGCCCTCTTAACACATTATCCGATGGACTCCTGGAAGCCAACCAACATGAATCCACTTATTCTTCCTCCGGCAATGCAGCCACGACATCCAACCCCATGGGTGCATTCTTCGGGAGTTCCCACACCTTCAATGTAGCTCTCGCTGGCATATGGTCACCCAGATATTCCGCAGACACTTTGTTGAAAGCCTCGACTTGCTCAAAGTCGGTCAGGTAGACGTTTTGCTTGATGATGCGGTCTAAAGTCGTCCCGGATTCCTCGAGGATGATCTTGATATTATCGAAGATGCGTCGCAGCTGGTTCTCAGGCCCGCCTCCAACGATTGTCATGGTGGCAGGGTCGAGGGGGATGCACGCTGTGGTGAAGACAAGGTTGTCGTGCACCACGGCGTGGATGAAAGGGCCGTTGGTACGGGGCGCGCGGTCCGAGTAGACTCTCTTCATTGTCCCAGACGAGTTTTGACTTTTGCGGAATGAGGTGGTGCTGTTGGTAGGATATTCTTCCCTCAAGAGGGGCTTTATATAATACTTGAATTATCAGGTAGTTATCCTTGATTGAGCCGTCCTGCCATTACGGGCCATGGCCCAACAGCAGTCTATTCGTTTAACATCCGATGTCAGCACAAACAAAGACTATTGATGTGTGGAGAAACGTTGTTTCCAAGTTGTGAAACATACTTAACAAGTAAAAGAAGATTGCATGCGTCACCACCATTACTATTCTATGTTTGCTCCTAGTAGACGGTAGCATGGGGCAGCCTGCTGATGCCCATGATGTGGAAATACCCTCAAAGATTCTGCTGAGTAACCTTTCGACAGGTTGTTGTATATTGATCGACCACTCTTATTTCAGACCCCTTTCTAATACACATATTCTGATAGCATAAAAGGGCATTTACATTCTACTCGCCACTAAGTTGAGTGAATATGAGTGAGGCATTCTACAATGCCTGATCAGAAATTTCTGTGTCTTCTTCTTTGATATACTTTTTGTGATAATCTGCAATCAATTTCTGGGCGTGGGGACAACAAAAGACTATATCCCTGAGACCCAGGCCGCAGAGAAACATTGAAACTCTCCTCGGCTACAATGTTGAGGCCGAATTGGATGAGTCAAGTAAAGACCCCGGTTGAACCACAGTCAGGTACAACACTCGACGTAGGAGGCCTATTTCATGGTGATGTTGACTGGATTGATGGCGACTGGCTATAGAACCGGTTTGTTGGTGATGACGACGAATAATAATTGCCATGTTCCTTCTAAGTATTCATCCCAGGACACGGTTGTTCGACTGGTGTAAATTTGTACGTACCTACTTGGCCATTCTACGCCGAGCGGCCGTTGATATGTACATATCGTTACGAGTACCGCACCAGCGCATTCCTCCCTCACACATTGCAGCCTTGAGCTGGATCAGTTTTCCAGAGTGGAGAGAGGCTGGGGCCAAATGGACTGTAGTTGTATATGTACAAACAACCGCGCTGATGGCGGCCCGTTACCTGGCTTAAGATAGGTCTATTGTATTGCATCATTGTCTTGGTACATGGATATGGGAATTGAATGGGTGTCTTCAATCGATCTGGATGCAATTTTTGGATGCAACGTTAGTTATGCACTAATGGATACTAAAAGTAGAGTATAAAGAACGCCCGTTCAGCCCCAACCTATGTATTCCTAACGCCTATACTCTACATCTGATACCGATCAAGAAAAATGCATCACGTATATATTCCTCCTAGCACATCCCATCTGAGCTGCTACCGATACTCGTATGACTTGGCGACGTGATCAACAAATGTTGGTCCGGATCTTTAGATCTCTTGGAGCGGCCGCGCGTCGAGGACGGATCAGGGGGCACCTCCCGAGCGTTGATCGAGCGTCGACCGGTAAAAGACGACCCCAGGCGCGTGTTCCTGGCTGACCTTCTCCACTTGGCGATTGGGTCCTTTTCTCGTATATGGCTAATGAATTTCGGCAGCACCGGAAACCCCGCGACCATGATTCCAAACGACATTTCGGGGACGGCCCAGGTGCCTGCCAGGTAGCCGTAGTAAGCTCGATTCGAAGTCTGGCTGGTAATGATCGAATAGGCGAGTCGCACGATCGAGGCGATGCAAGCGCTGGGAATAGTTAGCGAGAATAGCTGTGAGGGCCTGGGGTCTGATTGTAGAGGGAGGGAGGAGTACAATAGACCGAGTGAGAATAGCCCAGAGACCGCCAGTTTCTTCCGTAGCGGCGATTGTAAGCCCCAGATACGCCGCTGCGGCAGGATTAGAATGAGCAGGTCCGAAACGGCATTGATTGCGCCCGCGACGAGAGTAATGAGTCGCGTGTTGAGACATGTCCCGTTCGTTATGAATACATCCCAGCTTCTGCTGATCGGACGGCATGAAAATATCTGAAGGAACGTAAAGACAATGTAGAAAATGCCGTTCGCCCACATCAGAATATGACACGTTTTGGAGAGAATTTCGTCAGACCAAAAGATCTCGAGGATGTTGAGCAAAATAGCAAGTTTGGTGAAAAACATGCACAGGCCGTAGAAAGCGGAGCCCACGTAAAAGCGCTGACTGTTTATCAGGGGTTTTCTCTTTTGAAATCGTCCGGTTCAGTCATAGACCACGTACAAAAAGCAGGTCGATAAAATCCTTAAGACGCAGGTTCCATTGATCGACCATTGGAGAGGCATCCGCAGCTAGCCAGCCACTGACCAGGTAAGCGACAAACATAAGCTGGTTACATTAGTCTGGCGTTGAGTGGGACTCAAGGAGAGTCATTCCTACCCATCCAAGAATAAGAGAGTCTGCAATCATTAGATACACATCAATAAAGCCCATATTCGACTCACAGTCCGCTACTTTTACCCGACGTAAGATAAAGGCTCTCGTGTAAATACGAACTATCAGCGCAAACGTCGCCAAGAGGCCGAAGAATATGATGATAGTATACGATGCAGTCTTCTGATTAGGAGGGTCCGTCAAGTTTGACTGCAAACCTGGAGGGGGGGTGGCAGCTGGGCCCTTGAGAAGCGCTTCACGCTCCTCTGGTGAAACTGGCTCCATCGTAGCTGATGTTGAGCAAAAGGGAGATATTCGCAGCCTTTTTTTGAACACGGACACCGGATGACCAAGATTGCACAACCTAACGCATGGGGCCAAGATGTTTCCATTGGCCCTGCAAACCACCTATCGGGTCGGACTTTTCAAGCCCTTGTCCTTGTCGACCATACGCGTACCTAGAAAGAGGCGGAACGTTCGAAGGCCGGTTAGGCACACAATGACCAACCATGGACGTCACAATGTATCGAAATAATTGCACTCCGATCTATCCATAGTGAGCGTGCGAGCCTCGCGAGGAAAGGAGACAGGGAGGGAGGCGTCTCACGTGCAGAAGAATTTCAGCTGGCCCGGCGCAGACTCTCTGAACGGCAACCCTCGGCCGTTCGCGAAACGCTGGCTTTCCTCATGCTGAGTCTGACTTTGACCTGCTTGCGTTCCCCGCTTAGCCAAGAACCAGTGAGTCAGAAAAAGCTGCAGATCTCCCCAGTTGTCAGCCTTAACCCATATTAGGGTTAGTCGAGTCAAGGTTGTAGATTGTATGAATGACTCGAGGCCAGTCTTTGACCCGGTGGCTGGCAGGACACACTTAGTGAAGCTTAACTGGAAAAAACAACGAGCGCATGGTTGTTGAATTAAATTATCGAAATTCCATTCAAGTTATCGATCACTATATCCAAAGTCGTGAGAAAATATTTATATTTCTTAAATATGCCGTCGTGCAACCTCGGCATTGGAAAATGTAGAACGCAAGGAGTCAAACAGAAACATGAACATTCTTCGTAACGTCCGGTCGGCTTTTATTGAACCCCTGTACCATAAAAGAAGCAATAAGAAAACACTAAAGATGGTTGCAAGGCTAATGGTTGGCTTCAGTTTAACCAACCCATCTCCTGGCGCTGTAGAAGACACGTCCCCAAGGACCAATGTCTCCCCACTGATGAGAGCTCGCAGGCAGCCAGCTGGCGATACCGCCCATGACGGTTCGCTCCGGGTGAGGCATGATGGCAAGAACACGACCGTCCTCGTTGCGCACACCGGCAATACCTTCAGGACTGCCGTTGGGGTTGAAAGGATACTTCGTGGTCGGCTTGAGGGTGGCGTTGTCGACGAACTGGACGGGAGCAAGGCCATCACGAACGAAAGTCTGGGCCGTGACGCTGGAGGATTGGGCAAACGAGGCACGTCCCTCTCCGTGGGCAACGGCGATAGGCAGCGAAGAGCCGTTCATGCCGTGGAGGAAGACGCTCGGTCTAGCGGGATCCGGGTCCGAGACACGGACCATACAGACACGGCCTTCATACTGCTCACTAGCGTTGCGCTCGAAGCTCGGCCAGTTCTGGGCGCCGGGGATCAGCTCCTTGAGACGGGAGAGGAACTGGCAACCGTTGCAGACACCGAGGGCGAAGGTGTCGGGACGCTGGAAGAACGACTGGAACTCATTGCGCGTGTTTTCGTGCAACAAAACGGACTTGGCCCAACCCTGTCCGGCACCAAGGACGTCACCGTAGGAGAAACCACCACAGGCGGCAAGACCGACGAAGCTGGCGAGCGACACCCGTCCTGAGATAACATCGGTCATGTGAACATCGACGGCAGAGAAACCAGCCATGTTAAAAGCAAAGGCCATCTCAGCTTGGCTGTTAACACCTTGCTCACGCAGAATAGCCACGCGCGGCTTGTTGCTGAACGGAGACATCTGCGTCAAGCTGGTGAGGAACGGCACGGCCTTGTCCTTGGGGTCGAAGCTGGGATTCCACGACAAGCCAGGGTCGGCATCATCAAGGATATTGGCAAATTCCTGGTCCGCACACACGGCATTGTCACGCATTTTCTGCATGTGGTAGGACGTCGACGACCAGGTCTGCTGCAGGTTGGCACGGCTGTTACGGTAGACCAAAGAGGCCTTGTGGTAAATTGCAAGGTTCTGCTTGTGTCGTTCCGAAACCCGTCCGATCTTGTGAATCAGGCCAGCGGGAGGACCACAGGTGGCGAAGCACGAGCGGAACTGAATCTCATGCTCCTTGCGCACCTGGAAGACGGCACCCAGCTCTTCGGTGAACAGAGTCTCCACGAGACTCTTCGTGTCGATACCAGAGCAGATGTTGTCGAGCATGATCTCGACGCCAGCGCGCCCGGCAAACATCATTTCAGCCAGAGTGGTGAAGAGACCGCCATCGGAACGGTCGTGGTAAGCCAAGACAATGCCCGCTTCCTGCAGCTGCTGGGTAGCATCAAAGAAGTCCCTGAAGATATCGACATCACGGACGTCAGGGCACTCGTCGCCGACCTGGTTGAAAACCTGGGCAAGAGAAGAGCCGCCCAGGGTCTTGCGGCCGAAAGAGAGATCGACAAACATAAGAACAGTGTCGCCGACATCCTCAGGACGGCGAAGAGCAGGGGTCCATGTCTTTCTGAAGTTGCCGACCGGAGCGAAAGACGAGATAACGAGAGACATCGGGGCAGTGACCTCCTTTGCCTCCTTTGAGGCTTCATCCGTCCACTTCATCTTCATGGACATGGAATCCTTTCCGACGGGGATGCTGATACCGAGCTTGGGGCAGAGATCCATACCAATTGCCTCGACCGCCTCATAGATAGCAGCACCTTCACCGGGGTGGCTGCTGGCTGACATCCAGTTGGCCGAGAGTTTCACGCGGCTCAGACGATCGACGAGATCAGCAGCCGCGATGTTCATGAGGGATTCCGCAACGGCCATGCGAGCCGAGGCGCCGGGAGAAATGAGTGCGAGGTTTGGCTTCTCACCCATTGCCATGGCTTCACCCGTTTTCACTCCCTGGAGCAAGGTGGTCGCCGTGACAGCAACGTCAGACACGGGGGTCTGCCATCTGCCCACCATCTGGTCACGGGCAGTAAGACCACCGACAGTCCTGTCGCCGATAGTGATAAGGAAAGACTTGGAACCGACGGCAGGGAGGGAAAGCACTCGGTTCGCCGCCTCGCTGATCAGCTCACCCCGGTTAGGTGCAACTTCAGGCAAGTACGTGGTGAGGCCTGCATCAATTGCGGGTAGCTTCAGTTTCCGCGAGTCCACGGTACGAGTCATCTTGGGCGGCTTTCCGAATAGAACGTTCAGAGGTAGATCAATCGGCTTAGGGAACTCCTTGGACTCCCGGTCGAGAAGGATGAGTCTCTTTTCCTCCTCCGAGGTACCGCCTCCGCGGCCCACGACGGAGAAACCACAGCGCTCACGATGAGCGATGGCGGTGAACTTGTTCATGGACTCTTCACCGACAGCCATGACGTACCGCTCCTGAGCCTCACAGCACCAGATCTGCATAGGGCTCATGCTGCGATCGGCAGTGTCAATCTCTCGAAGCTCGAACGTGGCGCCCAGACCAGAATCCTCGATCAACTCAGGAAGAGCGTTGGAAAGACCGCCAGCACCAACGTCGTGGATGAACTTGATGGGGTTGTTCTCGCCCATGGCCACACAGGCGTTGATGACTTCCTGAGCTCTGCGCTGGACCTCGGCATTGCCTCGTTGAACACTGGCGAAGTCAAGATCCGCTGATCCTTCACCAGAGGTGATACTAGAAGCAGCACCACCACCAAGACCAATCAGCATGGCAGGTCCACCCAGCACGACGAGGAAAGCACCAGGCTTGACAGTTTCTGGCTTCTTAATGGCATGTTGAGGTCGGACGGTACCAACACCACCCGCAATCATGATGGGCTTGTGGTAGCCACGGACCTCGGTCTGACCATTGCCAATGTCAATCTCCGTCAAGAGGGTACGGAAATATCCCGAGATACAGGGCCGGCCAAATTCGTTGTTGTAAGCAGCACTACCAATAGGAGCCTCCAGCATGATATCCAAACTGCTGGCGATGTGGTTCGGCTTGCCAACCTCCAGTTCCCACGGCTGCTTGAAGCCTGGAATCAGCAGATCGGAGACACAGTACCCAGAGAGACCAGCCTTGGGTCTTGAGCCACGTCCCACAGCTCCTTCGTCACGGATTTCTCCGCCAGATCCGGTGGCAGCACCAGGGTAGGGCGACACGGCCGTAGGGTGGTTGTGGGTTTCGACCTTGGCCAGGAAATGAACGATCTCTTTCGTGTGATTCCACTCCCCAGTAAACGAATCAGGGGCCCAGAAAGCGGCTTCATCTCCTTCAAGGACAGCGGCGTTGTCGCTATAGGCGCTGACGGTGTGGTCGGGGTGTTTCTTGTGAGTGTTCCGGATCATGGAAAAGAGACTGTTCGGCATCTGTTTTCCATCGATGACCCAGGATGCATTGAACTGCTTATGACGGCAGTGTTCCGAGTTGACTTGGGCGAACATGAACAGCTCAACATCGGTGGGGTCACGAGCGAGGGGGCCGTTAGGACCATAGGCTTCTGCGAGGTAGTCGATTTCAGACTCCTCCAGCGCCAAGCCCATACGCTTGTTGGCTTCCTGCAGAACCTCCTTTGGGGATTTGCCACTGCCGTGAAGGTGCACGGTCTCGAGGGGGAGCGGGCTGTGTTCGGAGAACATCAAGTGCAGATCAGGTTCATCCTGACCAATGATTTGTGTCATCCGATCATGCAGAACATCCTGGTAGCCTGGCTTGTAGTCGGAGGAGTCGGCACGCAGACACGAGATCTTCAAACCACGTTCGATGCGCTTCACATACTTGCGAAGACCGCAGACATGGGAGATACCCGTAGCCTGGGTGCTCCACGGCGAGATGGTTCCGGTCCGGGGGAAGACGTAAAAGACATCGAACGAGCCATCCTCAGGACTGAAAGATTCCGGGATGTCCGTGATATCACCGTAGTGAAGCAATTGCTTCAGGACGGCCTGTTGGGGTTCATCCAACGGCTGCGAGGTGTGGACGTAATGAACCCATTGAGCTCGAACGTCCTGAGCACCAATGCTAGCAGCAATGGCGTGGCCTCGGGAGCGCGAGAACGCAACCGAGCCGGGAATGGCCAAGTAGGTCGAGTCGGAGGCCATCGTGAGGTTGACGGAAGAAATTCTGGAGGTGGGGTGATTCCCGGGGTGAGTCAACTATTCGAAACGCGGGGGAGGGAGGCCACAGGGGCGCAAGGAGGCAAAGGGAAGCTCCACGAAGGAAAGAGACTCACTATAGAGAGATGTCGAGAGACAAATCCCCGAGAAGTAGTTGGATTGGGCGTTCACGAGCACCGCGAGGGCGTTGAAGCTGCTCAACGTCGTAAAATTAATTCTTTCTCTCTTTTCCAGCCGGCAACCCGGCCCCGCGCTAGTCCGCTTCCGGCTTATCGCCTGCCTATCAGTCACGTGGACACGCCCGGCGGAAGATCATTGACCCGCTGTTGCCTCAGGCATTCAGCACCATGACACTCGATACTTCATAGTTGATGTCGTCTTCGTTTGTTCCTCCTGGCGTGTCCTCAAGGCGACTGATCCTTGTCCTAGAAGTGTATTCTCTCTTTGAATGCAACACCCGTCATCGGCCCTTCAACCAGCTCAGACCCTGACCAGCACAGAGTAGACAATGTGATCTCGCAGTTTACTGGGCAAGAGAGTAATAGAATGCACCTTTTTGTCGCCGATTTAGTGGGGCTCTTGAACTCTTTTTCGTAGGACACAAACCCCGAGTCGCCGATGGTGAGTATCCTCTACTGCAGTACCTTCGGAGTAGGTGCTCTGGTGCTGCTCTATAAATGCGGAGAAGCTCCTGCCCCGCTTTCTACCTCAAGTCCTTAACCTTTTCCTAACCAAACAGTCAACAGGACAATTGCAGAAATGGAGTACGTGGACACCTCTTTATCCACTCCCAGAGCTATTATTCTTTACTAATGACGACTTTCAGGAAAACCTCCCACCTCCCTCCTACCCTCCAACCCTCAGACAATTACTATGATCTTGGCACCTATGAACGTCGAGTGACAACGAGCTCACCAGAGGCCCAGTTATGGTTTAATCGGGGTCTTGTATGGGCTTACTCCTTCAACCATGAAGAGTCCGTTCGCTGTTTCGAGAAAGCCGCCGTCTATGATCCCAACTGCGCTATGGCATTCTGGGGAATAGCATACTCGGCCGGTCCCAACTACAACAAGGCCTGGGTGCGATTTGATCGGAACGATTTGGAGCACTCCGTCCAGAGATCTAAGACCGCCTTGGGTCGCGCCTTGAGCCTTGCAGACCAGGCCTCTCCGGTTGAACGCGACGTGATCCGCGCTCTCGCTGCCCGGTTTCCGACCGCCGAAATCCCTACTAACCTCAAGACGTTGAATGATGCTTATGCAGAGGCCATGCGTCCGGTATACCATGCCTATCCCCGGGATCGAGATGTGATAGCGTTGTTTGTAGACGCTCTTATGTGTCGTCGGCCCCGAGACTTGTGGAACGTGGATACCGGCGAGCCCAGCGACCCTCTCACTGTCGAGGCTCGTACTGTCCTTGAATCAGGGCTAGCAAGACGCGACGGCTACGATCAGCCCGCCTTCTGTCATTTGTACATTCATCTCATGGAAATGTCTCCCTTCCCCGAAATAGCCTTACCTGCCGCGGACCGCCTACGCCATCTTGTTCCCGAAGCCTCCCATATGCTGCACATGGGGAGTCATATTGATATTGCAGTTGGGGATTATCGCCGAGTGGTATCGTCAAATCACGACGCCATGATCGCCGACGATAAGTATTTCTCGAGAGAGAAAGGGTCGATCCTTTACACGGCGTATCGAGCACACAACATCTATGCAAAGGTGTACGGAGCTATCATGTGCGGTCGGTTCAAAGATGCCATCTCAGCGGCGAGGCGACTACATGATATTCTGACTGTTGAGATTCTGTCAATCAAGAGCCCCCCAATGGCAGACTGGACCGAAGGTATTCTTTCGATTCTGCCGCATGTTCTGGTCCGGTTCGGTCGATGGGATGATGTCCTTAGCCTGGAGTTGCCGACCCACCGGGAGTTGTTCTGCTCCACCACCGCGATGATTTTGTATGCACGTGGGATTGCTCATAGTGTCCTAGGTCACATAGAGCAGGCCGAACGTGCCCAAAGCGAATTCGAAGCTGCCCGCTCCAAAGTGCCTGAAAGTCGTCTTAACAGCCTGCCGACCAAAGAAGTCGACGTGCTGAGAGTGGCTTCGGCCATGTTACAGGGAGAGCTTGAATACCGCAAGGGTAACATTGAGTCAGCTTTTTGCAGTCTTCGGAAAGCCGTTGAGCTTGAAGACGCAATTCCCTATTGCGACCCGCCAGCATGGATGCAACCCGTCCGTCATGCTCTCGGCGCATTGTTGTTGGAACAGAACCGGGTTGAAGAAGCTGAGCAGGCCTTCCGGGAAGATCTCGGTCTGAGTGAGACCTACCCTCGTCGACGAGCTCGGGTTAATAATGTCTGGGGTCTGCACGGGCTGTACGAGTGTTTTACACGGTCCGGCAAACATAAGGAGGCCATACTTCTTCGTAATCAACGGGACTTTGCACTGGCATCTGCGGACACCCCAATCACTGCATCGTGTTATTGTCGCTTATCGACCTGCGCGGATGAGACGACCTGCTGCTCAGCGTCAGCAAAATCGACCTTGTAAAATGTAGGAGGTTCATGCCCTTTCAGGCTCCAATGACTGATGGTACTGAGAAAGCCATTGTTATCCTCTATGCATGGCCATAAAGAAGCGATCCTTATCACTGGTGTTCATCATAGATTCAATTGATATAGTTTTAGCACAGCGGAGTTGCTATACTCGAAGATGACATCAACTTACAAAAAGAAGATCAAATGACTCTTTTAGCTTCGCAGCGAGTAAACCAGCACCCAAAAATAGATCTCAGCTCATTCCAAACTGCGTTCAATGACCCCATGACCCCCATGGTTCAAGATGCATTGGAACTAGCACATCAGCCTCCATCTGCCGGAACAAAAGTCGTTCACAATCTACGGCAGTAAATTGATCTTGATTTGTTGCTCAGTGAAAGTTTCAAAAGACAGATGTTGATCATCTCGAATGCAACAGAACACTCACGTCAGATCTTGAACATAGAGTAGAAAAAAGAACGGGTAGGCTAAGATATTTGGTATTCAATGCTGAGCTATCACTATCAAGCAACTTACTATATATGCCTCTATTCGCGATCACTAGAGACAGAGTGCTCAAAACGAAGACAGAAAAAATGAATGAAAGAAAGAAAGAAAGACGAAGAAGATGGAAGCAAAATGCGGACAACAGTAACAAACATGCTAGTCTATTTCCGCGCTTCGAGATTCGCTTTAATGGCTGGACAGAGTTAGAATAGATCATATTTCGAGAACAGTGACTTACCATCGCATGAAGTCTTCGCATCGCCGAATAACATCTTTGTTCCGGGCATGTAGAACATCGGGTTGGGTACGTCCGCTATCATTTGTCAGTATTCACCTCAACATAGATACTGGGTGATGTCCTCTCACCATATCCGCTAGACATTCCCCGTTTCATCACAATCACTTCCTTGCTCTTCCAGGCCTGCAGCACAGGCATGCCCGAGATTGGCGAATCCGGCTCCAAGGCGCTCGGGTTGACGGTGTCGTTAGCTCCGATGACTAGGGTCACGTCGGTATCGGAGAAATCGTCGTTGATCTCGTCCATTTCCAGAACGACTATTCTAATTAGCTTCATCCAATGGAAGGGCGACCTGTCACCCCAGAAGCGCGAGCCCAAGGGCCTACTTACTGTCATAAGGAACCGATGCCTCTGCGAGAAGCACGTTGCATTGTCCCGGCATACGCCCAGCGACCGGGTGAATTGCAAAGCGGACATTGATTCCTCTGGCACGCAACATATGCACTATCTCGGCGAGCGCATACTGTGCTTTGGCCACCGCCATGCCGTACCCAACGACCTATGCGGGTTAGTATGCGAATACCCTGCCAGGGATGGACATATGACATACAATGACGACGTTCTCTGCGTTCGACAACGTCTCGACCGTGTCATCAACAGTAGCCTGTGTGACTTGACCTTCGATCTTCTTTGCTTGCTGCGGTGCTGCGATTCCACCGAATAGCACGTTGGTGAGGGATCGGTTCATGGCGACGCACTGCCTAAATTAACACTGGGCCTTCACCAAATGTCTAGAATCTTACCATGATATAGGACAGAATTGAACCGCTAACTCCGATCAAGGAACCGACGCTCGTAAGAAGCGGGTTGTTCAGCATGAGTCCTTCAGCGACCAGGGCAAACCCGGAATACGCGTTGAGGACCGTGATGACGACGGCTAAACTTGTCAGTGTAGTTCTTTCAAGCTGGGCAGAAACATACGCATATCAGCTCCTCCAATGGCAGCTGTTGTAGTGTAACCCTTCAAAAAGCTGAGCGCTGTGTTCGCACCCAAGCATGTAGCGGCAATGACCGGATTTGCTGGAGCCATGGTTACAAAAGCACCCATAGTAGCTATATTGCCGCCCAGTAACGTTGAATTGATTACGTGTCGTCCGGGGAGAATAGTTGGCCGTGAAGACATCCGACCTGCCAGTTTCAGGAAAGCCACGATCGAACCAGTGAAGGTTACGCCGCCTACCAACGTTAGCACCTATCAAGTCATAGGACGGTGGACCTACCGATCAGAACGCCAAAATAGGCAGTTACCATATGTAGCGTAGAAATATGACTGATATCAGCTAGGACACTGCCGATGCTGGTAAGGACAGCAGCCAATCCCACCACCGAATGGAGAGCCGCGACTGTCTGAGGGAGCCCGGTCGGTGTGATGCGGCGTCCAATCAATGTTCCTGCACAAATGAGATACTGTCAAATACTCGGGTTCATGAACTTACCAACAAGTGCTCCTGTACCAGCAACAGCGCCGAATTGGGTCAATGTTTCGGGCGAAAAGCCCGCTGCCGCAAGAGAAGCCAGAATTCCAGACACCACACCCAGTATACCGAGTATGTTACCTCGGCGGGCGGTCTGCTGAGATGCAAGACCGGAAATGGAGCCTAATTATCTGTGAACAGCTGAATGCCCAAGATGGTGGTGCCACTTACCCATGCACAGCAGACTACTGACGAGATACCCAGCCTGTACTAAGCCAGCCATCCCAGTGCTGGCAGCGGCGAGGAACCCTCCACCGAAAACCACGGCGGGTATCGCATAGAGCCATGGATACTCAGGGGGATCGGTGGGACCTGACTGAGTGAGCAGATGAAAGAAACTAGAGCAGTTTTCTTACGCTTGAACATATCCAGCATGCGCTTGGTTATAACAAATCCTCCCGACACATTCATAAATGCCAATAGCACGGACGCTGCTCCAAGGCACTCCGGGATCGTGGTAGGAACATACCCGCCACCCATGATGAAGAAACCACCAATACCGACCATACCTAGAGCATATTAGCACTATTATGTCAATATGTAGGGAGAAGTCCCACCTGAGATTGCATTGGTGACGCTCATCAAAGGGGAATGAAGCGCCGGCGCAACACCCCACACAGCACGGTAGCCAACCAAACCAGCAAGGCCGAATGTCATCATGTTGCTCATAAAGACAGGACCGGTTGCTTTGCCTAGGGCGAGAGCAGATCCCAAGCTAGCTGTCACAGTGGTTACATCTCGCGTTGCCTTTTGCCAGGGGGTCAGAGCTACCACTGCCTGTTCCTTTGCCGGAGCTGCTTCAATTTTCGGGGCCGGCGGAGGGGCTGGGCGAGGCGCCGGGGGTAAGACTTCACCATTGAGTGTGACAATAGACCCGCGCACTACTTCATCGGTAAGGTCAATGCCAAACGACTTTTCCTGTGGCGCCATTGACAGAAGGTACTTGGTGACGTTGTTGGAGTACAAAGTAGAGGATTGCGTGGGTAAACGGGACGGGAAATCGGTATATCCTGTTCTGATTAGCATCAAACGCTAGGATATCTCGAGTTGCCGTACCAATAACAGTTACATCCTTGTATGTTGTCAGCTGTCCCGGAATCGTTGCTTCGCAGTTGCCACCGGCTTCTGCTGCAAGATCGACGACCACGGAGCCCGGTTTCATAGCAGCAATCATCTAACTTCCATGAGCATCGTGAATTCAAACAGACAATAACGGCCAAACCTCTTTTGTGATAAGCTTCGGAGCAGGCTTTCCAGGAATCAGGGCGGTCGTGATGATGATGTCCACTTCGCGGGCCTGTTCCATGAACAGCTTCATTTCCGCTTCGATGAATTCCTTGGACATTTCCTTGGCATATCCACCCTGCCCGGAACCATCCTCATGCATGTCTACTTCGATGAACTCGGCGCCTAGAGACTGGACTTGCTCACGGACTGCAGGACGAGTATCAAAACCACGAACAATCGCGCCTAGTCGACGGGCCTAGACGAGGTTGGTACTTGGCACAGATTTCAGAATCTACGGAGATCAACCTACCGAGGCAATGGCACTCAAGCCAGCTACACCAGCTCCAATGACTAAAACTTTACTGGGAGGGATCTTAACGTTTATGTTAGCAATGGCCAGTCACGACGGGGGAAGCACAACCTTGCTGGAAGCTGTCAGTTAGCACATTTTACCGACTACTGCAAAGATATGAGCTCACCCAGCAGCGGTTACTTGACCCGTCAAGAAACGACCGAAATGGTTCGAAGCTTCTAAAACAGCCTTGTATCCCGCAATGTTGGCCATGGAACTGCAGCATCCCCGTATTAGTAAATGTTTGCTCGCGATGGTGCTGTGCAACCTGCCTCAACGCATCAAATGTCTGTGCACGCGAGATCCGCGGAACCATATCCATCGCAAATGCGGTGACACCGCGCGACGCAAGGCTTTCCACTAGCGGCTTGTTCTGGGCGGGATACAAAAACGAGATGACGGTCGTGCCCTGACGGAGCGCGTTGATTTCGTTGACGGGGCCATCCTGTCGTGGACTGCGGACTTTCAAGACGATATCGCTCTCGGACCATATAGCAGATGGATCGACCAAGGTCGCTCCGGCTTCCTCGTATGCTTGATCAAGCAGCTGGGCTTCCTCGCCAGCACCACGCTCGACCAAAACGCGCGAGAAACCCTTCTTGCGCAACAGAGCGACATTCTGAGGTGTGAGGGCGACGCGACGTTCGTTCGGATATGTTTCTCGAGGCACGCCAACCGTGAGGGCAGAGTAGGGGACAGCGGGGACCGGCGAGGGAGAGGAAGCGCTGCTCGTGTGCCGTTTAGCGGTTAGGGGCTTCGGAAAGGAGATCGGTTCGCGATTATTGCGCTGGCTTCCCAGGTACGGCAAGTGAAGCTGAGTCACTATCGATCAGAGATTAAAGTTAGTGGGAACATCGCTCCATGGCTACCGGGCAAGATCCACCTACCTGGACGTTTTGAGAAAAGCGATTTTACTACGTGCGCGCTGGGAGCCGCCCGACACGCCCCCAGCGCTGACCGCAGGGAGAGCGGCACACTCATGACTGTAATGGCGAACCAAGCGACCGTACTCTTAAGACCTCATGCCAGGAGACTTTCAATTGCTTCAGGAAACTCAAGGGATGGCCTTGGCAACATACCACAGCAGAGACTCTGGAATGTCACGGATGGCGCGGTCGACAGACAGGGCTAGGAGAACGTTGAATGACCAGAGGATGATACCCGATCTATAAGAGGGGAAAGCGATAGGTACCAACACTAACGCGATTTGTTGTCCCTGCGCAGGACTAAATCGCAAAGAGAGGGGAACGGACAGAATCACTCCGAGACCAGCAAGGGGGAGGATGATCTTCCACGAGTCAGTCCGCGATCAACTATCAATGAGAAGGCATGGGGATCCTGCGCGCGATCGGATGGAACGGTGCCGCCAGCGATGTGAGTGTGACCAAGGCTGCCAAATGAGGGGAAATGCGGGGGTGGATCAGTGTCAAAGCATGGAGGATGAGGTGTGGTGCTTGGCGTCGGGCAGTGATCGTCGTCTACTCCGGGGATGAGGATGGATGGCATGTCGCATCGTTGGGATGGGATGATGTGGTCTCCTTTCTCCCGGCGGATCAGGTGATGATCCATGGGCAAGCAACCTGGAATGTCAGGCCGCGTTCTAGAAACAGGTAGAGTGCCGACTCCAGAGTATCCGTCGCACGGTTTACGGGTTGGTCGCATACGTCTTGTTCGGTTCAACACTGCATTCCTACCCTCGCAACCCCTGCTCTTGCAGCCCATGCATATGCACAGCCTTGTGAACCCCCTCCCCTCCCTCGTCCTGGATAGCCTGCGTGTTAATGCAGTAGGAATATGGGCTTTTCGTTTTTCCTCTTTTCATTAGTGAAAGTTGTAGATCTAGTGGCCACCACGGGGATGGGAAACAACCATAGAAATTAATGATGATTTGGATGCTGAAATTGAATCTGTTGTCTTGGGTTGATAATACGAGAATGGAGGCTTCTTGTCGATTTGTATATATGGAATGACTACGGAGGAGTCAGCAGTAGAAGCTTGGCCGTTTCTACCGCATAGACCTAATTCGGCCAGATACTGCCCTGATTGGGCGAT
Source organism: Aspergillus melleus (assembly GCF_016097325.1). NCBI lineage: Eukaryota > Fungi > Ascomycota > Eurotiomycetes > Eurotiales > Aspergillaceae > Aspergillus > Aspergillus melleus. The sequence goes on from NW_025763377.1 coordinate 84,518, forward strand.
CGTGAAGCCATATATCTTCCGAAAAAGGCAACTTTCTTATGATAACGATATTCACGAAATATTGGGCCAATACGGATATCCACCTTATACCGACTCCCAGCGTATCACTGAGTGTATATGATTATCTATAAGAGATACTTGGAGAATGAACTGGTAGGAACGATGAGCGCTATACTAGCTGCCTTCGCTAGACGTCAGAAGATCAACAATATCAATCATACTCTACACCTTTATCACTCGTACCCATCTACAAATGCCCTTGCCTCTCAGGCATTGCCTTGATACATATTTCAATCACATGCCAGCTACGACAAGTCATACAGTTTATAGCTTTATGACGGTTTCTTCTGGACATCTTGGCTCAGCCTTTGAGCAGACATTGTCTAATAGCTATCGAAAGGATGCATACGGCAAATACTAAGCTGCTTCGTAGCTTAGTCATTAATACCAGATAACTTGCTAGTCTACTTGTGCCCTGATTTTCCTCGTCGCTCCTAATACATGGGATGACTGTATCAATCGTCTCTTGATCGCGATACTCACCGGTTGTCATTCCACTCTAGGTTAAGAAAAGCCATTGCATGAAATACATATGATTGAACGAAAACAAGGAAGAAAAGCACCAATCCTCGACACGAGCATATCCAATTCCAATTCCAATTCCATACCGGAAGTAAAGACCGCACTGAAGCTAACCGAACCTCGCTTAGGCGCGGATGTCATCCACAACCAAGTAAGCACCGGTAAACCCGAGAACAAATGGTTAATGGATCAAGCAATTGAATCCTCGTCTCGAATGCCAATACATTGAATTATGGGTCGGGGAACCTGTCAATCACAATCTCAACCTCAGTGTCAAGTCAATGTCAGTCCCAGATAATATCGACTCGGCACTTTATCAGATCCGATCCGATCGGACCCATATATCCAGCCAAGTGCCGAAGGAAACTTCGCTTCGCAACCGTCGCTTAGACCGAGCTCGCTTATCTATACACGCCTCTCGATTCGCGGTGCAGAATCCACAGATACTGATAGACACGACGGAGTCGTCGGATGGAGCTCATGGATGTCAGCTCAGCTCAGCGGTTCATGCCGCGCGGCTGCCTAGTCCTAGGCACCTCTGGAGCCCAGCCAGAAAAGGCAATTAAAATCCAGATCGAGGGTTCACGAGATTAGCGAAGATGCGGAATGGCGGACAGGGCCGAGGATCGTACCCAGAGATGTTGGTGGGGTTGTCCGCAGCTGGTAGCCTGGTAGGTAACTAGGTATGGCTATCCCGGTGTGGGTGGATTTTAGAGAATAGATGAGGGTTTCCCGGTTACCTACCCTTACTTGATATTTATTTACTTGGCCACATGTTGAGATATTTTCTACCAAGAGGGCAGTTGCTCCGTAGGTAAATCTCGCAGTCATATAAACCACTCTGTATCTAATTACTAATTAATATATTAAACTCCCATCGCGTCGACCATCCTTTAGCGTCTCTACAAGTCGTATATGCCGTCTTGAAAACCCACTTCACGTCTACACGGGATTCAAATATCTACCGAGTTTAGGGAAGAATTCATCTAAGTTAATCTTTAGTATAGTAGACTTAGCAGATCTTATCCGGATTTTGTTTCCTGTGCAGATGGTTCATTTGAATGTATATTAAATACGAATGCCCCGTGTGGGGGTAGAGGCCTAGCTTTGGTGGTTGGTAATAGTATCTGAGTATACGAAGTAGAGCATGTTTGTGGTGTGGTTAGGGCCAAGCGACCTCTCCTTGGTGTTAAAAGCCTCAAGGGTATAAGTGCACGCTTTACGGAGTAGGTTCAGTCAAAGAGAATTCCAAATAAGGCACCCTTTCTACTCCATAGATCCAACCCATGCGATGATAGACATGTAAATAAGCAAAGTCGATCGATGAGGCTCAACCTACGCAAAGACGCGCACAGTTGCACACCACTCAAGGCGAGGGGAAAAAAAGGAAGAAAAGAACGAAAAAGGAAAGGCTCCAACGCACGAGTCAAGAGACCCGCAAAACGGGAGAAAATCTCCGAAGCTGGACGAGCCAACCAATCCATCCTTTCATCGCCTCAATCCTGTCTGGTAGGAGGCTAGTAGTGCAGCCTTGAGCTCTCAGCCGCGTGGGGATAATGTTTCCCGTGAATCTGCTTTGTCGATTCCGTTTCCGTTACAGACTGCTCAGGCTGAGCTCACAGTGGGAGCTGAATTGTGGAACGAACGGTACGATAAGAGTCAGATATGGAACTCGGTAAATGTGGATCAAACAGAACATACGAACAGATAAAACAAACACGGAGGGGACGCCAGGACGGACACGATCCCTCCCAGCCAGGATTTTCCAAGGATGAAAATCAGGAACCCGAAACCGCTTTGGCTGCGCACAAATCAGCATCCGCCGACGACGCTCTGAACCATGGTTCAGCAGTCAACTTGATGCATGGGAGATCCAGCACGGACTCCGCTTGACTCCGTGCGTCGGTTTTTTGGGTCCTGAGATTCGATTGCGAATTTGCGTTTCAGCTTCAGCTCCATACCTATTCGTATCTATTATGGAGTACTCCGGGAGGTGGTAGTTTCACATTAACCCGGTACCCAGGTTTGATGGCGAAGAAGTTTGGTTCTGCCGTTGATCTAGAGACGGGAACGAGCACGAAGAACACGAAGAAGAAGCCTAAGATGAAACAGGGGCAGGTCCGTTCTATCCAGTTCGAACTGTCGGACATTCCGGAATTCTCTAGACGAGGACTGGAAAATTCGTTCGAAAGTCAAAAGATGTGGGATTTAGGTTCTCACTGCATCTTACCATCCAGTATCCGTGCTGCATGGGTGTACGTGCGCTCAGCCCGCCCAGCCATCGGTTTATTGTATTCGTATCCGAGGTATCTATATGGAGTAGCTAAATCCTACGGAGTAAGCTGAGGCAGTGAGGTCTCGGAGTTGTTCGGTGCGATATTGACCACTACCGAACATGGTAATCCCCTAATCGCAGACTCCATCCGGCATCCGCTAACGACCCCATCCTACTCCATACTAAAGTGGCACTGGCAGCTCACCGCGGGTGAATTGATTAATTAACTAATTAATTAGAATTTGCATCTCCCGTCTCCTGTCTACTCGTAACAACCTACATTTTAGCTCCCGAGGTCATCTTATTGAATGAACATACGGTGAAGAATGGAAGAAAAGGGGAAGCAGGAAGTAATCTTCAGATTGATGGCAGCGATCCGCGCTGGCAGGGAATAATAATCCATTTTTTCTGGTCCGCGCCAGATCAGTAACCCTAACCCCAGTAAAACACAAAGTCTATATAATACACGAAAAGAAAGTCCCCGCGGGTCCACCTTGGGATTATTGGCTCAATGCAATTGAGTAGAAAGAGAGCAGAACGGAGCAGAATGACAAGACCGCCTATGACATGAAAGAAAAGAAATAAGACCATAGATAATGAAAGTATGAACCGGAATCCCATCCGATTGAACGCCGTGAAAGATCGCTGGACTCCGTAATAATACCGATTGCTTAAGACCGACTAAAAGGAAAAGAAATTAAGGAGAGAGACGAATTCCAATAATAAAACAGTGTAAGCTGGTAATAGCTTAGAGTAGTGAATGAGCATGTTTGTCGGGTTGACAGGTCTGCAATCGAAAGTGAAATTCGTGGCAGTGTCGTAATCAAGGAAATAAGATTAAGCATTAGGCGATTTTAAGGTCGACTTTCTCTTCGCGCGCAGAAATCCCATGAAGCTTTTCGTCGTTTGCTCCGGGCTGTCGACCTTCGGCTCTTTGAATAGTCGCAGGCTCTTCTTGCGTTGCAGTTTGCCCCGCTTGCCGTCCGTTTCGGCAACGTCGTTCGGGTCCAAGCTGCGAAGGCTGTCCACCTCGGAGCGAAGGCTGCTGGAAGAGTACATGCTCGATGAAGTCGAGCTCTTCATCAGAGAATTCCGAATCGGCAACGGGTTGCGGCTGCTGTGGCTTGCAGGCACGCTGGACACGCTGTAGGACGAGCTGGAGCGATGACGGGTGAAGTTGGGGCCAGAGTAGTAGTTTGATGCGGGGCTAGGGGTGCGAGAAGGAGGTCGGCTGTTCTGCGGCGACATCGAGTACTCGGAGCTAGCGGCGGATTGAGAGCAGGAGATGGGGCGAGCATAGAAGTTGTCGGGGGCAGGGAAGGTGGAATGGTGTCGTCCGTGGAAGAAAGGAAGGTTGGCGCTGCGAATGCTCTGAATCGACGGAGGTCGTCGCAGAGACTCGGTGGGTGCACGAGACCGTGTCGTGGGCTTGAACGAGGGCGCCTTCTCGGACACGGCAGTTTTCGGCCGTGAGAAAGTCATCGAGCGGGCCCGCAGCGACAGCGTGCTGGACGGTTCGGGCGACTGCGTGAGCTGTGGCGTCGGAAGCTCGTAAGAGGGACCCTCGAGATCCGTCGTGTTCAGACGCAGTCCGCTCTTTCTCGATCGTGCCTCTCCCTGAGCAGTACCTCCTTCATGGTTGAAACTGCTCAAGAACGGTTGTGATGAGGCGGCGGATTTGAGAGAATAGACACCTTCCCCATCCCCAAAGGGTTTGCTGTCACTGCTGCTGCTGCTGCTGTGACTAGGCTGAAGGGGAGCTGACTTCAACGCAGGGGGGATCGAATTCTCCGAGGTATGAGACGATTCCGTCGGACTGATTAGGATTATATTAGGTTTGGCACAAGGTTCCACGTAGGTGACCTGCTCCGCTACGAGCAGGTCTGTATTATCATCTTCCGAGTAGATGGAAGACGAGGAAGAACGTCTCGACGAGGCGGGAGACTCGGGAGGGACGTAAACATTAGGTTGAAGAAAGACGGGCGAGTGGAGAGGCGAGGTGGAATCGGGAGACGGCAGCTCGATGATTACGTCGTCGTCGTGATCGAAGATGTACGAGTCTGCCACGAAGGTGGTGCTGCTACTGCGCTTGACGGTATCCATCGAAACGGGTCGCGAAGCTTTCTCGGTGGTGGTCGACAATGGGGACAGGAGACAGGCCATATTCGATTCGGCGGGGTCAGCATTCGAGAGTTCGTCGGCGCTGGCGTCGGAATCGCGGGCCTTGTAGGATTCCACGGGCGAGAAGGCGTTTTCCTGACCACCCAACTCTGGTTCGGAAATGTCTTCCTCGTCTGACTCGTATCGGCGGGGGAGATGTTGCTGCTTGATGTAGGGAAGCTGGAGGGAATTGGCGGGTTCGTACATGATTGACCACGGAGATGAAAGCACCCGGTGCTAAGGGCCAATGTTGAATAGGGGCGGGGGGGAGAAGAGGGTGTGGTGTCAGACAGGCAAGGTCGATCAAACAAATCGATTGCAGTTCACGAGTGGTCAAAAGGGAATTAAAGGAAGTCGGGCGTGGTAGGGAAGTAGTAAGCTGATGCGATGGCCCCCAGACGAACCGGGGAATTTCATGCACTATGACCAAGGGGAAGGGGGGGCGGAAGAGTAGAAGGATGGAAGAAGGAAAGGAAAAGGGCAAGATATGAATGAAATATAGGATAGGCAGACCGGATGATGATGGCGTACTTGAGAACGGCAAGGCGGCCTGCTTTTTCTTTTTCTTTTTCTTTTTCCATTTTTTGCTTCATCCTTTTTCTCAAGGCCCACACGGGCTGGCATGCTAAAGGAGTGGAGCCCAGGAAGGAGGGAGGAAAATGGCATGAACAAGAGTGACGGGAATGAGAAACGAATATCGGATCGGCGTCATTCAAACTGGAGAAGGACGGACCACATTGGGTCGATCCACCGGGAACTTGTGTCAGAGACGGTGGGACACGTGCCTTGACCGTCTTTACAGACTTGTCTTTAGTCTTTACACTTACGAGTTACTGCGGTGTACTGGGCTAGCTGCGTGCCTTGCCTGGCTGCAGCTACAGGTGGACCGGTGCTTCAGAAATATCAACCCTTGCCGATGAACGTACACCGTGTAGATAGTGTATTCCGGTGTATTCACTACTGTACTCGGCATTCGGCTGGATCCGAAAGGACCGAGTGATCTATCAACTATCCAGGTCGAGGTCAGTGCATTCCGTGATTTCTCCTGGGTTGAGATTGGATTGGCATGACTCCTGGGAATGAAGTGAAATGTCGGTCATGAAGGGTCAAAGGGGAAGGCAATAATTAAGAAGAAAAAAGTAGAAAACCGGTGAAAAGTGGAAACGACCTAAAAAGAAGGCCAGGATTACGCCGAAATACGGGGGTATCGCCGTACTGCCAAGCCTGGTTGGGGCCATCCAGAAATAGTATCGATTTGTTATTTGATTCTGAATGACCATATGGAATGTCTGTTGGCTGTCTTCAAACACGGTGTACAACTTTCTCTCTGTCTACAATTGCCAGTGATTGCCATGGTCCAACCTCAAACCAGCCCCCGTATTCCTCCACGACCGAAAATCCAAATCCAACGGGACGAACAGAGCGTTAAGCAGCGACTCCACCGCTGTAAAATCCGGTGGATCCGATCTTTTTTTCCTCTTTTTTTCCGTTCTCTTCGACCTCATCGCAAGGCTGTGTTTGTTGTCCTTCCAAATCAAGATTCCCTGGCCTTATCCACAAATAATACCCCAATTCCCCTCGACGCGAAAGTTCCTGACTGCACACTGATTCAGTGGACAATGGCGGAAATATTCACTCCCTATCGTTAGTCAATTCCTCCAATTTTAATAAATTAAAAACAAAAAAAAAACCAACCTCCCACCACCAGCAAAGTTGCCAAGATGGCCGCCGCTGCTCCAACACGGTGGAGCAAGTATAACTCAAACACACCATCCGCCATGGAAGCGAACTATCTTCCCGTCTGGAGTTCATCCCGGAGTTTGAGAGACAGACATGAAAAACTCTTTTTCTCTCTTCGATCATCTCACGTAGAAACGAATTCATCCGAGCGATTAGGGGGAAATCCCACCCAATCCAATCGTCCCACTCCCATCCCCTGCAGACTCGCGACTCACGCCCTTGCAGCCGCCCCCAAAAAAGACGCGATGTTACCTGCTTGTGGTGCCTGACTATCCTCCGCGGGTACCTGGATTAGTTTACTCTGGCGAGGCGTTGCTGACTGTGTCCTTTTTTTCTGGTGTGTGACTCTGTGTGACTGACTGACTGTGTTGGTTTAATCTCTTGAGGACTCGGATTCTCCCCCACAATTCTTTCGGGTGGAATATCCGAATGGGCGGTTTCACTTTCATTTGTTCCTGATTAGTGCAATCTGGTTCTATTTTCTTCCTCCGAGGATAGGGGTAGGGGCTGTGTTATGCTCATTATCTGTGTACACTACAGTGGCACTGTAGTAATTATTTGTTTGTTTATTTGTTTATTTTGTTTATCTCGTTCAGCTCCTCTACCTTCTGTACATCGTACTGTAATCTCTAACGGATAGCATCGGATCAAAGCACAGATACGTCATGAGGTCATCCGTCACTCGATCACCACGCTAGCCACGCTAATTTCTCGTAAGGAGGGACCGGAGGCTGGCGATGGTCGTTAAATTTCGACCATGAAGCAATGACACCGACAGGGTAAACCTTGACGACCGTCGGCGGCGAAGAGTAACATAATCCCGACGGCCGGTTCGCCCGTTGAAGAGGGGGAACGACGCTGCAGGAACGCGCCGGTTGCAGTGTGAAACGACCTCGAGCTGCATGGGCCAGGGGATCGCTGCGCTGGCTTGCTTGTTTCGGTTGCGCCTGCGTCGATGCGAAATGCGGGATGGATAATTGAATTTTTTATGGATAATTTTCGTTCACCCCTCGCTTGAAAAAGGGAAAATCATGACCATGAATACGGAGGATATTGTGGACATGTGGCTGGACGAGTCAATTGCTTGGTCTACGTCTGGCTCGAGTCGACACATGGATCCGGCAGCGGAGGACAGCATGAATGTACTGTATGCGGCCTGCAAACAGCTGGCTGGCAAACTGTATGTGCCCTCATACATTTACATGCATATCTGCGCATCCATCCAGCACAATCAACCTGCCTCGGGGCCACTTTTGCCCCTCACCAGGATTATTCTTCTGTCGATTGGTTGAGTAGTGACCAGCCTACGATATTTGCAGATGCGGAGGTTATCCAAAGCATACAAACTGACGAGATGCCATTTTGACTTTACCTGCCGTGATAAATTTAGGTCGAAGTTGCCAACCTGCCTGATAGCGATATCGCAATATGATACGCTATGACCCCCCGGTCTGTGCTTCGCTCAATGCAATGTATCACCTGCACCGCGACATCGTGGCGTCCACGACTAACCACTCGGGAATGGTCGTGACCAGCCTTCGGTCTGCTTTGCCTTCTTCCCTTGCCTTGCCTGAGCTTCCCCAGATGGTCTGGGCGAACATGGGCGTGGACATGAAACTAAGTTTTCGCTATCGATAGGTCGAGCGTAGCTTCTCCGAAGGCCTATAGAACTGGGCAGATAAAGCACGGGATACATTCATACCTAATCGAGGATTGGGAATGGATTTGACTTTCCCAGCTTGTCTCTACATCAGCATTAGGGGTAGGGGACGGGGTGTGCATTCTCTCCCCTCCGCTCCCCTCTATCGGTCCCTACAATCCCTCCCCTCTTTTCTCCCCTCATTGTTGACTCGACTTGGCTTCATCCACCACTAAACCTACATACCTACCCACCTATGTACATGCACACACAAACACACATTTGGCCCCTCTTTGCCACCACCTCTACTTAATCCTTGTAACTACATATTTTGTGCCTGACGATGACGATGCTGACGATGACAATTGCCATGCCCCCATCAGAGGATTGGATTCCCGTCTCCCTTCCCCTCATGTTGGTCCTTCATAGCTCGCGCGCTACCTCCTCATTGCGTTTCAAGTTTCAAGTCCCGTGCTATATCGGGCTGCGATCCTTCGGCCGACCTTGCTCCTTACGGAATATTCTCTTTATCCTTTATTATTAGGTAGTTACAAGTACGGTAGTTAGAGATCGATAGATATCCGGGGGCTCTGTCCAATAATTACTAGCAGCCACGTAATCTATCTTGATCAAGTCACTTGAAGAGGCAGGGTAGAATACACCGTATATACTTTGATGTGGGGAAGGATAATACGCAGAACTATTGAATGTTCAAAATATATAATGCGAACAGACCTGACCACCGCCGACCGCTCCCACATGATATGATCTGAATGAGTTGATATGATGCGACACATCAGGTCGAGTCTCCGGAAGAAGCAATGGGCGCGCGTACATTGAATAGGATTATGCGTAGGAATACATAATGAGCACGGATACAGGGTAGGTACTACTCCGTATAGGCTCTAAAAATGGACCTTATTATCTAATTGTTAACGATTTCGGTTTCTCACATCATGAGTGCATATATCCTACATACACTTATGTACTGTACATGTATTTATATGGAGTATGTAGAGATACATAAAATGGTTACTGTACATATCATGCAAGCACCATCAACCTGCAAGCAGTGGCAAACTGCACCCCGGGCAGAGAATTAAACCCGAGCCAAGACGGAGGAAGATTCAGATGTTACAGCGGTATCTGCACTAATGATGCAGGAGGACGCCACAGAGGGAGGGGAAGATGGACGGATGGTCATGAGGAAATGTGACAGGATGACAGGTCCACAGAGATCGAATTGGCGAACCACTCAGGGGAAGGAGCCGAGAATTATGTACACCATGTATGTATGTACAGTATGTATTTGTGTCTGTATCTGTACGATGGATTTTTATATTTTTATTCTCCATTCCCCATGGCTACTGATTGTTAAGAAGGGGTACGGAGTATGGCATGATTATTGAAAGAATATGGAGGTGGAGCTGGGAGTATCCGTAGACTAATATTAGCCTACCTAATCCATAAAAAGGGAGAGGGGAGAGGGATGAATAATCGAATGTCAGAAAAAGTGGACAAACAATTCAATAAAATAATATCGATACACGCCAATGGACGAACAGGGATTAAAACAGGCTTTCCCTGATTACGGGGTCCGCTCTCACTGGTCCGGAGGAGTGCCGGATTGACACTTCTTCATGCCAGGCATCTCTAGTCTGAAAAGTCTTCATTTCACAATTTGAACAGCACACCTTCGCTACATATTTTGTACCTTCATACTTTAACTTCAGGGACTGAAGGAGTCGCGCGTTATGTAGAACATCGGTTGTGAACTTCCTACATATCTAGGGCAGCGAGAGTGTTCCCTCCATACCAAGGAGGACGGGAGGATCGGGAATGTTGAATGTCTCTCATCGCGCGCCTGACAGGCGATCTGCATGCCGGAAGGACTTGGATTTTCTTTTTTCCTAGGATCGTTAACTTTGAACTGAACCTTCAACTTACGCAGTAGAGTTAGGATGTACGGAGTAGATATCCATAATGTAAATCAACCGAACTGGGTCGGCCGAGCACCCCTTCATCCCCGGCTGTGCCTTCAATTGATTACTAGAACTCCTGAAGGATCTTTCTTCACAGCGCCGAACCCCGAGCCGTTACGCTACTTCCTTTCCGGGCTCCCTGGATGGAAAGTGGACGGTTGGATAAATCAGGAACGAACTACTGTAGAGCGTAGATGCCGGCATTACTAGTCTCTTCTGTTGTCTCCATTTTCCGTCGCTCTTTTGGTGAACGCCAGACCGACTTTTCAAGGCAGATTCAGCAGGATAAATATCCAATTATCGTACGGAGTACTCTGTCAGAGAAAGGCTAACTTAAGCCAAGGATGAACGCAAAAACAAATAATCAAGCAGAGAACAAGAATTCCATGAAGAAAGTCCCGGCCGAATGCAGTAACCCCTAATGCGACCTGGAAACAATAGCCCGCCAACGAAAAAGAAAATCCCGTTGATCTTCAACGCCGGTGGAGTCTTTCAACGTCCTCCCGTCAGACTGCAAGTCGAGTCGGCCGTCGGCGGTGGGAATGGAGAAAATGTCATATCATCTTTCCTTGGACTCTTTATCCACTTGGTTTTCTTAGCTATTTTGTTCACCTCTTTGGGGTTGTTAGTTTCCACGCTACGGAGAATTTTTTTCGTTGGGGTTTTGGGAGGGTCTTTGGTGTCCTCAGTTCTTCCGCTCTCAATGTCCCAAATGATGAAAATCTCAAAGACCATCCGCACTCCATATGGATTAGCTCTCCGTATACCTGACTAATATGGATAAACTGATATTCCAAGTGGAGGACGCTGGAAATGGATCAGAGTCAAGGTCTCACCTGACCCTGGACATGGCCAATCCGGGCACCTCGAAATGAAAGGTGGACGCCCGAAGGCCCCGAAGAGTTTGCACATTTTTTAACTACCTGCGTTGAAATAACTAGCTATCCCTAGCTAACTCCTTTGAGCACCAGCGCCGTAACTAAATGGGGCCGCCGGGTCTCCAGTTTTCTTTCTTCCGGATGTCCACCTTAGGATATCTCCGGAGGAGAGGTTATTGGTATTTGCTATCCGCCGCTAGCTGAGTGGACAAGAGACATCGAGTTTTTGGTTAGCTTGTTTGTTGAGCAGAGACCTTGTCAACTTGTCCTCTTCTGCTCTAATGGCCATTCGATGTGGGCATACGGTGTGCGCAGTATAACTCGCTAATATTTTAGCTACATAAGTGTGAAAATTTGCTCCGTTGTGGGCCGTGACATTCTCCCAAACCCCATACGGAGTATGCTCTCAGTTACGGTGGGACTACGAGCGGTCGGTCTTTTTATAGTAGTACCTTGACATCATGCCATTGATGCTTCCGAGAGGATTAAGACTACGCACTCCGTATGTATGAGCTTGAGATCGAATGATTCTAGCATCACTCATCCGTTCTCCGGTTAGATTGACTGGAGACCGGAGAATGGAGAGCTAGGCATTTCGCCGTTAGGGGCGCTCCTTAGTGTAACGGTTTTTATGCATGTTGCTCATTGTGGGTTGTGCATCCAGGAACGAGAGATGTTAAATTCAAGGTGTGCTTGATAATCCGTGATCTATACGACGTCGGATGCCTCATCGTACTTAGCATGCCTGATCCTGTTCACGACAAAAAACTGCCAATGCTGTTACCTAACCGTTCATGCCATCAAATCGCCGAAATGCTCAGTTCGCAGGGACAAGGTCTCCATCAGATGCCTGCACCTGTCATTATTAGGCAGCCAGGCAGCGAGGCAACCAGACCCGCACATGCAGCCACCAAGGCTAACACATTTCCGTACAAAGGGTCAAATCAACTCAGGTCTCTCATATGAGAGGTCGTTGCGGTGGTCGCATACCACTCTGCTCGAGCACCTTGAAATCAGACCCTAAGGAATCGAGACTGCTAAGCCGAGTCACGAATCTTGTAGCATTTACTATCATTTTCCAGCATCCCAATCTTCTACGACTGTCACAGAAACTGTAGCTCGATATGGGCCCTGTGGCAGGAGCTCTTACATGAGTGCTCTGAGAGTCGTAAACTTCTGGTGCATTATCTTGCCACTGGACGTCTAGCAAAAGTCCATGTCTGAGTCGGGGTTGGTTCGGGACTGGCAGGGGACTCAACCGAAATCAGGGTGAGCCTACAAGCAAGCCAACAAACTATTCGATGTGCTAACTATCGTATTGCTGACTTCGGGCTCAAACATGTCCAAATTCCCTAAAGCATAAATATTCCGAGACGGCAATCACTGCACAGGCGGTGCTTAAGAAACAATTACATGTTCTGGTGGGCTGTTCAAGGCTGAAGGGACTGCGGAGGGAATTGAAGACAAAGATCAGGGACGCTTTTACTAGCGTGTCGAGTATACTGGGAGGCACAAGAGACAGTAAGAGGTAAACCAGACAGCGTATCGCGTGCTAGGACGATCGAGGCAGTGCTAGACTCCGCCGAGGCGTCGCGACGTGTTTGAAGTTGCGTGCTACATGGGCAGTCTAACAATACAACCGGCAATTAGGCCACTACAGACCTCAGTAAGGCTATAAGTTCGTTTCCAGATAGTGTTACAACCTAGATGGACACATGCAAATATATCTAGCTGTCATAGCCTGCATGTTGCTTAGGCGAGGGACTGGGGTAAATGAAGTCATTTATCCGTGTGTACGAAAGTCTTGTGCTTCTAAACTTGAAGCTTCGTGAGTTACCCTCTTGACGACATCTATGATATGACTAAATTTGGATAGTTCAGAGCCGGAAACATTCAAAAGACATGCCAGAAGGCGTTGGAATGCCTATATCGTATACATTTTTGGCCCGGAGCTTTGCTCGCCCTTTTGACAATGGGGTTGTCAGGATGAAGATACATTATCCTGCCAATGGGTGGTTTTTTGACGTTTTGCCTGCGTCGTTCACCACAAACGCCTTAATGTGACATAAAGCCATCTTGTTGACGGTCAGGTATGCAGGTCTATAGGTGCTCAATACTCCAAATTTTTGGATCGACCTCCAGCTCTTGTGATATTCGCGCATGGATAATACCTTCATACTATTTCCCACCCGATCACAAAAGAATGGTGATAGGGAGAGACTGCGCAGCATTGGCTGATACTGCATGGTCACCACGATCATACGCCAGTATGGACTCATACATCGGGAATCCAGATGGTCGATCTGTCAAGCTGATTTTGAAGGCAATCAAGGACCTCAAACGGCAAATTATAGAATATCACTTCGGCGACAAAATCCGCAAATCACCGGATCACAGGACAGCCTTTGTTTGTGCTAGGTCGCCCCCAAAATCCATTTCATTCACTCTGAAACTTCACTTCACCTCACTTCGTCTTCTACACCTCACTCTCTACCTCACGTTACCTATTGTTTCCATCAAGTGCTTCGAGCTTCTTCCGTTCCAACGTCCATACCACTTTCAAGGTCTCCTACAGATTCCTTGAACGATGCCTGACAACGATAATTCCAGAGCGGAGCCTCAGGTTGCCCCGACCGTCGACAAGGCGCCTAAAGCTATCATTTGCTTGCTATTCGTCTCCCCAGAATGGTACCTCTTCGCGAAGTGTATAGCGTTATGCGAGTAGATCAGAAATGATTTCGCAAGCCAGAAGTAAGCTCTGGACTGCGGATATGCAGTGGGACGAAAAGGACACTACAAAGTGGCTGTTCAGCGGAGGCCAGGACGATCCTGCTACTAAACTCCCTCCGAGATATACCAAGCTCACCGACTTACAAGTCGCCCGCATGCTATAAAAGGATGTTGCTGTAAGTAATAATAAGAACAGGGACCTTTGACAGATGGAGTAGGTTGGAAGGTGAGGCCGCTTTCCGGAGACGCGACTTCTGATGATTTACGCCAAACACGAAAGGCGCCCTTGTCGCGCGCCCCCACCCAGCTGAAAAACCCCCGTCGATCCATAGGTAAGTCCAGTCTCATCTTGGGTACTACGTGTCTCTCATCTAAAGAACGAACCCGTCAATCTCTAAAAAAGTGTTTCGATAAACTAAATGATGTCTTTTAGGAAGCATACGGTGTCAATTCATATAGCGATTGCCTGGGGCCAAATACCTACAAATACCTACTGATTACTACTGCTCTTACTCCAAATATAGCCTTGTTGCCTTCATGCAAGACAGGTCACAGATGAAGTGTTCGGCAGGGGTCATTTTTACCCCACTGCGAACATGCCCAGCGCCTAGATAATCACATACGTTTTGCAGGGTTCCCACTTCCTCTCTATCAACTTCCCACACATCTCTTATCCTTCTTTGGTATTGAAAAAGATGGCACGGATTTCAGCATATGTGGACCGCGTGTTTCGAAGGTCGAAAAAGAGCAAAGGAACCGCAAATGAACGATCAACTGGGGTTGACCAGCCTGGTATCACTACGACGAGCCCCGGAGACGCGCCCCTGCCCGCTATGACGGTCTTTCCTGGCCCTGAGAACAATACCAGGACGCAGTTGCCAGCCGAGTCAGTCACGACCCCCAATTCGCCAACAACTTCGATCACACTTGAGCAAACAACGACTAAGCCGCCAATGGTGGAAGAAAATGCCGACCGAGAGGTCCAGGTGGACCCTTGGACCCGGGCCTTTGAATTGTTCCAAGAAAGAACTGACGATCAAGAGCTCGTGTCCGCATACACAGACCACCTAGGCTTTGTACAAGGCGATGGTAGTGCTGGACCGGATCTTTCGCGCAAAAGTTCTGTCGAAACCGTCGTGGAGAAACTTCTGGAGGATCGAGATCAAAAGCAGTGGAAGATTACAATCATGGACCGCGACATCAAGATACGATCACAACTTGAGAAACTTGCGAAATTCCTCAGTTGGTCTGATCCGGTCGTGAAGAGTGCTGTCAGTACTCAACCATATGCGGCGCTTGCATGGTCCGGCGTATCCTTAATTCTGCCTGTACGTCACTCTGCCCTTCTCTGCAAGCCCCGACTGACTTCGAAAGCTCTTAACCAGTGGCGTCACACAAAACGCAGATATGCTGGAGGGGTTCAACAACACTGGGGACCTCCAGATGTATTGGCAAGTTTGCGAGCAGGAATATCTTGACCCAGGGCATCGACAACATTACCTGTCTCTCAATGAGCCTCTAGCCAAGCTCTATTCATACATAATTGAATACCACGCTCAAGTCATACGCCATCTGGCCAGTAGCCAAGCCTCCCGTGCATGGACGGATATAAAAGAGTCAGCTGGTTGGTCCGAACTTACAGGAAAAATCAACAACTTGGACGAGTATTGCCGCACTCGCTTTATTCCTATCGGTCAACGGTCTGAAAATTGGACAAACATGGAACGCCAGCTAGAAGAACTCCGTCGATCACGCGTCACCGGTGAAGGAATCCTCCATCACATGGTGGAAGATCGAAAAGACAAAGAGGAAGGAAGGTTACTTAATGACTTGGCCCGTGCTGCTGGTGATTACACACGATACAAGGACATCAATCCGGAAAGAGTTCCTGGAACCTGTGAGTGGTTTCTAAAGGATCAGCGATTTTCCAAGTGGCGCAGTAGTAGCTCAGATCTTCTCTGGGTCTCTGCGGGCCCTGGGTGCGGCAAGTCTGTCTTGTCAAAAACCCTGGTTGACGAAGGACATCTAAATCCACTCACTACGATTATCATCACGCCATCTTCCATGATACCTGACCCACAACCCGTAGTGGCTTACTTCTTTTTCAAAGAAGGTGGAGAGGGGAAGATGGACTGCGCCCATGCACTATGTGCACTACTACACCAGATTTTTATCTTTCCGTCTACCTCAGGAACAATCCGACGTGCACTTCCAACCCACAAAGCAAATGGTGGAACTTTAACTATGAAGCTTTCCGAGCTATGGCAAATCCTAGTAGATTGCGCAACAACCTCAGAAGGCAGCGAAATCATCTGCGTCCTGGATGCTCTGGATGAATGTGAAACGAGTAGCAGGGCCTGGATCCTACATAACCTGGAGAAGTTCTATTCCAACGAAGAGATGCGGTCAAAGCCGAAGCTCAAATTCCTGATCACAAGTCGTCCCTATGAAGATTTGAAATACTCATTCGAGAATTTCCCAAAGAACGCAGCATACATGCGCCTTGACGGCGATGAAAAGTCAGACCAGATCCGTGAGGAGATAGATCTCGTCATTGACGCCAAAGTTGAATTCCTGACCAGAAAATTCGAAAATCAGTTCAATGCCGCTGAAAAGATTAAGACGCGACTCAAAAGCATGGAGCATCGCACCTACCTTTGGTTATACCTTACACTCAATTATATTGAAGAACGACCTGCTATGTATTCCAAAACTTCATCTGTGGAAAAGCTACTGTCCCATTTGCCCAGTAGCGTTGCTGATGCCTATGAGAGAATGTTGAGTCGATATGGCGGTGAGCCAGTAAAGAGAATTCTTCTTCATCTTGTTCTCGCTGCTGAAAGGCCTCTTACCCTACTTGAAGCAAACGTTGCGTTGACCCTCGCTCTCCGAGAACAAAGAATGGAATCACATGCTGATGTCATTGATCAAACCTGGTCACACTCAGCTTTCGAGGATGTCGTCAAACAATATTGCGGCCTCTTCATCAGCATACACGACTCGAAGCTCTCATTTATTCATCAGACAGCAAGGGAATTTCTTCTTACCAAGCGAGAAGGAGGGGATATGGATTGGGGAGGCAGCTTCAACCTCCAGCAGTCTCACGAAAAGATGTCACAAGTGTGCCTCGATTACTTGTTTTTCCCTGACATCGGAGGGTATGAAGTCAATCTCTATGCCAAGTTCTATCCATTTCTTGACTACTCAGGTAACTACTGGACGTCGCATACTGTTAAGCATGGACAGGTCCTCTCTGGTAACAACCTGAATCGCGTGCGCATGCTTTGTGATCCTGGCACCCGTCCTCTAAAAATTTGGACCTTTGCTTATACCAGGCACTATCCATATTACGACTATAAAGACTGGACCTCTCTAGGTTTTGCAGCTTTTCTCGGAATAAACCAAATTGCACAGTTACTGCTAGGAGAGGGGGCTGAAGTCAACGAAGGACGCGATACACCAATCCAGATAGCCTCGGCAAAGGGCCATGAAGGTATGGTTCAGATGCTACTGGAAAAGGGAGCTGATATTAGTAGTAGAGGTTCAAGATATACCACAGCGCTTGGACTTGCATCATCAGCGGGCCACCTACGCATCGTCGAGATGCTACTTGAATATGGGGCTCATATTGATGGCTATGATGTAGATGGAGATTGTGGAACAGCACTCCAGCAAGCAGCAGAAGTTGGGAATTTGGAAATTGTTGAGTCATTGCTTAAGCACACTGCTGATGTTGATTTACACAGTAGATGGTGTTCCTCGGCACTCCGTGCAGCGTCATACGGAGGTTACAAACAAATTGTTGATGTCTTACTTACGTACGAAGTCGATGTTAATTTTCAAAGTCTAGATGGCAGAACAGCTCTCATGTCCGCATCAAATGGAGGCCATCAAGAGATTGTTCAGACATTGCTTTCCCATGGAGCCGATGTTCATATCAAGGATAAATGGAATGGTACGGCACTCCAAGATGCCTTGAGAGGAGGTCATCAACAGATTATTGAAATGCTACTCCCCCGAGAATCCGATATCAATACTCAAGATGGAAGTTATGACTCAGCACTCGAGGCAGCCTCGGTAAGCGGTCATCAACAGATTGTCCAGTTGCTACTTGCCCGTGGAGCCAACCCTAATGCCGAAGTTGGATTCTGGGGCTCAGCAGTCAATGCAGCATCAGCTAGGGGCCATCAACAAATTGTCCAAATACTACTGAGTCAAGGGGCCAACCCTAATTCTGTATCTGGAGAATATGGTACACCACTTCAATTAGCGTCAAGCAGTGGTCATAAAGAGGTTGTTGAAACATTAATCAATCATGGAGCCAAGGTTAACTTCCCAAGTGGGCGAGGCACGGCACTTCAGGAAGCGTCAGGCAGGGGTCATCAACAGGTTGTCGAAACATTACTCAGTCATGGAGCCGATGTCAATCTTCAAGAAGATAATTGTACAGCACTCTATGCAGCCGCAGATTACGGTCACGATAAAGTCGTTAAGATACTACTTGATCAGGGTGCCGATGTGGATACTGCTTGGTATAGCAGCACAGCGTTGCATGCAGCATCAAGCAATGGGCATCAGAAAGTGGTAGAGTTACTTCTCAATCACGGAGCTGGTATAGAAACCGCTCAATTTGGCGAAACGCCACTCTACGCAGCATCAAGAAGTGGGCATCTCGGAGTTGTAGAAATACTTCTTGACCGTGGAGCTGCTGTGAATCCTAACAATTCATCATATTACATAGCACTCCACGCAGCCGCAGAATTTGAACACATGCAAGTTGTTGAGATACTGCTTGATCATGGTGCTGATATCAATGCCACTGCATCTGATGGAACAGCGCTCTGGATGGCAGCAAAGAATGGGGATGAAGAAGTTGTTCAGATACTGCTGGATAAAGGAGCTAGCACCAATGCTGTTTCTGAATCCTCCACGACAGCACTCTATGAAGCATCGAGAAATTGGGACCAAAAGGTTGTGGAAATCCTTCTTGAGCATGGGGCTGCTACAGAACCTGAAGACCTATGCAATGGTATTGCACTTCACGCAGCAGCAGAGACTGGGCATTTTCGAATCGTTGAGATACTTCTTGACCATAAAGCCAACCCCAAATTCCAAGATGAAGATGGCCATACAGCACTCCATAAAGCTGCAGAAAACGGTTATGAGAGAATCGTTGGCATCCTGCTCGAAAAAGGTGCCAGTGTTGGCATTCAAGACAATGACGACCGCACGGCACTCCAGTTGGCGGCGGAAAATGGGCATCAAAATGTTGTTGAGATCCTCGAGAAGCATGTCAAGCCTGGTGGGAAGCTCAGCTCTGTTGTAAATTGATCTTGACTGAATGGAATGCAAATTCTGGGCAATGTTGTTGAATTCACTCCTCGATTCAGCATAAGTTAAGGTGGGTTGCGTTCGAAGAATCTGGGCGACTAGTCTGAATGTACGAGATTTTACACCAAGTCCAGGCGAATCGTTTGTAATTCGCAGGAATCTATTGTCGTGACATCCACGCCAGTTTCTTTGGTATATCGAGTCACATGAGGAATCAGGCTATGGCTCCGATAATGCTTCCGCGAGACCAATCGACTAGGTATTCTGAGTCGCACCTTCGGCTTTTGTACGCAGCAGCGTTATGTAAACCCTACTGTGCATCGAACCTATCCCCCGTGGTCCTTTAAATCCCAGCCTAAGCTCATCAAGATCATCTCGAGACATCATAGATAGTTAGAAGTGTATCTTCATTCCCCAGGCGCCTCCGTCAAGGTGACTCTTGTTTGCGGTCTTATATTCTACACATTTCCGCATTTGCTCCACGACCCGAAGCAGGCTAGTTGGCAAATAGATCAGGGATGAGACTACTTGAATGTACTCTCGTCGAGAATCTACCTAGATTTACCCTTCTAGACGGCATGTCCGATCAGTTGATTGCCCGGCTCGATGTCCAGGCTATAGTCTTGTATCCCGTATGCCTAATAAAAGCAGCTTATACGTACTCGACTATAGCTACCATGATTGGAAAGTAGTGGCCGATGTTCCCTCATGACCTAAATAAAGTAAAACTAAGTGACAGAGCGCTGATAAACAGCTAGTACAATGCAACTCTATACCTCCTGCAACCAGCATACGTTGATCGTATACTCCGTACGACGGATACTTCCAGATATAGAGTAAAGACGAATATAGATAAGATAATGCAATGAATTGATTTTATATACAACAATAATGTATGAGTTCCCATATAGTCACATAGCCATGATTACATTAGGGGGCATCTATGAATATTTCACTAACACAAGAATCAAAAAGAAGAGTCAAAAGGGAACTGCCACCGGCAGAACCAAGAAGAAAGCAATAATAGAAAAAAAAAAAAAAGTAGAATACAGACTGGATGAGGTCGAACGGGCATAACCAACCCCGACCGTTGTCCAGCCAGAAGAAAACCTTTCACTCACGTAAACCTGAGAAAAACCGGCCAAGCCATGCCCCAATGCTGCATCGGAGAAATGCTCTAAAATTGGTCGCGACGAAGGACGACCAATATCATGATGGTCATTCATTAAACAATGATAATAAAAATGCTGGGACCCCCATATTAGAAACGGTGGAAAATGATAATCAAGAATCTTCGAGTCACCCCACGTGTTGTATCGCGCGGGTGGGACTCTCCAAGAACGTCAACCATCGGTTGTATTTAACAACGGTGTGAAAATGTTGAATGAAGCCGCGCCATTCGCGGGTAGGTTGATTGTGCGACGTTTCAACTCCAAACGGTATGCTCTATGCGCAAGCCCAAATTCACATGCCAAAGCGATAAGCACTCAGACTTAAGCCTTGCGAGAACGGGTGACGGGTCCGTTGGACCGACCGGTGGACGAGGCGTTGCCGTTCGACTTGGCATTTCCGTTGGCAGCCTTTCCGTTGCCCTTGGTGGGAGGAGGCACCTGGAACTTGGCCATGTCGATGACAGCCTGTCGGCCAGTGTTGCTGCGGGGGCGAGCGCCCTTGGAAGCCTTGTTGTAGGTGGCGATGTAGAAGGAAATGAACAGGAAGAGGTAGGAGGTGATGATACCAATTCCGGCGAAAGCGGCGAATTCCTCACCGGCACACTTGCCCATGTTGGGAGCCCAGGGGAAGTAGGTCGACGAGAAGTAGGTGTAGGAAGCGAAGTAGATGAAGCCTGATCCGTCGCATTAGCTCAGATTCTCTCCCTCTTCGTGAGCGACGCAAATCCTTTACTTACCGACATCAATGATGAACTGGACGATCTGGAGACGGGTGATCCACTCCTTCCACCAAATGCGGATTCCACGGGCGCTCTGGAAGTAGTACCAGTACATGACGACGTGGACCAGCAGGTTGATGGTGATAGGAACCCACGACACGGAAGTCAAACCGATCAGCTGAGTATAGCACAGGAGGGCAGTGGCACCGTGGTGGTAGGTGTGGAGGAAGGTCAACGGCTTCTTCTTGAGGAAGAGGAAGACGGTGTCGATGAATTCGAGGTATTTGGTAAGGTAGTTCAACTATTGATGGTCGCATCAGCATGTTTGTCGATTGTTTACCAGGATTTCAGGCGCACTCACATAATACAGGACGACGAGGGGCTGAGTCCATCCACCCTGGTGGTCGCAAATGGCGAAGAAGATGCCATGTCTCCAGATGGTCGGCAACAACTGCTCAATAAAGAGCGCCAGTAGAGTTGCGCTGATCGCAGTCAGGTAGAAGTTGTGGATCATGAACAAGGTGTTGAGTTTGAGAGCCGAGAAGTTCTTCATGACGGCGCGACCACCGAAGATGACCACATAGTAGGTGACGAGCATGGCCGCGGTGGAACGGAAGTCGGACAGAGGCGTCTCACCCGCAACGAACTTGAACTCTTCGGCAGGGTAGCCCACGACATACTCGAAAGCCTTGTTGAAAATGGGCCATAGGTGGATGCCGAAGGGCCGGTCGATTGTCGGGAGGGACACGTCCACGTTTTGCAACAATTCAGCGGCCATGATGGATGATGGAAATCAAACAGTTGATTTCAGAGGTCTTGAAAGTTGTGCGATCGCACTGCGCTTTTCCGGTTGAGAGAAAAGCGAGACGTGGGCGAGTTGCCAATTTTTCTTTCCTCTCTTATTTTTCCCCTTCCCTTTTTTTCTTCGGGGAGGATTCTGCTGACAGGACCGACAAGGTTAAAGCCGGAAGGGGTGCAGGCAATGGAAGGAACGACAAGAAACGAAGAAAGACAAGATGAAGAGAGAAGAAGACGGGAAGAGAAAAGAAAGGAGAGAGGTTGAGAAGGAGAAGAGTCGGCTGGGGTAGAGGAGAAAAGAAAGGAAAAGGAAAAGGAAAGAGAAGAAGAAGGTGGAGAGGGAGAGAGTTCGCAAGGAGAGATCCGCGTCTCTTTTTTTGGTTCCTCCGGCACGTCCGCTGCGGCCCCCAATGCGGCCTAGTGCCGACCGAGGCATAAAAGGGGTTCCTTCGCTTTCTCAGTCCTAGTAGTTATGTATAGTCTGCATTCAGGCAGACGGAATTCTACGGCTTGTTTGCAGCGCATTGCTTGAGTTCAATTTACAGCACCTCCCTACATTGTAATTCTGCAAAGTCTACAAATTTCTCTCGTCTCCTCGAGTATAACCCGTTCTCCCAGGGATCCCTTGCACTGGGCTGAGCGGACCACTCAATATTGGCTTTCACATGCTCAAGTTCATAATTCATGGTTAATTTAATCTGCCACGATGGGGTTTCATTTCGACCTGTCATCTCACTTGCCAATAGGAGCCCTTTGCCCGCTGATTATCTCCCCAATTACAGGAACGTCGAATTTTTCGGATATTTATGGACCTGGTGTCGATCACTAATCGTGTCCCCAGGTTTCCTTCGAGGAGCTTTTTCTCCGACCTCCTGTCGACTGTGATCAGAGGCTCTCCGGAGAATGTCGTAGTCGTACACTCAACACTATAGGTAAAGAGCCATTCGATTGCCGTAACACGGTTCGGATCATGGTCCTTATCGCGATGGTTGTCCGACCTGAGACGATACAACGTTGCTCCGATTGACACAGGGCAGCCTACTCCGTAGGGGTGGCTCTGAGGTTATTATAAGGATGATGTGGACCGGGAATGGTTTGATTGACGTTCCATTTGTGAGATGCATGGACGGTTACTCGTACCGAGTAGGTAGTATATTTCTCAATCCGGTAGCTGGCTGTTCCAAGTTGCCTTGAAACGGACGATGGTCTCAATATTGGGTCTCTCTGATCAATATACTCATAACGATAATATTTAGACTTCAATCAATGAGAAACCGTACCGCTGGAATGCCGAACTCAAATTCGATAGATTTCATTGAGTGCCGGTCGGCTTCGAGTAACCTGGGCTTGTACAACGACGCACAGACCAGATGCAGTATACATCCCTTCTCATCGTCATCGTATTGAAGACTGCATGCTGACCTGTATGAGACCTTGGTCAATTCTACTCAGTACCGGTCCGAGACGAAACAGTTCTTTCTATTTATATCCGTCAACCGAATTGGTGTTTGACGTCTAGGGTTCTGAAGCGTTCGTCAGGTGTTTGCAGATATTATCAGGAAGCTACTGTATGGCGAACTAGAGCGGCGTTTATATATAGCCGAACCAACGGTGTCTTTTCATAAAGATACAGGTAGAGGGAGCTGTTCAATTGCAGCCAAACAGTATCAGGGAACAATCAATAGCTACACTTTGTAGACACAAGGAGAGTCAGAGTACTATGACCTTACATGCCTTCGTAAAACACCACCATAGCCTTTCAGTCCGCAGCTTCGCGTGCATCTCTAGGCAATATGAGATCAATTGATGCACTGAGCAATTTTCTAGAGACTGTGAATTGAGGAATATGAGCACTGAGATACTGCATTCCATTCGACATTATGTGAAACCGGTGAAGATACAACGGAGAAGTCGAGCAACTCCCTGATGTCTTGCTGAACAGGCGTGGAGAGATACCTGAGGCAGGAAATACTACCTAAGGCAGCCGCTGACTCCTCCACTCGGCCAATCAGACCTCCCGGGTTGTCCGACCCGATCTGGGCCAATCACCGGTGGGAAATACAAATCCTGAGGCTCCCTAGCGCAGCCTCAGGCATCCTCCTCGGGCGGGCACGGGAGCCCGTGACGGCCTGAGGCGCTCTCGATGACGGGCTTGTGGTGGCCTGAGGCCGCAACGACCTCACACCACCCGCAAAAACCTAGCGCAGCCGGGCTTGTCCTCTGACTTCGACTTCGTCAACACCTCGTTCCCGTCCTCCCATCACGTCCGCTTAATTCCCACCTCCTCCACCCCCTCCCATCGCACAATCCACCTCTCGCCATGTCGTCGATTTCCCTTTTCCGTATCGCCACCCGCGCCGTGCGCCCTTCCGGCTTCATCAGAACTCCTCAATTGCCCCGGTCCCGAGTGCAGGCCCCGATTGCTCTTGCTATCAACCGTCCCAGCTTCAGCACCACCACCCAGCGTCGCTCCGGCCACGAGGACGAGACGTACGAGGAATTCTCTGCTAGGTATGAACTTCTCCACAATCGAGCCATTGGGATCTTGTGCGAGCGAGCTGGGGACATACGCGATTCCCCGGTCGCAGGGGTCGTCCCTCTTGTCTTACCCGGATCCGATCGAGAGTCACCTTACTCCTGATGCCGATTCCCGCCGTCTAACTGGTCGAATTTACCACTTACCTTTGTTCTCTTGTGATGAATAGATTCGAGAAGGAATTCGACAGCGTGCAGGATGTCTTCGAGCTGCAGGTATGTTCGATTTACCTTGTCTTTTCGCTTTTCGCACTGAAATCCCGACCTTTCCGTTTTGTCCACTGTCCGATCAAGCCTTGATAATCAGCCCACCCGCCATTGGCAGATGGAGGGCCCCCAACATCACGACCTACCTATAGTACATCTTGACTATAGCAATTGAGACTAATGTTATGTGCCTGGTATAGCGGAATCTGAACAACTGCTTCGCCTACGATCTCGTTCCCTCCATTGAGGTCCTCTCCGCCGCCTTGAAGGCCGCTCGCCGCGTCAACGACTTCCCTACCGCTGTTCGCATCTTCGAAGGTGCGATTGATCCTTCTCCCTATACCCTCTATTTACCCAGCCCTCTCATCCGTTGAATCAAACATAAACTCACCCATCTCTACAAAAACAGGTGTCAAGGCCAAGGTCGAGACCCAGGAACAGTACAAGCAATACCTCGAGAACCTCGAGGCTCTGCGCCAGGAGCTCGGTGTCGCTCTCCGGGAGGAGCTCTACCCCGAGGAGGCCTAAATCAGGGAAATAGACAAGAGAAAACCAAGGACTTCCAAAAAATTACCTCAACCCCATTGTTTTTTATAGTCCGCCCTCCCTCTCCCTCCCACTTCCGCACCCTCGTACGGATCTTTTCGACCGCCGTTTGATTACAATATTCTTTTTTATGTCCCGTTGATAAGATAGGAAAGCTGTATACATACTATTTCTAGAATGCAGTTGGAATGAGGAAGCGAGCCTCTCTCTCTGTTCGCCTTCGCCCGCGTTCTCGGTGGTGTTCTTTTCTCTTTTCTTTTCTTGGATCATGTGTTACTTCTAGTCATTCCCGTCATCATCCTGGACCGGTCAATCCGACATCTTGGGTGGTATGGAAGGAGAGGAAGGAAGAAAGGGAAGGTAGGTGTTTGAAAGAATATTGAGGACAGGTGGTGTGCACACGTGCTTTTTTCTTTTTCTATACCAGTGCTTTCTATAAATCTTTGTTTTGTGTGAGCATTTGTTTGTACTGTATTATTGGTGATATAGTGAAAACACAATAAGGGGCTGTTGTTTTCTTAGATATGGCTCTTGAGTGGTTGGCTCATCAGTACAGTAAATACCTTCATGATTCTACCTGATCTTGGCTCCTGAGTATCTATATCCAGTGGTCTGGTTGACGGTATTCATATTATCTCTGCGCATGAGTATTCACATGGTTGGTTTACCAGCGGTGAAATCTACGGTATTCAGATGGAAGATATGCATCAAATCCGGGACAGGTGGACACGTCCAATTCTATGTGCTTTCACTCAAGAAATGAACAGATTGGGATACAACGAACAGAATGAAAAAGAATAGAATATAGATATACAATGCAAGGCCGGCCCGGCATCCCCTGAAACAAGTTGAAAAGAGAAAAGAGGAAAATCATCACACAGGTAAAAACTATAGATAAGAAGATATTAACCACCGCCGAGAAAAAAAATAAAAGACATAGAAACCAAAGCCCAGAAGAAAGAACAAACGCCGTCACACAATCACCATTAAAGCAGGTCATGACAACCGCACATCAAACAATGAATGGGCTTTTATCATCGTGGAAAACGGGAAGGGAGAAAAGAGTAGATAGACAGAAGAAACATGGACATGGTGGTTCTTTAGGTGGACCTGCCTCGAGACCAGAGCTCGAGAGCACTATGCATGTCCACCTCTAGAAATGAGACCTGTTGTGTGTAGATCCTGGTCTCTTGCCAGTCACGTTGAAGCTCTAGTTTAATGCGTTCCGACAAATTGGAAGTAGTTGGGTCGGCAATCCTCCTTGGCCAGCCAGGGCTCACCCTCGTAAAATTTGCCGGGAGTACATCCGGAGCACTTGGGCGAGTTGGGGCAGTTGAAGTAGGGGATGTGACGGTATCCGATGTCCCGGAACCTGCAGGAAAAAAGAAACATGTCAGTTTTGTACAAAATCGACTTCGTCAGACTAATTCACTTACCAGTGGACCTTGGACTTATCGGCGAAGAGACCCAGGGCGATCGAGTGGACGGGAGCATCGCCCCATCGCTCGTAGTAGAATCCGCCCGAACGATCCAAGTAGTCGAAGTAGGCCGAGTACTTCTCACCCCGGAAGAACTCCATGTCTCCGATTTCGAAATTGGACCAGAAGTGACACGTAGAGTATCCATTGGCACCAGCCGTGTGCTCCGGGCGCAATTGGTCATCCACCAGCCAATCCATCATGTTGTTGTCGGACAGGTAGGTCGGGTTGGCGGCAAGGAATTCCTGCGTCTTCGGCCACAGGGACGGAATACTTTCGGGGGCATCGAAGAGGTTGATGGTGAAACCGTAGGTGATGTTGCGATCCTCCACGAACCGGAAGACGTCATAGTCGACGTTGCAGAAGAACTGAACCTTGGGCTCGACACGCCAGTAGTAACGGTACTTCTCGAGGGCAGGGTGCTTGTAGAACATTCCACTGTTCCATCGGCACATGTTGTGATAGGAAACCTTGTCGCTGTACTGGATGCCCTTCTCCTTCAGCATCTCAGCCGACTCGCGGAAGAGGTCCTTGTTGATGAAGTCGGGCATATCCCAATGTTCCTTGGGGACCTGCTCTGTTTCTGAGGTCAGACCAATATCTTACTTGACAAGTCTGGAAGGTGTAGTACCGTAGATGCATTTCGCCTTAGTTTCCGCCTGCGTCCGCCTCTTGAACTCTTGAGTGAACGGCTGGTCGTTGAAGAAGATCCACGGGTAGTTGAACTTGTTGTTCCATGTTCGCTCCAGATCACGCATGGTCGGGATGAGATCGTCAAGTTCTTCGTTTCGGACGAGGGAGATCAAGGCCGCGTTGGTCCGGGCAGAGTTGGGACTATCGGGGGCATAGTCGTTGTCTTCAGCGCGCCATAACTTCCCTTCGGGTTCTCCGGTTGCTACAATAGAATATCAGGTTAGCAAAACAAACAGATTCTTGTTGACCAGAGAAATGAGAGATAGCAATCGCAAAAGTCTGAACGGGGAAAACGAACGTTCCAGGAGAGGGTCTACTTTGATGCCCTCATAAGGCTGAGACCCCTTAATGCTGATGGCGGAGGGGCCTTTGTTGACCTGGAAGACAAGGAAGAGGACCAGGATGATGCATGCTGCACCGAGCATGCGAATGGGTCTTGCGACAGCCATCTTAACCGTCAAAACCAGACAGAGGGGAACGACGGGTCTGGGAGGGAGTTGACTGTGAATTGACAGGAGAACCGGAGCGACAGACTTGGGATTACGGAGTTAATCGATTGCTTATTATGGGCTGCCGCCGCCTTTCCTGAACGGGTCTAGCGCAGACGGCAGTAAATCAAGAGGGCGCCAGTGCCGCGTCAACCTCCGTCGCATTTAGTCCTCGCTCTCTCGCTCTCTCGCTCTGCGCGTCGCATGGATCATGGGATGTTGGGCAACGGCTTTCGACTTGGTTTCTGCGTGACCCCCCCATTATGGCCGTGGCTACCATAGTAGGCACGCTAACGGAAGAGCTGGTCGCGACCGTTGCGAACCTTGATGATAAGGTTTCTAGACCTTCCGGTGATACCAAGTACATTATGGGATAACAAGGTAGCTAATGACATTTTGCAGGACACGCCGCGATTTAGAAACTTGAAGCGACGCGCTGAAGAGACGTTCAAGTCTAACTTCCATGTGCGCACGAACCAGTTTGACGTTGCGAGTCAGCTTGATGGCCTGCAAGAGAAGTTCCAGGTTATCAATAAAGATGACCTGGCAGATGCTTTGCGGTCACGCTTGACCGAGCTCAATGAACACCGAAGCTCTTGGTTTCCGGAGTTTCTTTCTCTGCTACTGCAGCTTGCAGACCGTCCGACGCAGCTATCGAGCCTAGATCGCATTGAGCGACCAAAGCTGGAGCAGGTCGAGTCAATCTCCTGGAACGACTTGGACGCTGGTGGGTCGGCATTCTGCGATGAAGACATCTGGGAAACCGTTGATTTTGGAGCAGAATCTTCCGATGATGATCTACCGTCTGTGTCTAGCGCGGACCACCATTCACGGAATTTACCATCCACTTCTGTAGCCCCGGACGAGGACTATGTCATCCCAGATGATGCCTTTTCTTCATTGGATGACGATGATCTGCTCCTATCAATAAAAAGCGCACAATTCTGGAGAGACGAGAACCATGATAGCATCGATAAATACCAGAAATACTCGTCTCGTGTCATAACCGAGCTCCAGGTTATAAGAGAGTCCATCTTCATGCTTCAAGGGCTTCCTACGTCGATATTCTGGCGGCTCGACGATAGTATCGAGATGGATCGGAGGTACAAGCTGGCCCAAGTGTCCGATGAAACTTTCTTACCATTATTACGAACCTTGTGCTTTATCGGGGCCCGAGTAGATATCCTCAGACGATACGTCAGGCTTCCGCAATCTATTGCGCATATGCAGACATTCCGCCGGGCTCTTGAGGACTGCCTGGGGGCTTTTGACGCGTACTTGTCGACTGTACAATCCCAATATCTTTCGCAGAGTGCAACCGTTGCCGTGAGCCTTCTGCAGTTATCTGAAGACGCCCACAGAGAGTCCAGGCTACTGCTACTTTTGGCGGATATTGTCTCCAAACTCCAGCGCGGCGGATCGGAAAACCCCGTTCGGTGCCTGGATCTACTATACGACCTGGTTTGCATGACACAGGCCACAGGCCATGATGACGAATTCAAATTTTTGGCTAAAATGTTTTTCTCATGCTTCGAGACGTATGCACGGCCGTTGAACCTTTGGATGGAGACAGGGGAGTTGAAGGACTCAATTGGTGGAACGCTTTTCATTCTTGACAATAACAACAGTAGCGATCTGGGGACACTTTGGCACGACTGGTACACTCTGGATGAGGCGTCAAGGCTTTTGAGTGCCCCTAAATTTATCCAACCGCTTGCCCGCAAGATCTTCACCACAGGAAAGAGTACGATCTTTCTACAACATTTGAATGTTTCTCATGATCAGGAGCACCAATGCGTGGGTTCGCTGACGTTTGACGACGTCTTTCCGCAAGACGCGTCTTCGCTTTATCTCCCGTTCTCTGCTTTGATGGAGTCTGCCTTTGGAAAACTGGTTGACAGGCAACATGCCCTTAAATCGAGCTGGCTGCGACAGGCACTTGATCAACAGTGTCCCCTGGTGGCATCACTCGAAGCACTGGAACATATTTATCTCTGCAAAGACATGAGCGTCGTTGGGCCCGTGGACAAGAAGATCTTCGAGCTTATCGACCGCGGCAAAGGTGCTTGGAATGACAGATACTTGCTCACCGAATTGGCACGGAGTGCATTCAGCGCGTTGCCCGAGATTGATCCGTCCAAGCTGACTGTTCGACCCAACGAAGATGTCGGCGACAAGCTCGATCGCCATCGGTCCGTGAAGATCCTCGAAACCATCTGGTTCGATTACACCTTGCTCCCGCCCGTTGCAAATATCATCACTGAGGATGCCATTCTGAGATATCGGCGCATTTCAACATTTCTCATGCAGATCCGCAGGGCAATGTACACGATCCAAAAACAGCGCCTGCAGTATTCCAATGGACCAGGCCAAATGTCTGACAACGGCACCAACCCCGTGGACTATGTTTTGCGACATCACATGCTGTGGTTCTTGAATACTCTGTATAGTCACATGACAGGGTTCGTTGTTTCAACGACTGTCGCGTCACTGCGTAAGGCACTAGACAGGGCCACCGACGTGGATGCCATGATCGCTGCCCATCGCGCACATATGGTCTCTTTAGAAGACCAGTGTCTTCTATCCAAGAACTTATATGCTCTCCATCAAGCCATTATCACGCTGCTTGACTTGTGCGTGAGCTTTGCGGATCTCCAAGCTATCAAGCGAGGTGTATCACAAGCCGAGTGGTCTAAGCCGTCGCGACATGAGGACGATGACGACGACAGCGATGCTTCTGATGCCGACGAGGACGCGATGGCCGCCTCCTTCCACGAACACCAACATAATGAACGGCTCCATGATATCAAAAATCAATTTGACCGGCTCGTCGGTTTCATGACAGCCGGACTGAAGGGCATTGGACGAGTGGATGGCCAGCTTAGCTGGGACATTCTAGCAGAGAAGCTCGAATGGAGAAAGGCACGTTCAGGGCTGAACGGCGCTTGAGGCGCAGTTGCTGGGAGTTTTGGGTCTGCATGACTTTGATGAATCTATGTCCGCCTTTGTGGGAATCTGTCTACATTTAATACCCCGATAGAAGCTCCGGAGTTTGTTTCTCATGAATCTATTCAATTTGCATATAAATCATCATGCGTTCATGGCGATGAGTCAGCCGGATTAAGGTACGGACCCACCGCAACAAATCGTAGTCCACTTCCTCCTTCTCTCATCCACTTTTCTTCCCTGTGCTTTTTTTCGCTCGCGGTTGATTCTTGCGGAGCAGTCATCTCCGGTTATTTCGAGCCATCCCAACCGGATTGGAATCCATACTAATTAACTAGTTTAACCTTGATATTCCCCTGTCTGCGTTCCTTCGTTCACAGCGAGCAAGTCCCGTTTGGGGGCAAATTACGCGTTTTGGTTCTAGTCCCATCACGCTATCTTTTTTTTTTTCTTTCTTTTTTTACTCTGATTGCTAGTGGGGGCTGGCATGACATCTGATAGAAAAAAAATCTCAATCATTGCAAACGACTCTCTTTTGATGATTTTCTTCCTCTCTTCTTCCGGATCTGAGAGATTGTATATCCCCTCATCCGACAAGGATTCTCCGTCACCGCCCATCCTGCTGCCATGTCTCAGCAGCACTCGGACCTGATTGTCGATGGCGACGCCCCGCCGGCATACGGGGAAGAAACCAGGAGTACCACCGAGTCTCAGGACGATGCGGCGTTATTGGTGCGTATCAGATCCCAGATCGCCGCTCCCGTAGGATGCTTATGACGCATGCTGACTTGTCACTGCAGAGGACCATGGGCTATAAGCCCGTAAGTTGGATACACTCTACTTTCGGCTAGTTAGAATGTGAAGCTCATGCAGGTCTAGGTCCTCCATCGGACTTATTCATTGTTCGAGAACTTTGCAACCACGTTTGGTAGGTCGAATATGAACTGTCTGGTCTGTAATCTTCCTAATTTCTAATGTGCATTCTCAGCCGCTCTTTACTTCGTCGGAGGTGTTCGCGTTACTTTTAGTACCGGTATCGCTGCGGGTGGTAACTTGGCTTACTGGTTAGTGTTGATCTTGCAATACCGAGAATCTTCAAGCTGACCATGCAACAGGACGAGTTACATCGTGACGGTGGTTTTCACCTTCATCACGGCTGCAGTCATCGCAGAAGTCTGCTCTGCTTCGCCATCCGCCGGCTCCATCTATCTCTGGGCTGCCGAAGCTGGCGGTCCTCGATTTGGTCGACTACTTGGCTTCATCGTCGCCTGGTGGAGTACGACAGCATGGACAACATTCTGTGCGAGTAACACGCAGGCAGCGGTCAACTACATGCTTTCGGTGAGAGGTTTCTCATCCGTGTTACCACCCGGGCTGTGCTAATCAAACATAGGAACTGACGGTTTTCAACGTCGACTTTCCCACTGATACCTCTTCGGTCAAGTTTCGCGCTGTGCAGTGGATTTGTACTGAGATTCTGCTTGCATTGGCTGCGCTTCTCAACTTTATGCCGCGTATGTCTCCATTTGCTGGGGTCCCGTGCATGTCACTAACTACCTCGTAGCCCGGTATTTCAAATGGGTGTTCTACTTTTCTTCCGTCATCGTTCTCTTGGATTTCTTCCTGAACGTCATCTGGCTCCCTATTGGTGCTCACAACACATGGGGATTCCGGACCGCCGAAGAGGCGTTCATGTCCACCTACAACGGCACAGGTGCACCTCCGGGCTGGAACTGGTGTTTGTCCTACCTGGCCACAGCCGGTATCCTGATCGGATTCGACGCCTCGGGCCACGTCGCCGAAGAAACCAAGAACGCCTCCGTCACCGCAGCACGTGGTATCTTCTGGAGTACCGTAGTCAGTGGAATTGGTGGTCTGGCTACCATCATCTTGTTCCTGTTCTGTGCCGTATGTGCCCCTTCGCCTCCACCTGCACATTGCCAATGTCAATGACCACTAATTTATTCTACAGCCTAACCCTGAAACTCTCTTCTCCTTCGGCTCCCCCCAACCGTTTGTCCCTCTCTACGCTGTCGTCCTGGGCAAAGGCGGCCACATCTTCATGAACATCATCTGCGTCGTTGCCCTCTGGCTTGTAAGCCCCTTTCCCCCATCCCCCATCCCCCATCCCCCATCCTAATTCCATTAACAATCCAAAAGAACACAGCCGTAGCCATCGTCGCTGCCTCCCGTCTTGTCTTCGCCGTCGCCCGTGACGGCGTCCTCCCCTTCTCCGGCTGGGTCTCGCGCGTCCACCACGGCCAGCCCCGTAACGCCGTGACCGTCGTCTGGGGCGTTGCCGCGCTCATCACCTGCACACTGCTCCCGTCCGACGTGGCCTTCACGTCACTGGTCTCCGCCGCGGGTGTGCCCAGCGCCGCCGCCTACGGCCTCATCTGTCTCGGCCGGCTCTTGTGCACTCCGTCGCGCTTCCCCAAGCCCAAATGGAGTCTCGGGCGACTGAGCAAGCCGTTCCAGTTCATTGGCGTCTTCTGGAACGGATGGGTCGTGGCTGTTTTGTTCTCGCCATATGAGTGGCCTGTCACGGGGGCGAATCTGAACTGTACGTTCCCTCTCCCATAAGCTCTCTTGTCTTGGGATTGACTACCCCCTCCCCTAAAAGGAGACAGATAAAAGGGTTTACACACAGATGCTAACCGCGAACCCTTCAACAAAAATAGACGCCCCCATTATCATGGCCGCAGTTACCATCTTCGCCATCATCTCCTACCTCGTCATGCCCGAGGAAGCCTGGCTCCCTCGCAACCGCATCTCGCATTTCATCGACAGCAAGGGCGTGACCGAGACCGTCGAAGAGGTGGATGTTGGTCGGAGACCACTCACCTCGCCGTCTCCGCCGTCGGGAGATGCACGGGACGGAACTGAACCCGTGAATGTCGATGCCAGTGGATCCAGCGCTGCTGTTGCTGATCATGCTGCTTCTGAGTCAGGGGAGAGGCGGAGGAAGGGAACAACTGCTGGGGTGAGTGGTAGTGATGAGTGATGGATGGGTGGTTAGTTGGTCGGGCTCTATATTCAATAGCCCGTGCTATTCGAATAGCACCTCAGGTAAGAACTATATAGAATATCCTTCGGGATAGGGTATAAACGAGGATTGTGATGGCGACACTATAGTGGCATGATGAAAAAAAGAGGAGGTAATGTATCCTGTTCAATTTCTTTCTGCATGTATGATAATGATATCTCAATGATTGATATTTTCACCTGATTTCCAAGACCACCTAGTATCAGTATCTTGTGAGGCTTCAAGGAAGGGATCAAGGTGTTATACTTCTCATAAACGCATATAGGCTGGGATGAGCCATTACTATTTACCCCGCTCGCCAGTCATCTGACGCGATGGGAACAGCAGCAGGGCATATAAGACGCGTCGCACTGCGCCACATCACTACCACCACGCGTTAAGAGTCTGCCAGAGACCACGAACAGTATCTAATCCTCACTCAAAGTCCTCCTTCTCTTGACACTTCCTTCGCATACAGAAAAACAGAATATCTGTACGGATATCGTGACCCAGGTCGAGAACATAAGCAAGAATTTCATCTCACTCGAGGTACCGCTCTAACACAAACGTACATACCTATCATCGATTCCTCGTCAGCGCACCTCATGGCTAACGAGAGAGATTATATTCACAGAACAGAAGCTATGGTTCTCTGCAATATCGAACCGAACAAGTTCTTCCCGGGCAGTCCGGAGATCTGCATGACGGAACTCACGGAGGACGAGAGGAGGGAGGTTTTGCAAACGGTCGAAGAACTTCAGGGTGAAGGCGAGGACGAAGACAACGTTTTCAACTGGATCAACCCATTCGAGCGAAGAGCCAGTACCGAAGAACGGGATAAACATCTGAAGCGTCTGCGAGGCGTACAGAAGATGGATCAGATACTACGGAAAATGGAAGACAAGGCAACGTTGCATCATCACAAACAGGTAAGGAAACCAGTAAGCAAGCAATCACAGCCTATGTCTGAAGAATGTTCCGAATTCGCTTAGTCTCGCAAAAACCGGAAACTCGCGTGGTGCATAAATGTCGCACCAGAAACCCACCCCTGTGGTATGTTATCTTATAATGATAAGTGGTGGAGGGAATTCTGGGACGATAAGTACCTGTCACGCTATGGTGATAATAGACGCAAGGAATTGAGCTGCATCCCGCCATCGCTAAAACGTTCTATGCCGCATGAATTTTCTGAAGGAAGTAGGTTATGTTCTGCGATCTATTCAACCGTGGCTTTAAGACTGAAACATACAGGGTGTATCTACTGCAACGGATGGTTTGATGACACGATCGAGTCAGAGCTGGGTAGGACTGTTCCACATTACCCTGTTGATGGCCCGTGGGTAGAGTGAAGGGATGCAGATATCCTTACTTTGGCCTCTGC
Organism: Aspergillus melleus; assembly: GCF_016097325.1. NCBI lineage: Eukaryota > Fungi > Ascomycota > Eurotiomycetes > Eurotiales > Aspergillaceae > Aspergillus > Aspergillus melleus. The sequence continues at coordinate 119,823 of NW_025763377.1, forward strand.
AGATGTTTCTATATCATTCATAGATCTGTCGAGGGCAAAGTACTACTTCCCAGATACTTGAGTCTCATAAGGCTATATTCGCCATTCCTTGTCTTCTCTTCTATTGCCCTTAGTATAGAAAACAACAGAAACTATGTCTCCAGCATCTCTACAACTCAAAGCTTTCCCTAGAATGTTACGGTTCCATGTGGTATCTCAGTCTACCCAACTTGAGACCGCTAAGAGGTGTGAAGGTAAATTCAAAAATTCTATATCGTCTCTATGATTGCATGAATACACATAGGTGCATATGTATGGATTTTGTGTATAGACATCTGACAGATCAGACCAACAGCGCATCTCATCTTATGAGATCGAGTGTATCCAGGATCCCCATTCGGAAACCGAACACAAGTCTGTCAAGCGATTCCAACGATTAATATTTGCACGAATCAGAATCGTATATGTAAGTAAAGTAGGTAGGGTCCAGCCCCTGTCCAGGGTTGAATGGTTCTAATTCTTTCCGTTCCTGAACGCCGTCTTATATCGTATCACATCATGGCTTGTGATGAATGATGAATAAGAGAAAAGAAAAATGACGAAATCCCTGTCCTCGCTAATGATGGCTTCAAAGAATATAGTAACTCCCCAGTCGCTTGTGATAGGGTATAGAGGGGTGATGGATTGCTTGGAAATTTGTTGACGAGCAATAGAAAAGGCGGGGGGGAGGTGTAGGAGGTATGTATGTATGTTGTGAAGGTGACGACGGGGGCGTAAATCATGGCAGGAGAATTGAGGATCGGACGTCATCCATCTTGTCGACCCATCCTTCGGGGAAGGCTCGTTGTTTGAACCAGGCTTGTTCTAGTTCATCGAGGGCTTTATCGACGTTCTAAGAGACATTAGCGGCGTTCATGAATTCTGATGGCGAAGAGGTTTACCTTAAATCCAAACCGTTGGAGTTCGAGCATGGTTTGTCGCACCCATTTCTGTTCTCGTTCATCTCGGGTTTCACGCCCCGCCGTAAACAGAGGCCAGAGCACAGCCAGCTGTCCGACATCCTTGGCAAGCTTGCCGATCAGACTTAGAACACGAGTTGCGAGCATGTCCATCACGGCTCTCGGAGGCTGCCGGTCGGGCCGCTCAGCCGCCGCCACCTTGTGTAAGTAGAGATTGGTCGCCTTTTCATAAGCCTCGATGCATCCAGTATATTCCAGAATTTCAGGGAAAGCATATTGCCGCAAGCTTTCGTCATCCAAATCACCGAGTTGTTGAAAACACTGGGGGGCGTTGAGTCGCCACTCGGCTAGCCGGGTGAACAGATCGCGAGAAACCAAGTCTTGTTGCTCGTATGACATCCACCCTTGTGATTTCGCCTTTCCGAATGAACTGATGGCAGCCTGGATTTCCATCATAGTAGACCAGCATGAGCGTAGTTCCACGAGTAGGGAGTGTTCGGCAGGCGTCTCGGTCGAGAGACTCGGAGTGCCCAGATTGTACTCCCAGCCACCACCATGCGTTCGCCAGTAGCTCCCTTCGACCACCGTCCCTTCCGAGGTGGCACATGCGCCGGCAACGTCGAGATAGGATAAGAGAGAAACGAGGAATTGTCGTAGCGGATGGTTTGTTTCGGCGAGACGTTGCGCTTCCTTGGCGGGGTCGCTATTCGGAATGAACAGAAGGCGATAAATTTCGCGGGCCCCTTTGAGATGAACGGCCCAATTGTGATGTTGCGAGTCCATCATCTGAATGGGTTAGATATTTGGTTTGGTCAGTGAGAGTGGAAGCCCGACTTACCTCGAAAAGACCCAACAATAAACAGGTGGCGAAGTCGGTTAATTGCAAGTGCGGTCCCGCTTGGTTGTATCTGGTTCTGAAAGATTTGACGACGTCCCCATACTTTCCCATGGCGTGTTGGAAATGCGTAATCCGCTGTTGCCCTCGCGAGGTATTTGCAAGATGTAATGCCCCTAGCGCCTGCATTGCACTGGCCATGGATGGAGATGATCGAGCAAGATCGGGGAAATATCGACGGAAAGGATTGATGTTGATGGAGTTGTCGTAGATGAGAAGTAACGTCGCGACTCTGTCAATGAAATGGGTATAATAGCGGCCCTCTAGATCTAACGAAGCTGTCATGAACTCGGCCGGGGATACCGGGTCCTGGAAGCGATACTTGATGGGTGTCGCGTCGGAGACCGTGGTGGGCGACACCACCACCGCATCAAATGATTCCTCATCTTCGTCGTTCTCCTTTTTGATCACCTTTCCGTCAACTGCAAAGGTGGTCATCACACCGGCAGCCGGCTTCTTCTCGCGCTTCTTAGACCCGGGAGGTGACGATGAAGACGAGGACGACGGCGATTCCTGGGGTTGCGGAGGACCGTAGACCTTGAAGGTCATTCGGCCTTGGGTACCATCACATTCGAGGCCTAGACGCGAGCAATTCTTGCAGCATGGCGAAGCCTCGTCACAACGAACATGACGGCGACGACAGGTGGAGCAGCCGGTGAAGCCTCGGTGATGCCATCTTCGCACTCTCTTCCGTTTCTCAGGTGCCGCAGCGGGCGCAGGCTGAGGTTGCGGTTGAGGCGTGGACGAGGGCTGCTTCACCGGGGCACAAACCAGCGTATGAACCTCCATGGCGAGCAGAAGAGGCGAGTGGAAATGAGAGGCGAATGTGGGGTCGAGACATGAAGTTATCGGCCGTGATGGAGGAGATGAATCCGCCGAGGGAGGGAGAGTCGCCGATTATAAGTGGGCAATGAGGAAAATCAAAGGATAAACAAGCCGAATCGAAAGGGAGATCAGATCCGACGATTGACGGACACACAGACCGGGAGATGAGAAGTCACGAAGGGACGAAGGATGCGAAGAAAGAACAAGAACAGATCCCAACGGGGAGGAACCGAAAGAAGGGGAAGCGAATCACTGGACCCGGTGGGGCTCTGCCTGCCTTTCCACGCCGAAGGTTCGCCTCGTCCACTCGCCCATCTCTGCAGATCATCCTCTTCTTTCCTTCCTCCCCTCGTCCTGATCATTAAATATTATTTTATTCAACATCCTGCAATTGACATCCCCTCATCGATGTCTCTCATTATCCGGCGGGTGTCTGCGGCACGCTGGAATCATCCAGATGCTGATCGACCCTAGTGGTTGATCATACTGTTCCCAGCAGCCGCGCAAATGCTTCAACTAATTGGCTTAGTTGCAGATTTAACCTTTTCTCTCCCTCCCATATGCACGGGGAAAAAATACCTCATCTTTGATCCCTGCCAATGGATAATCCTCCCAAGTCCCTAAAGACTGGGTTTGCCGGTTGGCCTCTGATTTCACACGAAGAAAATCACTAGCCGACCATTCCTCTGCGCGGTTCCCCACACGATCCACCGCTGCGATTTCCTACCGGTGGAGTGATGTCGCTGGTGCCTTTGTGATTCGCCGATCCCACGAGCTAGAGGCTAGGATCCCCCTGGGCCTTTCGAGCGATGAAATTGACAAGGGGAGGAGAGAGGGGGGAAGAGAGAAACTAGAAACTAGAAAAGCACCGCGGAGAGAAATGATGGCCTCGAAGGATTCACGCCGACAGCTCACTAAATGCTCGCTATCTTGGCCCGCCAAGCACGAGACGCTGTCGATGTTTGTCTATCTGGCGCTTTACTCGATGCAGTTGTCCCCTCGTGCCCTCTGATTCGAGCATGCTGGTGCAATCCCGGTCCAAATTCCAGGGTCTTTTGATCTTTTGTTCCTCCGGTTGTTACCCGCGTGGCATTCCTTATGATCAATGGTTCAACTAGGGGTGGAATATAATTCCATTCCTTTTCGTTGAATTTTTATTTTGGTCTTACCGCCCCATGCATACAACGAAAAATCATGAACCGGAAAAGCAGGGGGAAAGCGGCTTGGTCTCAAAGATCAACGGTCTTTGCTCCAGTTCACCATTCCCTTTTCCCTCGTGAATTGTGGGCGGATGGATCCCGTCCCGGTGCGCCACGCTCCCAATGTGCCAATTTGCCAATTTGCCAAATCTTCACAAGTGAGCAAAGACGGACTTGGCGAAGGTCCGACTCCGAGCGAACCTGCTCGATGGGATTTTCTTATTATGTCTTGGGGCCTCTTTTTTAATAGCATCTCTGGAATCCTGCTGGTCCGCTAAAGGAGGGAGGGAGAAAATGGAAATACGTTGACTGGGTCAAGGGATTCGAGAAACTTTCAGACTGCTCAATAATACGTCGCGCACCGAAAATCCATGGTTTGATGGAGACCGAGTCCCACGGTAGATTAGTCTTCGACTTCGCCTGACTTCGCCTGTTGAGCAACTTTAATGAGGTCACTCGTTCTTGGCTCGCCGTCAAACCCTCTGGCCTCGACTCACTTTAATCAGCGTTGAGTTCGTTAGTCTGCGCTGTTCGACCCGCTCGTTGGTCACCATTGTCAAGAAGGCTACATACCGGGACAATTCCCACGGAACGTTGGAAGTCGATCGCTCAGACAGCCGGGGAGGCTTAGCTGATTACGCAGGATGGACGTTTTCTTTGTTTCATTTGGATGCATCCTTGAATACGGGATCGAGGATGCACAGTCAAAGAGTATGGAGGGCTGACGACGACCTTGTGACAATCGCAGCCTCGAAATTGAGGAACTTGGCCTGGTCTGGCCGGGCCGGGCCAAGTCATAGCTCGATTAGATGCATCTTCACATGCAGGTCAAGGCCAGCAAGCAAACAAACGGCCTGTCAATTGCACCGACCGAACCCTGTACTTCCTAGCCGTCTGTCCGCTGTCACTGTCACTGTCACTGGACTCGCCTAGGAGATTTCAGAGAGGTTGACAATCTCGGAAGCACGCCGGTTTTAGCGGCTCGTTGCTTAATTAATGTCTTCCTGGATCTCGTGTTACCGCTTACCAGTCAGTGCAGTACTACCGATGAGCTAGATCTTCTAGTCTCCTGCCATCAGCATCAGGTCCAGGACCAAGTGATCGCCAATATGATTTACCTGATAGTCGAAGGATCCAGCAAGCGCTGAAGTTCCGGTCGGTTCCCCTGTCCAGAACCCACAATTCATTAGGATCACTTCTTAGTTCTTATTATTGCAAGACAAACCCTATCCCAAGGAACCACACGGAAGTCCGCCCTCAAACCCATAAAACTCAAAGTAAATGAAAGGCCAGCCGCTCGCCAATCACAGGAAAGGGGATGGTGACATGTCCCCGGTTTCATCTCTGATGTTCATTGCCTGTCTGGGTTAATATTGGCGCCTCGTTTGGTCTATCGGTCAGATCTTGTCTTGTCTTTCGGCCATTCGAGCTTGGCTAGTGGTCCTCGGCAAAGATGCTGACCACTGGGTAAGGGAGTGATGTTCTGATGATCCTTTTTTCCCCCTCATCAAATCCCGACTGTTCTTCGGTTCTTGTTCAGGATCAGTCAGTATCAACTTCGATGCTCGAGAACGAGAACTTAGAAGACGGATAAGAGACTCTCCACATGCCACATTCCACATTTCCACTTCACAGGCCCCACCTCTTTTTCCTTTCCCACATCGAACCCATCACTACTAGAGTCTAGCACGGTAGTTTCTGATTGACCACGCGACCAGAAAGAATTCTTCCTCAACCAAAACCCTACCTCCGTAAACCAGCCCTAGGAAATAGTCTACGGTATAGCCAGCCCCTGAACCACGACTCAAGCGTAACCAAGAGAAACAAAGCCCACGAACACCCCCTAGGCACCTAGACCAGAAGGAAAACCAAAACTCCATCTCCCTTAACTCCTACGGAGTGGCTCTTTAGTAAACGCCCAAGCCCTTCCCTCGCCACCATAACCGTCTTCTGCAAGCGCAACGCAATCCTGGTACAGGCATTCCGCCCATCCGCGCCATTATGGTGATCGCGTCCGTCGTTCCATTAACATCTCGAGCCGGATGGCCCAGGCGGTGGAGTCGGAATCTAATTCCTTGTCCGTATCCCTTCCGCTATTGCACAGCCAGAAGGTTAAGAGCGGGTTCAGGACCAGGAACTCACTTGCACGATTCACTGACTCTCACCCGGAGGGGATCGAGCCGCTGTGCGGGACCGTGTAGGTTAGTTTTCCATTGGAGGAGAAGTAAACTATACAGTATGCTTAGTATGTTTCGGTTAGTTATGTTTTCCGAGTTTGATTAGACAGTAGACGATGACAATATCCTCCGCTCCGTACGGAGAAGGGTATGGAAAGTGGCAAAGGAATGGAGGAGCTGTTTCGAGATGTTAAATCAACAAAAGTTAAATAAATAAACAATCAACCCTATTAACCTCCCGGCACGGCAGTATTCAGAAACACTTCGCATCCTGCGCCACGAATGAAAGTCTGTTCACGGGTGAGCAAGCCGGTTGATTCTCGGGACAATAAGGTATTAAGACACGGTGGGGTTTCCGGTCCAGAAGGATCCCCCTTAAGCGGATGTTCAGGATGAATGGGGATGGTGATCTAGGAACGGGTTGAGATTGAAGCTAGCGGGAGACGAGATTGAGGATGGAGATTGAGCTTGGACGAAGATGAGTGCGAGTAGCCGAGTACTCAGTCTGGATAGCAGGGCGAGGGGTTCATTTCCAGTATGTGGGTTTAGATAGTGGGATGGCAATACGAGTGTCAGAGCAGAAAGTGTGAGTAGGTAGACCGGATAATGCGCACTGAACGAGATCTCTATTCACGGAGAGATCTCTCAATCGATCATGATATGATAGATATGATATGATCATGACAACCGCCTGAAGATCCCCATTCCCCAGCCGGCGAAACCGAGGGCTGTGGGGTCCACTCGCGCAGAGGACTGAGACACATGAGGTCATTGTGTCGGAGCAGATGCTAAGCCTAGTCTAAGGGTGTAACCGGTGCAGATTTTCTCGCGTGGCCAGTGGGTTTGACCAGGGTTGGAACTTGGAAGTCCTGTTTCCCTCTTTTTCATACGGAGCCATCGGCAATTGTGATCAAGCCAGTAGTAAGCGCGAAAATTGAAATAATCATTACTCCGTGGAGCATCGGGGGTGGAGTTTGTAGGGCGTGCAAACTGCAAAGCTGTGGAGAGCTCTCCGTAGCGTTCGACTCAAGCGCAGAACACCTTAGGAATGAGGCTTTGGTGCCTGAAGTTGGTGAAATCATGGATGGCTCAGCGACCGGCCTGAATATCTGCCATTGCCATTTCCGAATAATCAAAGGAATCGGATTATAATTCCCAATACTCGACCCGTCTACTCCGTATGGTCAATGATCTAAATTTGGCCCCCAAATTAGATTAACCATTACTCATCGGACGATGTTGTCAACCGTTGAGACCTGTGGAGATGCCCTGCCGTCTGGATTTGATTAGCCACGGAGTTTTGATTAATCTGGCGAATTTAGAATTCAATAGGCTCTCACTGGTCCCAGACGTAATCTATTCACGACTCCTTCATATTTGGACCCTCTTTGTTTAACGCTCTCGCTTGCAGAAGTTGGCACTAACCAGTCAGGACTCCGTACGGAGTAGTCGCGCTGAGCGCCTGAGCCGATAGAAGCTTTTGTGGGGGCCACTGAAAGACACCGCTATTTGCGTCTATTTGCATCCCGAGTATGTGTATGTCGGTCTGCTGCGCGTTTTATTGTGATGGTGAGATTTTTGCTCGGTCGGAATGTCTTTGAATGAAGAGATCGAGATGGGATGGGAACGGGGTATGTTAAAGGAGGTTGGTGGTCGGGGCGGGGGAAGAAATGAGATAAGCGCCTGGTCTGCCTCAGTCCGTTGGCCGCCATCAGGCAACATACCTAGTCGGCGTTGGACAGTCTCTCAGCATTGGATAAAATCTATAAACCTACCAATATTCCGTATAAAGCAGATGCCAAGAGAATTCAAACGTCCGTTTACTTCGAGAGCTACCTGCGAGATCTGGAAACGTATAGACACGACCCCCTTCTTTCCCACTCGGTCATATACAGCTACCACCGTCCATCGAATATACGATCCCACCCTGATATAATCGCCAGTAACGTCTATCTGCCCATGGGATCTCCAGGGCGAGCCTCCTCTCCAGACATACTAGAAATATGCTGTACCGCGCCTGTGATTTCAGGGTCCCTGGTCGACTCCGTCAGGACAGAGCTTTCCGGTCTTGTAGGGGAACCCCGTGCTATCTGGGCCTTCTCTTCGTCGGTTGCGCCGGTCAATTGCACGGCAACCTCCTCGCCAAATTGCTTTGCAATCTCCTCCAGAGTCAACTGTGCAGTTTCCGGGAAGAAGAAGTAGATCACTGTGGGATGCGTGAGAGGTGGTTTGGAATAGGCAACCAATTATGTCCTTACCTGGAATGAAAACTGCCGACCAGCAAATGATGAGTAGGTAGAACTTCCACCCCGCATTGTTGAACCCCATTGGGGCCACTTGCAACAGAATTATAGTGGCTTTTTGGTTAGCTGGTTGCATCAAAAGACGATGGATACGTGAACTCACCAGCAAACTGCCCAAAAAGCGAGAATCCCATCCCAATGGGACGAATCTCGGTGGGGAAAATCTCGGAAACGTAGAGGTACATGGTAGTGTCGCAGCAGGTGCTGTGTACGTCGAGTCAGTGGGTGTATAGCCGTCCCATATTTGTCCCTTACTTACCCTTGGAAGGCCAAGTAAAGAAATATGAAGAAAACCCCGAATCCATTGCCGACTTTGTTCGAAGTACCGCCATACTCGGCAGTCATGGCCGCCAAACCCGACGTGCAAACGACGATTCCAACGAAGCCCGTGATATACATGCCTCGGCGGGAATTGACCTTGTCATGCAGCCAAGAACCGAGCGGATTGTAGATGACACCTGTGACTACGATCAGTAAGAATTCCGGAATGGTATCACAAGAAGTCAGGTACCAGCGGTTGTCAACCAAAGGGCACTTAAAAGCAGGGGCATGTGTCCCGTCATCCCAAGACTGGTATACAAGATTACAGCATAGTTATTCTGAAGAAAGCGTGAGCAGTGAAGGTAGATATGTTGGGCTATAACTCACAATAATCAATGGACCGCCAAACTCTGCCCCCCATTGAGTGAGGAAGCCAATGATCATCCGCTTTCTATACGATTTCTTCTTCAGCACTGCATTCCACACGTTGCCAAACTCAGCAAGCTTCCTCGCTTCAAGATTGATTTGCTCCGTAGTCTGAACGAATTCATCCTTAGCGACTAGGTTATTAGGATCGTCCGGTGATTGACGAAGCTTCTCCAGAACACTTCTGGCTTCATCATATTTGCCCTTTGAGATCAACCAACGAGGGGACCGAGGCAGCCACGGCGATCCGAGAAGCAAGACCAAAGGAGACAAACACTGTAAGCACAGCGGAAATCTCCAGGCAAAGCTTCCCAGACTCTCATCAGCAAAATAACATGCATACCCCACCCACCCCGCAAGCATGTACCCAAATACCAGGAATATAGCATGATGGCCGACGAGCCAACCTCGGCGGCTGGCACACGACATTTCCGAGAGATACATGGGGCAAACAGTTACTAGGATTCCAATCCCTAGACCGCAGACAAACCGTCCGGCTTGGAACATTCTGCATGGTAGTTAGATGGCCTGCTTGCCGAGTTGGTAAATCTAGAAGGGAAAAAGCATACTCAAGAGAGTTGGCTCCCCCTTGCAGGGCGCCTCCAAACATAGAAAAGAAAGCGCCCAGCTGAATGTTGACCTTCCTGCCGAAGAAATCGCAGGACCACATGATGAACAACGTGCCGACAGCTCCCCCAGCGCTGAAGACCCCGTTGGCCGTCGAGACGACCGGGGTCGTGATCGAAGCATATCCTGGCTCACCTTCTGCAGGTAAATCGAAATAGGTGTACCATCCCGGCTGGCCGATCGTGCTTGAAATGATCGATGCACAATAACCATATGTCTGTGCAAGGACCAAACAACGTTAGATTGCAACCCTCGCGCATCATCCAAGGAAGGTTTGAAATACTGACCAAGGATCCAATGGCAACGAAGATTGTCACCAGCTTGTTGTATGTACTGGTCTGTGTCCCCGCCATCCCCATACTGTTGATTGCTATCGCGTGCAGGATGCGGGAAGCTCCAATTGGGGATAAGGATTTCGCAGTATAGCAGAAAAAGAAAGGAAAGCCAGATCTAGTCGACTCAACCCTGTACGGTCCGCCACGCACGCGTCAGGCCAAATCTCCAACTTTATATATTAGAAGTATGGTGTATGTTTCGGTCACCGAGGTTCAAAGAAAAGAGAGAATGCGCGCATGGAGGAGGTTCGTTAGAATTCCTGTACGATCCACATTCGTTGCAGTCCTACAAACCCCGGTCGACATTAGATAATCTGGGCTTGTATACATACAAGCGCGGTCAAGAAAGCCCCTTACCGATTGATTGATTCCAACTTTTGTATTTATTGATGGAACTCTCCGGTGTGGAATTCAAGAAGGGTCAAGCACCGTAGTCAGCTACTATGTCAGCTCCGGGGATGCCGTGAGACCGAGAAATAGGTGTTTCTGAGGTCGGTCTTTCCCCTCCCTCATCTGCAAACTAATTGAACGGGGATCAATCCTGGGAGGAGCGCTAGTCCCATCTGCACGAAGCCGAGTCGAGGCGATAGTAGGTGGTAACCGGCGCGAGTCATGGCGAGAAAATGGACCAGGGAAGCATCTAATACGGGAGAGCGACAGATTAGCGCGGCGGTTGCACGAAAACTAAAGTCAAAAGGAAATTCTCGATCTTATTCGAGAGGTTTTGTGCATGGTGGAGGAGAGATGGCGGAACTGTGGATGGACTCGATGGACGCATTGTAGAAGCACGGCGCTAAGCCACTTGCGGAGACGAGCAGCCCGTGATTGCCATCCTCTTCTTCCTCTTGCGGACAGAATCTTTCCTCTTTCATCTCTCTCCTCTGTGCATGATTCACAACTGACTTGGTGCCATCTTCCTTCCGCTGATGTCATTGACTTTCGCACCGCAATTGAACACTCTAGCCATGGCCTCGGACGGAGATTCTCGGACTTGAAGACACGCTGCATGGCTATTTCTCCGCGGCCATATTAGCCATGCCCCTGTGCAACGCCGGGGGCAACGCCGGGGGCAAATGCTATCGAATGCGGTAGGAATATGTGATCATCATTATTATCTCAATGGCGTCCGGCTAGGATATTTGTCCCTACCCGGTGGTCCGTACCGCCCAATGTCTGCTAACCATGCACCTCCTATTTGAGGATCCTTATTTGCTCATGCTATTGACTGGCGCCTTGTACGTGCGGAGAGGAGGCCCTTGGACTGAACTCTATTGCTGATAGTCGCCAAATGGTCGCATTTTCCCCGCTCTTATCCTCGAGATGACAAGACTGATGGCGATGGTTATACGAGCTAAAGCTGTTTGTAGATAAGCAGCCAGCATTGAAATGTGCTATTCAAGCAGAAACCCTCGCGCGGTATGCTCAGTGATACAGCCCGATTTCATCCCATCTTCCAAATAATATCAGCGATCGCGAATCATGGCAAGCAAGTCGCCGTTCGATGTCCCTTTTGACGAGCTTCCCAACCCCAAACAGGTGTGGGTTGGAGAGCCTGGCAGCTATGAAGAAGGACTTGGGAAGCTAGCCATCTTGACGCCGGAGGTCGTGGCAAGGGCTGCCGCAAGCGAAATTAGAACCGGTCGACGAGTGACCATGAGCTGGGGCTTGACCAAGTTGGATTTCCCAAATTTGGGTCGCCAGCCATGTAAACACACGATCGTTCCCCTCCTAGGCGGAATAGCCTTTGATGACATCTACACTATGAATCCTCGTAAGGTGTCGGCCCGGACCGCGTGCCCATGACCCAGTCGTATACGTCCTAACAGTTTCTTAGAACAAAGTAGTCAGTGGGATGGCCTTCGCCATTTTTCGCAGACGGTTCCTGGTCAGACACAACGTGTTTTCTACGGGGGCACGACGGCTGATGAGATTAATGACCGGGAGAACGACCGCATAGGTCTACAGCACTGGGCACGAGAAGGGATCGCAGGTATTTCCTCACATTTCATCCTGCGATGTATTCCAGGTGTCGAAAGTACCATCTGACTGAATAGGGCGTGGAGTGTTGATCGATTACGCAACGTGGGCAGAGAAAAGGGGAATGGAGTACAGCACGTTTTCGACGCATCAGGTCCGACTCTCCGATATCCTAGAAATCGCCGAGGAATCAGGCATCATCTTCCAAAAGGGGGACATCCTATTTGTTCGTGTCGGTGTGACCAAGGAGTGGGATACTGTGATGACCGACCAGCGCAAGCAGAAGTACTCGGAAGACCCATGCCCCGAGCATGCAGGGGTAGAAGCTACCACCGACGTGCTCCGATGGCTCTGGGATTCCGGGTTTGCGGCAATCGCTAGTGACACTATCAGCTGGGAGGTACGAAGAACGCTAAAGCTCATCTCACTACGAGCTAAATAACATGTGACAGGTCTACCCCCCGCAGTCGGATATTTTCCTGCACGAATATGTACTTGCTGGATGGGGAATGCCAATCGGTAAGTCATTCCGCCGAATCAGCATGCTGCGCCGTTTATATGAATACCATTAATACCCCCAATAATAGGTGAGCTATTTGATTTAGAAGCACTGGCTCGCCTTTGTCAGGAACTCCAACGATGGACTTTCTTTGTGACCTCGGTGCCATTGAACATGCCTGGTGGAGTCTCGTCGCCGCCAAATGTCATGGCAATTTTCTGAGCAGACTTTATTCGGTAGCAATGTAACGGCACCTTATTGGAAATTCTATCCTTTTATTCTGCTCCGTCTTCGTATTTCAAAGAAATATAGAACAATGGTGCCGACAAAAGGAAGCCCCGGCCAACAGATTATGTTACGTTGCATGACTGTCGGCTGCAAATTTGGTCCACATCAACATTGCTGAACCGCTGTGAATTCGGAGTTTTTCGACGATCCTTGCAGTTGGTTCGGCCTATAGAGTCGTTTCCTGGACTCCGCGATGCCAATTGGACCTGTCATCCTGGCACCTGTTGTCTGCGTCGTGCCAGCCAATTCACAAGGGCTGACTGTTAGGTTACTGTACTTCACATATCACAGGTCTAATGAGCCTAGTCTCCACTTGCGGTCGACCTGAGAAGCACATATCACTGCAGATCCCGGAAGATCATTATACGCCAGCCTTTGCATTATGGCCTGAGCGATAAATTAAGAAACTCATCGGTCTCTGGTTCATTCTAAGGGGGCTGATACCACTTCTAGATCCCTGCCATGAAAGGGACGAGGAGGCGTATTTGCTGTACAAACCAGGAAGATGCTCCGAGCTAGTCAGTCAGGGTCTCAATTTAGGCCTGCGGGTCCCGGCAAGTGGGATCCGTCTCCAGGAAGCTCGTTTTGATCAAAGTACGGAGTACTCCGTACGGATCAGTCAATCAGTCAAGCAAGCCACAGGACAGTAGTTTCTGTCCGTCTGTCCTTACTGACAGGGATTGACGCTCTGGTCCATCCGTGCCCTGGCCCATCGTACGACATAACGGCTCCCGGACAAAGAATTTCGATAGATCCGTATTGTTAGCGCCAGCTAACGGGCTACCGACGAGGATCAGGACGCTAAGGCTGCCTTGGGTTGGCGCTGATCGAACAGCATAGTGCAAGCGAGCGACCATAGAAAGCAGCCACATCGCGTCGCTTCTCCAGCACATCCAGCTGGGCGGGATGCCGCGTTCTGTTTGTGCCAATAACCTGCTTGGAACGTGCAGGATTTGCCAGTAACTCAGCTATTACTAGACGCGAATCCTCTCTATCATCTCCTTTTATTTTCTTTTGTCGTTTCCAACCGGGTACCTTCGCTTTCATCTGTTGGACTTTTTGAACAAGGATTGTAATCGTGGATGCCCCAATTGGAAACATGGACTGTACTGCACCTGAAACCCACCTAATTGGCCATGGATCTTCGAAGTGCACCAATGGTCCCCGATGCAATGCGCATGATAATCCGTCGAAATCTGAGTCGGAGCCTGCTTGGTCGCCATGTCTGCCCTTATCATAAACCCAGCCAGCCCTAGCTACGGGCGAGCGTTCCCGGGGATGTCCATCCATCATGTCTTCACTTCGATCGCTAGATAGTGATGCGGTTCATAATCCCGTGGATAAATCGGTCCAGACGTGGAATACCGTAACCCAGACACTATGTATTACCGCAATGACTATCTTCTTTGGACTACGCGCATACACCCGCCTATCGCTGCTCAACGGGTTTTCGAAAGAAGATTGTGCGTCTTTCCGAATACGAAGAGCTAAATGCTGACTGGATTGATAGGGACTTGTCTTGGTGCTTATGTTGGTTGGACCACAGTTAGGTTTGTCCAAGCATTCGCTAACAGTGCATTACTACCGCAGTTTCTCGGGATCTGCTACTCGACCATTGCTCTCATCAGTATGCAATCCCTCGCCTATCCAGACCGTGCTAATTCAGCGTAGTGGGCCACTATGGCGGGGGCCTTCATGTTTACGATGTACCGGTTGAACATCTCATTCCATTCCAAAAGGTATAACCTCAGCTCGAATTAATACATAATACTCACACATACAGACCGTCTACGTGACCATGGTCATGTACGGCCCGACCGCATATCTCACGAAAGTATCCCTCCTGTGGATCATGACCCGAGTATTCAAACCGTTCCGTGAATTCGTTATCTTCATCTACATCTTCCTCGGGGTCATGCTAGCCTACTACATCCCGGCCGTCATCGTCAAGATCCGCATCTGCAACCCCATCTCGAAATTCTGGGCTCCATCCACGCCCGGATCATGTCTCGACCAGACCTCCATCATCCTAGCCGACGCAGTCGTGAGCGTCGTCAGCGACATGATTATCCTCCTACTCCCGTTACCGCTTACGCTGCGTCTCCAACTCCCGATGAAGAAGAAGATACGCGTGATGGGCATACTGGGCGCAGGGGGGATGGCCTGCGCGTTCAGCGTTATCCGATTGATTCTCATTGTTGTCACCGGGCAGTCCGACGACGGGACGATCGCATTCATGAGAGTGAACATGTGCGGGTAAGTGCACTCTCCTCTCACCATCTTCCTCTACCAGTTCTAACTATCCACCAGAAACGCCGAAATCGCCATCGGCATCGTCTGCGCTTGTCTCCCCGCCCTCTCAGCTCTCATCACGCACGTCTGCCACGAATACTCCAGCAACGGCGCGACGCACACATCCGGGAACGATGCCAGCAAGGGCAATCGCGACAGCCGTGCGGAGCGAGTCAGGCCGCCTCTCCAGCTGAAGGAGATGGACTGCGACCAGGACATTCTGATGCAGCATGTTCAAGGTCAGCCTCGGATCGAGACGGCGGTTCTAAGCGAGGGAGGTCATTTTCATGTCGAGGCAGGCGGGATTTTAAAGACGGTGGATGTGTCGACGTCGGTGAGTTCGAGGGGTGGGTAGACGATGGATTGTATACCATGTACTCTATTATTTTGAGACAATATACCGGCATACTAATATGGAGACAGTCTTTGAGGAATGTAAGCATCTATCGCCTAACATGATAGGTAAAATCATGTGTATTCTATCTACGCGTAGGCCTCATTTGAGCGCGATAAATCACACCGCAGGCCTAGCCTAGAAATTCACTATTGCCATCCATGTCAATCCGATGACCATCCTTAAAACTCTGGATATTTGAAAACGAACCGGCCAGTTCGGTGTCCAAAGTAGCCACACAGCTACGTAGGTGTCCGTTCGAATTTGTAAAAAAAAAAAAAAAAAAACCGAGGTAGAGACAACCCAAAATAATCCAAATAACAGGCCAGAACTAAAGCCGAATTACTGCATTCCCTAGTAATCCGAAAGAGTATACGATACTCAGGGCATCGCCTACAAAGTACCCACGACACCTAGTAGCCAGAGTATAAACTTAGTACTACGATACAGTATGCACTGTAGCACAAAGAGTCTAGCCAGAATACAATTAATAACCCCACCCCACCCCTCCTCTTCATCGTGGAACTAACCTGAGTTAACCTGAATGAGCAAGCTGATCAACATCGGTCTTCGTGCCGCGATTCCTCCTTCTCCGCACTTGAGTACCCCGGATCAACGTAACCCCTCCTTTGGACAGTGCCGAGGATAAGGGATATATCTACCTACCTCATCTTTCTGATATCTTTTCTGTTTATCTATCGGTGACGTTGCACATTCAGATTTACATTCACATTCTATTTGATAGTCATACACGTAAAGTACATTCATCCAAATACACCCATCCAAGGACAGCAGCAGCAAACACAAAACCAAGCCATCCATATTCAGACAACTCAATAACAACTCGATCGAATAGCAAGATGACAAAATCATCATCTCCCGGAACAAGACTCCAAGGGAAAGTCGCCATCGTGACGGGTTAGTATCCCATTCCACATTCCCCCATTCCCTCATCCTATCTATTTCAGAGCCTAGACCCTCGGTTCTAGAATAGACAGAGAGATAGCACCCAACCCAACACCTACCTAAATAACTTGACACAAAAAATACAGGCGGCGGATCCGGTTTCGGCGCCGCAATCGCGCGCCGCTTCGGCTCCGAAGGAGCAAAAGTGATAATCGCAGACATCAACGCGGAAGGCGGCCAGAAAGTGGCAGCGCAGGACCCAGACAATCTGATTTTCCAGGCGCTGGATGTCACCAAGGCCGAGGAGTGGAAGGCCGTTGTGGATAAGGCGATGGAGAGGTTTGGGAGATTGGATGTTTTGGTTAATAATGCGGGGACGACGTATCGGAATAAGGTCTGTCTGTTGTTCCCTCCCGGTTTGTGATTGATCTTACTTGTGGCTTGGGGTTCTGAGTTCTGGGTGTTGGGTTCATGGTTCCTGAAGTGCTAGGTGGTTGATTGATCGGTAACCGACTGACTGTGAATGAGCAGCCAACTGCAGAAGTCACCGAAGCAGAATGGGAACGCGTCTTCAACGTCAACGTGAAAGGCATCTTCCTGGGCACGAACGCCTTCATCCCGAAACTGATCGAGCAGGGACAAGGCGGTTCAATGATCAATGTTTCGTCGACGGGAGCGACGAGACCCAGACCTGGATTGGTGTGGTATAATGCGTCCAAGGGGGCCGTGTCGAATGTATGCCTCTTCTTTTCCTCTTCCTTTTCCCCTTCCTTTCCAACCCAACCCGACACAAGTGTCCATGGGAGGCCATTGCAGAACTGATGGTAAAACAGGCAACAAAAGGCCTAGCAGCCGAATACGGTCCGCACAATATCCGCGTCAACACCGTCTCGCCTCTCTTATCTGGAACAGGCCTCTTCTCCATGTTCACTGGCATGCCAGATACGCCTGAAAACCGAGAGAAGTTTATCGGGAACGTGCCACTTGGCAGACTGACGGATCCCGAGGACGTCGCGAACATGTGTCTGTATCTGGCAAGTGACGAGGGGAGTTTCGTGAACGGGACTGAGATGATCGTCGATGGAGGGAAGTGTATTTAGTTGGACTTTTGCTGCTGCAATTAGCGTATTTGCAAATTGATGGGTGAAAGGCAGTTGAAGATAATCGATGCTTTTGTTTGAAGAACTCGACGTGGCAGTCTGTTACGTATAAAGCAGCCGAATTGATGATAGTCGATTAAATCTGTTGCGGCCATGCACGCGGATCGAACAGGGACCAGTCTTCCTCGAGTAGACCCATCATGTGCTGATTCCCAGAGAACCAGTTCCCCAAGGTAGTCTGGGGTGCGTTAATGGGCAGCGCTTGACCCTCCACTCCTCTCATCTCGGTAGGCATCTCGCCGGTCAACGGATCGGCGGCGACTGTAGCGGCTGCCGCAGGATTAGCTGGACCTGGAACAGCAGCAGTGGCAGTCCAGCGCATTTCCGTATCGTCGGTCGGGGCCGGCGCCAGTCCAAGCGCTGTAAAGTATGAGTCGAACTCCTGACCCACAGAGGCCAGGGACTGGTCCTGTTGGGTCTGGGCCTGGGATTTGGCTTCTAGGTATAATCTCGCGACGGTACTTAGTACCTGGCAGAGGCGGTGCATTTTGGCGATCGCCTCGGACAAAGCGCAGACTGGTTCGAGGGAGGCGACGAAATCTTCGATGCGTTTGAGGTCCGAGTGGGAGGAGACTTCGATGATGTGGCAGAAGAGGACGATGAACGGAACGAAAGGGGAGTAGAGTATGGTCCTGAGGAGGGAAGATAGTCAGCTTCTGATTAGAATATGTCGGACCCTCCAAGCGCACTTACCAATGCAAGTAGGACCGCATCAGGTACTCGTCCACCTCGCTGAACATCGCCATGCAAGTCTGATGCGATTCAAGAGCAATCCTAGCCGTCTCGATGCACTCTTTGATAAAGGTGCTGGGAGAGTCAGGGGGCGGTGGGATGGCTCTGTAGATGAGAGTCAACACAGATAAGCGACACACTTCGTCAGACCGAACGTAGAGCTCCTCCACAATGTTCATTTTCGGGACCGTCTTGAAGATAAGCTATCGTAGGTCAACAGCTGATTTCTATGATAAGTGCCTGTCTTTAGGGATCCTACCTTGAAAGGCTCCATGACTTTCCACTGCATGTCCGAGGCTAATTGACGAGCATGGCCCACTCGCTCGGTCTCGGGCTGACAAAGGGCTGCAGGGCTGTACAGCTTCTCGTACACCTTGCCCTGGATCTTTGCCAACCGGATCCACAGCATGTAGATGTCCCTGTAAGGCTCCAACCCGACCAATGTACTCGATTCCCACGACAAAGAAATGTCGTAGTCCTGGATGGTCGAGGCGCGCCCGAGACGCAAAGAGAGCGCCTTATCGATGCAATATATCGACCAAAACAATCTATTCTTGTGCTCCTTGACAGCCGCACTGTCGTTTTCCATAGAAGACGCCCGGTGGTAGCCCAGAGTTTGGCACAGACGGGACGCAGTGGAAGTCAGCGTCAGAGCAAACGATGGTTTTGAAATTTCGATGGCATGAACAGCCTAATTGGTCAGTATGCCTCTGTATACGAACGGCAGAAAACTCACTCCCAGGGTCAGTGCCTCGACAGATTCCATCCGCGCGGGCATCAGGAGACTAAGATTAGCTAGTGCCGTTTCCAGATTGGCGTGGCAAAGCTTCAGATATTTCCGGTAATTCTCGCGTGTCTCGTCATCTTTGACCGTATAGCTATACTCTGAGAAAACATAGAACAGCCCTCCATTGACAACAATGAACGTGGCGTCCGAGTATTCCTCCGTGGCAAAGTACACCTCTTTGCATTTCTCGATCAGACGCTCGGCCGGGATAAACGGACAAAAGCCTTGCAAGGCGGTTGGCGGGTCCTCTGGGAGTGCGTGAGCATTCCTTCGCCAATTCTCCAACGAGAAACGTACCTTTCAACCGGCGCAACACCGGCAGAACGCTCTGAATAGGCGGCATGATTAGGTCGCGCAACCCAGAGTTCGGCATGGCCCGCTGATTGGGAAAACGGACTTCCCGGGCTGACGAGCTCGTCTGGTTATCCTGCATATTGACCATCTGCTTCAGCGTGGACAACGCCGCGCCCATCTTCGGGGTCGACATTTGGAGCGCACTGCGGGAGACAGCTGTTTCCAGGAATCTACTCGCGTAGGCGGAATGGGCGGCAAGCGAAGAGTTGCCCTCAAATGCAGGATCGGCCTCGTGCTGGTCCAAGGCAGCGGTAGTGTTGGAGCGAAACTCGGCCGTCGAGGGGGTGGCCTGTCCCGATACAGGTGTGGCATGGTAATATGGCTCGGCGGGAGACTTGCTAAAAGACCCCATGCTGGATCTCAACTCTCGGAGAACCTGCTCAATACTTCCGAGACGTTCCTCGATAAGATCGATTTTCTTTTCACTGGACGAGAAGGGAAAGGGTCAGGATACACTAGGTGGATAGAACGGCACAAAGATAACATCCACGTACTATTGACTAGAGATCAAAACTCTTCTACGGGGCTCACGAGGCTTCTGCCCAGCTCCAGTGGAGCGACAGACAATCTGAGAACTGCGACAATTCGAGCATGGGGATTGCTTGTCGCAGCGTATCTAGTAGGGGATGGTCCGCAATTAGGGTCGACTCCATGGCGGATAATATGGAGATATGACAACTGCCAAGAGAAGCATACCTTTCTGGCACGGCATTGATCACACTATGCACCGTTAGTATGCATTTCGACTCGCAGAGCCACAGTGCATGGGAGTAGATAATCTCACCGCACGTCTGCCCAGCGACTCCTTACCGTCGCTCTCGGGTCCCTCGGGCTCCATGCTGGCGGGATGTCACAAAGCACAAAGACAGGGGAAGGATAGGCGAGTAAGAGTTTTACTTCCAGCAGCTAAACGAGCACAAAAGTCGGCGTAAGACAGGCCGAGGAGCGTGGAGGTCGTAAATCAAAATGGTGGCGGAACCCGCGGACGCCGAGGAAATCAGGCAGCATTGATTTGCCAGGCCGCCCGCCCGTGACTTCACCACTTTGACGATGTTCGCTGGCGACGTTTTCTCTTTAAGAATTCCCCCTTTCTCTAGGCAACCCAGTTTTTTGGGTCTTCACGGTACCTGATCGGCATGACCCGATTCACTGCCACCACTACATTGGTAATCGTCTACTCTAGATTTGTATTCGTCTATGTATATTCTATCTCGGTTGTTCGCCGATGTCCGTGTCTTCATCAGTCATACATGCATCAATCCAGTCACCCAAGTTCACCGAATCATTTCTTGATACCGATAATAGCCAAATTCCGTGGGCTTTCGCTGTAATCGAATACGGGTTCAACCCAGCAGTCTTGGACGGTGTCGTACTCGCGGAGGAATTGCCAACGGTCGACGACAATGATGGCTTCCACCAATGCAGAGCTGTAGGCCATCAGGGTCCAGACCACGCTAAGCTTCTTCTTCGCGTGCCAGTACTGCTCCACGTAGCGAGCCAGTTCCTCGTCAGTCAGGTCGGCCATTCCTTCTCGGACCTTTTCGCCAAAGTGCGGGTCACGACTCAGTTTCGTCGTCGCAGCGCGGGCGTACGCCGGGAACGAGGCAAAGGCTGCCTTGCGCAGGGAGCCGACAATGAGAGGGTTTCCGGTTTTGGTTTCGGTCGATTCCTCTGTTCCATACAGATCCTCTGGCGTTTCCGGCTTTTCCACAATCTTACGATCGACCAGAATGCGCTGAAGGAGGGTGCGATAAAAGTGGCGCGTAAAGAAATTCTCGCTATCCTCCCTGCCCCAGTTGTAAGGAGCTTGTAGAGACATCGACCGTGCGGTGATGTTCAACTTGACGCCGACGCCACTGTCGTGCTCAAAGTCCTCTAGCCGCTTCGACATGGGAAAGCCGTGCGGGTCGTACGCAACGGCGTCCTGAGTCAGACGGGGGTGCATGGAACGCAGGATGGGGAGTTTGTAGGTCGCGGGTCCGAGTCGCTCAGTCACCAGATTGTAGCAGCAACCGATCATGGCGATGGCTTTCACCGACGGATTCACTACTAAAGATCGCACACCGTGGTGGAGAAGGTTGCCGCAAGAATGCAACGAGATGACCATGACCTTGGCATCTGAAGGCTTGCCATTGTCCTTTCCGTCAACCGTATCAATCGACTCCTGCTTATCACCAGCAGAAGGCGCTTCAATGACATCTTTGATGATAGGCTCCAGATACCCGTCCTTGATTTCATGCTCGATGTAGTCCATAGTACCCCTTGGTTGATCAAGGCCTGCACTCTCCTTCTTCTTCGCCAATTTGCCATTAGGATCATTGTGGAACGGAGCAAATCCAATCTCGCCAGGCGTGAGACTAATATCGCGAAAGACATTCACCATCGAGACATCCTCGCCATTCTCGGCCGGCTCCTCGCTGGGTGCGGATTCCACCGTCTCTGACTGTTGCGAAGGGACCTCCGGTTCTGTCGCCTCAGGCGCCTCAGGATCCGCGCATTTTACACATTTATCCGTTTTGGCATTGTACATGCGCACCTTCTTCTTCTCCGTCAACTGCGCGTAGATGTCCATGTCCTTGGCCCCGTTGATGAACTGGTGCTTGCGCTCAATGGCAACAATATGCCTGTTGTATGGCGGACTCGCCAGCGTCCGTCCCAGGTAACTCTGCCCCGACCCGAAATCCACGACATGGGTGAGTTTATCGCCGCGCTGCTCGTCCACCACGGCGCACAAGGAATCCACATATCGCGAGAAATGCGCCACCTCGTGATATTTCTTCGTCTTCATCCCCACGGCAATCCGCCGCGGTATCGAGGGGTTACCGGGCTGCGGCGGGTGGAAATCCCGCTTGAGACTCAGCCGACGGATCTGGTGGATGTATTCGAGGAAATCGAGCGGGGGAAGCGCAGCGCCTCGCCATTCATTGCTGGCTTCGTCGCCGGCGGCGACTTTCCGGCTTTTCTCGAGGAGCGGCGGGAGATCTTCCCGAAGAACCAAATCGATGATGTCTTGGATATCGTGCTGGTCGAAGAAGAATCGCCATGATTCGGGCAACAGCGACGTGTAGAGGTCGGGCTCGCGCGTCAGGAAATCGAGGATATGCACGCCCCCGCAGAGATGTCGGAACATGTCTGACGAGGTGGCGAATGACAGGAGGGCATCGACGTAGGCATCGTGGTCAGTCCACTCGTCGGCGAGTGGAAGAGGGTTGGGTCGTGACATGCTGGAGGGGTTTGGGCTTGCGCGAGTTCACAGTAAACGGGGTATCATATGGTTGGTGCAGGACGCGAGGGCGGGGTAGAACAGGAAGAAAAAACAGAAAAGAAAAGAAAAGAAAAAGGACAAAAGGAGAAGGAAGATCAGAGATGTCAATCTAGCATCGTGGGGTTGTCCTGTCTGGAAATTCTTGGGTGTCGCAAAGAAAAGAAAAAAAAAAAAAAAAAAGACGGAGGGGAAAATACGAAAGGGGTTTAGCCGGACGGCGCTCCACCCAGAATTACGGGGAATGTGGAGGTCGATCGTTATTCACCTCTCGGACTACTAAGTAGGAGTAGGGGTCTGGCTATGGAGGGCTATGGAGTATCATAGTACTTCGTATGGCTGAATAGGTATGAACTGATGTTATTTGACCTATCTACGGAGTAAACATCCCCTAATAATTCCTCCGGTTGAGTGACGTCTCACCAGTTGAGACCACTAACTAACCAGGCCTAAACAGTCAGTGCAACAAACTATTGACACCCGATGGAAATAGTGGCCTATAATTGCTGTCGTCGCAATCTGGCCGGTATAGGGGATTAGAACAGTGGTACGACAGGCCCGTCCAAATGGTACAAGCTAGCCTCTGACCAATTTCTCCGGTGGTGCGTATATAGAATGTGATAGAAGCAATATTGCCAACGCATAATCCCTCAAACCGGATTCTTCCTTCTGCTCATTCCTCCGTGGACGTGGTTGGATTCTTCAGGAGAATCAAATGCCCAATTCTGCCCGAGAGGACACCACGTCTTTATATTCCTCCCGACTGACCAGTCAGTTTGGCATCGGCGAACCACGACGGATGTTGCATCTGCAGCCTGCATGCTCAGCCCTTTCGACATACATCATACCCAAGGGCTCAGCCGCTTATCTACCAACGCGTCACACCGTCTGCGTCTTTATTGCCTTCAAGCAACAAATGTCTCCCCCTTGCTGATAGACGGCCAATCCTGAGCGTGTCCGCGGAGTATTAAATGGGCCATATCACATCGGATTCCGCAACACGAACTCGTCTGACTTCAATCATGGTGAGTACAGGGTCTGACTTTTTCGCCAGTACAGTTGCTGATCGTCGTAATTGCCAGTTTTTGACAACTAGTAAGCCAAAGGCACTGCCTTTTGGACGGATCCACGATGTACTTTTTCAGATCATCATCAACGGAGATATCGACACTGTTTTGACCCTTTGTCTTGTGAGCAAGAGCACCTATGAAGTCATCAAAAGCTTGGAGCATCACATCTGCGGATCTTTTATGCGTTCTCATGGCATCACTTGGTTTGACCCGGTCCTTACCTTAAATCCGTGGACTGGAGGCCAGAATGCCGTCACGGTGCACAGCATTCGAAAATTCATTGAGCGCCAGGATATTGCGCAACGACTAGCCCACCATATTGTGCCCTCGGTGTGGGGATCCTTCTCAGACGACGAAACATCGATCATGAACCTCAAAGCGGAGCTCCAGCTGGCCCAACGGCTGGAACGGGGCCTCTATGTGCTCTTCCACATGGCGGACATCGCCCACCCGACTAGGAAAGTAAAGCAGAGACGGTTCTCGAACCCAGTCATCACCGGGAGGCTGATGGTGCTCAGCAAGATGCTGGACGAATATCACCACCTACCACCGCACACGCGAAAGGCCGTCTCGTTGGAAAACTACGTCAGTCACATCCAAAGGGTGCTGAAATACGGATACAAAGAAGCCGACATCGGCAGAAGACGACTAGAGCTTCGAGGCTACCTCGACGAGCAGACGCAAATCGATTTCCACACCACGGTCCGGATGCTGCGCGAGCTCATGGAGCGCATGCTCCTGCGCCACGGACCGAAGGATTACCACCGAGACACCAACAATGAGTTCAGTGTGATCTCATGGTTCCTTCTGAAGCAATCGCCGCAGTCTCTGGAGAAGCTGTTCCTCGGCCCTCAGGATGATTGCTGCACGTTCAAGCCAGACTCTCCTACCTGCAGTGTCAAGCAATGCTATTTCTCGGACCCGCTGGACGACTACTGGAGAGCGTGGAAGGATGTTCCCGACTTGGGGTGTCGGGGCTGCGACTGCAAGAGACGGGTTCGAAGCTGGAGTGTCAAGCCAGCGCTGATCGACGCTCACGGACGGGAGTTTAATCGTGCCGCAGAGCGTTATCTCAAAGAGAGCTGGACTCAACGGCATGTTGGGCTGCACCGTGCTTTTGCGATGGGATGTTTCAACATAATTATCTGACGGAGTTTGATACCCGGGTTGAAGGATAGAGTGGAATAGAAGGATAGATTGTTAATCAACAAATATTGAGATTCAGGAACTACTATGGTTCCTGCACACCGAACATCATCTGTAGATGCATCCATCGATAGATTCAGCCCCTAAGGGAGTCCCTGACCGCCTTTCCTACCGCCAATGACCATCCCGGGCCCTCTCCGCTCCTGATCAGCTCGATAACCGTCCATACTTGTACTCAAGACATCATCCCCATCATCTCGAACGTCAAGGCGGCAGATAGACAGAGTCCATACAAAAATACTAAACAAATCTCATCAAAATGGATCACTCCGACCCCTTCCTCCAAGTCCAAGCGTAAGTCCGACCCTCATCCCCCTTTTAGCCGCTGATGGCTGACGCATCCCGATACCTCTAGAGACGTTCTCTCGACGCTGCAGACCTCACGCCCTCTATTCTCCTCCTACCTTCGCATCCGCTCACTAGCCAAATCTCCAACGAACCCGGAACTGCAACAATCACGCTCCGAGCTAGAAACCACCCTCACAGACCTCAGCGCCGATCTAGACGACCTGGTCGAGAGCGTACGAGCCATCGAACAAGACCCGTACCGCTACGGCCTCGAACTCGAGGAGGTGCAACGACGACGCAAACTCGTCGAAGATGTCGGCGCGGAGATCGAGAAGATGAGACAGGAGCTGCAGCGGGCCGTCACCAGCTCGGCCGCCAACACCAGTCCCAATCATGCCTCGGGACTGCCTAACCCAGCGGAGTTCGATGATAACGCGCTTTCGCCGTCGGGCGAGGATCGAGGGGACGATTACTATGCGGCTATGGAGCAGCAGCGGCAGACGGAGCTCATGCACGAGCAGGATGAACAGTTAGACGGGGTGTTTCGGACGGTCGGGAATCTGAGACAGCAGGCCAATGATATGGGGAGGGAATTGGAAGAGCAGGCGGTTATGATTGGGGAGGTAGATACGTTGGCGGATCGAGTGGGTGGGAAGCTACAGAGTGGCATGTCGAAAATCAAGTATATCGTGAGGAAGAATGAAGGTAGGTTCCGTCTTCTGCCACGCTTACGACTGCAAGGGAACACCGAAAATCATGCTGACTGGGGTTATAGATACGATGTCGTCATTCTGCATCGCGTTGCTCATCTTCGTCCTCATTCTCCTGTTGATTTTGCTCATTGCATTATGAAGATCTGAATAAATTAAATCGGTGCAAAGATCAACTCGACCTCGATTTCAGATATCAAGGTCCGACCGTTAGACCTTGGTCTTCTTGCGGGGCCTCTCCTCCTCGCCCTCGTCGTCATCCTCATCCTCTCCATCCATGAGTTCACTAAGGTCCTCGTCGTCGGCAGACCCGCCTGGTCGAGATGTCAGCGTTCTGTGCGAAATTCCAGTAGCGAGATACGGACCGAAGTATTTGAAGGCGTGGGTGTACAGATCCTCCGCCAGGGCGATGGCGAGCTCGTCGCCATCGCGGAAGATCTCAACTGCCTCATCGTCGTCTTCGTCATCGTCGTTCTCATCCTCCTCGTCCTCTTCGACCTGCTCGCCTTTGAGCAGCTTCTCGAATCGCTCGTCATCCTCCTTCGTGGCAGCCTGAGACTCCTCCGCGGAAACGGAGCGTCCGCGGTACCCGAAGAGGGAGAAGAAGCTCGTTCCGGCGGGGCTCAGACCACCCAACGAGAAGTCATCATCGTCGGCGTCCTTGCCATCGTCGTGCTCATGGGACTCCTCGATCTTGCTCTGCAGCTTCTTGAACTCCGGCAACTCCTTGCGATCACCCTTGTTCTTCTTCTCGGCCTCGGCAAGATCACACGCGGCGTCCAGCACGCCCTTAGTCAGATCCTGACCAGTCTTCCAGTTGATGCGCACGGGCTCAGAAACCAAGCCCTCCCACGACCTCTTCAAGCCAGCAGGCGAGCGCGTGATCTGCTTGCGCCAGTAGAAGTCCTTAACCAGCTTCTCGTTGTCGAAGTGCTCGTTATCAGCGGGACGGAACTCAAAGATGAGACGGAAGCTGCGCGGCTCGCCGTTGCCCTGGTCGTCGACCTCGAAGCGCTCCACCGAGAAGGACTGCAGCGCGGTGCCGAGGACCGCGGCGTCGGACTCGAGGACATACTCGTCGACATCCGGGGGAGCGTTGGCGAACACCTGGGTCCAGAAAGTATCCTTGAGAGGGGAGTTGGCGATGGCCTCGTCGCGTTCTTTGAGGAGGGGGCGGAAGCGAGTGACGCCGCTGCGGACTGAGGTTGGATTAGCGTTAGCGATGATAGAAGAATAGAACGACAGAACAGAACTATATGAATGTAGCAGAACTAGGACAGATCCAACCCAGTCTCGTTCATGTAACTGGAAAGCAAAAGACGACGGAAATCGCTTCAAACCAAAAATGAAAGAAAAAGGGAACTCTCACTCTGATCAACCTCAGCACGCACAAACTTCTGCTCCAGCAGACCGAACTGCTTAGCCAGCTCCTTAGGGAGCTCAGGGAGACCAGTATGCTCGTGATCAGCCATTGTATAGGTAGAGTTAAGTGTGAAGAATTATCGTAAGAGAAATAGATAGTAATCAAAAACGAAGATCAAAAGAATTAATCGCCAACCAAAAAAACCCAAGGTATGACGCAAGTAAGCAAGAACACGGAGTTCCAAAGATAAAAAAAGACGGGGTATCGACGGGAATGCTCCGTAGGATAAAAAAAAGAAGAAAGAAGAAGGGAAGCTCAACGATCAAAAACGCGAACTTTTCAAGGGGGTAGAGCAGGAAGATATAGCTCAGGGGGATAAGCAAAGAGGGGAAGAAATAGAGTTGTAAGAGAGTGAGAATGGAAAGACAATCTTAAGAGATTTTTTAATTAAAGTTGCGCATCGCCATGAATCCCGTGCCTGACTAAGGCGCGTTCCGGGCCAATCGGGCGTGTGTGAGGAGGTGCGGGTTAACGTCATCACTTGGGAGGTAACTACTAACTAGGTAGTATTGCTAGCAAGTCGAGTATACCAGAAATTGTTGATGTCAAATAACTTGAACAAACTACTACACTCGTCAAGGGCCGATCAACTCGTCGGTATTCGCTGCCCGTCCTTCCATCCATGTATGCAGTTTCTCCCAGTTCACGCATTTCTGCACCTTGGGCACATTGTGTGTCGGGATGTCCTGTCTGCGTGGACCCCAAAAGACCGTGTAGAGAGAGTAGTCCAGATTGCATAAGCTACCCTGACGGAGGAAATCGAGGCAGTGGTCTATAGCAAGAATCAGTATGTTGCGGAGCGACGAGAAATACGAAGACAATCTAACTGACCTGCGTGATCTTGAAGATATAAGAACTCTTCGCTACTTTCGTCCATTCCCGGGTAGACGTCTTTGTGGTAGAGGAACTCTTTGATCTTTTTCTGCTCGAGGTGCAAATGGATCAGGATCATTCTTTACATGAAGGGTGATAGACCAAAGGGACATACCACACAGTGCAGACTATGCGCAACTCCCAGACCTGCGGCATATCCTCCTCCCTTTAATGGGATGGAGTCGCCGCCGGATTGCGCCAGTTCTTCTTCGGAGATACGGAAGAGCGTTCCTAAGACAAGCAGAATGGTGTCAGTATATGGCCAGCCCTCATAGGAAGAAGGCGAGCATAATATACTTACCAGACATCAGTTCACTCATGGACTGTTGCCACTCGGGTCCGGGATGTCCTCTAAATCGAGTGTCGTTTTTCATCATGGATCGATATTCATATTCAATGATGTCGTTGGCCGGCGCTACAACATAACCATGTCAGGCGCCTGGCATTCAGCAGACAGAGTGTAGAAGTTGAAAGGGACAGTTCCTACAGTATGGGTCCTCAACCTCCCCATACGGTCTCTCATTGCGTGTATTCGAGCGAGAGACGAATAGCAGGGTCGCGCTCAAGAGTACACAAATCGTTAAGAGGACCGCATTCGAAAGCACCGAGACAGCAAGAACTCGGTTCCGACTTTGGTGCTTGCAACATACATAGGAACCTCTGGGAGTCTCATCCTCGCTTGTTCTCTCGAGAAACGGCTGCTGTTCCTCACTCGACATCGCCATGACTCTGAGGTAGATTGATCGAAAATTCTGTGACGGGGGAAGGTCGGGGACACCTTCCTATCAACCTGTCAACAAAAAGATGACCATCCCACCACTACCCCTACAGTACGAATGACCCCGAAAAGCAAACAGTACCAGCGCCAACAGCCTTACAGTTGGCCACAGCATGTACGATTATTGGAGCTCTCGACCCACCGGTCTATTTGCGCGAACAGGGATCAGATCATCCAAACCCCGAATTCCACATCCAACATTTAACCCCGCACGAGGCGCTCTAGCTATCAGGCTGGTTTAAAAGGCAATGCGCGGGCGTTTCATATGTACCTGGGAGAGCCACTGCCAGCGCCTGCCGCGTTGGATGACAGGGGTACTATGCATGGTGCGATGAGGACAAAGAGGAAGGTGTGCTGACTGCATATCAACGTAGGAGATATCACTTTCCGTCGCGAGAGGCGCCAAAAATGTCTTATTACTGGAATCGGTTATGATCCTGGGGAATTCTGGCCTCGCATCGTTTGGACAAGATGGCAAACAACGACGATCTTGCCTGACTGGGGAAATGCAGCTTCTGCAGTATTGATAGGCAAGTTTGGAAAGGAACGAGTCGCGCCTTGTCCACGTCCATCACCTCGTCGATATCCGTGATTGCTTGCGTTGAGTCGCACATGTTGGGGGCTATGTATGCAGGTCTGATGTTCTGAGAATGCATCGTCTTGGTCTTGGTCATTGGAGTCTGAATGGGCGGCAGATGCACCCCTGAAGTGTCGACCGTCGTATGCCTGATGCTGTTGACATGCTGGAAAGCTGGAAGGCGTATTTGAAGCCCAGTGTATCCAGCAAGATGTTTGGTATTTCCAGAGTGTGAATACGTTCTCTTCCATCTACCCCTGCGATAGACCTTGTCTGTCCATCAGAACCTCCTTTCCACAGGCGTTTTAGCAACCAGACAACCCTCCTTCAACATGAAGCACCTTCTCCTCATTGCCGGATTTCTCGTTGCCCTGACAGCTGCTGCACCGATGCCTCCAGGTATGCAATACAACTCCGACCCCTCACTTCCTTCTCATTAAACTGATGGGGTTATCGCGAGAATAGTCGAGCGCCGCGATGGGAATACCGAATTCGATCCCGACTATATCTTCAAGAATAAGCGCGCTGAGAACACGGAGTCTGATCTCCACTACTTCGTCAAGAGATAGATCAGACTGGTTTTGATTGAAGCCGTTATGTTCCTGTAGGGAAAGGAACCGAGCCTGTCGGCGAGAATGTCTCAGGAAGTGGGATTCCGCAAGCTTGATGGGGATGGATTTTGTGGTATGTTTACTTTATCGATAAAGCTGTTGAAGGACGTTGATTCTTTATGGTCGTATGTATTTGAAGAAAGCCATTTTCCCTCCTCTAAGATCTTAGATGTATACTTTGTATAGATCACCCTATGATTTCATCCTGAGCATTCACCATACCCCAGGGGAAGTGATAGCTCCATCATCTCATAATGGGACAAGATGCTCACCAGCAACGAATAGTAGGACCTTTTCCACTCTCCAATGGCCTCCCAATAGCATCAATTTCTGGGGGTCCTAAAACAGCCCCCGCCTCCAAGGAATAACCGCCAAAAAACAAACATCGACCCAGTCACTTACGGATCACGAACCGGACGATCAGGGGCTTGAACCTGACAGACGTACGAGTCATGCAGTCAGCAACAAATCGAGTCAGGCTGAAAGTGCCCAACAAGTCCCCAACAAGTCCGTCTACCTCCGGGAAACAAAGAAAGATGCTTCTTAGTGCGGGGCCTCAGCTCAGCTCAGGCATCCCGCCAACTCAGCGCACCACATAAAACCCACCCATATTCCCTCGAAGACGTAGCATATGATGTAGGATACTACTCTATTTTCGTTCTTTCTTTCTTCTTCTTCTTCTTCTTCTTGCTTGGACTCACCAAAATGTCTACTCCCATTCGTATCGCCATCCTAGGCGGCGGCCTGGCAGGCGCATCACTTCTCCACGCCCTCCAGCCACACTCACATCTCGATGCACACATCTTCGAGTCCGCCTCGGCCTTCAAAGAATCCGGCATGGCAATTGGAATGGCCAGCAACGCCCTCGAGGCACTCGATCTCATCGGCCCGTCAATCGCGCAGTGTCTCCAACGCGCCGGGGCAGTGCCTATGCGCGGGGTGAGAAGCATGCTCGCGCAGGGCCCCCGCGCAGGGGAGATGTTTGCTGAAGTGGACGAGACGGACGGCCGAGCGCGCGTCACGAGCATTGTGCATCGCGCGGCGTTTCTGCATGAATTGCTGGCCGACGTGAATCCGGAGCGGATGCACGTGTCGAAGCAATTGCTGCGGTTTGAGGCGCATCCTGACGGCTCCCTGACGCTGCATTTCGCGGACGGGTCGACGCACGACTGCGATGTGCTGATCGGTGCCGATGGCATCAGGAGTACTGTCAGGAAACTCCTGCTGGGTGTCGATGACCCTGCCGCTGAGCCGCGGAACACGGGCGCCTGGTGTGTCATGGTTCTGAAGCCGTATGCGGCGGCCCAGGCGAGTCTGGGCGCGGGCCCCGTCAATATCGAGAATGCGCGCGAGTATATGTGGATTGGTGAAGGGGTGTGGATGATGCATAACCTGTTGCAGCAGGGTCAGTTGGTGCAGTTTGTCGTGGCGGCGTATGAGAAGGACGCGGAGGGGTCGGATCGTCGACATCGCACAGTCGGCGCGGACGAGATCAAGAGACTCTTTGAGGGCTTTCCGCCGCATTTGGTCCGGGCGGTGGATGAGGTGAGCCTTCTTCTTCTTCATAATTCCTCAGGTTGTTATACCAGCTAACACAGACCAAGCTCATCTGCGATCAACCCGAACAAACCGCCATGTATCTCTGGGATCATCCCCCAGCGCGGACGTACGTCTCGGAATCGGGGTCGGTCTGCATTATGGGCGATGCCGCACACGCGACGACTCCCTGGCATGCCGCTGGCGGTGGCATGTCCGTCGAGGATAGCCTCATCCTGTCAGCGCTCCTAGGGCGGGCGCAGTCCGTTTCGGACGCGCGCACGGCGTTGAAGGTCTACGATCAGGTGCGGCGTCCGCGCACCCAGCGCATCGTCGAGTCGAGTCGAGCCACGGGGCAGATCTCATTCGGCCTGAGTGAAGAGTTCGGCTTAGACTTTGATAAATTGAAGGCAGGCCTGTTGCCGCGCTGGGACTTTATCGTTGGCTTCAATAATGAGAAGCATCGGGAGGAGGCAATCGAGTTGTTGGAGCAAGAGCTTGCGCAGGTTGGAGTTTGAAAGATATGGAGTTTGAGCTCTGACAGAATACGGAAAGAATCAGAAGAACCTTATGACTCCCTATAGTTCCTACCCAATATGAGTTACTCCTCCGACGTACAGGGAAGGAGATCAAAACCATCCGATTTGGATTGCACGCTGGACGCTCATTGACTGTGTACATTAGTAGAAAAATCTAGGACTGCATTTGAGTGAACCAAAATAAACCGTACAAATCCATTTCATTAACAGACAACCATCAATGAATCCATCCATTCCTTAACCTCGAACAAAGGGAATGAATACTTAGAACTTAGAACCTGAACACTTCCAACCATCCTCATCCCCTACCTTTTAACGGAACACACACACACATATCAACTAGCCCTCACCTTCTCATTATCTCCGTTTCCCTCTCCCCATCAACATCAGCGTCAACATCAAAATGTTCCCTAGAGGAAGGGATCTTATACAACTCAACCTCGTCCTCGTCCCTAAGCCTTTCTCTTCCAGCCCCGCCCTTAATCCCATAACCACGACCATGAATCATATACCCTAGCCCCAAAGCACTCTTAGTAGTAATATACGACCTACCGCGAGTCTGCGATGTAGAGTGGGAGTTAGTAGATGAACCTCCACCCGTCGCTGTACCGGTCTTCCTCGAAGACGAGAACAAGGAGAGCGCAGACGGGAGAGAGCCGAGTTTATGGAGGACTCGAGACAACGAGAGTTTGTCCAGATGGCGCGCGCAGGGAGGGAGACAGGCGACGGTGAATCCGATGCCGATTTCGATGTATGTCCAGAAGAGCATTATGGAGACGATTCCTGATTGGAGGGAGGTTAGCTTTGGTGTCGGATCTCTGTCAGTCTTAGGGGAAAGGAGGTGTAGACTGTGATTTGGGTGGGAAATGGGGCCCTGAGGAAGCATACCTTCTTGATCGATTGTTGGGAGTGTCGTGGATAGAATTTTTGTGGTCGGGTTTTGTGTCCCCTGGATTACTATTTGGATCCAGCCGATCATTCGTAGGAGACCTGCTATGACGGCGCTGGAGGATGGGTTAGTGTTGTTCTTCGAGTAGGATAGACTTTACATAGTGACCCATAGATAATGGATGATGGGACTGACAATATACTACAGAGAAAGACCAGGCAGACCTGGAGTTTCTTTCGAAAACTCATTTGCAAAGGCGCAATCTAACCATGGACATCATCTGTTAGCCGGGAGGAATCAGTGCAGGTGTAACAACTTCGATCCAAGGTAAGGTGCTCAGCCAGACATACCATAAACAACGGCTCAATCAAAATCGCCAAATCCATGACCCAGCTGAACACTGCGCAACCAGTCTGCATCGCAAACGTATCGACACATTTACTTCGCAGCGAAGCCAGACTGGCCCAGCTGACGGACGGGTCTGCACCGCATGCGAAGACCTCCAAGAATAAGAAGATTAGCGTCCACAATGTGACGAGGACGATCAGAGTCCAGTTGGCGTAGTCGAAGGGAGTTCGGTACGCGTTGCCTGCTTGTCCGGAATTTGCCATGCTAGGGTTATTTTCCTTTTCTCTGCGGACCTAGGCATGGGAAATTCACGCACCTTTGAAGATCCGCCGGAAGAGGAAGAGTAGGGCAAGTTTGATCAGGCCGATGGCGAGGACGTGGCCGATCCAAAAGGCGTATTCGAACTAGAGACGTGTAGATACGAGTCAATGCTCGTGTCCAGGAGACTCAAATGATTGAAGATGGAGAAGGACCTTTCCGATTTGTCTCTGCTTGGAAGCAGTGATTCCTAGGTCAGAGTGCCCTCCGACAATCTCCATTTGCGCCCCTATAAAGCGAATCACATTTAGCACGATATCTCTGGCAAGGTGCAAAGGTTTGCTCTTACCTATGACCATCGCTACTCCGGCAGCTATCGTGAGCAACTAATAGGCCAGCAATTGTCAGCTACAAGCGAAGATTCCTTGCAAGAGCTCACTCACCGCAGCAGGCACGATCAGAAAGTCATCGACCCCGACGATCCGTGAATTCCGTCGCCATCCCGAAGCTCGAATCCCCAGCGATACGATGACAAGAACCGGAAAGATGATACCGATGGCCGTGACGCTTTCTTTGTTAACGTATGTCATTGTAGCTGTAGGTGGACCACCTAGACTGGGGGGACGTATTGGCGAAAAAGTTCCAGACTGGCAATCAAGCAGAGTCGTAAGGCCCATCCCATATTTGATCCCACCCACCCTACACCACGTAGCACCCCTAACTTACCAAATGGAAGTCACTTATCGTCCTGCAGGTGATAATGTTTGCTGTGGGGGCGGGGGGAATCAAAAGACAGGCAGCAAGTGTTTCAAAAACGACCTGATCGTCCCTCAGACCGACGACACACATCAACCTTTCCGGGATACGCTGTCATGCAGGAGTATAACTTACTGTAGTACCAGCTCAATGGTTGGTATAAACGCGCTAACCTCCTATAACGCGTAGCCACGCGTTGACGAAACCTCTCCTTTTTAACTATCTACTATAGCTCCAAAAAGGCCTCTTTAGGGCTATTTAGCGATAATATTAGAGGTAATTATCACTTGAAGCCATTTAGGGTATAACGCTGGGTGATTACGCGGCGGCCGAATATGCAAACTTCTGACTACCCATTGTAGGAACTGGGTGTCTCCATTATCAGCTCATCACCACATACCTGGATGGGCCCCTGGACGAGGAACTGCTTTGACTGGGTGGCTGGCCGGTGGTGTCAAGTTTGGGTTGCATTGAGGGCTAATGCATCTCAGCATGCTTCGGGGGCCTCAGAGGCAACGACAGAGAGCGTGATAATGCAGGTCAATCAGCCCGATTTGCAAGCTTGTCATGACTCGTGACATAGAGGGACAAGGATGCAGAAAAAGCACGTA
The DNA here is from genome assembly GCF_016097325.1 of Aspergillus melleus. Lineage (NCBI taxonomy): Eukaryota > Fungi > Ascomycota > Eurotiomycetes > Eurotiales > Aspergillaceae > Aspergillus > Aspergillus melleus. The sequence goes on from NW_025763377.1 coordinate 154,933, forward strand.
TACGCTGAGCCAACTGACCATGCAGGCGACCGGATCAAATCATACAGGAGAAGTGGGAAGGCAAGAGTGGTTTATGGGCGCTAGGTGGCTTCTTCGTACGGAGTACTACTACAGGATTTATTATTTAGTTACTATTGCTCTTGCGCAGACCGAGTTCACCGGAGTGTTTGCTTTACTAAGTCTGTGCCTACAACTACCTACGGATCCCTTTTCGTTTCCTCGCACTCTGTTTCTATCGTATAATCCCTCGCCGCAAGATGGCCACAATCGAAGAACGAGAGAAGAGACCCTTTCTAGCCGGTGAGGAAGGCGAAGCTGATTCGGAAGCTCTTGCTGGCTCCCGACATGAAAATGGCATGGATTCGCAATCTCGCTTTCTCAAGACCTATCGCCTTCTTTTCTTCCTACAAACGGTCTTCCTCGCTGGGAACCTCGCTTTTCTGGGCTGGAATATAAGTTGTGCGAATAAAGGCCAGGTCAGCCATGGCAATGGCATGGGCCTCCAAGTATATAGTGAGTTGTTCAGTCCTCTCCCCCACACAAAAAGGAAAGGATTAACGAGACCAACACCCGCATGTGCACTGTTAACCAAGAAACCCAAATATAGCACCAGCACAGTCCGCTCTCCAGTATACAATCCAAGAGATGGCCTCCGCACCGCCCGGTAACCCCTTCGCCGGAGAACCTAGTCCTGAAATCGACCGCGCCTGGTCAGATTTGCTCAGAGGTGAATCGATCCCCTCCAGCCTTGAATCCAAAGCGAGGCATACACTGAATGCGGAACAGGTGGCATGGTCAAGATATCCGAAGACGAGCTCCGGAAAATGAACAAAACGTCAATCGAATTAAAGGACGGCAGTGGGTACTTGGGATATCTGGAGACGATCCACATGCTGCACTGTGTGGTACGTACAGCGTCTTTATGAACCCCCAGAGACAGTTAGTCAGTAAGCTGATAATCTGATCCAAGAAACGGATCTATCAATACCAATATCCAGACTACTATGCAGGACTTGAAGACTTGCACGCCTTTGAGCCGGGCCATTGGGGTAGCTCCCTCCCCCCCCCCCCTTAACCTTATCCCTCTTTAAGGCACGCTGACATCTATCCTCCAGACCACTGCCTTGAAGTCCTCCGTCAAGGAATATTATGCAACGCCGACATCACGGTCAACACGTACTATTGGAAAAGCGCGACAGAGATACACGGCAATAGAACGGGGACGCGGAAATGCACGAACTGGGAGCGGATTCAAGAATGGGCGATTGACAGGGCGGTTGAATTTGATGGGCCGGATTCGTTTCTGGATAGTTTGGTGAGGGAATAAGGGGCAGACAGATTGACTGAAGACATTAGAGATCAAGGACATATAGCGCATTTCAAGGTCAAGTCAACTTTGAGGAAAGGGAGACAGAGAGAAAGAAAAAAAAGAAGTTTTCTCCAAGTCGAATCAGCACAAGGTGTAATACCTACTCAAATCCATGACGCGATAGCCAATTTCTTGGTTTGTTCCAATGACAAAAGGTAGTATACCCTTTCAGTTTAGTTGATAAGCTATGAGATGATGGGCTCTTCCATTCTCAGTAAGTTTGAGTATGTGGTAGTCTAGGTAGTGTTCAATTAATTCGATCCGGTTCAAGGAACCAGTCGGTCAAGGGTCGAGAGAAATCGATAAATCCAACTGAAGTATTAAGAGGAAAGTCAGATGCAGACGCACATGAAGCGCACATCTCTATTATGCACGCACAGTCCAGATCCCACCCATCTTCATCCTGCAAGAAAAACCCAAAGAACTCGAAAGAAAGAAGAATACACTCAAGAAATAACTTAAGAGCATCAAAGAAGATGAAATAGATTATCTCGATAACAAAAAAAGACAACCGCCGCCAGTGTGCATAGAATAGGACACCCGAGGGGAATAATAAGTATAGAAAAGCAGAACAGAAACCAAGAAAAAGACAAACTTTTCAAGGTGGTCAAACCACCCCATCTCATTATTTGAGAAAGATTTCATGCTGTGAGGTCGTGACGCGTTTTATCCATCATCCATATTTCAATCCTCTGTATGGAATACAGACCCAATCAACCAGTCAACCAATCCTTTCATATTGGTTCATTCCACCACGCAGCAAGAAATCAGAAAATCGAGAAGATAGCATTAGAACTTTTGTTTTGTTTGTTTGTGTCATGAGAAAGTAGAGGAAAGGGATTAGTCAAGCAGCATTCCTTCTTGGCTTGCTTGTTTCCCTTTCTCATGTTTGTTTGTTTGTTCCCATTATGATAACAGGTAGATAGGTTACCCTTAATTAAAGGCAAGATAAAGCAGTTCTTTTTCGTTTCCCCAATGATAAAGATGGAGACCCAGGCCGATTCGCCAGATATGCATAGACCAATGAGATGGCATGACGGAAAGAAGCGAAGAAATGGAAGAGAAGAGAGAAGAAGAGAAAGAAGAGGAGAGAAGGAGCAGATAGCGGAGGTAAAAAGGGGTGAAAAGGGGTGAAAGAAAAAAAAAGAAGAGAAAGAGAGAAAAGGCAGATGAGCGCAGTCACACAAGCACATGCAACCATATCAAAGAGATAAGGACATTCCACTGATTGGCAATGCGCACTCTTGTCCGACATGAAAGGAAAGATGTAACTACAACATCCAATCCAATCCGTTGGCCTCTTCTTCCACGGGAAAAACCTCCCGCGCGTACTCCTCCATATCTCGCCAGCCCTGCCATAGATGTCGCGCCTCGTCCGTGACTCGAAGCGATATCACACCTCCGGGACCCTGCATCATTCCCGCTCCGGCGCCCTTACCACCGGCCGGGCCCAGTCCCTTGGGGGATCCTGCGGCCGGACGGGAGAATTCGGGCTGCGGGAAGTAAGGCGCGTTGCAGCGACCAAACACCTCTTCCAAGGCCTCCAGCTGTTCCCGATATCCGGACGGAATATTGACTTTGACTTCGATCTTGGGCACGCGAACGTAGTTGCAAGGGCGGTTCAATGCGCGCGAGAACGCCGCACAGACTTGGTTGGGGGAGAGCGTTTCAAACGAGAGGGCAATTCTAAACCGAGCTTTGGTTAGCTTTGTCGCAGTCTAAAAATATCCCTCGCCGAGCCAATGCGAGATAACAGGATTGCGCGAGGGGTACGGAGGAACGGAGTATTCCGGAAGGAGAAAATAAAATAAAACAAAACAAAGAAAACATACCGGTGTCCGTGCCACTTCTTCACCCCGTCTTTGAAGATCTGCAGCAACGCCGGCCCAACATCGTGCTCCGCATCCAGCCACGGCAAGGGAATATCCGGATCAAACGGCGCATGCCATTCAAAGCTCCCGTCCGGCATCAGCTCCATCTGGAATAGAGGATAGGGTAGACTCGTGAAATTATTGTTGTAGATTCCGGTGTAGACGAACGTCGCGGGCAACCCCAGCTGTCGGATGTAATTCTCGACCGTGAATTTCGGGGCCCAGAGAGGCACGGGGGGCCAAGGACCGTGGACGGAGTGATCGGGCATGCTGCTGTAGATGTAGTGTTGAATTGAACCGGCTCGCTTGGCGGCGTCGGCGAGCGCACGACCGATCGCGACTTCGTCGCCGGATTGCGAGGTGGTGTTGATGAAGGCGAGGTTGGCGCCCTCGAAGAGGGAGTCCATTAGCGGGACATTGTCGAGTAGCGGACCCTGGAAAAGGGTGACGTTGGGGAGGCTTTCGAGCTCCTCTGCGATGATGCCTTTGAGGGAGTGGATTTGGGCGCGCACGCTATGTCCGACAGCGGAGGCAACGCGGATGAGCGAGGCGGCTTGTCGGCCCGTGGCGTTGACGACCGCAATGGTCTTCTTTTGTTGTGTCATTCGGGGTGGGGTATCTTAAGGGTAGAGAGGAGTAAGAAGATAAGGAAGAGAGGGGAGGAGTCGAACTGAATGCGGGAGAGAAGAGCAGGAAGATTGCGGGGTAGAAAACGAGGGCAAAGGGAGGAGGAGAGAGCGACCAGCGGTCGAGCAGCGATTGGGTTGGAAATGCCGGATGCGGAATCTGGAGTCAATTTCTTCTTTTCTCCAAACAGAGGCAGAGTTGGCCGTTTCGCCTAGTTGTTCGCCGAGATTAATTGGGGCAGAGAAGAGGGCCGTTTAGGGAGTCAAATATGAAGGCATGGAGCAACGAATGGGCGTGGATGCGCAACGAGCGATCAAGTAGAGATGATCCGGAGTGGGGAGCGTCTGGCGGAGCTGCTCAATATGTAATGAGAACTCCCGATGATTCGATAATGCCGCAATCGAGAAAATGGATGGTGCAAGAGAAGATATGGAGGATGGTTATTATAACTACTCTGTAAGATGCTCGCAGGGTTCTGGCGGTGCTCCCAAGGTTGTCTTTCTTATGAAGACATCGCGACACGACGTCCGGGCAGAATTAGTATTAATAGAAATGGGGATTAATGGCCTCATGCTCCAAAATGGATCAGGGAAAAAAAAAGACTCGCAGTCAGGAGGACATGGAGACTCCCAGCAAAGAGATTAACAAATGAAAAAAGATAACCCCAAAGCCCCGGTGGGCTGTCCGACCAGCCCGACTAATGAGCGTGGCCACTGCGTTCTCATTATTTAACCATTGTATTCTTATTACCCCTACCTTTGCTCCCGGACCAGACTTTTAATAAAATAAATAATTAGCCAATATTAGGTGTACTCCGGAAGGTGACCAAGGAAAAAAAAAAAAAAAAAGAAAAGAATAACCCGCGTGGATCAGATGCAAGGCTTGGTTCCGAGATTCGCAGCCCACACTGCCATTATCATATTAACATTTAACAGTTTACTGTAACTCCAGCTATGGCTTCATAAGATCAACCCTGCAATGTACATCGTAACACGGAGTAAAGCCATCACGTCACTCATCTCCCCGGCCGCCACTCCCATTCCGGAGTGCATGAACGAGTCCAGTGTCATCCAGACAGAGGTAACTCCATAGCAGAGGCACCAACAAACAGACCAACTACCACTAGGCGACGGCGTGGATTGGGATCATCCGGGGTTGGTCAATAATAAGGATGCAATGCGCATCGTGCTCGGGAATAAAATAATATAAAAGCAAATAATCAAAGAACTAAAAGAACTAAAATAATGCGTAGTCCGATGTGGCCGAAAAGGTTGGGATCGAGTAATGAGAAACAGTCATAGAAACCGCGGACGGTCCAGCCCTGCGGTCTTCAAACCGGGAGAATTTTTCCATTTTCACCATTTCATCTTCCATCCATACTCCGTACTCCATTGAGTTCGTTGACTATACTCAATTCGAGGACGATTACCCCGTATTTCCAAATGTCAGGGTTTCCCCTCATTCTGATAACGAAGTCCAAGTTCGCCAGAGGACAGACAGTCTACAGTACAGTTACAGAATCCGGTCTCGACCCCGACTGCCTCCTGCTACTTGCTAGAAGCGTCCATTTCTCCGCCGATGGGTTCGTCGCTGGCCATTGACCGTCTTTCCTTTACGTAACTCGGGATGCGGTCGTGAAAATTCAGATTCGGCCTCCGTTTCACCCATTTGGTTTCATCCCCTGGATTGCCGGATCGACGTCACCGCGGCGCACGGGCATTCTACAGTATCCTAGGATCCTATCAAGTACTTCGTAGGGAGCATCTCGGTATCCGTTCGTTGTACGGAGTAGTACAGTAGATATTCTGGGCTTTCAGATGCATCATCAGGCCTTTTGCACTGTATTACTTTGACAAGAGTCGGTATCGGATGATGTGTAGACTGTAGACTCTACAATGGAGTTCAGTGGCAGCGATGCGCGCCCGGATGTTTTCCCGCTCAGGTGACCCGCCTTTTTCTCCTTCCCTTTTGGTCTTTCTCCTGACCGAATCATACTAGAATCTGTTATTATCGTCGTCTTCTCTCCAGTCCGGATTAGTTGTACTCGTACACGCAGGACTATACACCGGACTAGTAAGCAATTCCTCGACTCAGCTCACCTCCGGCATTCCATCCTCCTCTAAACCAATCGCTAGACCGGAAAGACGCTCGTGACCACTTCCCAGCCCTACTTATCTACCTTCGACAGTAGGTAATAGGTAGTATACCGCCTTAATTAATCTTCATATACGTCAATGATCACAAAATAGGTAGAACTCAAATACCCAATTAAGTTCATCCTACACTTCCAGCTCTGATGAAACCGCCATTATGCCTCTACCTAGCTCCCTAGGTACATAGTACATACATGTTAGTGTACAGTATGTGTAGTGCGTACGGAGTACCCCGTGCATCCATCGGTCCCCTACCCGTCGACTACGGAGTACACCGTCGGTAGGCGGCTCCCTAAGCCTAAGTAAGTCTTATCAGACCTACAAACACCCACCCAACAACCGAGCAGAACAACCGAATAGAACCGAACAGTCTAGACAAAAATGTCCCGTGATGAGTATCAAGCAAAGAAAAGAAAAGAAAAGAAACCCGACGGTCCGCCGCGCCGACGCCTGTACCTTATCTTCGACCGTCCAATCTCATCTCGGGCTGGCGATCCGCCCGCCAAGTCCGGTCGTGATCGGTCGGCCGACTTGACTGACAGTGGCGTTGACAGTAAACTACAAAGCAAGTTACTAGTTGATAGTGAGTTAGTAGTTCCTAGTCAGGAAGTTCAACGGAGAGAGGCTGATAGGTAGATAGTGAGGTGGTATCGTGTTAATTGACTCCGTAAGGTAGTCCGTACTCTGGGGGAGAGTAGAGTAAATTAGGGTGTGTTTGTTTGTTTATTTCCAGCTTGATTAATTGTTTCTATCGAATCCAACGGAAGATCGGAGTAGATACTCGGAGTCATTAGATTGGATTGGATTGAATCAGATTACTATATACCGTACTCTATACCGGACTCACTAAGGTATTTCAATGAGAGTTGACATCATCCCAGAGTACAAACAGACAAGCTAAACAAACTCCCTACACCAGTACAAATACTCAGTAAAGACAAACTCCGGGGTCGAACATCCACCTCACTACTCCGTACTAACTATTCAGATTCAGTTCACCGAAAATTCACCATCCATGGCGCAATTCAGCCCCTCGCGCCGGCCTTTGAATGGTCGGTGTCTGACTGTCTGTGCAGCTCGACTAACGGGCGCATCTCCGCGGATGCATGTCATCGGTCTGAGTAATTAATTAGTTTGGTCATTTGACACCGTTCTATTACTTTGTCAGGGTCAGTGTGCTTGAATTCTTATTCTGTAGTAGGTATGTGTATGTGTAGTCTTTATAGGTGGAACTTATCCCCATCCCATCTTATTCTTTCCATCTGTTCCATCCATCTTCTTATCTTTACACCTGCGTCATCTATGGGATAATCTCATCAACGAACGAACCAAAACTACAAACTACCGGTCCCAATCTATGGCGCCGATCCCGCCATCCCCCGTTCCAGCTGGCGCTCCCCCGCTTCCTCATCCATCTCCCTCTCACTGATCTCCCGGGGTCCGATCCCCGCCAACCCCCAGATCCCCGGTCTCCGTCGCGCCAGCAACGTCGCCGCCGGCCGCTCGTCGGAATGCAAATGCGCGCCCGACTTGCGCAGCAGCATAACGTGCTCGGAGAGGTTCGCGTTGGCCGCCAGGAACAGCGGCGTGCGACCGCTACGGTTCCGAATGTGCACCGAACCACCTTGCAGTAGCAGGCATCGAAGAATGGGCAGGGAGGGCGACGACGCCGCAAGATGCTAGAATCATGGCGTTAACGGGACAGAATTAGACGAGATTAACGACAACTTCGGGAGGGGAAGGTCTTACGATCGGAGTGTTGCCCGAATAGTCCGCGTCGTTCAGGATCCAGTGGTGCTCGACCTTCATGATATCCTGGACTCGTTCGAGATCGCCTTGCGCGATCGCGTATCCGAGCATGGTGAGTGCCTGAACCCGCTCGGGAAGGGCGCCGTCTGGATGACGGAACACCGGTTGCGACACCTCGTTCAGTTCCCCGCGCAGGGAAATGGACATGTTCTTGGCAACGGTCTCCGGCGACGAGTCAGGAAGCGCCAGAAGGTAGGCAAGCTTGGTCAGCGCAGCTTCCGTCGTCATATCCAGTCCGGCCACGACGCCCGCTCGCGACAGACTCATGCCCGTGGCGTACACCGGGCTAACGCTACCAGTCAAACCTATTCGATGTCAGCAAGGCCGACCGTCTCCAATCAAGCATGATCACAAAAAGCTTACATTGAGTTACGTTGACAATGACAATTCCTCGCTTGATGGCGTCGGCAAACACCTTGGTCATGGCATTATCCTGACCGTGCGGTGCATTACCGGCTCCGAAGGTCTCCAGCACCAATCCACGCAGTCCCTCTAGTCGTAGCACCGCGTCGACCATCTCCGGCTTGATTCCCGGGAATATGCGAAGGCAGGCAACGTGGGTGGTGTCGAGGTTGGTTTGGATGTTGAAATGCTCAATGTTATTAGGTCGGTTCACCAGCTCCCAGTCGACGTTGGTTCGCATGGATGTCGTCACGGCCAGCGGGGGACAATTGGGCGAGGCAAACGCAGCAAAGTCGCTGGCCGATACCTTACTCGCCCGATTTCCACGGAAGAGTCGGTTGTTGAAGTAGAGACACACTTCGGGGATCATGAAGTGACTGGCGACCACTAGCGAACCCAGCAGGTTATCCGTGGCGTCATTCTGCAATTCGAGCATGGGAGCCTGAGATCCCGTCAGAACCACCGGCTTTCCGAGGTTCTGCAGCATGAAACTGAGTGCCGAGCAAGTATATGCCAGACTGTCGGTGCCATGTAGCACGACGAAGCCGTCGAAATGCGTGTAGTTTAGTTTCACCGTTTCTGCGATCTCGGCCCAACCTTTGGCGTCGATCGAGCTGCTGTCCAGGAGCTCGTCGAACTCGAAGACTGTATACCGCACCCGTCGGCCATATGCGGTCTGGGGAGTGCGCAAGCTCGGATGTCCCTTGACCGTTCCAGCTGCATCTACGACCACGTCCATGGTGGTGGATTGAGAACCATCACTGAAAGTAGGCACTCGAGCCAGGCAGTGTTCTTGAAAACCTCTGGCCGGGATGAATCCGCATGGCGATTGTCGCATGCAAATGGTTCCTCCGGTCATAATAATGAGGACCCTTGATTCAGGGATGGGGACTTCTGGCTGCTGCTCAGCCAGCTCCGAGATGACTTCGTTCATGGTGGTCATTGTAACGGATGTAGCAGTCTAAGAACTATCGCCGGATTCAAAGCACTGCTCCTTATCCTCCAGTCTTTGATCGAACGGCGGCAAAGATCTTCGATATTAGCAACCAGTAGGCCAGGTAGACTGGACGAAACAGTCCTTCAAGGTTTTTAGGGCTGTGCACAAATTTGCCCCTCAACGGGATAGAAGTGAGACAGATCGAATAGAGATGGCGCGACAGCTAACTCGGTGACTCGACAACGAGTGGTGACGTTTTCACTCAGGAACGAGATCAATAAGGTTCTCAGATGAGGGGAGATCGAATCGATACATATCACCAATGTCAACAATCTATTACCCCAAAGAAACCAGATTGGAGAGTCAGCGCGACTCCGACTAACGGCTCTCTATTACGTACTGGGAGCGTCTGGTTCGGTGGTTGGCCGGAGTCCAACTTGGTAGTGCGAGATTTTCGGGCGCACAACAAAAAGGGAATTTGGAGTCCGGTGGGCCAACCTTAAGTACGGTGTATTCTTTGGGGTCTTCCAGGCAGAATGTACTCCGTTGATATTAAAGGTCGAGGGGATATGCTCTGATCGAGTGCTTCGTATCAGCCCTCGCTGCAGGTTTGGGTATCAACCAGCAGTCCGACCGTGAAGGGTCAATGCATAAGTCACTTGGTCATCCGCCATCGGGGTCATAAACTACAGCAGATTAAATGGCCAGAATAGGCATAGCCAGTCACATGGAATGCAAACAACTCTTCGCTCCTTCCTCTTCTTCCCTTCTTCCCTTCTTCCCCTTCGCTCTTTCCTGTCCCGCCCGCCGATTCCCAGCCCCAAGCGACACCGGTGAATCTCCCTGGCTTGTATTTTCTGTCCATGCGTCTTGATAACTCTTCCACTTGTCTCTCCCGTCGACTACGTGGAAGTCCAGCCCAAAGCGACACCAGCAGACTGCTCTACTTTGGCGATCTGCCTGGTATTTTCTGCCTTTAGAAAACTGTCCGAACTCCGCCCGATGAGTGGACACCTCCCATGGCGAATCCATATGTTCTAGACCTTAAGATTCTCGACATCACTCCCTCAAAATGGTCGATCCAGGGAAAGCACTTTATCTTAGGACTTCGTCCAGAGAAACCATGATGTTGTTTGAACTTTTTCATTCATTTTATGATTTTTTTTATCGTCTGCAGGGTATCTCTTGTCTATGTACAGATTCTGTTCAGAACTTCTGATCCAGATTGATGTCGGCCTCCTCGACATAGCCACGTTATCGCTTGTCCATGAATCATGACTAACTTGAATGCGCTTCCAGGTTCAATGCAAAAAATGTTTGGTAAAAGAAACAGAAGAGAAGTGAAGATAGGATACTCAATATCCTGCTTTACTCGGAGGTATTACCCTCCACACAGCTTTGGCTGCCCTTGTACGACCGCCGACCCCGAGCGAACCAGTCAACAAGGATAATGAAAATCACGACACCGTACACGGCCGAGACATAGTTCATATCTGCCAAGTCTGTTAGCATAGGATCGGGAAAGATCGTTATCGATGGCAACTTACTTCCTGCGTGGACCGGCATGGTCGAAGGGAAGGAGTACATAACCAGGCAGAAGATGGTCCAGAGCAAGGTGACCACGTTGGCGAAAAGTCCCAGCTTGCCCAACCAGAACGGCCCGTGCTGAATGTTGTTGCGACCGCGGTACAGGAGGCAGAGAACAGGGCACGAGTAGGACAGATACAACAGAGTGATACAAGCGGTCACCATACTGTTGAATGCAGTAGACGATCCAAGGTAGAGCAGTCCAAGAGCGCCAACGAGGAACGAGCTTGCATTGTGGGCGTGCAACGGCACATCCAGCGTCTGGTTGACGCGAGACAGCCATTGGTGTCCGGGCATGCCCCGGTCACGAGCAAATGCCCACGCCAACCGAGACTGCCAGGTGTGGCACGCAATCAAGCAACCCATTCCGGTCACCAGCAGCAGAGTCTCCAAGACGATGGCGCCAGCCACGTTGTCCAGAGCTTGGTAGTAGAGCTCCAGGATGGGGACACCTGTAGCAGAGTTCAACAACTTGCCCAAATCGTTGAGACCAAAGAACATCGAAACACAATACGTCCAGGAAGTGACAAAGCCGATGCCAACGGTGGCCATGATTGCGATCGGAATGTTCTTTTCGGGCTGGGGCACCTCTTCCGCAAGATGAGTCGCGGAATCAAGACAGGCGAAGATCCAGTTCGGGTTGATCAAGCCGACGATGAACGCCATGCCATCCGAGTCCCAACCCGTGGAGTTGACGAAATGGCCAAAGACGTAGGACGCACTGGCGTGCGTCTTGGCGCAGGCAGGGACCGTGACCAAGATCACAAAGTAGGAGATCAGCGAGATGTACAAGGTGACCTTGGCAACGGCAGGCAACGTTTTACCCCAGCAGTTGAAAAGGTAGCAGACGAAGTTGATGACTTCGTATGCGGCCACGGAATGCCAGGCTTCGGGGACACTGTGATCAAGTCAGCATACTACACACGTGGAAAAAACCCGTCCCGAAGGTTTCGAGCTTGCAATTGCATACAATTCAGGATGGCCAAGCTGCCACATTCCAACACCGGCCTGTCCAAGACTGAGGGCTACACTGGCACAAGCGAAAACTGCGCCAGCATATCCGAACCAGCCAGTCAAGTAAGACATGAACCGGGCATACTTCTTGGGAGCAAGTTCGTTGGCCCAGAAATATTGACCACCAGCGTTGGGCATAGCACTTGCCAGTTCCGATAGCGACGACCCCACGCAGCATGAGATGAACGTGATCCAGAGCAGCCCGTAGACGATGAGAACCGTGCCTCCCGAGCTGATACCCGTGATCAAAGATGCCGAGATACCGAACCATGAGTTGGACATACAGAACGCAATGCCAATGAGTGAGATAATGGAGAAATTGCGCTGCAGATCTTGGGTGTAACCCATCTCGGCCAACTTGATGGCGTCGGCATTTTCGGATTCAGACGAGGTGCCGCTGTTCGTCGGCTTCACGCTGGGCTTCTTCTCTAGATCGATTTCGCTCATTGTGTCGGATGATCAGAAAGCTGGAGTTGAGTCAGCGGTTTAAGGTGATGGTGCAAAGGGCAACACAGTTGTCGATCGATAAGGATCCGGACCGGGCTATCGTGTTGCAGAGATCGCGTGGGAAGGTTGCTTTTTCGGGCGAGAGAAGAGTCTAATTTGAACCGATTATGGCCACCGTTGCATAAGGGCTTACGGATTCCTCAAGGCGCTTCGGATTCGGATCGGGTTCGGGAGGGGTTGCTGCTGTTGGACAAATTGGCTGCTGTTGGCAAAGTATCCGTCGATTCGGGTTTCGCGAAGCCGTGAGCCGCAAATGGGTGTCGATATTCGATGATCGTCGTTGTTGCTGGCGGAGAAGACCTGAACCTGTCGATACGTCGATACGAGGATACGGAACGGCCAAGGCAATCAGTATTACAGAACTCAATCTGTGTTTCTTTGCTTGTTTCTCAAGCTATCAACAAAATCGGATGGCGTGAAAAGGCAAGAGGCCTCTTGTCGCAGACAGCCAACTTTTAAAAAAGGGAAATGAAAAGGTCTCCACCACGATATCCACAAGGGAAGTGGTATGAGAAGAGAAGGAGAGGAGAGGAGAGGAGAGGAGAGGAGAGAGGTGTGAGGGAACGTGTGTTGGTGGTGATATGAAAAAACCCAAATCCACCGCGATGGGATGTGAGTGAGTATTTATGAGAGATCCCGGCTGCTTCTTTTTTCCTCTTTTTTTTTCACCGTCACTAAACGTTTTCCTACGACTCGAAGTCCCCACCGGACATTTGATAACATCATTCCCTGACCTCCGAAAGGGCTCCCCATATTTTTTGGTGTCTAACAATGTCTCCTACGGATGAACTAAACTGCACTAGACCGACTTATGCACGCCAGACCAAATGTCTCGAGTCCAGCCCGCCTTCATCCTCCTCTTGATATCGTCATATGAGGGCCGGAAATCGCTTGCAACCGGAAACTAGGCAACCAGTCTGGTTAGTTTCTACCGCAGTTATCGTTGAATCGCTTTGTGGCAACAGGGGGGGCTATGAGGTACCATTCGACCTTCGAGGGGAAAGTGGGAGGCTTGTCCTTTGGTTGAGTGTTTGACGCCGCACTATCGTTGGTCGATCCTTACTCCAGAAGTGGCGCCTCCCCACTTGTATGAATCGGTTCCGCCGAAAATTTTTACTTTGCACCACATTCGCTGAGAGATTCTTGATTCCTTGTTCTGTCTCTTTTCTTTCTCCGTTCTGTCGAAATTAGGAGGAACGTCATAAGAGACGTTGCGTGTCGAAGATTGGTATTGATTAACCGAATGATTCGGCTCGGTGAATTGATTGAGCCACGTTCTACGGAGCATTCGGGCCGTTCAGGGGATCTTGATCATGCTGCAAGATACGCCACAATCGATCTGCTCTTTCCCAGTCTGTTCTGTTCCCATTACTCCGTACTACGGAGTATACGGAATACTGCGTACGCTCACATAACAGTCGGCCGTGATGGCCGCGATGGCCGCAGCCCGCAAATCTCTAGTGAAACTCACTCTAACGATGCAATTCGTACCGAGACAGTTAACTGCTCCGTCCCAACCGCTCAGGTTCCGAATTTACTCCAGTCGCGTGCAGTTACTAGTCTTTTTGGTTTAGTAACCTCCACGACCGGATCAGTGGAGCTAATTTCCACGAAAGATCCTGACTTTTCATTCGCAGCTCAGCCTGAGGACAGGAATACTTGACTAAGAAACCCTCACCGGCCTACGGAGTTCCCTTGAAACTCGAGGCATTTTTCCTACTCGGTCGAATAAGAAATAATACCGCATAAAATGGACCGCTTGTCCGGATTCATACCCAATGGCATTCGGGAGAGTTTACAAATTCACCACCCTTACGTATGTCAAGCTCTGCTCTGTCAGTTGTCAGCCGTGAGTCCGGGTTTGCATGGAGTGTTTTCGAATTTCAAAGTTCGAACCCTTCGGTCCTTCGGAATCTGCTGCCCTCCACTCCACGTCGAGGGGCTGTCAACAAACAAACATGTGTCTGCCTGTCCGGCAACTGCAGAGTGACGACAATCCGGTTTTCGTTAGCCACGGAATCTTCCCGCCCCTAAGAGAGCTTGTCCGGCTGCTCACTGCTCAGCCTTGCCCGCCATTCCCGCACGAACAATCGTTGCCCGTTGAAGCAAATTAATTTCATATAAGTTCCCGCGGCGCTTTCCCTCGCCCGGCGATCTTGTCGCATATCGGCCATATCGGCGTATCCTAGACGGTTTGATTTAACGGGGAAGCTTTGCTAAATTGAGGATGGTTTTGTTATCTCGGAGTGAACTGCGAAGAGTAGGCTATACGGTGAAGTATCCCGGAGTATGGAGTAATCGGTTCTGACTTCCCCTGCGTACGTGGCCTCGTAACTAGTTTCTGCTTTGGAATTGAGGTAAACTCGATATCTACTGTGTATAGTGCCCCTTAGTTAGTGTCCATATCCTCAAATGAGAAACAAGCCACGCCTAAACCCTGGAAGGTATTCCCGCTCGTTATAGCGCTCACCTCCAGAGTACAGAAACAGTACTCCATACGTTTGAATTATAGATACTCAAAAAGGTATCGAAACTGCCTATCACCTGCCATATTACTACTCCGTATTTTGAGTTCTGAAGATTCGCCACCGTATCTCGCATGGAACAGTTTGCTCTTTCTGGAAACCTTCCATGCTCCATGCTTGATAATGCGCTTCCTATCGCCCTGATTGGCTGTAGGTGGTTTCTATCGGGGTCCGCGGGTTCAGAATCAGATACTTGCCTACTACATTACCTGCCTAGTGCTATCTAAGGTATCGTCCTGTGAACATTGGTGCCTAGCCAGGGTATCCGAGGATGTCCGATGGTTCCGGGTCAGGGTCCGGGTCCGGGTCTGGGGCCTGTGACTGGGGTATCTCAGTTTGGGAGGTCAATATGTAACTGTTAGTTAGTTAGTTAGTTAGTTACCCAGTTTGGTAGGTTATCTATGAAGTCTGGAGAATGGAGGATGGAGTAGGTATGTACGGAGTATGTATCATGCGATTGAGACATGGGAGTTTCTACCTGTTTGAGGCTAGCTGTGGCTACCCTCACTTCGTATTCTGTATGCGGAGAAGAATACTATGCACGGTTACGTAGTAACCTCGTGTCTGTGGCCTTGGTCGGTTTTAGTAGTTATTTAGATAGCCTGGGTGTACGGGGGTTTTTGTTAGGTATGGTATGGATAGATGAATCTCTTCATCTCGTGACTGGTTAGGGTTCAGTAAGTTCTTTAGGATTAGTTACTCTTTTTTTTCCCAATTCCTCAAGAGGATACTTTCTTCGATATGAGTGACTCGGTGCGGATTAGATCAATGCTACTGGGGTACGGTATAACTGTATCTGGGTTATCTTTCCCCCTCTCTGTGTGTGTGTCTTCCTTTAGGCTATCTTAGATATCTTCGACTCTGTGACCATGGCGGGATAGAGGAAATTACTAGATACTATCTGCATATAAAACTCATAATCAGTATTAGCTTTGATACTCGTCACTCAGCCTACAGTTCAATTAGCAAATCAGACGGACAGGAATAGAATAGGTTTCTTATCTGTTCAACGTAAAAGCAAGGTAGTTCCGAGTTATAATGCTGTTATCGTAGCATTCCCAATTTATCTGTGTTTTTGGACATCGGGACAGATCTTTAACATTACTTCTGCTTTTCTTTTAACCGGTCAGTCCTGAGGTAGTGAAAAATGTATACAGCATACTGGGATACGAGATTCTGATTGTTGCGATACGACTACGCAAAACTACAGAAGCTGAATTTGGACTAACCTCAAAGCCTAGTTCTACTTGTACATGCTTATCTATCCCGATGATCACCCTCTCCATTCAACAAACTCTAGTCACTTCATACTTGGGCTGGGGAAACCATCTCAGATCGTCAAGGGTGGTTATGCCGTTTACGGTTAAATTGTCCTGCGAGATGATTACTACTGGATAAGAGTCTGTAATGCGAGCACTGTGAATTACTCTATAGTATTCCTTACTGCCTTCTACCTAATACAACACATGTAATTCAATCACTTGATGTCCGGCCATTTCCGATGTACAAACACTACTATCGAAACCAGACTGACTATCTTGCTGGGCTAGGTGTCAAAACCGAAAGTAAGCAGCCTTCCTAAAGGACATTCCAAGCGTGCGCAAGGAAACCTCCAATTCACGAACAATTCGAAATGCTTCCGAAACAAGACCTCTATTCATACAACTCCTAAGTGGTTTTGGAACCGCTGCAAAAGGCAAAAAGTCCGATTTATAAACGTTTCTACGTTCTTACAAGCTCTAACGGACAGGCGTCCAGATACTAGATTCCAGCTTTCATTAATGAAGCGCCTGTGTGGCTATTCACTTCAACAAAGAGGATATATCAGGCCAATAGAGCTTGATTGACTGATTTTGACTGACGATTGACTGAGACGCCCCAGGCATTCGATATTGACGCTCGGTCGATGTGTTCTAGAAAGAAGGCATGGCGGACGAATTCTAGATTTATCGCATGAAAAAAGAATGTAGTGTTATCTCGATTTCGGCCCAAACACAAACTCTTCAAGCTCCGTATATGCCCTTTCAAGGCTATCGTCAACAATGACCTTATCGTAAGAGCCCGGAGAGTCGGCGAAATCAAGTTCGACTTGAGCCTGGGTGAGCCTTCTCTGTATGGCCTCCTCATTCTCAGTTCCGCGGCGCCCGAAGTGCTTCGAAGCTCGGCGGTCTAATAAAGACATATCGTGCATCGATGCTGGGATTTGCCTTCATCTGCTTGACGCCCTGCATCTCAATGTCCAACACTACAACCAAGCCTTTGCTAGCCTGGTCATCAATGGTCTGCTTGCTCGTGCCATAGTAGTTGCCACTAAAACATGCGTGCTCCACGAGAGCACCTTGGGAGCAGAGCGAGGAGAACTCAGAGGGTGAGACGAAGAAGTAAGCGACGCCCTCAACTTCGCCTGGTCGCGGTTTTCGCGTTGTATGGGATACGGTGAATCCAAATGTGCCAGGGTGTGTGTCAAATAGCTTTTGAATCAGTGTCCCTTTGCCGACGCCTGAAGGGCCGGAGATAACGATGGGTCGACAATCTTGAGGTGCTGCCAGAAAAGATGCTAATTTGAGCTCTGTTTGTACTATCCAGTTATATGCGACTTACAGACAGCCATTTTGGTCAGTTAGGGGATTCTCATGAATCAATGCCACGTCTTGTTCTCTAGGACAGATGTTGCGTGTGAAGGTAAGCACGCTACACACTCCCTTGCTACCTCGGAGCAAAGGTTTTCCCGGCTACGATCACATCACGTATCTCTAGATATTATCCTTTAGAAGATTCTTGTGGTCAATAAACAGCGTCTCTATTGACTAGGTTATATTATGTTAGGGGTCAGGGTTGGGATGAGGGTTGATGCTCGTGCGTAATTGACTGTATCTATTTGGCATTATCGGATCATTTTGAACTCTTGAGGGAGGGATCTTGAGTTACCAACTTCAACTAATATATTCGTCAGAGTTGTTTGAGATGATACATCTAGATATGTATCTCTTTACCACGAAGTGAGACATCTGCAGTTTTCCCTTCTTCCTGCCTCTCCCCCTTGCTCAATCTAGTTTTAAATAGTAGTAGAAAGGAAAGGCGGTTGATGTCAGTGGCATCCGAGGCAGTAGATACAGTACATGTACCTAAGTACGAATTGAGGGGGCTGCTATGAGCATACCGATCCTCTGCAGGGCGACCTCAGCCAACATCCAATTCGTACAATGTCGCACACAGTACATGAGATCTTTCATGTCCTTCCAAGTTGTCTGGGCTCGGTCTTTCTCTGAGTGCCGGGTACTGGACAGCATCCTAAATAAGAACTATAAGGCCCACTGCACAATATTCCGGTTTGTGGCTTAAGGAGCTTGTTCTTTTCTTTCGGTGGATTGGCCAAGTTAGGCGGCATTTTCTGGCTGGAATAGCACCTGAAATAGCTTCTGTCTTAGAATGTTATAGAATTCTATAGGTTCTAGAATTTATTGTCCGAGGTGTCACCTCCAAACACTGACATGGAGTTTTCGAAATGCCCCTTAGATGCTGCTATATTTACGCTGACTATCTCCTCAAATGCAGCAGCCACCAAATAGTATATGCGATTGTCTCATCGTTTATCTTTCAATGGCCTTTGTTGGGTTGTGCCGGGTCGACTCAGGGGCCGTCCGAGCTCTGGATATATATAGATTCGTAGGGGTCGAACCCTGTTTTCGGGTCTACGGAGCGTTTCCTACACCAATATTATCGATAATACTCTTCACGTAGCACTTGCAGGAGCCAGACAATTCAGCCTTACTATGTCGATTTGTGGACCCCAATAGGCTGATGCTACTCTCCGTAGGGAGTAAGCAACGGCCATACCATTTAGGGGCCAAAAGGCGAAATCCCTAACCCCCAATCTGACTGTACCAAACGAGTTGGCAGGAGAAGTGATAAGACAGAATTGAGTACGGTGTAGGGTGCACTCCGTAAAGTGAAAATCTATGATCGATCCCTACACCTCGGCCAATGGAGGGCGGCCCCAGGCCAACAACGTCATGTGTTCCGCCTTAATTTGCCTCTCCAAGTCTCAAGTCTCACCACAACTCTCCATCACTACACTTTCCGTTTCATCTCTTCCCGTCAGCATTGAAATAGAATCTATCGGGCAGATCCGTTGATAAATCTCGAATCTCAAAACATTTCTCGGTCCTCCTATTTAATTCTAAAGTCCTGTGCTGGTCACGTTGAAGCCTTGGCAGAGTTTGCGGTGGCTGGAGGTCCACAGTTCGACCGGCAATTCTGAAACAACAGTCTGCTTTTTGGTGATCGCTTGGGAGCAGAACTGGTTAGGCTGGGCTACGAGGCGAGGTGCCTTGTGGGAGTCATCCGGCAGAAACCAGACGAACAGATGAGATAGACAGTTTCTTTGATGACTTTATTCAGCCTTTCTGATCCTTTGCATTCACCTCCTTTCGATGATCTCACTGTGTCCACCGATTGGATCTCCTAAGGCCATCAATGATCAGCCTGCATAATGTCACCGTTTCAGTCTGCGTTCCACGCTTTTGCGACCGAGCAACACGCGCTAACACCGCCAGGCATCATGCATTGGACAGACTTTGTTAGTGGCGCCACTAGTCAGGAACAACCCGATGTTTGGGTCTTTTTTCTGCCCTGACTTGTTTATTTTTATTTCCTCCCCCTCCAATCTGACTCAAGACGGCCCCGACACCGTACAGCAGGCAATGATTCGGCGATGTTCTGTCTCAACTTTCCCACTTCGGTCGGGTTGACCTTTGAATCTGGCTCCCCTATAGGATGGATGCTCCGGACATGATGCCCCGAGTGTTTGCGCTCGGGGGACTCCTGACGAACTGCTGCCTTTTTCCAGACACCCCCTTGGAGATCAGTAATATAAAAAGAATGGGACAGAGTGGAGGGCCCCATAACACCGCCGAAGGCGCAGCATCCCTTGGCCGACCTTGGGAAATGAGGACACTCACTGGATAACTCCTTCGCCGTCGCACGAGATCTCCGGGAAAACCGTTAATGTTTCCTATTGATTATTCCACGATCTTACAGGGATTATTCCAGCCAGATGATAGGGAGACGAGGGATCGCAAATCAACCCCCGCGCATATAGTTTTTAGTGGCGCCCGCCAACCGGGACTCCAAGACCCAAGTCTCCAACTACGGACTGGAGACTGGAGTACGGATAGAACCCACGGAATACGCTGTTACGGATCCTGCCAGCAGCATGATCATAATATGGAGTATGGACCGCTCCGTCCCCATCGTCAATTAATTAAATCGATGGGGAACCGATCCCGTCTTGCAAGGTTCGACAAGAAATCACAAGAAAAGCCTTTCCCCATAGAGAACGAATTAGGTTCGGGTCTATCCAGTTGGTTTGGGAGTTTTGTAGGAAAGAGAGGAGAACCAGAGGGCCTTTCTAGCGAGGCAGAACGATTTAGTTTAAGGGCCCAAGATTAAGAAAGGGGAACAAAGAGAGAGAAAAAAAAAAAAGGAGTGAGCCAATGACGCATTTAATTGCCATTGGCCACTAGGCCATTCTTTGGCGCCTGCTGCCCTCATTCCCAAGTGAACAGACCATCTTGAGAGGCGACTTGGCTCCTCTTTTCCTTAATATCGCTTGTCTACCGTCCTTTTCTCCCTCTCCTCCTTCCCTTCTCCCATTCCACACCCTATTAGGCGACGTTGACGTCCTTTCCACTCATTTGATTGTTTGTTTATATTAGGGGATTGAATCCGTGAATCCATTCCCTTCTTCCCACCGTCTTTCGTTTTCTCGCTCCTTTCTTTTGGCCCCCCTGTCGTTCCTTTTTCAGTCTCTCGTTAACACAACCTGTTTTTATTTTTGTCGAGTTCCGTTCAAGGTACCTATCTGTCTCTCATTTATCTCTCTCCCTGACAATCTGACCAAGCTGTGGTTGTCTAACTAGGAAATAGTCTGAACAAAACCCCTGGATTCTCGACAAGCGATCGAAGTTATTGATCGGCGGACACCACTACGACAATCTTAGATCATTTGAGAAAGGTATGTTTAGTCTTTATATGTTCCGAAAATATTTCGCTCCCAGTATGCCTTGTTTCTTCATGTTTTCCCTGAGCCTAGAACGCCCTCGTGTGAATTCGAGTGGCAATTGCAGAATGATAATGCAAGGGAATACTTCATCCCTTGCCTCCCCAAAAGTCAGCCACGACCGCGAAATATGCAGGATCTCAAGAGATCGGGACTCCTGAATGCCTGTCCTTTCTCCCTCATGCATGAAACCTTCTTTAGGCGCGCCTGCATCTTGCTTTGTCATTTTTTTTATTTATTGACATTGTTGATGTTGTGGTCTTATACTATGCCACTCCCCGCCATTGCACCTTCATACTACTGCGTAGTAGCGCCAAACACCCCCACCACACCCAAACGCCATCATCTCGCATTCTGTACACTTTCTTTCGATTAAAGCTTGTGTGGCGTTTTGCGCAATTCTTACTTATCGCTTCTGGGGACGTTGTAGTTGATCTCGCCCTTCAGCTTCGCTCTTTTGGAACTCAACCTCGTCGCTCATTTGCCGTTGATACTTGGTCGCCAACATGACTCGAACGATGCGACTTGATGTCGGACTGGTGACCTGCTTGGCCGCCTTGTCCAGCGTCGCGGATGCCTTCTGGCGACTTCCTTGCCGAGGACGAAGTGGTCTGGCTCGGATGGATCCATTGATGGACCCCGGAGAGCCGTCGAACCACGTCCATGCGGTCCATGGCGCAAGCGGTTAGTGACCTTGCGCGTGTTTACGTGTGCCAATTCTAAACCCGTCTCGATAGCCTTTTCGATGTCCGTCAGCGAAAGCAGCCTCAAAGAATCGAGCTGCACCTCTTGCGCAGTTACCCAGGACAAGTCGGCCTACTGGGCTCCCGCGCTGTACTTCCAGCACGAGAATGGTGATACTGAAATTGTGGAGCAAGTGGGAGGCATGCTTGCGTGAGTACATCTGATGCTAGGACTCTGCTCGACATGCTAACCAAACGGCGATTTGATAGATACTACCTGCTTTACGGAGAGAGAGTCGAGGCATTCCCTGAAAACTTCCGCATGGTTGCCGGTGATCCCTACCTGCGCAACTTCCCCTGGCCGATTCCCGACCCCCCGAAATCCGAATGGACCGGCAAACAGGCTTCCCAGGATGCCCTCCGCCAGAAGGCTCTTGGATTCAACTGCCTGAACTACGCCAAGGACGCGGAGCCATCGCTCGGCCGTCACTACCTGCCCGACAAGTCTTACCTGGACGAGCACTGTACCGATGGTGTTCGTTTCGAAATCATGTTCCCGTCGTGCTGGAACGGAAAGGACAGCGATTCTGACGACCACAAGTCGCACGTCGCCTACCCCTCGCTGGTTATGGACGGAACTTGCCCCGAGGGCTATGAGACCCGCGTTGTCTCTCTCTTCTTCGAAACGATCTGGAACACCTACGCCTTCAAGGACAAGAAGGGCAGGTTCGTGCTGTCCAACGCCGACCCCACTGGCTACGGATATCACGCCGATTTCATCCACGGCTGGGACTCCGGTGTCCTCGAGCAGGCCGTGAAGCGATGCACCAACCCCTCTGGCCAGATCCAGGACTGCGATGTCTTCGACATCCAGAGTGAGAGCGACCAGCAGAAGTGTAAATTCGAGGTGCCCGATGTGCTGAAGGATGAGGCTGTCCTCGAGTACAAGGGCAGTCTCCCCGACGGTCTCATGGTGGCGGATGGACCTGCCTATGCGAATCCCTTCTCCTACGTCTCCGGACACGCCTCCGCTACCTCGACTGCCAAATCATCTACTGCGGCTGCTACCTCGGCTGCCCAATCCTCCACCTGGACCGCCACCCCCACTACGTCCTATATCAAGGGTGTCGTTACTGAAGCCGTCATTTACGTCGAGCGAGAAGTCTTCCTTTACATCGACGAACAGGGTAACCCTCTCGAAACATCCACTGGTCCTCCGGAGACCCTTTCCACCGTCACCGAGACCAACACCCAAGTCGTCTCCACCGTCGTTACTACGCCGACTGCGCCTCCTTCGAAGCGCGACAGCCATGTTCACGCGCACAAGCGTCACCAGCATGGTCGCCACGGTCACTAAGCGTGATGATTTCGACAGATACGCTGTCAATATCTCTCGGTGTCTAAGCTTTCCCGCTCCAGTTCCATTACTTTCTTACTTTTTTTATTCTGGTGCTGAGCTTTCATACCGACTTGGTTCGTGGATTTGATTCGATTCTCAGGATATTTTTTGTCTCAACTTTCTGGATTCTTCTTCCCCTTCCTTCACCTGTCAATGTCTTTATTTCCATTTTTCTTTGGATGTACATGCTACTCTCGGTCTGATCTGGTCTGGTCAGCTTGTCCTTGAGGGAACAAGTGAAGCTATGACAAGTCTTGTGATATTCTTTTTTTTTTTCATCTTCTCTCGACGAGAATCAAGACGGATCTTTGTTAGACATAGCAAATGAACTCGTGCTGGAGAGATCTAGTTCGATCATGCTTCCCTTTTTACATTTACAGTCTTGTTTGCACTTTCGTGCTTAGTGCAGTGCTTGTGTCTGAGACATGATTTACGACTTTCGGTCAATATAGATTTGGTTTTCTTTTTTTTTTTTCACTTACTTCACTTTTACCCTAACGTAGACTTGTTACTTTTACATCTACATCTTACATCGTTGTCGAATTGATCATCTTCACCTGCATCCTGATATATGATTGATTCAAACTTGACATCCGGGTGAAGCTGGGTATGATTGGGTTTAAACTGGATATAGTTCGTCGAGTAGTAAAGAAGGGTCCCTCACTCTCCCATATACTATATATAATACTTGTTCCTTCTCAATTACCACTATCTACCAACATGTTTGAAAACAAGAGGGCGGTGGGACTTGTACATATAGCCTCTGGCCAGAAATTTCTGAATTGCAGTGCTTTTTCTAGAGTCAGCTGTCGTGGGTTGTTCATACAGTACTAAACACTATATCCAAACCCAACACGCCCAACCTATCAATTCAATCAATCAGTCCTGATGAACTAGCATGCAGCAGCACAGCACCATCTCAGAGATCGAGTATTGTCTGATGCATACGGTGTTTATCTGTTGGTCTGTCTGATCTAACTAACTACTTCCACTTCTACAGCCAAAAAGGATATACAATAACTGCAAGATCGTAAGGATAACACAAAAAATTGACCAAAACCCCGAAATAGTATAAGCAAATCCAAAAGTCTAATTCTTCGGCGGAGGAGGAGATATCCACTCCCCATCTTCTAACCAAACTCCAGCACCGCTATATATGCCCGCATCCGCGCCCCTCAAAAAGGCGAATCGGAAAAAGAGGTCTTCGGGCTTCTGGTCCTCTGTAGCTTCGCTCTCTGCTTCTATGGACATCGAGTCTATCAAGTCGGGTTCGTCGTCGCTCTCGATCATCGGACTGTGTCGGAGTTCGAGTCCGTTGTGGCCGTGTCGGTGCCAGGTGAATTCGCCGTACTTGTCCTCGTCCAGGTATCCGCGCCAGCGTTCCACATCGTTGACTAAGACAGACACGCCGTCCACGCCTAGGTCGGCCATGCGTTCGCGCTCCCACAGGAAGAAGGTGATGTTGCCATTGCCATGATAGATTTCGTCAGAGTCCCTACCCGGCAGGGAAACCTCCACGGTTTTGTTCGAAATGTTTGGGTAGGTGCCTCCCCACCAGCCGTGAGATCCGCCGGGGCCTGGGGCCTGTTCGCCCAGAGAGGCCGGTGTCTCGATGATGGAGGCAAATCCCCACCGGGCGACACCGTTGATGAAAAGACCGAGGAGCAGCCCTTGATAGATCAGCGACGGGCGTGTCGGGATGGCGGTTCCGGGCATGAGAAGGATAGCAAGAATATAATGATGGATGCGCAGGCGCAGACCGGGCAACGGGAGCAGGATCAGGAGAATCAAGCCCATGGTGCAATATATCTTTAGATAATGCGGCATCAAACCACCTTGGCGAATCTTCCAGGCTTGGCTGAGAATGATGGTAATAACCGTTGGTATCACCAGGGCCAGGGCCAGCTTCGCCCCCGGCTGTTTCTGGATGTCATAAGGCGTGAGACGTTCAAGAGGAATCAACCTGGCGAAAGTGTAGTTGTTCAAGGCGCCGATGAATACGGGAGGCAGGTAGAGGAACGCCCTCGTCATCTGGTACACCGGTTCGGAGAGCGGAGTAAGCAGGGGACGGGCACAATATTTGAATAGAACGTAGGCCACGAATGATGCCGGCAACAGTCGCGAAAGGAGGCTGGAGACGAGATCGGCGAATTGGGGGTACGACGGCGGGTCAGACACCAATCCCACCTGACAAAAGACCATGGCGAACGTGCTGAAGAATAATACGGGCGGGGAGGTGCAGAAGAGCCACAGGACAGCCAGCGACCCGATGGTGATGCCAAGCAAAGGCCACCGCGGGTCCTTGGGGCAAGTCTCCTGCGATGAGGACAGCGACGCAAAGCTGAATGATTTGGGGAACGTCGAGGGAAATCCGACCGACTGGATGC
Source organism: Aspergillus melleus (assembly GCF_016097325.1). Lineage (NCBI taxonomy): Eukaryota > Fungi > Ascomycota > Eurotiomycetes > Eurotiales > Aspergillaceae > Aspergillus > Aspergillus melleus. The sequence continues at coordinate 180,264 of NW_025763377.1, forward strand.
CGTTGCGCTTCGACGCAGGGTATGAGTGCGCCGCGCCCTCCAGCTGCACCACGCCGCAACCCCCCACAGTATTGGTGATGACGCCCGCATGGATGGCCGCCTGACAGACGAAGCTGTCGGCGCGGTAGATGGGGGTCTCGTCGAAATCGGGTTGCGGGCCACCAACTACAAGACCGCGGTAACTATAGGTCTGGTTGCCGACGGTATGGGGTTCCGACAGCTTGGCGTCCCGGCAGTTCGCGGGACAGCGGAAAGGAAGCGTCGATGCCGAAAATGGGCGGCAATCATTTCCATTCAGTCCGCATTCATTTCCGTAGTCCCTGTCATTGAGTCCGAGTTAGAGAAAATAAGAAAGAGGGACCGGCCTGAAGAAAATGCGGGTGCCTACCAAAGACTTGTCGAACACGAAAGGGTCTGGGGACGCCCATAGCCTTCTATATAACCGGCCGAGCGGGCATGCAAGAGGACGATAGTCCAGGGCAGGAACCAGACAAAATATAGCAAGAAAAGCAAGGCGATCTTGTGATTCCGCTTGGGGAAGAACCGTTCCAGGTACCGGACCGGGAGTTCTTGGATACGAGGGAACAAAGGCTTCAACAGAAGGTCATGGGGCGGGTCGGGGCCCTTCACCCAGGTCGCCGTGGCCCACGCAATCTTTCGAATAGGCAGAGGGACCCAGCTCCAGTGAAAGGATTTGGACGATTCCCGTAACCAGACGGGGAGGTAGGTGACGCCGGTCTCCTCATCTTGAGGCTGCAGGATATTGGGAGCGTCGGGATGATCGTCGTCGTCGTCTAGCAACGGGGCAACATAAACGCGGGTACCATCTTCGGTACCTTCACCAAGCATGCTGAAATTGATCACGGAATAGTTTGGGTAGGATCGGACCAGCGATAGACGAATGGAGAGGACGAAGAAACAAATGCGACCAAATAGGCAACGGGCGGGAGTGGGGGACGAACGGTGGGCAGGAAGAACAAGGCTAGAGTTCTAGACCGCAGGCGGGAATAAATGAATCAATCGATCAATCAATATCAATAAAGGGCGAGATCAAGGCCGAGTCCCTCACAGCCAGTGGAAGGACATAACCCGATAGCTATAACGATTGTTGAATCCAACGCACACCAGACGACACAATAAGAATAACTGGAGAGAGATGAGAAGGAAAAGAAGGGGAGCGGAAGAGAAGAAGCGCCGAAGAAGGCCGGAAGATCGCCAGGTCAGGCGGTGGCGGTGCATCTGAGTGGCTGCACAGAGTGGCGGTGGAGTGATTATGTTATCGTCTGCGGAGAGTCACGTGCTGACAGGTGACAGTGTAAGACTATGGAATATCACGAGGAAATTGCGTCCTCCGTACTCCGTTCACTCCGGGGAATCTCATGCGGAGAGGTCTGGATCGACAAGGTGACCCTATGGATCCCTTATCGACAGTCCTCAGTACGACTGCACATGTAGAAGAGTGCTCAGACTCTAGTGAATCCCTCGGATTTGTCGGATAAGACATCACATCCGCCATCGTCGACACAAATCCCGTCTTTCCCCTGCTGCGACCAGTCAGGATGGCCACCAAGAATCCAAGTGGAGCGCCCACCGGCGATGTTGTGCTTATCAAGCAAGATGGTTGCTGCTGATAACGCTGCCCTCTTATATGTGCCTGTGCCGTGTTATGTAGGATTAGGACTGGAGTGAATCTGAATGCTTTGTCTGATCACATTTACTCGTAAAGCCTGTTCATCTCCATTTTTCTTCATCTGTCGAGGTCGACAATTGCGTCATCACTCTTAGTATTGAGTAGTTGACTCTGCTTAGAAAGAAGAATCTCTCTTGCTTCCGCGATGGCTGCTCCGTTGGATTTGTCCCATCACTTTTCCTACGCAACCAAGAAGAGGGAGGCCAGTACCATCAAAGATCTATACAAATATTTCCTCATTCCGGGCATTGCCAACTTAGCCGGCGGTAGGTTTGATTATCACTCATTGATCTGATGGATGGGTGGAAAAATATGCCATACGTGATCCATACCTACCGGCCTGTCACTTGCTGATCTTCCCATTGTCGTTATCTCCAGGTCTTCCCAATGCTTCCTACTTCCCCTACGATACCATCGAAGCGTCCGTCGCTCGTCCGCAGCGCTTCCCGCCCTCAGAAGTAGATGCGACGAAGAAATCCGACGATGCGCGCTCATCCGCCCGGATGACAATCCCAAAAGAGAGCCCGACAGCCAATCTACAAAAGAAGATTGACATCACCACGGCGCTGCAATACGGAACCGTCGAGGGCCTGCCTCCCCTGGCCGAGTTTATCCGACAATTTACCCGCGAGCATCTGCATCCCAACGTGCCTTACGCCAACGGCCCCGATACCCTCCTGACCTGCGGATCCACCGATGGCTTCTCCAAGGCCGTCGAAGCGTTCACCAATATCTGGGATCCGGACCGCGACTGGCTCCCGCATCGCGAGGGCATTCTCTGCGAGGAGTTCGTGTACATGAACGCCGTGGCTACCGTCAAGCCGCGTGGTCTCAATGTGGCGCCGGTCGCGATCGACGCGCAGGGTATGCTGGCGCACGGTAGGGGGGGATTGGCCGACGTGCTCAGGAACTGGGATAATCGGAAAGGGCGCCGGCCGCATCTTCTATACACGATCACGTAAGTAAGCATTAGTGGGGGGAGTGCGGAACAATTGTAACGTGCTTTGTTGAGCGTTGTGACAATGAAGCCCACATGGCACGGCCAGCGACAGCTAACGGTTCTGCATGTTCTTGGCACTAGGATCGGCCAGAACCCAACGGGCGGTATTCTCTCCGTCGAACGACGAAAAGAAATCTATGCACTCTGCCAACAATATGATATCGTGATTATCGAAGACGATCCGTACTGGAACCTGCAGTATCCGTCTGCGAAGAGTCTCGCGGCGAAACACCGCGGCCTGTCGGTCGACCCGTCGCCGACGCGCAATTACAATGCCCACGGTCGGTCATCGGGATATCAATTCCTGGACTCTCTCGTCCCGTCGTATCTCTCCATCGACACGGACGGACGCGTCGTCCGCATCGACACTTTCTCCAAAACCATCGCGCCGGGATGTCGCTTGGGATGGATCACGGCGCAGCCGGCGATCATCGAACGGATCGCTCGTATCGCGGAGACGACAACGCAGCAGCCTTCTGGGTTCGTGCAGGCCATGGTGGCCGAGCTAATCTTGGGACAGCAGACCGATGAGACCGCCGCGAAGACCAAGAAGCAGGACGATCAGGGTTGGCGAATGGACGGCTGGGTGCGATGGCTGGAGGGACTGCGAGGAGGGTATGAGAAGCGCATGCAGGACATGTGCAGTGCGCTTGAAGAAGGCAAATACCTCATCCATGCGGGCGACGATGCGGGATCCGCGGGCGAAAGTACCTGGGAGGTGGTGGATAAGGTGCAGCTGTATGATTTTGTCTGGCCAGAGGGCGGCATGTTCGTGTGGATCAAGGCGGCCTTCGAAACGCATCCCTTGCATGGGAAGTACTCGGTCGAGAAGCTGTCTCGCGCATTCTGGGTGTTCTTGACGCAAGCTCCACATCTGTCTCTGCTGGCCCCTGGTAGCATGTTCTCTCCCTCGCAGCAGATCAAGGATCGATCCCATCCTTACTTCAGACTGTGTTTCTCGGCAGTTCCGGGCGAGGAGGTTCGGAGTATCACTGAGAGGTTGGTTGGTGGTTTCCGTGCATTCTGGCAGGTGAAGGACCTGGATGGTATTGACGTGGAAGGTGATGTATCAGATGTGCTTCAGTCCTTGCAGGTGGAGAACCTGGGGAATATGCTGGGTATGGGGTGTTAGTTAACATTTCTGGTTTAAGTGATTTGGCATCTATACCGTAATTGATTTTGTGCGTTAACAGCTTCGTTGAGTGATAAATAATGATGACCGGTCGCATCTTGAATATATATTCGGGTAACGTTTATCTTTCCCTGCGAAGAGATAGACAACATTGAGCACACACAACTTGGAAAGTAATATCCAAATCACTAAATGTTTAATCACTAAGAAATCCTGATACAAAATTAATCAATTGAAGAGGTAAACACTCTTTTTACAATGGAAATAGAAAAACTACTCCGGACCAGTGACTGACTCAGCAAACGAAGAAATGACATCGGCGGGGTTCTCTCCGATGCATTTCACCACCACAACATCAGACCTCGTCGCAAACAGCGCAGCCCCAAATGCCCAACGATGTCCTCCTCCCTCGACTCCCTACAGAACCCTGACCTGGCCGACGAAATCGAAGCCATCAATGCCATCTACGAGCCCGACACCGTGGTTGTGACCAGCACACCATCCAACACCACAACTACCACTACATCAACATCAGGATCAACATCAACAACATCTACACTCGATCTCGGCAGCTCCGGGGCCCCGACAAGCGCCCATTCTACGACCGCGAAACTACAAATACCCAATCATCCACATCTGTCGTTTATCCTCGGCTTCGATACCTCGTACCCCGACACCCCGCCTCGGATCTTAGGGACCGCGTCGACGGCGTCGCGCGGCGAGGGGAAACTAGCCGTCGATGTGCTGGAGGATATCGTTGGACGAAGCTACCAGCCCGGCGTGGTCTGTCTGTTTGATGTGATCAACGAGGCGGTGGAGGCTTTCCAGGAATTGAATATCGGGGGGAGCAGCAGCAACAACCAGAACAGTACCAACGATGGGGACAAGGGAAACGGATCAGTGACAGAATCCGATGAGACGACACCAGGCCTGAGACCCGAGGATATCGCGACTCTCTCGCTCCGCGATAGTTTCGGGATCGACAGTCCCCCCGACTGGATCCTGTCGGACGTGGTGACGGAGAAGAAATCAGTGTTCGTCGGACGAGTGGCGCGGGTGTCGACGCTTGAGCAGGCTCAAGCATACCTGGACTATTTGCTGGCGACGGAGAAGAAAGTAGCTGCTGCAACGCACAATATCAGTGCGTGGCGCATTCGGCAGCAGAAGGCTGTCGCCGGCGGTGCAGGCGGCAAAAGCGACTCTACAGAGATGATCGTGCAGGACTGCGATGATGACGGCGAGACGGCGGCCGGGGGTCGTCTGCTTCATCTCATGCAGTTGATGGACGTGTGGGATGTGGTGGTGGTGGTTACGCGATGGTACGGTGGAATCCACCTGGGGCCGGATCGATTCCGGATCATCAACGCCGTCGGGCGAGATGCTCTGATCAAAGGGGGGTTTGTCAAGGAGACGGGCGGAGGAGGTAATGACAAGGGGAAGAAGAAGGGAAAGAAATGATTGACAGATTTTGGTTATTTTCTTTTCTCCCGAACAGTCAAACGTGGATATCCGGGATTTGCTTCTGCCTCGCTCTGCCTTGCTCTGCATACCAACTGAACAGACAGACAGACCAAACCAGATCAAGACCTCCCCTTTCGCTTTCGCCCCTCGGCCCTCCGAGCTATGCAAGAACCAATCCTCCGGAGTGCCCGGTTGATGAACCTCAGATGGTACCTCGAAGGCAGCTAAAGATGGATGGATTGTCTTGGCAGAATGCTACACTGCGAGTTAGAGCGACCGGCCCCCAACACCAACCGACTTAACTCGTCCTTGTTACTGAATTTCTGAGAAAAGGGGTCGATACCGGGAGTCGCCGAGTGGCAGTGAATAACTGCCTGGAATTAGTATCCATTGAAGATGGAGACTTGGGTACCTAACTACGGAGTAGATAGGCAGGCCAATCGAAGTGCCCGGCTCGCTAGGTGTTGTACTCCGTAGAATACAAGATACCTAACTAGAATAAAGACGAGACAAGACGAGACAGATCTAGAACTCATGCCAAACCGTAGCATCAATACCACATTCCCATAGTAGAAGTAGGTGACATCGACCGCCAGTCCAGAATTAAGATCTACAAAACTGAATGATGCATCTTCTTGGCTTTTTCCCAGATATGTCGTACGGTCAGGCCAGTCCGCTGTCCACTGTCCACAAATCGACCAGTCAACAAAGAAAAAAGGGTGGGTAGTACAGAGTAGCATCGACATCCATGTATACACCATATGGAGCGGCAGAGCACCCACAGTAGGTACCTTGGTCCAGCCCATTAAGTACCTTACTGTAGGCGAAAGAAAAAGTTACGTACGATGTAGCATAGACTTTTCTAGTTCTCCACTACCTAATTTCAGACTATAGTGCTATGTCCATTGCCTGACTGGATTTTAATCAAGGATACGAGATATAATCTCCCATAACATCCAATATCTAATTTACAATTGTGTAGAAGCATCTAGAAGCTCTTAGGTAGCTATCTCATCTCTCTTTTCCGAAGTATGCCGTAACTCGTTCCTGGAAGCTAAGGTGTCTAGCTAGCTAGTTGGTTACAGTACAATCTGCATGCCCCATCGGAAATACAGTAAGCAGGCAAGCAAGCAAACAGGTAAACAAGCAAGCAAGGAAGTAAATGCTGACATCCGCCCGTCAGGAAACCCGTCAAGAACAAACCCAAGAAAGGAAACCCAAATCAGGGGTTCCTTCTAACATCTTAGCGTACCAACTACCAACTCGCACCAGGCGTACCCCGGACGGATGAGCAGGTAGAAAGAAAGAAAGTGAGAATTAAGACCAAGACCAACATTCTAGTGGATTACTACGGTAGGATAAGCCAAGGGATCGTGTCTACCTCTTAGGAGGCTAGACCTTGGGAAGTGCAGGATGGGGTATCTATCCCGTCTTTCTTGGTAGGTTGTACATAGTACTCCGTACACAGCACAGAACAAAGACTGCCGTGTGTAGACTACGGTAACTATCAAGTACAGTGTAGTACAGCGTAGGTCTGAGCCTCTGAGGTAGTACTGCCCACTGACTGACGACACGGGGTAAGTTCCAGGTAGGTAAAAGACTACCTTACATCCTGGGTAGCCTGTTTGTCTCTACCCAACTCAGTAAATTCTAGACATATTGGATGCTTCACATGCAAAAGACACCGATAGGATAGGATCATAGGGCCGAAGGATCACCTGACGTGGAGACGAGACCGACTCTTCGTTTCAGATCTACTGGAGTCTGGTGGCGTGTGTCAAGTCAAGCGTCAAGTATCGACTAGACTCTGTTAGGGACTAGTGCAGTACTGTAGGCTGTAGGCTGTAGCACAGGAGTTAGGTCCCAACTACGGAGCCCAGTTTATTAGGTAGTATCTACCATCTAGCCCTATCCTGATCCTCTCTAGTGCAATCCAAATCTACCACCGCCTAGTCGACTAGTCCTAGTAGTGTCCTGGGTCTAAGTCGAACACTAAGAACGAGCTAGATACGGGGTCCGTTCTACCCGTAGAACTGACAGTGACAACAAATGTGCACAATGGCCAAAGGTAAGCTGACGCTGTTTCGGCCCCGGAGGCTGTGCGAAGGAGCTCGTATGTTTCTCTCCTATCCTAGACAGTAGACACAGTAGTTATGTGCAGAAAAAGAAAGTACACATCGGAAAGAAAATCGGATAGATGGGAACAACGGAAGGCAAGGAAGCTTGGTTCGCATCTCCGTCTCAGGCACTCCAGTTGTGATGAGCGATGAGCGATCGATGTGATATCCCATAATCCCGAATCCATAACTTCCCCGCTTCTTGTCTATCACTTACCTGTTCCAGGATATGTAGGACGACCACTCAGAGCTTGTCCTTCAGGGTGCAGCCGTGTAACGGTGTAACTAGCATGTTCTTTCTGTCTGTCCGTGCCTGACCCTGACTCCCGTTAGCCGCTGGGCTCTCTAGTGTAACTACATTCTTTCGCCTCGGGCGGGGAGGATTGATGATCCTGGGTCCTGGTTTGGCCTTGGCTTGGTGTATTCGAATTCCATGACGTTGGCAAGTCCATGACGATCCATGTGGTGTTCCGTCCGCAGTACTCCATCGAAAGGGGACTGTAGTCTGTAGGTGTGTGTACTGCACTGTAGTTGGTGAGCGAAAAGGCCCCATGCTCGCCCGAGCGGCTAGAAGAGCCAAGCCCGTTGGTTCGTGGCTCCGGAGATAAACGCCCACGTTGAACTGGTTTTCTTTGTCTTTTTTTTACAAGGGTGGTCTGTTCTAGTGGGGATCCGTGCCTAAAGACCAGGGGGCAGGGGTTGCGGTTTGCTTTGTTTTTTTCGTGCAATGGATGTGTCTGACAGCCTGGCATATCCTGGCATAGCTACAGTACAGAGTAGAGTCTGGGCAGGGGTTACCGGAAGCAGAAGTAGGTGTCGGTCGGACAGCTGGGAGATTATAGGGTAGTAGATTCTTAATAATAATAATAACCAAGCCTCTGTAAGGTCCCAAACTCTGTCCAGAGGAATGTGCGAAAGAAAAGACTCAGTACCGGGGATATGGGCCGATTGGCAATCCTCCACCGCACGGAGAAAGTACCAGATGGAGATAGACCGCAGATCACGGAAAAGCCTCCCACTCACAGTCACAGTCCGCGTAAAATTCTAGATCGGCCAGTTCACCAAAAACCGGAAACAAGTCAGAGCAGAGGGTGCCAGAGGCAGACAGCCCCTCTGGTGGCACTCGGCAAATCATCGAGCACCGCGGGGCAAAGCAGAATCTATCTGAAACAGCCAATCCTCCGGAGATCTCGAGTCGGTTCCCTCCTGTTCTGTGATTCCTTCCCCTCCTTCCAACGTTCTAGCTCGACTCCGTACTCCGTCAATTTCTAAGCGATATGGCAAGTGGATAACGCAGGGGATTCACGATCTGTTTACTCGGAACGCTTGATAGATGAGGTCGATGGATTAACGATCCAACTTGAGTCGGTGGAATCTCCACCAGCCTGATGATGGAATGATCCGAACTTGTCGGTCGGATGGGTCAGATGCGGAGATCGGAACCATGGCTAGGCGGTATTTTTGATATCGCTGAAAGTCAAGAAGATCGTCCGCTTGGGGAATCCTTGTGTTGGCCAAGTCGTCCAAGTCCAAATGTCATAGGTCGACGAACCCTTGCATCCCAACCTCAGACCCCTCGATCGTATAGTGATGGCTATTATTATCCGCCAGGGAAGGGAGGTTTGGGGCGAATGATATTTTAAGAGCATCAAGGCATTTTAGCCCTGTAAACGCAAGATGTCTTGCACGGCGGCGTACCTGCAGAGGCTAGGGAGGGCCAAAGTGCCCAGTCAAGAGTTGTTTCTGCCCTCGTCGTTCGCCACGCACCGGTCCCCCCAGCGCTAAAGGTCACTACGGTGGCCATTTTAGCCCGGAGAATTTACGACTAGCTATCCTATCGGACCAACACACTGAACACAGCCATGCCGGGCCAAAGCTGAGGGAATCCATAATTGAGTAATCGTGCATAAACGGGATCCATCGTCAACTCTATAGACCGGAGTACGAGTCAACGCACACGGACCAGGCAGAAAAGAAAACTCTTTTCGATTACCTGATGGATTGCAGACCTCTGTAACTCTGCAATTTCGTCTGGAAATTGGATTCATCAAGTTCGATGGCAGGCTCGGAAGCGTTCCTGGCAGATAGAGGAAGCTCCCCGTACCGTCGGGGAAGCGAGATTACATGGTTTCATCAAGCGATGGGCTGTCAGTCAGTGTCGTGTGGGCGGAGGGCCAAGTCAGGGTTTATGGAATTCGCCCCACGGGCCGAGCGGTCAGCTCCGGTGTAGAAGGTCTGGATGATTATTACTCGATGTGGTGTTTCTCTTTTTCTTTTGAATTTCCAAATTCTCATCTAAGCTTTGGGGGTCATGTCGCAGGAGGATGACGATGCAGAGGAAGGATCTGTTCCGGTTCGGGGCCATTCACTCTTGACTCTAACCAGTGACACCTGTACAGTGTACAGAGACTAAGAGTATGATCCATTCATCGCAGGTGGCTACCACTTCAAGTGGGTTCCAATGAGGATGATCGTATCGAGTCTCCATTCTTGCGGTCAGTCCGGCGGGAAGGTGGTCCATGGTGGATGGGGAATATGAATACCTGTAAAAGCCATTTACCCAAGGGAGTCAACCGTTAGGTAATTCTGGAAGAATCAATATAATTGAGGGTGATATGATTCCAGGTGGGATGGGATTGATTGAGAGCGGCAAGACGATGTAACTCTGCGGAGGACAAAGAGTCAGTCAACAGGGAGAAGACACCCGACGTTACCATACACCGTACGGTCACGATGGGTATCAGAAATACTGTGCTAGCAGTGTGATTGGCGGTAGATCCGCCAGAGGGACCCATGCGGCGCCAATTGCCCGCAGCCGAGGCCAATCAGGCATTGTTCTCGCATGGTGTGACTTTCAGATCTGCCCGCCCGGTGCGATGGCTGGGTGCCTTGCTTTTGCGTCTCTCCTTTTCTTCTTTTTTCGTTTCTTTTCCTTTGGACCCTGAATAGTTTACTATATCTGCAGTGGTGAAACTTAGGTTCTGCGGAAGATCCAACTGTTAGTCTGGAGGGCTACGGAGTACATCTACATTTAGTCCTGTTGGTAGTAAGAACTGGCTGTGCAATACGACATGGAATCAATCCCTGTGGCGCCCCTGGTCAGGTACCCGCCCAAACGGAGTACAACCTACAGGGACGGCCTCCTACTGGTGATCTTCACTGCCGCCCTTCAGTCTGCTTCAGCCACTCAAGCGCCCTCCTTCACCACCGTTGGAACTGACCGAGTAAACTCTCTTCAGCGTCTCTCGCCGTAGTCCAATCCCCATCGGCCCTTCCCAAATTCTGGAGGCTCCACCCGTCGATGGGGCTGTTTCATCTTCTCTCAAATGCATCCAATTGAGCCCCCATCCGTCAGCTTTCACGCTTCTCGCCCACTTGCCAGGGTCCCCGTCCGGCCTGATGATTGACTGATTCACTGTTTGTGCTTTTTGGATTTAGGTGATTGTCTGGTGTTTTTGGTGTTTTTGGTGAATTTTTTTTATTTTTTTTTAGTTTTTTTTTCCACCCCCACCTCCTACCTTCCCTTTTCCCCTTCGGCAGTCAAATCGCCTGCGATCTGATATACTGCCCGGCTGACTGCGTTCAACCTATATAATACCCCTCGCCGTCGGCTGGTCTGCTCTCTTTTTTTCTTCCCTCCATCCCAATCACGCAGCGCGCTTCAATCCTTTACTCTCAACGGTTTCGACTGTCAAACGGGCCTGGTTCCTGTTCGTTCTTCATTCCTTCATTTGTCAATACTGTTTTTTGTGGTTTCGCCTGTGGCAGACTACGTCATTCCTTCTCTGAGAATTTCCGCCATTGTCAGTTAGCATCTGCTTCTACTACAAAGGTATTGTCTCCCGCTCTCTTTGTTGTGGTGAATGTTGGAAAATCCGGGGGCTCTTTGTCTCGACTTTCTTTCACTATTGTCGATTCCCGGCATCTCGCGCTCGATTCCTATTGTGGAGAGCCGGGGCATCTGGTCGACGACAATCTATAAATATGCCGAACATTCTTGGCCTTTCGTTCTCATCGCATCTTGCATTCATCATCACTCGAATATCCTTCAAACGAGCATTCTGCTGACTCTTGACATAAAGGCTTCTTTTTCAGCTTTTCCAACGTCTTCCAAGTTCTGAGTTCGTCCGGTACGATCAGAATTTCGCCAAATCCACAATCACTTTTTTCAAATCAAGAACGATTTCAAGTGTACACAGTCAACCTTCGACAAAATGTTCTCCAAGACTGTCGTTGCCGCCATTCTGGGCGCCTCCGCCGTCAACGCTCACATGCTCATGAGCTCGCCTACTCCCTACGGAGCCGACTCCCTCAACAACTCTCCTCTGGAGGCTGATGGCAGCGATTTCCCCTGCAAGCAGCGTGCCGGTGTCTACGACGCCCCCGCTGAAGAGAACATCCTCAACATCGGCGAGGCCAACCCTCTGACCTTCCAGGGCAGTGCTGTCCACGGTGGTGGTTCTTGCCAGGTCTCTCTCACCAAGGACCTCGAGCCCACCAAGGACTCCAAGTGGATGGTCATCAAGTCCATTGAGGGTGGATGCCCCGCCAACGTCGATGGCAACCTTCCCGAGAACCCCGACGGCTCCGGTGCCACTGAATTCAAGTACACCGTGCCCGAGGGCATCGAGCCCGGCAAGTACACCCTCGCCTGGACCTGGTTCAACCGCATCGGAAACCGCGAGATGTACATGAACTGCGCGCCCGTCACTGTCAAGGGCGGTTCCTCCGCCAAGCGCTCGCCCGTCAAGCGCGAGTCCAGCTTCCCCGACATGTTCGTGGCCAACGTCAACGGCTGCACCACCCCCGAGGGCAAGGACATTCGTTTCCCCAACCCTGGCTCCGAGGTCGAGTACGCCGGTGACGAGGGCAACCTCGCCGCCGAGGGCAGCGAGGCCTGCACCGGTACTCCTTCTTTCGGTGGTGCCGGCAACACCCCTGGCAGCTCCTCCGGTGGCTCTGAGGGCGGTTCCGAGGGCGGCTCCGAGGGCGGCTCTGAGAGCTCCGCTGCTCCCGCTCCCGCTGTCACCACCCAGCCCGCTGCTGAGCCTTCTCAGCCCGCCGACGGTGGTGTCTTCGCTCCCACCACTCAGCCCGCCGCCCCCGCTCCTACCCAGCCCGCTGGCGGTGACAACACCGGTGCCTCCGGCGCTCAGTCCGGTGCCTGCACCTCCGAGGGCCAGTGGAACTGCATTGACGGCAGCAGCTTCCAGCGCTGCGCCAACGGCCAGTGGACTCCTTCTCAGCCCATGGCTGGTGGCACTCAGTGCACTCCTGGCCAGGCTGCCGAGCTTTCCGTCGCCGCTCTCAAGCCCCGCATGCTCTCTGAGATGCGCCACCGCAAGCGTGCTCACGGTGCTCACCGCCACGCGTAAATGAATTCTTCTGAATCCCGCTGAGCGGGTGAGAAGTTCACTCGTTTAGCGCGTTCATCTTCTTTCTTTCTATCAGCTTCTTTCTTCGTTTCCTTGATTTCATAGGTGGTTTTTGTTGGCTACTTGTGAGGAATGGGACCCGATTTGGTGTGATGGTTTTTTCTTTCTTTTCTCTAGATGTACTTTTAAGATGAGGAAAGAAGTGATTTGCTCTATTGTAAAAATCGTTCCGATTTTTCATATACCTTGAATTTCATAGATTATTTGATTTGTTTCATTTCACTCTGTTTCTTGTAAATTTATCTTCCGTTTGGAGGAACTAGTAGAGCTTCAGTATTGGGGAGGATACTTGGTTGTTGGTGACTTTTCGTGTGTCACGAAGACCGACTATCGCCTTAAATGTGGTTTTGGTTTAGTTGATAAAGCGACAACGCTTTCAGTCATCTGTAGATGCGACGCTCGTCTGTTTGTTCGTGACCTGTCAGATTTTCTGATGATGACGTTATATGAGTTCAATGGCTTTAGTGGCAGTAGACGTGATCTGTCAAGTATGCCGTGACCTGCAAATTAAAGTATATATTTACTGCCTGTATAGAAATAGATAAATTGATTAAGAAAAGTTGAAGTGTCAATGAGAATGTGCATGATGCCACAACCGTACAGAGCAGAAGGTGTAGACCAACGATGACATGGAAAGCCTCGGCAGAAAGTGTTGAGTGTACACCGCCTTGACAGCTACTTTCCTTCCCGCCTAAGGCATCCGCCAAGACCGCCAGCGAGGCCTACCCAAAACGGGAACGAGGGCTTAGGGTTCCCGTAAACCGGGCCCACCACCTCGCGGCCGACTAAGCGAAAATTTCCACAGCCCGTCTCGAGATACTCGATCTTCAACCTCGAACGACGACAACGACCACCTCACCGTCGACAACAATGGCGTCTCGTCCTACCGTCACTATCGCCACGGCTGATGGCAAGGCCAGCGGGGCCACCTACCCCCTGCCTGCCGTTTTCACCTCGCCCATCCGTCCTGATATCGTCCAGTATGTGATTCGATGATTTTCTGAGATTTTTGGAGGTTGAAGGGGTCGTTTTTTTGGGAAGGGATTGAGGGCACAATTGATGGCAGAATCAGCGACAGAATGACTGACCGGTTTTTCCACCTTATAGGCAGGTTCACACCGGTATGGCGAAGAACAAGAGACAGCCCTATGCCGTGAGCGAGAAGGCTGGTGAACAGACCTCCGCTGAGTCCTGGGGTACCGGTATGTGGATATGAAAATTCTGTTTACGGGCAAGGAATTGGTCTAATTGATATCCTCAGGTCGCGCTGTCGCTCGTATCCCCCGTGTCTCTGGTGGTGGTACTCACCGTGCTGGTCAGGCTGCTTTCGGTAACCAGTGCCGTTCCGGTCGTATGTTCGCTCCTACCAAGGTCTGGCGCAAGTGGCACCAGAAGGTCAACGTTGGACAGAGGTATGATGGGAATCCGCGATGAGATAGAGGTTTGGAGGAATCGGGACACAAAACTAACTTCTGCAGACGTTTCGCTACCGCTTCCGCTCTGGCTGCTTCCTCCGTCCCTGCCCTTCTCTTCGCTCGCGGTCACCGCGTTGCCAACATCCCTGAGGTCCCTCTGGTTGTTGACTCCAAGACCTTCGAGGGTGCTGCCATCGCCAAGACCAAGGCCGCTGTCTCTCTCCTGCAGGCTCTTGGTGCCGGCGCCGAGCTCGTCAAGGTCCAGAAGTCCAAGAAGGTCCGTGCCGGTAAGGGTAAGCTGAGGAACCGTCGCCACCGCCAGCGCCGCGGTCCCCTCGTCGTCTACAACCCCGAGGTTGACGGCAAGGAGCTCGTCCGTGCTTTCCGCAACATCCCCGGTGTTGAGACTTCCTCCGTCTTCAGCCTGAACCTCCTCCAGCTCGCCCCCGGTGGTCACCTGGGTCGCTTCATCGTCTGGACCTCCTCCGCCTTCCAGTCCCTGGACCAGGTCTACGGCACCACCTCCACCCCTGCCGCCCTCAAGAAGGACTACCTCCTGCCCCAGAACGTGGTCTCCAACGCTGATCTGACCCGCCTGATCAACTCGTCTGAAATCCAGTCCGTTCTGCGTGCTCCCAAGGGTGAGGCCCGCACCAAGCGTGCCCACGTCCAGAAGAAGAACCCTCTCCGCAACAAGCAGGTCATGCTCCGTCTCAACCCCTACGCTGCTGCTTTCTCCAAGGAGAAGCTCGGCCAGAAGTCCGTTGAGTCTACTGGCAAGCCTGAGTCCGCTTCCAAGGGTTTCCTTAACGTTCTCAAGGAGGAGTAAGTTAGGGCTGACGCTTGACGTGATGAGGATTTGT
This sequence comes from Aspergillus melleus, assembly GCF_016097325.1. Lineage (NCBI taxonomy): Eukaryota > Fungi > Ascomycota > Eurotiomycetes > Eurotiales > Aspergillaceae > Aspergillus > Aspergillus melleus. Next base: position 195,377 of record NW_025763377.1, read on the forward strand.
GTTTGATATGAGGTTTTTTTTCTTTCAAAAGGTAGCTAAAACAAGCAAATGAATGAAGGATTTGCGCAATACCCCGCATGTTATTAATTAACGACATTCTGTAATGGTTTGGTTGTAGTTTTCTTTGTCTTTCCTTGTAGATGTTTCTTCTTGGATCTCTGGTTCGTACTGTTGATGTCGCTTCACTTGACTTGATGACAACTCATACTGGCCTGGTATTGTTCAATGTAACATCGTACTGATCTCATCTAATGACTACTGACCTTTCCCACACTATCGTACATTCCAACGTGGCCATCCATCCTGGAGATTCCCATGCAGACTCGCCTTCAGAAGATATCTTATTGAGCATCCACATCACCCTCTCTTCTCCGTTCCGATTCATCCATTCATAACATGATCCCATCCCCTCTCCAAATTTCATCCATCCCTTTGATTCCATATATCCAAATTAAGCTGATCATTATCCATCACTCTCGTCCTGTCTAGTTACTACTACTCTATAGTCAAAGGATTCCACGAACGTGTCCAACACGTATCTCTTTCTCCTGGTGCTAGAGGAAGAGTCGGTCGACTATGCAGTATATTATGTACCCTTGACTATCGACTGCACGATAATGCTGGCTGCGGTAAAGTAACAGAATTATATATCTAGGTCTAGGTTGGTTGATCAGTTGATTAGATGGTTGATTCATGAATTTCCTATGCTCTTTATATTCCCTGCCTAATATACCTCCATCTATAATAACCCGCTCCCTCTCCCTCAGCAATACATACTCAAGACATCGAACATCATCATCCATCTAGCAAACTAGCTAACCACCAAGATAGAACCTACACAGCCCAACCAACCATGCCCAAGTGAAATGACACGGCATAGCATGGCACGACAGAAGTGGAAGATTCAATACGACGAATTCCACCATATCTCATTTTTGGGTGAGAAATCAACGAGTTTCGCATCCATAATTCATCTTATAGACTACCTACGATACCTATATTGATGTACATGAACATGGATGTTTTTCTCTACTGCGCTCCTCGTGTTATGTTTACTACTTAGAAGTACTTAGACAACCTACCTACATACCTAGGGTGATTCGAAGAGATAAGAAATACCTAGGTAGAGTGGTTAGCATACATTTACACAATTGGAACTACTAGGTAAAAGATGTAGGTGTTTGATAAGTGTCGCAAGGATCTCAAACAAATAATCCCGATTTCAATCAAGATTATCCCCAATAAGATAGATTCGCGAGATACCGGAAAGCAAATGCTTATTTCGTGGAATTCGAGGTGTCACATCATGTAAATTCTATTCGTAAGGGCTCAGAGTGTTATGATCATATGTAAGAAGAGTACCGAGATCAGGCTGTATAGATGACAGGATAACTCTAGTGGGATGAACAGGTGAACCGTGCTTTTTGATAAACTATCCTAACTATGCGAATGTCCTGTCTTTGGGAGACCATTATAGCAGAGATGTGAGATGCCGTAGGAGAATAGGAAAATTGGCTTTCTACACTGAATGTTATTCATACCGCCAGCGACAACACTCCATCATCCAAAGAATCTATTCTTGAAAATGGAAAAAATAATTATACCTAAAAAAACCAACATGCCAGATCTCATCAAACAACCCAAGATTGATTAGCAAAATATACACCCATGAAAACCAAGACAAAACCAAGACGCTACCAACAACTGACTCGCGCATCAACCTCAAATTTCCCTCGGATTCCAGCTGGCCAGGACCGGGATGTATTCCTGCCCCGTATAGCCCAGGGGACAGGGAACATGACAAATTTAGACCCCGGCATTTACTGTGCCGAGTGGTATTATTATCTTGTTTACGGAGTAGAGGGTAGGGTAGCCGGTTGTATAATAATAAGCCTGGCTATTATTAACCACGGGGTGTTTTAATTTAGCTAGGAGTACGGATGGTAGGTTAGCTGTTAGCTGCTAGCTCTAGCTTGGAAAGGCTTCGTGTGGTTTTCCCTCTTGGAATAATTATTATCAGATGTAAAATAATAATACTGGTAGCTATCCGTTCGTATATGACATATGAAGATGAATTGCCCGAGGTACTCCTCCATCCAGACAAGGCATCCATGTTCTCCAAAGTCCTAATCCATCGCCGGTGAGGACAGTATACAGCATGTTAGTGGAAGGAGTATCGGAGTACCTAGGCAGGATAGGTAGTTCATTCCCTATACAAACCAACACCGACCAGGAATACTACCTTGTTCACTTCGGAAACAGGCCAGCTGTTCCGTCTACCCGTCAACCACGACGAAGTTACTAACTCAGATGCAGTCCTGTTTACCGAAGACAAGGAGCGGGAAAACAAAAAAAAATTTCCGACCTTCCCGATCTATCTCTTGTTTTATTTTTATTTCCATCAATTTTTCCCATCTACTGTGTACGGCCGGGCCAGGTTCATCTACAGGTAGCAAGCGGCTCGCCCCGATTCACCAACTAAAGTCGGAGTGATGGGCCGAAGCCAATTAATCTACGCCGTCCATATCGAAGATACCTCCAAGACCTGCTGGACCGGGGGGGGCAGAGAGGCCAGGACCACTCGCACAGACGACGGAGGGTTGACGGGCCACTTGGCACGATGCGAACTGGATATAGTGCCGTGATTATATAGGCCCTAGTCCAGGGGAAGAAAGAGGGCTGTCAGGCTTTACTCGGAGTAGTCTGTAGGCTCTAGTCTGTACGGCATCCCCGTAGACGTACGGTAGTAGTTAGTAACTTAGTAACGTAGTATGTACTGTACTTACTACTTAGTACAACAGAGACAATAACACCAGCCAGCCAGATTTCATGTTCGTTCCCCTCCCATGCGTAGACGGGTTAGTGTCGTGCTTTTGTAGTCTGCCTTAACCCTCCGTTGGCTCCGGATAAATTGGTGTCTTGGTTTAATATATTCATTGCGTAAGATTGGGGATTGGCTTTCTAGCGCCGAGTAGTCTGGAAGGCTACTGCGTGTAGTATGCTGGGTTAATAATGAGATATATCTACACAGTATGTACATACATACTGTACAGTTATACTCCGGGTGACGGAGAAGAGGCCCGTTCGACATGCATGTACCAGCAAGACATCTGATACCTAATACCTGATACCTGATTATGATCAGAATCGGCATTTGGACGCAACGGCAATGGCAATCCTCAGCGACCGACCAACAGCCAAGACGGTGACTCTGGTATACGAATGGACCGGACGAGATCGGCGGCGCGAACGTGGCTTGGGTCCACTTCTTTCCGCCGGTTGGATAATTCTCTGTTAATTCTTACGGTATTTCTCTGCCCTTGTTTACGATCATATGAAAATTGAAAATGGCATTTCATTCTGGAGGGAGTTTGGCTGGCGGAGCTGAACCAGACCTCTTTTGATCTCGGAGTATACTACAGTATATCTAGGAATGTTCAATAAAATGTATACTGTACGAATACATCAAAATCCGGCTCGGAACAAACTCAAAGAACTCGGTTAGGATCTCTAGTCCCAACGGCAGGCCGCCCTGGAACGAACTATACGGCGACACGATTAACTTTTTCCTAAATGTCCGTTCTTACTTTCTCCTGTCTCGCGCCGCTCCTCGTCACTCGTCCGTCGCCGACTCCCGATCCGCCCGCGATTTCGAACTATTTGCTGGGGAGCCGCTCTATCTGGTTAGGTTTCGCCTCTAGTCCGCTCCGTCCGGTTAACGTTTAATCTAGTATGACCCTCTCGGTCGCATGATGTTTTCATATGAGCTATGATGTTATGGGCGATGATCTGACCTGTCGGTTTTTTCGTGCAAGTCTGCACTCTGGCAGAACGTCGGCGCGGATAGCCGAGGATGAAGAAATGCACGGTCACCTTTCGGTGGGTTCTCTCCCCTATAACTCCGTAAGGATACATTCCCCTCTTCTCTGCAGGTGAGGTCCATCCCATTGCTTGGTCAAGTCCAATGACGGGCGCCGGAATTGGCCGTAGGAATTCCCGACGTCGCCGAGTTCGTTCCAGCTGCGCCAGTCTCGACTGTCGAACCCCGTAACAATGCGCTGATATGATTGGAATGAATTATAATTAATTCCACTGCTGTGCATTGCATAAGACTCCACTCTGTCTGGCTGGTACTTGGTCTGAGACTACTGACTGAGCTGAGCAGAGCTGAGCAGAGCATGTGCACAGTGTACGGAGTACACTATACGAACTTGCGGTTCGTATCGACATCGCCTCCGACAGAACAGCGAAGCAAATGCAAATCCTCCTAATTAGACTTCCCTCTCAGCTATCGTCAAGCTCCGTAAATCTGGACCGTCGGCATCGGGATTTGGGTTTTATTTTCCGACCGTTGAGCCATCGGCCTCTGATCCTCGTGGTTATCTTCGGCCTCAAAATTGAGACCTCCCTCGCCCTGTCAGATGTCACGGTACAATTGCCATTTACCATCTCCCAACCGCCGTCTTGGTGATCGACATTGGTACCTTAGGTATCGTCCGGGAATCCCAGGGTTCTTGCCTTGGACTTGGTTCTAAACCAAGGTAGTCAGTCTAGGCTAGGTAATTAGTGAGTAGTGCCTTAGTCCGAGAATATGAGCTGGTCCGGGATTTCGATATTAAGGGAGATCCGTCCGAGAAAAGCACCAGGTCGGGTCGGACTTTTTTGGTTTGATGGTGGTTGTTAATTATTCTGACATCGGCGATATTAATTCATTTAGTCTAAATTGCTCATTGTGCACTTACCGAGCGCTTGCAGGGATCTGCTTTTCTGTCTTCCTTTGTACACAAAAAAAGTCGTTTCTGAGGTACATGTAGATATCTGAACGGTGAGTTTAATTGAGTATTATTCTTATTGTACTCTCGGTCTGCATAGTCCTGTCTTTACTGTACAAAAATAAAGAAAGCCCTCCTGTGCATACTGCATACTACATCCATGAATGGGCATGTCCACAGTCCAGCAAACCAACATGCGGCCATGTCTCAGACGGTCCGGCGCTAAATTCATCCTATCGGAATAGAACCAGACGGGTGGCAGATTTTCGGCTATTTTCTTGTTCGTTGCTTTTTTTGCTTTCCCTTTTTTTTAGCCTAGATATTGAAACCTGATATGTGATCTCGGGATTTTTAAACTGTTCATACAGGACAAGTTGCTGTGGAGGATAAGAGGGATTTGTACATGAGTCAGAGATTCCATCGGGAAGAAGAAGAAAAAAAAAGAAAAGAAAAGAAAGTTACTGCCTACATTTACCTTTGAACTTAATACCTAATATTTATTATGTACATACACCGTACACCTACCACTCCCGAGCAGCGGATCGAACCGACCAGGCACCGGTAGTCTGTTGTCCTCCGTTCTCCGTCGATTCCATCCCACGCTGTACATCACTGCCTGGCCGGTAGAACAAGGTTACTTTAGTAGGTATCGCCACTGCAACTGCAACATCCGGACGGAGTAATGGTCCTCTTACTGGAAGTAGTAAAGTCATGAAGTGCAGTCGTTCCTTCATCCACATGAAAGTAAAAGTAAGAAGTACAGTAGTACTACCTTTTGTCCGAGAGGGGCGGCGGGCGCAGCTGGACGATCTTCTCTGTACTTTGTAGGGTTAATGGGGTACGGTAGGATAGGGTAGGGTAGGGATCTTGTCCACTATCGTCCGTCTACTGGGATGCGGCGTATGAGCGACATCCTGTACCTTGGCTAGCTCAGCTAGCTACTGTGTAGTGCTTGGTCAGTTATATTACCCTGTCGAGACTCGAGAGCAGGCCAGGAGCAGTACCTACCTAGGTCTAAGCAGTAGTACTCCGTACCTAGAAGGCAGTTGAACGGAGTGCTGTGCAGATACTAAAAGTGAATGGCATCCGCGTATTCCTAACGAGCTAGCTACGCAAGGTAACTGGTATGATTATTATTACCACTCTATTCATTTTTTTTTTTTTTTTAAATTTCGAATCCTCTGACAAGGTTGCAGCACGGAGTACATGCTTAGGTTCGGCCGGATCCTCCAGCCGCCACACTGGAGACTAAACTCTAGCTCTAGTTAACTAACTAGAGGAGAGCTGTTATGTTATGTTATCGATCGGACCACACTCCATGGTCGAGTTGATAATTGATATCCATCAGGATTCAGGGAACTATGGTACGGAGCTCGGTACCCTAACCCTACAGAGTTACTACTCCTTGGGAACTGCAGAGAGAAGTGGGAACTGGAATTATAATTCCCCTATCGTGATGGAGTTACGGAGTATAGGCCACCGGTCACGGAGATTTTTTTTTTTTTTTCCTTCGCCCTTGAGATGCGGTACTGCGGTACAGATTCCGCAGTGGATTGACTTAGTTATCATTCTGGGTGATCGTGCTCCGTAACGGATAACTGGGTACTCCGTAGAGAGCCAATGCCGTGGAGTGCAATTTATTTATCTAATTGATTTTTTTCGTTTGGAGAGTCAGGGGACTCAGAGAGTCAGGTTATTGGCAACAATTCGATTTGCCCGCCCCTCTTTCTATTTCTTTTTCTGCTTCCTTACCTCGGTATTTGTTCGGGAAAATAAATCAGATCTCAAGTTAATCGCGCCAATGAGGGGGCGTTAGAACTTCGCCGACTTGCTACTGGGGACTTTGAGTTTGGTTGGATTCGGCAGATGGAGATGGATAGATCCATGGGGCTTTTTTTTTTTTTTTTTTTTTTTTTTCTTTTTCTCGGTTTTCCCTCCGTGTCATTGATTGATTGTATTATTGCGTTCATCGTGATCTTGTCTATCACGACACGCATAGTATACGGAATACCTTGATTTTCAAATATGAAATTATCCGTTGATCTCTGTCTATGACAAGAAGTACCTGTAACTGGTGTCTACCTTGGCAATGATTCATGCCTATTCTGATCATTTAATCTAACAATTCCTGTTTGATTTCAACCCCAATTAGTTTCCAGGACGAGAGGATCATATGATGCTTCCCCATAACCCAAGTTGGATTCATCTAATTCTAAGCCAATGCTACTTACTAGTGAGTAGTCAGCCATCGCTAGAAGGTATAATATATTACATTAGTTAGTATGTACCTACGGGCAGACGAGACGGCAAGTAACTACTCCGGAGTTACTAGCTAGAGAGGAAAGGAAGGAAAAAAGGAGAGGCCAGATCTATAGTATCAGGGATTCAGGATTCAAGATAAATGAAACATCTGGATTCATTAATATAGGTATTATTACCGATGCGGAATTCCCGAGCCTGAATGACGATTCCTGGACTTGCACCTGACGGCCGGCTTGCTTGCAGATCGGATCGCCGTGGTTGGAAAACCTGAGACAAATCCGAGGTACGACTGACGACAACCGGGCGCGGATCGGGGGCGCCCGTTAAGAAAATAATCGATTTCTTTTTCTTTTTTTCCGGCAAAAAGAGCAAAAAGAAAAAAAGGGACCCAGTCAGTCAGTCACCCAGAACTCCAAACCGAGCACCGAGTTAGCGCTACAGACAGCATCACGGAACTAATCCCGAATTCGATCGTTTCGCGCTCGCAGCCGAATGGGGCCCTCTTACTTATATTGTATTGTATTATATTCTATTATATCCTATTTTTTACCTTCTGACCTCGCACTTGCACTTGCGAGTCGCAACTCGCAACATGGTAGGCTGGTAACAGAGAATAGAGATAGCATCGCATATCCACTTCTAGCACGAAGACCCCGCGAATGACAATGTGCGATCCTCGATGGAGTATTGTTCTCAACCTCAAGGATCAGGATTCAGGAATCAGGAACCGTGAAGCTGTCGTTTCTACCGCTCCGGACTCCGTACCTCAGGCAAAACTAACTACCGTACCGTTGTTCGAACGAACCCCTTTCTCCGTTCTCCGTTCTCCGTCAGGAGTCAACCCAAACGTTTAAGCAGGCGATAGTCTACGGAGCCCGCTACGTAAACCAGGTCAAGATTCAATAAGAATCAAGAATTGGGTAGCTGGGTAAGGTACCGGGCACGGAGGTCGGACAAGGGGGAGGGCGTACGGAGTAGGAAATCGGTTCCTGGGTGAAGACCAACGGGGAGGGGCTCGCCGCTCGCATCGCTCCCATGGACGACTCCTATTAGTTTTGTTTGTCTTCGGGGAGGGACTTCATAAATGAGGCTACGTAGAAGAGTCAGTACGATGTAGGCAATTGATGGACGTGGGATATTGTTAATTGTGGTTCTTTTTCTGCCCCTCTGATAATCCTTACTCCGTTCTGTTGTGCGCTGAACGCCGCAGGGATTTTGGGTCCAGTTCGTGGTGGTTTTTGCGTCGGCCGAAGGAATCCCTGGATTACGGAGTAGGTGGTTATTATTCGATGGGTATGATGTACCTTCTTTTTCCCCCTTTCTTTTCTTTTTTGTTATGGTTCGCCTCGGGAGTGGGAGTCGGTCGAATTGGTTACTGTTAGTATCATATTATGTTATCACTTCGTGCATTATTCTACCTAGTTATCTACTTACTACTACTAACAACTTCCTATGTATTCACTGGGGCCGAAACTACTGTGTTACTTTTTGCCGGGTTTAAAAAAAGAAACAAAGCAAAACTGTAAACAGAAAAAAAAAAAAAAAAAGACCCGAATCCCCTAGGATGATCAAACACACCCTAGACAAGAATAGATGAAAGGGACGAGGGCGACACGGAGACGGGCTGGGCTCAAGTCACAGACCTTCATGCATTGAAACAAGGTTATTTTCAACTGCCGTCCCGAGGGATATCCTGTTCCTCGAAAGTCGAAACCTGTGCTCCGTAGCAATTTATTTTGGGGAGGACAAGTCCTCGATGCCGTGTCTTAAATTATTCGTCGATTATTATGCTCCTTCGGGTTGGGTTGGTTACCTTGGCTACTGCTAGGTACGATTCATCTTGGTTGCGTTATGGAGATAACTGGATCTTTCCGAGCAACCAAATAGGATATCGCAGCGGGGCACACGTTGAAAGTTAACTTAATTAATTCTGTGGTCATCGGTATAGAGTATTGGTGTATTATCAGAATAGATTAATTGATAGAGAGGAAAAAAGAAAATTAAAAAAAAAAAATTGAAAAAACCCAGAGTGACAAGGCATCCACAAAGAACGACTCCATTCATGCATTCAGCATTGCATGATGGAGGATCATGACGATTCCGAATTAGGAGCTGAGGGATTCCCGCTGCCCTCAATTTCAACTTCCTGTTCTGTCGGACTCTCGACCTCGGGCAGCCTTCGACGTCTGTATGACCGAGCACTGACCTCGTGGCGTTCCTGTCATTCGTGTCGTGTCATCTCTCAAATCGCCTCAATCTGTGCACCGTGGTATTTTCGGGACTGCCTCGACTACATCACTAGCACATGTCGAGACCAGAAGATGGTCCCGGTTCCAAGCCATGAACGCAACCCACTACCCGGGGACCGTTAATACTAGCACGGATCGAGGTGGATTGACAGAACCAGAGGAGAAACCCTACGGAGTACAGCCTGGCCAGTATTATTTCTTTTTGAGGTATTATGTGGGTGAATATTGAATAATTCATTTTTGGTTAAGCTGTTGTCCCCCCGTTGTCCGACCCAGGGTTTTAGATTTTTTTATTTAATAGTAATTAAATAAAAATATTCTTGTGATTTTATATGATCATCCTAGTATTTTTTTTGTTTAATCGTTTATTTTATTTTATTTTATTTTCTAATTCTGCTCTCGCAACAGGACGGGCAAGGTAGGTAGGTGCTTCCTGTCGACTGTTCGTATCGTTCAATCACCGCATTGTTTCCCCCTCTTTTCGTCTTCTTTCTTCCTTCCTTTTCCCTCTCCATCTTTCCTCGCCCCTGTCCTTGTTGTCCTTTTCTTTTGTTCTATTCTTTTGTCGGAACATCCTGGTTGGTTCCGGGTTCCTTCTCCTTTCTGTCCCTCATTCATTCCTATCATCAAACCTTACCTACCTACATCTACCTAGGCTCCTACCTACCACACAACACACCCCCAGTCTAGTCCTTTCTTTTTTTAATCCTCACTCTTTCATCTGGTTCTATCCTACCCTGTCCTATCCTCTATTTCTCACCGGGTTATTTCCCCCCATCTCACTAGCCTATCTACAGGGGGCCCCGGACGAAAAAAGAAAGTGCAGATTGCCAGATACTACTCAGCGTCCAGGACACTTGGCTGGCAAATACACCAACGCCTCTAGTAGCAAATCACCGACTGTCTTTCGCTGCCTCGTTCCATCTGGGTTCTGTCGCGGGTCCGCTATCAATCCCAGGGTCCATTCTTTCTGGCTGCTAGTGCCAGTATTCCCTCCAACCACATAGCCACTGGGTACGTATGGGCGGTACCTGAGAGTTCATCTCGTTCGTCCGGTCTCTCGCGAAGGTGTCCGTAATAGGGAGATCTATCTGTTGATTTTACCCCTTTGTCCTTTCTAAATTAAGGGCCGAAAAAAAAAAAAGAAGGGCAAAAAAGAAAATAATAAGATCAGAATTTCACAAGTGGAAAAAAAAAGGAAAAAGAATACTAGGACAGAGGACAAAGAAAAGCAACGCAACCCACTCTCCTGTTGTCTTTCATTCGCCCATTGTCCTACCCGGAACCCGGAGTCTCATCTGTCTTCGACAAACGGCGCCTTGCCTGCTTTTTCTCTTACCTGGCCACGTTCGTTCCACGGCCTTTCTGGGGTCCTGTCACCATCTGCAGTGAGAACGACGCTATCTCATCTCTCCCCTTTGTTCCAGGACACAGTCATTCCCACTCCCACCCACCACTTTCCCCCCCTGGCTTACGGTATCCGGCTTAAGGCGTAACCCTACTTGACCTTGGTCTGCCTTGACACTTTCAGTACCGTCCCCGCTGGATCATTGTTGGATGCTCGGGACGATCAACTGGGATCCTGCAGCAATCCTGGCATGGAGTGCTCGTTCCGGAAAGACTGTGTTTCAGGGCCGTTTGCACCATGATTGTGGTCAATTAGTTGTATCCGTTGCCTTCCCGTTGTTCCTCGATCCTTGAGTATATGGGAATAGTCCAGTGAGCCCGCACGCCGCGGACTTGATCGCTTTGTGGCAGAAAATTACCCTTTTTTTATTGTCTCCATTCTGCAGACTTAGCTTCCTTCCTTCCTTTGGGTACTTTTACCTGCCGCTCCGAATCGGTTGTTCGTTCCGTCTTTGACGTGCGAGCGGCAAACCAAGGTTTGGGTATAGAGATATCCCCAAACCCTAATTTCGATTCCCTCGAAGATCACCTACCGGCCGTTTGTTCCTTCCATTTCTATTTCATTTTTCTATTTTTCTCTATATTTCTTTTATTTCCCGACATTGGTGTGTCTGTCTGCTTGACTCAACCCCCTGTTGTTCAAAGTCTCGGGCAACGGCATACTTAAAAGGAGGTGTGTGGTGCATTCCCAAGTTCATTCGTTTTCATCTTCGCAAAGGTTTCAGTTGCTAAGCAAGAAATTGCCTTTTTCTTTTCTTTTTGTCAGATCGTGTTTGACTTCGTCACCGTTGGGATTCTGGCCTCCATTTTCCTTCCAGGTGGACTCTTCGGAACCCTCCCCGCACCTTACCCTCTTGTTATGTCGCTGGTTATAGGACGCTGAACAAGACGAACAAACAAACACCACACTTCTTTTTGTCCATCCGACGGCGCCAACCATGTCGACCTACTATGTGGGACCCTTCGGGCGTATGTTACCTGTGACCGACGGTCCTTCTTCGGAGCGAGAGCCTGATCGTCCGGCTAACTTGCCAGTTCCTGGAACAACCCATCCATACCAACTTCCACCACCTCGTGCTTCAGCGCCTTTGCAGTTCGGATCGGATCCCTTTCTACACCAGCGGACCCAGGGAGAGAGAACTGACCTTGGAGGACCCCTATCCGGCCGTTCGTCGGCCCCCAGCCATCAGCCCGCAAACGAGCAGCTGCCGTCAGTCAGTCAGCTGTTGACCCCAACGGCCCAGGACAGCCGACCATCGTCTCCCTATCACCCCGTTGGTTTTGGATTCTACGCATCTCCGAACGGGGCCACAGAACCCTCGCCCTCGTATCGACATCATGATTCTGGCCCCGGCCTGACGCCGACCCGCAACGGAGTTCCTGACCATCAACTCCATTCAGATCCCCTCCATCAACGGCACCCCGGTTCGTTGCCTCCTCTCGCTCGTTTGTCCCCGCACAATCTAGGACGCGAGCCCTCGGTGAATCCGCCCAGCCAGGTCAATTCGCCCGTTCCTTCGTTCCCACAGGGACTGTTTCATCCGCATGGATTCCGGCATCTCGAGAGGGATCCTGATGACAGCGGACTCCCCGAATCCCCCGACGCGAGGGTTTCGGCCGAGAACAAAAGCCCTACGTCAAATGTCCGTTCGCATGTGGTCGACGAGAGGTATATCGACGGAGAGGGGCTGTGTTATATCTACGCCGACGGTACTCGTTGCCCCAAGATCATTGACGGAGTCCCTGTGAACGCAAACTGGGGCATCACAAAGGCTGGAAAGCCACGAAAACGACTCGCTCAGGCCTGTTTGACCTGCCGAGAGAAGAAAATCAAATGTCAGCCAAATCTTCCGAAATGCGACCAGTGCCAGAAGTCCGGCAGAGAATGCCGGTTCGAGAGCGCGTAAGTTTCCTGGTGGGGATGAAGAAGACACCTATTAGCCTTTTCTGCTGGGTTGGGACAGAAGGTATTTATCTAACATTCTTTCAGACCTCGGGGTCATCGTGCAGCGACGAAGGCCTCCCAGCCGATGGGCCGATATGAAGGACGAGACAGCTTCTCCGCCGGAAGTCACCACTTTTCCGGCTCCTCTCATTCATTATACTCCATGGTCCGGGCCTCGGGAAGCTCGACCTCGCTCCCGAGGACCAACTCTCAGTCGCCTATATCCGACGGCTCGATGCTCACTCCTTCGGCGGTGGATAGCACTCATGACGGTGGCATGGACTACGAACATTACAGATTGAGAGGCCCAACGAATCAGATCCCCGCAGGGCTCGAGGATCTGCCCAGACGTGTGGATGCTCAAGTGACTCCGGACTACTCTGACATCCTCACGGGACTGAAAGATTTGGATCCGGAAGATCCCATCGCCTGCGACTGGAGAGTCGATCCATACGAAATGGATCCGGAGCTCACGCTTCATTACGTCGAAACCTACTTCACGTATGTGAACGATCGGATGTACTACATGTTCCCTCGACGCCGATTTCTGCTGTGGCTTCGGTCGAGTCAGCCAAAATCTCTAGACGACCATATGCTTCTTTACTCAATGATGACCCTGGGATCGGTCTTCTCCGAGCGCCCGGACCGGGTGATAGCATTGAAGAGATACTCTCGCACGGCTCGATATGCCGTGGAACACAGCAGACACAGCCTCACATTGCAGCTGGCTCAAAGTCGGATCATTATGAGTCTCTGGTATTATGCCATCGGGGCTCTTGTCAAGTCGTGGGATGCCGTCGGGGCTGCCGTGCGGACAGTATGCGGATTACGGTACAATGTTGAACTGGGAGGAGTTATTGTGGACCAAAGTCGAGATTGCGAGTACGGTCTACATCCCCAGGCGTTGATCGAATGCCGACGTCGAACATTTTGGGTTGCCTTTCTGATGGACGTGAGTGGTTCTTCAGTATCTTCTTGCGAACATGTAACATGGACATCAACTGACTGCATCTTTAAACCAGCGTCTCTCGTGTTTCTATACCCCCTCGACCACCCTAATTTCCTCACAAACCGCCTACCTCCGATTACCTTGCCGCGAAGAGGTCTACGAAGCCCAACAATACACGACCGTTCCTTATTTCCAAAGCTTTTTGAACCAGCTTCCCGTGTCGCTCGAAGACGAGCTTTCGGGGTTGAGTGCAATGGCACTCTTGATAGATATCTTGTCCTTATGGGGAGAAGTTTCCGATCACGTCTTTCGATTGTCCTTGATTCCGGCCGAGGCCTATAGCAGACTATTCGGGGAGTTCCATGCCAACGTTGTTCGCCGGTCGGACGAGTGGGCTGCCAGGCTGCCGGACCACTTGACCTTCACGGCCGTCAACATGGAACGCAGCATTCGAGCCAAGAAGGCGGATGCTTTCATTTCCATACACCTCTTATATCATGCAACCTTGATGAAGCTGAATCGGCACGCGCGATTCCAGAATCTTCCGGACGGGCTGGTGGATCGGTACATCCACGCGACCCGAAACCACGCGGTTGAGATTCTGCGGATCTCGGTGGCTCTCATGCGATATGCGGCCGACTACGAGTCTTCCCGGTCGGCTTTGGACCCCAACGTCTCCAAGGGGACTCTGCTCAATCCCTTTCTGGGGTATGTGATTCTGTCCGCGGTCGACGTGCTCAGCGCCGGCGGGTTGATCGTGGACCTTCCCGAGTGCATTCGTCTCGTCAACGGTGGTCTCGAGGTCATGCGCGAGCTGAGTCGATTCTGGGCCAGCACCATACCTCTCGTGGCCCTAATCGATGCACGGCTGGATGCGATGACCGAGGTGCCTTACCCGACAGTCGAGGTGGAGGGCAAGATTGCCTTCCGTACAAAGAGTCTGTCCCTGGATAGTCAGGTTCGCAGCAGCGTCCAGAAACAAGAGTCCTCGGCCAATGAAGACCTTCTGTATGAAGAGATGCCGCGCGAACGGCTGTTCGTCGCTTTGGGAGCTGGCAACGTTCCTTTCTCGGAGGACAACATCCTCTGGATGAGAGACCCCCCGAGACACCACCCTCTGAGGGATGACAGCTGATGCTACATTTTCTTAGCACACTTCCTGTCTTTCCCTTTCTTTGTTTATTTTTTTCGTGATCTGTCTACTTAGCGATGTTGATGCCGTGTACCAAAACGAGGCCCATCCGTCAACTCTAGTAATGTATACCCGGTGATTCTATTGTTCAATTGTGCGGTGGTGGCCTTATGAGTTTATCTATCTATCTATATTCTCGACCGGAGTGATCCGTGATGACATGATCTTGTGCTGAGCGCATTGTGACCTGTATTATAGGGGGAAGAAGGATGGAATGTATATCAAGTTTACTGTTTTCTTGTCTGTCGATTAGCATATCATACAACTGTGCTGAGCACGATCCACAGCAACGTATTTCGTATGAAGTTTCATTATAAGTGTCTGGTTTTAGAACATTGTACAGGATATATGATCTGCCGACATAATGATCTTGAATTGATATCATAGGATGATCACTAGGAAAGATAAACCACGGACACTAAGGTACTTCGTAGGTAAAGCCGGTATTGCCGACGTCATCGCGTGACGGGAAACGAACGAGAAAATGAAAAAGAACGAAAAAAACTCCGCCAAAAGGAACATCACCCCACGATTGCATTTCTAATTCCCTCGCGGAGAGAAACGCAGACAGACAGCCAGCAAAAAGAAGGAGTATGGCCGATTACATTCCCGACCGGATGAATTCCTAAATCATTTTTTCCCCTTTCGTTTTCCTGCATTCTACCTCAGCTAGCTAGGTACCTCTAGCAAATCCTACCTTGACTACCTCACGGATCTCAAGAACCCGGATCAACTCCTCTTCGGCCGGCAACCCATCCCCAAGATTCCGACCGGCAAACCTGCAAGGATGTCACAATCAGACCACAGCAGCAGCGACAGCATCAGCGCCTCCGACTTCATCACCGTCGGCAACCCAACCGATCCAACCGATCGACAAAACCTCCCCAATGAGAACTCCGGCAGCAGCAGCAGCAGGCTCGATGCCTTCGAAAACGACGACGACGACGACCCCGACTATTCCCTCCCCGAAGGATCAACGGAATCCTCCTATTACTCCCTCCTCATGAACTACCCCTCCTCCTCCTCCGCTGAACCAGACTACTACGCCCTCCTCGGCCTCCCACGGACCCCGGCCCCCTCGGACTCGGAAATCCGGTCCGCCTTCCGCCAACGCACCCTCATCTTCCATCCGGACCATCAGCCCGCGCGGCTCCAGGCGCAGGCAGCGCGGTACTTTGATGCGCTGCGCGTCGCGTCCGAGACGTTGCTGGATGAGCGGAAACGCGAGGTTTATGATTTGTTGGGCGCGGAGGGCGTGAGGCGCGAGTGGGGGGTTCATGGCGCGATGGGGAAGAGGGGGGAGGCGTGGAGGGAGGAGCAGAAGAAGGGGGGACAGGGGCCGGGGCAGGAGATTGGGGTGAGGGCGATGAGTGGGAGGGAGTTTCGGAGATGGTTTTTGGAGATGATGAAGAGGAGGGAGAGGAGGGTTGTGGAGAGGTTGGTTGCGAGTCGGGTTTGTTTTTCCCTTTTTCTTTTTGCTTTCTTTCGTGGGGTTTGATGGAGATGGAGATGGGGGGGGGGGGGGGGGGGGGGGGGCTTATGGAAGGGCTGTTGAAGGGGGGTGGTGCATGGATGATGGATGCATGATGGCTAATTATTGACAGGGCTCGTTGACTCTAGGTGTTGATGCCTCGTCGATGATCGCTCTCGACGAGGAAGAAGAGATCGCTTATTTCGTCTTGGAAAAGCCGCGCCTGTCGAACTTCAGTCTGAAGTACTCGTTCAAGGCACCGTTTCCGTCGCTGCGCGTTTTGCTCGGAGACCAGCAGAAAGACGATGACGATGACGATGACGATGACGATGACGAGAATGACCTTTCGGATGCGAAGCCAGACCGCCAGTTGCCGTGGGAGCAGGAGGGTTTCGATATGACTATCCATACGGGCATTGCGGGTCAACTCCAGCCCGTCTCCCGCAAGTATACCCTCACCATGGAGGACGACTCGCAGGAGGATCACGAGGTAGGAGAGCGAGCAATTGACACAGAATATCCTGCACACATGCTGACGATCCGTAGATCGCTGAGCCGCCGATTCTCGCTGCGCGGGACTTGACCCTGGGCGCGAGTGTCACTCGCGTCTTTGGGGACTTCGCCGACGCCAAGGGCATTCTTGGCTGGCGACCCTTCTCGTGCCTCAGTTATGCGGGCGCCTCGGTGACCGCGATGTTGTTGCCCTTTCCCTCGGTCGAAACGAGACTGGCCAAGGCTGTGCAGTTTGTTCCAGGCACGAAGCCGTTCCGGGTCAACTTGAGTGCCACGTTGTTGCACTCGCTCTTCCGATGTCCCCCCGTCATGGGAGTGCAGGTGGTCCGGGAGATTGGCGAGGGGAAGCACACCTTCTGTAACTGGTCGAGTGGCATCATTCCCTGGCCGGAGGTGCTCAAGGTGCTGCTGTCCCCGCTCGGTAATTTCGACATGGACGTGCACACGGCACTCTACCCTGGCAACCCGGAAAGTCGGTTCGAGTTCGGCTTCATGAGTCTGCCAAACTCGCCGCTGAACGCCGCCACTCTGGACGACGACGTGGATGACGCCGACGAGGCGGAAGACGAGGAGTATACGACGGTGCGCAAGAAGCAGACGGCCGAGGACAAGGCCGCCGAGTCGTGGCAGGCCGCCATCTCAGCCAGCCCGCTCACCATGGGTTTGACATTCAACTACGCGCGTAATCTGTTTTCCGGGAAACCGGCGACGGAAGTCGCGCGGTCGGAATGGAGCTCCGAGAACCACTATGCCGTGCCGGTAGCGGACGAGCCGCGCGCCATTCGTCTGGAGATCCAGAGCACCGTCGGCCCCGACCTCTCCGTTGGCTGGAACATCGAGGGGACGCGCCAGGTCGGGGAGATGACCCGGATGGGACTGGGTGTCGGGTTGCAAGGCAATCGCGGTCTGGCCCTAACGGTCTCATGGGGTCGACTGGGCCAGCGCATCCGGGTCCCCATCACGCTTCTCCCGCTGGAGGCAGCCGACATCGACATCGCGGCGATGATGGTGCTGGTGCCGTTCGCGTCGTACTGCGCTTGGGAATTCGGGTTCATCCGCCCGCGAGACCGCAAGAACCGTCGACGAGTGATCGCGCGGCGGCAGAAGCAGCTGAAGAAGTCGATTCCGAAGAAGAGGGCCGAGAGTGCACAGGCCATCGAACTGATGACCGAGCAGGTGCGTCGGCGACAGGCCCGGGAGGCGGACCAGAACGGTCTGGTCATCACCAAGGCAGAGTATGGTCTTGATCCTTCTTCGAAGAAGGATCGTAAAGGTAGGGACCGGTTCGGTGGCTACGAGGTTGTCGACGTCACCATCCCGGTGGCTGCGTTGGTTGATCGCGGTCAGCTGGTGATTCCTAAGGACACGACCAAGGTTAGTTGAAATATATCTGCAAGATCAGTTCGGACGCACGCTTGCTAACTCGACTCAGTTCCAAATTCTCGGGTTCCATGATCCCGCACCGCTTTTGCCCAAGACGTTGAAGGTCTGGTATACATATCTTGGCAAGGAGCATTATGTGGAGGCAAAGGATGCTGAAGGCATTGCCTGTCCTATGAGGACGCATTTACTTTGATTTATACACTATGTAGGACTTGTTTCTTGTTTTTTGGGGTTGGTGACTTATCATTGTATAATTATGATCCGTATAGATACTCCATTCCGCTCTTGTCTTAGCTAGCATGACTGCATATCACCACTCTGATCTGGATTGACTTATATTTATACACTATTTCTAATCTAGGATATTCTGCATAGCCATGTCGAGATACTTCCCAAACAAAGACTGTGGAAGATCTAGATGCCTTAGGAATCCGTCAAATTTTCTGTTAAAGACAGGTTCCGCAGGTCTATATACAGGCAGAACTCGATGAACTGAATGAAATAAAAGTTATATGAAAGTAGTCGTAAAGGACACATGGAATTAAAAATGGAAAAGCCTACCCTGGCACCTGAACCGTCTACAAAGCATTGTCGAGGCCATAGTTACCGCTCCTACCAAGTAAACCTGACTACGGCGCACCGCAGCGCCACCCGCGCAGAGAAAAAGCGGCGACCTCATCTCCGCCTTCGAGTTCCCTTCCATCTCCCATCTCTTTCCCCTCCCCATCCCACTTTTTACCACTCTCCATAATGACATCCATTGCGGAGGGGCTTTTCAAATCCCTGCCGAAGCCGAAATACACCGGCGAGGATGAGGAGTTGCCGCAACACGCGCAGCCCCGTGGTCCACGGGTCGTGGGCCCCGAGCAGATTGACGAGTCTCAAATTGTGTTAAGGGTGGGTTTTCTGACCTTTTTACAGGCTGTGTTCTATGAGAAGAGACTAGGACTGATGATTTGATCTGTTTAGAAAACCGGCCCTCCCCCCTATGGCAACCGTACCGGCTGGCGCCCTCGGGCCGCCGAAGACTTTGGCGACGGCGGCGCGTTCCCCGAGATCCTGGTCGCCCAATATCCGCTCGACATGGGACGTAAGGGCACCTCGTCGACCTCGAACGCGCTCACCGTGCAGGTCGACGCCGAAGGCAAGGTCAAGTACGACGCGATCGCCCGCCGCGGCCACGGCGACAACCGCATCGTGCACGCCTCCTTCAAAGATCTGATCCCGCTGCGCCAGCGGGTCGACATGGGCGAGATCTCGCTGGACCGGCCGTCGGAGGAGGACGTGGCGGCGCAGATGGAGAAGACGAAGAACGCCCTGGCCAGTCTGGTGGACGGGGCCGTGGCGTCGCAGAAGCCCAAGAACGTCAAGGGTGGGCAGCGCGCCGAGCCTACGTTTGTGCGTTACACGCCCGCCAACCAGATGGGCAACACCGATCGGAAGAATGATCGCATCATGAAGATCGTCGACAGACAGCATGATCCCATGGAGCCGCCCAAGTTCAAGCATAAGAAGATCCCCCGCGGTCCGCCCTCGCCGCCGCCGCCGGTCATGCATTCGCCGCCCCGGAAACTCACCGCCGAGGACCAGGAGGCCTGGAAGATCCCGCCGCCCGTGTCGAACTGGAAGAATCCCAAGGGTTACACGGTGCCGCTGGATAAGCGTCTGGCTGCCGACGGTCGCGGGCTCCAGGATGTGTCGATTAACGACAAGTTCGCCCAGTTTGCCGAGGCCCTGTTCACAGCGGACCGACATGCCCGTGAGGAGGTCCGACTACGTGCGCAGATGCAGCAGAAGCTAGCGGAGAAGGAGAAGGCGCAGAAGGAGGATCATCTGCGGGCGCTGGCCCAGAAGGCGCGTGCCGAGCGCGCCGGCAGCAGTCGTCAGGACTCGCGGGCCGTGTCTCGCTCGCGTTCTCGCTCTCGCAGCGGCAGTCGCAGTCCGGCGTATTCCTCGCGGTCGGGATCGCCCAGCGAGGACGAGAGTGCTGCCCGGGCGCGGGAGCAGGCGCGTCGCGAGCGCCGACAGGATGCCGAGCGACAGCTGCGCCAGTCACGTATGGGCACGGAGCGTCGCATCCAGACGATGGCGCGGGAGCAGAACCGGGATATCTCCGAGAAGGTGGCGCTGGGATTGGCCAAGCCGACGCAGTCCTCGGAGACCATGTACGACTCGCGTCTGTTTAACCAGACGAGCGGCATGGACACGGGATTCAACGAGGACAACCCCTACGACAAGCCTCTGTTTGCGGCGCAGGACGCCATCAACAGCATCTACCGACCGCGGGCCCAGGTGGACGCCGACGACGACGAGGGCGGCGAGGGCGAAATGAGCAAGATCCAGAAGTCGAGTCGATTCGAGGTGCTTGGAAAGGCGAAGGAGGGATTCCGAGGAGCGGCCGATGCCGAGGTAAGTCTCTTATCTTCTACATGATCGTAGACCACATAACTAACTGGAAACAGGAACGTCAGGGCCCCGTCCAATTCGAAAAAGACACCACCGACCCGTTCGGCATCGACAGCATGATCGCCGACGTTACGGCCGGCGCTGGCCAGAAGCGCTACGGCATTCAGGAGACCGAAGACCGGGGATCGAAACGCGCCCGAGTGGACGACGATTAATCGGAGGATATGGGTTAGTTTATTTCTGTTATTTCTACGTGGGTTTGTTTTTGGGATGGTTTGGTGCCATGCATTGCGGGCGTTTCTGGTCTTCTTTTCTTGTCGTGCCACCAACAAGGACTGTCTGTCAGTCAGATCGGAGGATTCATATTATTTCTCCTGTACTGAGGGGATGGATGTAACCATAAACATAAGCAGTTCATAGGTAGATCTTTGAGGTCACAATGTGATTGATCACGATAACGTGGATAGAATTTCTTGACTACGATGGACGGAGTAGACTATGGAGTAGATGAGGGGAGAAGAGGGGATCCTTATCTCGAGATGCAGATTGACGAGATAACAGCGATCATCTGATGAACCGGTGGCAAGAATACCAAGAAGACCTGAATAGACTCGGGATGAGAATGAAAATTAGAATGATAATGAGCAAAAGAGAGAGAGAGGATTGCTCACGGGTGATAATGCTGCCATAATCATCGCATCATCGCCATCTCATCTCTTTGTCCTCGCCACCCACCCTCTCTCTCGTACTTCTGACTCCTAGTGTCTGATCTGTCTGTCTGCTGTCTGCTGTCTGTGCGTCAGATTCCAACCTCCAACGCCCCTCCGACTGGTCCCCCAAACAGCGCGTCTCCATTTCCCAGACTTTTGTCAAGGGGAGAGCGAAAGCGCCATGCAGCCGTGGCTCCTGTGTGTGACCGAGCGTACCTGACAACAGCATTTAGCTCGCACGACATTCAGTGCGGGGAGAGACAGACAGAACAGAACAGAAAATATCGAACAGACAATCAAATCGGACTTCATTATCGTCAAGTTCATTGGACATGACATGAGCAGTATCAGTCCAGCACGGGGCATTCGTCGGTAGCAGCGTTTAGCGCGGGCGATCCAGACTTAAACTGCAAGTCGTTGATAAGGTCGGTGGAGACTCGTCTTTAGGTAATTCGGTGAGTGATTGATTTGTTTGACATGCTTTGGTTTCTTTGATGCGTTGGAGAGATAGAGATAGTCGCATAGGGGTGGTCTGTATGGAGTAAGGAGGAGGTGTTGCTGTCAAGCTTTTCTTTTCTTTCTTTCATTCTTTCTTTCCTGTGTTCTTCTTTCTTTCATTCGTGTCGTAAATCGGATTCTTTCTTCTTTATCTCTTCTCTTTCTCTCCCTTTGTCGGCTTTCCTGACCCACGAACTTAGATTCCTTAAATCAGCTCAGTCCCCGTTGAGTCACACTGCGATTTATCTAAGATTGAGTACCCTCTTTTTGATCGGAGATTTCCTCATCCTGGACATCACCATCCTCCCACCCTCTCAGCTCTCTTGCGTGCTGATCCGATTGCCTTGGTATCATTTCCTCGGGCAATGGCGTAACGAAGGGCGGTCGATGATCTACTCCGACAGGCTTCATACGTCCCCCTTGCCAACGCGCGACATGCAAAGACGGAAGAAATTCTCCCTTCCTTGGTTCTCGGTTATTCACCATCCTCGTCATATCCGGTGGTGAAGTCATCGGTGGTTTTATTTCTGATTCATTATTTTTTCCTTTCTATTTGAATTCACGGAGTTACGACTGTTGGGGTGACTTGTTTAAATATAACTTGATCGGAGCTTCTTCAAGGAAGACGGTGTGGTCAGTTGTGTTGTTTGTATGGACAGGGTTTGTGGTTATCCTAGATCGCTCCGTCCTGGTGTTCGACGCCATGGACCAGTCGTTGTCACTCGTCTCGGCCCAGGTCCAGTTCATGGTGAGTTCTCTCTCTCTTGCTAATTCTTGCTACGCTGCGTATCATTTCCTACGGCCATGCTAAACAGCCTTTGACAGGACGACCGATTAGCCTTGGTCCACATTCCGCTCGATCTATATCCATATTTCTTGAACCCCATTCTTCAGGTGCTTTTCCATGAAGTACCTCCGCTGGACGACCACGGCGAATACGGGGACGACGATCAGGCAGACCCCTCGCCACGTGCGCAGCCGGCGTTCTTGAACCTCTCGATCACTCCCGTCGAATGCTCTGTCATGTGTCCGCGGCAGCTGGCGAACCAGTACTTTGCTCCGTTGGTCGAACGCTTTCTGAATACCAGTTCGTCCTCACAGGGTCAGCCGTCCATCAGCCAAGATGATTTCATTGCGATGCAGGTGTACGGGGAAGGGCTGGAAGCGGGCCAGCGAGTGCTGGAGTTGACGAGCCCTCTGGCCATGGCAGGAATGTATGCAACCGGTCATCTAGAACTTTAGTATGGTGCTGACCTTTTAGATCCATCTTTTTTATTTCCACTTACTTTGCCGACTATATCATCGTCCCCCTTCGCAGCAAGGCACAAGTCATCAAAGCTCTGGAGAAGCGAGGCTTTCAATTCGAGATGTCGACCGAAGCATTCACAATCAGCAACCAGTTGAACAACTGCTTCAGTCCTACGTCTTCGCGTTCGAACAGCCTCGGTTCTCCGCCAGCAACGCCGCCGCCCTCGTCTCTCGATGAACTGCAGACGCGCACCTTTTCCTCACTCCGCAGGAACCACATCGTTCCTAGCGTTGACAAATCCCTCCGTCTGGTTCAGTGTGCCGCTCACCATCCGTACAGCAGCGAAGCCAGCTCCATTTCCATCCTTCGCGAGGCCCTAACCGTGGTCCTGGTCGTGGACAAGCCGCGATTCCTCTCATTGACCCTCACAGCCGCCGACCCGGCCGCATCTCTTCTGCTCGAAAAACGCCTCCTCCCGCGCTTCTCCCGCGACCCGACGTCCTCCGGCGACTCCGACGAAGAAACCAGCCTCCTCCTCGGCTCGAAAGAGGAGATCCTCGTCCCCATCATGCTCGACCTGCGCAGCCTCCCGTTGGAAGCGACGGGCATCGTCTGCGGTGTGGCCGGGCGACTCGCAGACGCCACGCGACGTGACGATTTCACCGACTCGTCGACCATCCTGTCGCAATCGTACAACGGCAGCTCGTCGATCGACAGCTCTTTCAAACATTTTCTGTCGTCTAGCGTCGGGTCGGGTGGGCCGGTTAAATCGCCCAGTCCTAGTTTCGGGCGTCGCAGTCTTCACGGACCCGCGAATCCGCCGACTCATCGTCTGCAGCCGGATTTGGATGCCGCTGTGGATGCCGTGGAGATTAGTTTTCTGAGCACGGCTCGCGCGGGGACTATTATTGTGGGTGAGGACGAGCTGACTCGCGCGGTGGATGCTCTAGAGGAGAGTCAATGGGCGGGGGATGAGTGAGCGGAGGTAAATACCAGACGCGGGTTTGCTCTCCGCAGTATGATTTCACGAAATACGACCGAGTAGACCAAGTCTTCTCATTGATTTTGCCAGGTACATTTCTTCTTCTTTGGGAGGTATGGATTGTGGGATATTTGGCATTGCAACAAAAGTTTTGGTACATGGGAAATCAGACCCATGTTTCTTTGGGCTGTTTCAATTATATTTTATTATCGCATTTGTTTTCAGTTGGGTTTATACTTATATTTACATGTCAACAAGAACAAGAAAAAGAAGAGAACGACAGCGGAACAGACAACAGTTATAGCGAATTGGATCGAACTTGTGATTGATTATGATATGACAATCCTGCGTTGGATGGGATGATTAGCGGAGTTTGCAGTTTGTACCTACCTCCTACCTACTTATTTATATTTTCATCAAATGTTTAGCAATGAAGCTCGGATTTAAGGATTTTGATCATCATTCTACATACTAGTTGAGGTAAACGCAAATGACGGACTTTTGTTTACGTGGAGATCCTTGAAGGATTATTGGGTCCGCTGACGTCAATTACATGCACAGTACTCAGTAGATGGAGTCCATTTAATGTAGAATGTACGGTGTAAATGTTCGGGCTTAGGGTTTAAGAGTTTATCTCCATTCATTTTTTTTCTCCTTAAGTACTAGTAGTATATGATGACCTGAACATATATAGGTAAGATGTTTGGCTCTGCATACTACATGCTACATTCAACATTCATTCAGTCAAAATTGGCAATTTAATAGACGCAGACCAGCCACTCAGAAATCGATATGGACACTCCTAAACCGCAAACCCTGGCGGGCAAAATCGCCATCGTCACCGGCGCTTCAAGAGGTATTGGTGCTGGCATTGCTTTGGATTTGGCGGAACGGGGCGCGAGGGTATGTTTTTATCACCTTGTTTATACATTTTGCCTATATGCTACATGCACTCCTTCTACATACTCCTTCTACATACACCACTACTTCATTCAACTATTCCACACAAATCAACTAACAAATCAAGGTCGCAATCACATACACCTCCAACAGCAGCACGCCCCTCGCAACGACCCTCGTCAACCAAATCAATTCCCTCCCAAACCACACCACCTCCAACTTCCAACCCAGCGCCATCGCCATCCAAGCCGACCTCACCATCCCCACCTCCGCCTCGCACATCATCACAACCACCCTCTCTGCATTTCGTACATCCACCATCGACATCCTGATCAACAACGCCGCCGTATCCACCCCCTCCCCCTTACCCAGCATAACCCCGACTACATACAGCGAGACCTTCAACCTGAACGTCCTCGCCCCGATTCTCCTCACGCAAGCTATCCTACCCTATCTCCCGTCGCAACCCAAAGATAAAACAGCCAACCCCGAAGCCAGTGCCCCCGCACCCCCCAGAAAGAAAGGCGGCGGCCGAATCATCAACATCAGCTCCGTCGCCTCCCGCAGCGGCTTCCCCAACCTCTCTCTCTACAGCGCCTCGAAATCCGCCCTCGAGGGCCTAACGCGCTGCTGGGCCACCGAGCTCGGCGTGGCCGGACACACCGTTAACGCGGTGAACCTGGGCCCCGTGCAGACGAGCATGTTGGATGGGATTGATCGGGGGCTGGTGAGTCGGCAGATTGAGGATACGCCGGTGGATGGGGGACGGATTGGGGAGGTGGGCGATGTGACGCCGGTTGTGGGGTGGCTTTGTGCGGAGGAGAGTCGGTGGGTTACGGGGCAGGTTGTTTCGGTGTCGGGGGGGTGGAGAATGTATTAATCTTCTTTTTCTTTTTGGGGATGGGAAGATGTGGAGTTGATGGAGTCCCTACATGTATGTACCTACAAGTATACTTACCTACGAGGGTTCGGGATTCACTGTCTGATAGATCAATTCATATATACTGATAGGGAGCTGAAGTGCTTTTGCTAACTGGAACTAGTCACAAAGTATACCTCGCTTTCGACTGAATCTGCAAGAACATTCCGAGCTCTCCAGATGGTCACCTCCAGTATAAAGAGCACGATGGTTTGGTGATTGTCCACGCCAGATCCAAAGCATCCAGCACCTCCTCTGGCAACGGCCCCTTTTCCAGGTCATCCAAGTTACTCTTCAACTGAGCCAACGAGCTGATTCCAATCACGATGCCATCCTGTCCATCCCGAACCCGCAGCTGACTATGGTGAACGAGCCACCGAAACGCAATCTCCAACAGCGTCAACCCCAGCCGATCGGCAACCGGCTTGACGACCTTCAACGCCTCGAAGTTGACATCTTTGAAATACCGCTCCCGGTACATGGCCCCGACCACCGGATCGACCGTCGAATACCGCCCGCCATCATCGGGGATCTCCTTGCTCTGGTACCGTCCACTCAACACCCCTCCAGCCAGCGGGTTGTACACGAGAACCTCCAGCCCGTATTTCCGACAACACGGCACCAACTCCTCCTCCATCGCCCGCGTCAAGCAGTTATACATAGCCTGGTACACCGTGGGTTTCACCCAGCCGCGCTGGTCCGCGATGGTCCAGAGCTCCGCGACCTCCCAAGCCGCGTAGTTGCTGAGACCGAGTTGTCGGAATTTACCTTCTGCGTAGAGCTCGTTGCACGCCTCCAGCGTCTCCTGGAACGGGGTGGCCCGGTCGGGCGCGTGCAGGTAGAAGATGTCGACGCTGTCCGTGCCGAGCTCGTGCAGGCTCTTGGTGAGATTGGACTTGACGATCGCTTTGGCGTGGTCTCCTGCCTGGTAGGGATACCATTTCGTGGCTAGTTTCAGGCCGCGATCATGCCACCCCGTCCGTCGGGTCCAGCCTTCTTGGTGGCCGTCGACGTAGGTCCGCGCGGTGTCGACTTCGTGGTACCCTCGAGACTGGAGATAGTCGAGGCATTCGTTGAACTCGTCGAGAGATGTGATTCGGGTGCCGTAGGGTTCGGTTCCGGGAGGGCCGAATGTGAGAAGGCCGAGGCTGACCCGGGGTTTTTTCTGAGGTTCTTCGATGGTCATTGTTGCGTTGGCTGTTCAATAGGGTAGAGTCTGTATCAGGGAGTTGAATTGAAAGTGGCAAGCGTTGGTTGACAACACTTCGCGTTTCGTCTGGCAATGACAGGCTTATATCATTGCAGGGAACATGCGAGACACATCACACGACAGTCCCATCCGAGACCTGGACAGCACCCAAATGGTAAGAATATCCGGTTCTGGTCGTCATTCGTAGGGTTCACCCCGGAGATGGCTGACTTCCGCGTTTGAAGCAACGCGGAGCTGGCGATCCTCGTCCCTCTCCGTCGCGTCCCCGCAGCTGGAATCGTATGTACATGCCATTTCAGGCAATGAAAGTGAGAACCGTCCAGCCTGTCAAATACGAATCCGTGCCGTATACCGCCATATTTATACTTGTCGCCAGATCATGTTCATGTGCACATGTAATATGGTCTTCTGTCTTCTGCGACTCCACTAAACCATCTACACTCTGACTGGCATCGCATCGCACTTCTCTGCATCATGACTTCCGAACCCAACACCCTCAGCGAGATCAAAGTAACCGACCGGTTCGATCTCAGCAACAAGAACTTCCTCATCACCGGCGGTGGCCGCGGGATCGGATTCGCCTGCGCAAAAGCCATCGCCCAACTCGGCGGAGGCGTCGCGGTGATCGATACCGCGACCCAACCAGTCGAAGAGTTCCACAGTCTCCAAACCCGCTATAACGTCAAGACATTCTACACGCAAGGCGACGTGACGGACCGGACGTCTCTCGAGAGCGCGTTCGCCCGCTCCGTGCAGGCCATGGGCCAGCTGCACGGCGGGTTGACCGCGGCCGGCATCGTCGGGGACACGCCATTGCTGGAGGCCGACTGGGACGTCACGCAGCGGACGCTGAACGTGAACGTCCTGGGAACGTATTGGACGGTGAAGCTCCTTGCCGAACATCTGATCGGGGCTGAGACCCCCGGCAGCATCGTTGCCATCTCCAGCATGAACGGGCAGGGACTTTACGTCCCCGTGCAGCCCCAGTCAGCATATAATGCGAGCAAAGCTGCGATCAAGGGCTTGATGGGTCCTCTGGCTGGAGAGCTCGGCCAGTACGGGATTCGTGTCAACTGCATCTCACCTGGTAGGTAGACTGGACCGGACCGGACCCTCGTTGTTAAGTTCTAGTAGATGTCGTTAACAGGTCGGGACTTGAATAGGCGCAATCCAAACCCCCCTTCTAGCACGGTTGGAAGGAGAAAAGCGAGCGACGTTGGACTGGTACAAGGAGGGCGCACCGCTGCAACGACTCGGTATCCCAGAAGACTTGACACCGATGGTGTGCTACCTGCTTAGCGACGCCGCTTCTTTCACAACGGGTGCAGATATGCTGGTTACAGGTCGGTTTCCTCGATAGATATCTCGTGGAGATGAGAACGCTAACTCCTTGATAGGTGGTCTGCATGCCGGCCCGGTTCGGAAATAAGCAGAAATATTGCGAATGTTTTGCAGTGAGCTCTGGGAATGGAGCTTTGTCGGCGCTGAAACATGCAAGTACTCTGCCGATCGTTCTGTCGTTGCATAGCGAGCTCTGTCGGTGGCTTCAGAGGGCCTGAATGGCGTGATAACTCGTCAATATAGTGATGTCAAGTAGGGCTCGAATACCAGAAAGTGTTCCTGAACCGTACTTCCATTAGTAGTAGCACAGTTGGTTCACATTATAACAGATTTAAGAATGTGTAATAAGAGATAGATAATCGGTGCACCAAATCTAGCCATTGACTCTGAAACTAGAAGCAGCGATGTCAATATCTGAAGAAGACCTATTTTTACGCTTTATCAAGCAGGGCAAAGGGCTTTCCGGTACTTGCCTGAGACTATAATTGAGTGAAATGATGGATAGGCCTGACATGTATATAAAAAATGAATTGGGTATCATAGCTAAAGACGATAAATGGACTGGCAGTCCAGTGTAGGTGGTAGTAAGTTCAGCATGAACATCGGTGTAGAGGTCTCACGTAGATATCAGTGTACATCCTCACTGATATACCTTGACGGATCCTGTTCAACCATTAGCAACTCTCCCATAGCACATGCGACCTCCCCTAGGCATCAATATCAAGGGAGACTCACCATCCGAACATCCTCCCGCCCAACATCCCCCCTTCTCATTCCACGCCACGCAGCTCACCACCCTCACTCCCCTCCCAGCCGAAACCTTCGCAACGACCTCTCCACTCAACACATCCCACGCAAACACAGCCGCCTCGGCCCCCTTATCCGCCGGATCAGCCTCACTCCCACTCAACACGACGGCATCCCCCCTCGCAAACACCGACCGAATCCTCAGCTCGCTATTCCGATACCCCTGCCCCTCCTGACCAAACGCCTTCAACAACTTCCCATCCGTCCGATCCAGCATCCGCACGCGACCATCCAGCGTCGACGCCAACAGCGCATTCCCGTCCGCCGAGCACCGCACGCTCGTCACCGGGTGCGCGAACACGTCCTCCGACGTCCGTCCCATTCGGATATCGTAGATGCGCGCCCGTCCGTCGTAACTCCCGCTGGCAATCGAATACGTCGGCATGTGTACGTGCAGCGACGATACGGTGTCTCCTGCTTCTGGGAGGGTTTGGATCGGTTTGTAGTTGTTGGAGCGCGCGTCCCAGAGGTTTATGGTTGTGTCGGCGCTTCCTGTTATACCACGAACATGGGTAGAAAACGTTAGCAACTGACCCAGTCCAGTGTCCAGTGTTTAAGCAATCAGAACAGATGTAGACACCACAGTCCAACCCGAGCCATCCGGAACATAAATAGATGAAACATATACACCCAGGTAAATGATACTCCAATGCATCTACCAGATAGGCGATGAAAAGAAAAGTAAACTCACCAGAAACAACCACGGAATCCCCCTCCCCCGCAAACTGCACCGCCTCGACTCTCGCCCCATGCCCACTCCACCGTCTCGTGGTGCCTCCTTGTTCAACATCCCACAGAAAGACCTGCCGATCGCCGCCGACGCTCGCGAACCGCGCGTTATCCGATGCTACCGCGACGTCGAGAACGGAGTAGCCGTGCGCTTCGTATTTCTGGATCGGGGATGTGGTTTCGACGGGACCGGGTTTGCTATTGCTGCTGGGAAGCGCCCGGGTGAGGTGAATTGCGCGGTCGGAGGAGCCGGTGAGGATGTAGGTTCCAGGGTAGCTGGAGAAGGTGAGGGCGTTTACAGGACCTGAGGGGATAAGAGTTATTAATGCCGGGTACTTATTTCGAATGGGCAGTCTTACCATTATGTGTTTTGAGAGTGTGAGCTAACTCTGTGGGGAAGGTTTTGTTTGCGGTCATTGACTTCGGTTCTGCGATCAATTCGAATTTCTATAATTGCAATGGGATATAAAGAAAGATAAGGAAGATAATGCAAGTAAGATTGAGGCCGAGCCCGAGTGGAGCTCCGCTCACCGCCGACATATTGACGCCCCTCACCGCCAAAGCTTATTCAAGTTAAGATGTAGAAGACAATTATTAAATCTGTATTGACATGCTACGGAGTACAAATGGGTTATTATCAAGATGTAGACAGACCATCGCTAGCTTCCAGCAAGCAAAGAGAAAGAACAGGGAAAGCCAGAAGAATACGAGGCAGGACAGTTGCCCATCGATGGTTTCCCTGAATACAAAATCCGAAAAAAGAAAAAAAGAAATAAGGAAAGGTGAAGGGGTAGTCAAAGTTAACAATATTAATCCAGGCAAATGCGCATTGCTCCTGCTTTTCCCACTGTCCGAGAAAGCCATTCCCCATGATCCAAAAGATATACCTTTTAACGACGTCCATGGCTCCGGGTCGAGGAGCCTTGCAAACCATCGATCTCTTGCTCCAGCGATTTGATCCTATAATCCTGTCAGTAAGTCGATACAAGTAGAAATGGAATGAGGTTCCAACATACGCAGCGTGAGTGGCTTCCAGATCCTTGTTGAGTCTGTCTCTCTCGGAGATGAGCTTCTGCTCCCACTGTCTGAACCGCTGCTCCTCGACCTTGACCTGCTCGGTGAATCGCTTCCGCAGAGATTCCTCTTCCTCCTTGAACTTGGGGTTGTCCAGCTTCCGAGGACGAGCCTCGCCGAATTTCCGGGTCTCCATTTGCTGCGCACGGTAGGCCTCGTAGTGCTGTTCTTCGGTGGTGTGGATGAGATCCAGCATGTGGGTACGGATCAGGATCGAACGCAGCTTCTTGAAGTCGCAGTGATCCTCGTTCTCAACTTCGGCAACACCCCAGGCATATTGACGACCCTTGACAACCCGGTTGTCGCTGGTCTTAACGTCCTTCTCGGATCCAATCACGGCGAACGGCATGGCGGCCATCAGGCTGCGGGCATGGGTGGCGGCGTGCTCGTCATCCTCTTCGATAGGAGGGGTGTAGATCTTGATACCCTGGGCTTCGATCACGGCTTGCACCTACACCGGAATGGATTAGCTTCATCATACGATGCTAGACGTGCTGGCATCTTACTCTCTGCTTGTAACGAGCCAAGTCGGCAGGGCTGAGAGTGTCGGCCTTGGCAATGACGGGGATCAGGTTGACACGCGAGCTCAGGCGCTTCATGACTTCAATATCGAGCGGCTTCAGGGTGTGTCCGGTAGGTCTGATAAAGTACAAGCAAGCGTGCACACGCATATCAATCTTCTCCGTGCGGCGGGGCTGCTGCTCCTGCAACATGTACGACTCATGCTGATCGTCGAGGAACTCAATGATGGGTTGCCAGGAGTCACGGTTGTTGACGTAGTCACCGAATCCGGGGGTATCGATCACGGTCAGGCGGACTAAATCGCAATCCAGCGTTAGCGGGTCACTCGGAGGGGAATGACTAGACTCGAATTCTATCCACCTTTGAAGAATTTCTCCTCCAGCTCGGCCTTGGTGATCTCAATCTCGACGGTACGGTCAACCTGCTTCTGGTGGCGGCGCTTGTGGTCGGCGTAGTTCTTGATGGTGGTGGAGAACAAGGTGTTGATAAACGTGGTCTTTCCCAATCCCGACTCTCCAGCAACCTAACCTCGTTAATTAGTATTCCGGTCGTGCCAGCACGATATGATTCGATTCTACCCACCATGATAGTGAAAGCCGCACCCCGTTTAGCGACGATCTTGTGCCTGCCGGATAGCTGTGGTTAGGATCCGCCGCTCCGCTAGATAGGAGCCTATCAGAACATACCGCTGGTTGGGGAGCTGTTATGGATGCAATTAGTACTGTGCTCATTGATCCAGCTCACCCCAGTTCAATGGCATCACTTACATTGGCAATCCCGATGGGGGATGCGGAAGCCGTTTCTGCGGTGGAGGCCATGATAGTCAAGGAGGGTTGATGGGGGGGAGGATGATAACAGATCAATGAACAAGACCAAGCAACAAGTTCAATGGAGAGAATCGGCAAAAGGCAAAGCGAGCGAAAGGGAGAAACGAAGCAAACAACCAAGGCAGGCCGAGGAGTAAATTAAACGGGCCAACAGGGAGCGAAGAAAGGGAGACGATTCAAGAAGATCGAAAACCGTTCGAGTTGGCAGTCGCTGCCCCTGAATTGCTGGAGAAAGCAAACAGAAGCAAACAAGCGAGCGTGACTGCTCCGGGGTCGCCCTAGTCCTGATGCGGTTAGTCGGTCTCGGCGTCGGATTAACCGCCGGAGCTGTTCGCTTTGGGAAGTTCCCGTCGGGAATCTTTTGATTCGATTTTATTTTTTGAGATCCGACGGACCAGAACATTGAGCAGTCGGCGACCATGAAGACCAATTTCAAGGTGAGTGACAGTCTGCCGCCTCGGATGGCGTATCCCATTTTTTCTTCTATGTATCGGACCCTCCCCTAACGCCGTTCTAGTTCTCCAACCTTCTGGGGACGGTCTATCGCAAAGGAAATCTTCTCTTCACCCCCGATGGCACTACTCTGCTGTCGCCAGTCGGCAATCAGGTCTCGGTCTTTGACCTGGTCCAGTATGTATTCTCTCTATGCTCTGCTCTGCACGACATGTACTAAACATCCTGCGCGCAGCAATACATCCTACACCCTCCCGTTCGCGCATCGCACCAATATCGACCGTCTAGATCTTACTCCGCAAGGCAGCCTTCTGCTCACCATTGACGAAAATGGCCGCGCCATCTTGACCAACTTCCGTCGCCGAATTGTCATCCATCATTTCTCCTTCAAAGGCCGTGTCTCCGCCCTCAAGTTCTCACCCTCCGGCCGACACTTCGCCGTAGCAATCGGGCGACGATTGCAAATCTGGCATACTCCGTCGTCGCCCGGTGCCGACAACAATGGCGAGATTGAGTTCGCGCCGTTCATCTTGCACCGTGAACTTACCAGCCATTTTGACGACATCCAAAACATCGAGTGGTCTAGCGACTCGCGCTTCTTGTTGACGGCCTCCCGGGATTTGACGGCGCGAGTATGGAGTATGGATCCGGAGGAGGGGTTCGAGCCCACTACGCTATCGGGCCACCGTCAGGGTGTTAAGGCGGCATACTTCTCGGCGGACCAAGAAGCGGTAGGTTTTGTGTATACCCGTCCCGCAGTTCGCAGCTGACGTTATCAGATCTACACGGTCAGTCAAGACGGTGCGCTCTTCAGATGGGAGTACGTTACGAAAAAAGACCCGGACACGATGGAGGATATTGCCGAAGCCCGCTGGAGGATTGTCAGGAAAGACTTCTTCAACCAGAACGACGCCAAGGTCAACTGCTCTGCCTTCCATGCGCCCACGAATCTTCTGATCGTCGGTTTCTCCAACGGATTGTTCGGACTCTACGATTTGCCGGAATTCAACATGATCCATCAACTCAGGTAACATCTATTATCTATCGGCATGAAACCAAGCAAATGACTGACGAGATATAGTGTATCTCAAAGCAACATCGATTACGTGACGGTCAACAAATCGGGCGAATGGCTTGCATTCGGCTCCTCCAAGCACGGCCAATTGCTCGTGTGGGAGTGGCAATCGGAATCGTACATTTTGAAGCAGCAGGGTCATCTGGATTCCATGAACGCACTTGTCTATTCTCCCGATGGTCAGAAGGTCGTGACCTCCAGCGATGATGGCAAGGTCAAAGTTTGGGACGTCAAATCCGGGTTCTGCATCGTGACGTTTACCGAGCACTCCAGCGCCGTGAGTGCCTGCCAATTTGCCAAGAAGGGAAGTGTCCTCTTCACTGCATCGCTGGACGGCTCCGTGAGGGCATGGGATCTCATCCGGTACCGCAATTTCCGAACCTTTACAGCGCCATCTCGGCTGTCCTTTTCCTCGCTGGCCGTCGACCCCAGCGGCGAGGTGATCTGCGCAGGCTCTCCCGACTCATTCGATATCCATGTGTGGTCTGTGCAGACAGGACAGTTGCTCGACCAGCTGTCCGGCCACGAAGGGCCCGTGTCCGCTCTGGCATTCGCCTCCGACGGCAACCATCTGGTTAGCGGTAGCTGGGACCATACCGTTCGTCTTTGGAGTATCTTCGGTAGATCCCAGACTAGCGAGCCCTTGCAGCTCATGTCGGACGTCCTGAGTGTGGCCTTCCGACCCGATGGAAAGCAGGTTGCCGCCTCGACCCTCGATGGCCAGCTGACCTTCTGGTCGGTTGCTGATGCCGTGCAAGAAGGAAATGTCGATGGACGCCGAGACATCTCCGGAGGGCGCAAGATGAAGGACCGCCAGACGGCCGCAAACTCTGCCGGAAACAAGTCTTTCAACTGCATCACCTACAGTGCGGATGGCAGCTGCATCTTGGCCGCCGGCAATAGCAAGTATATCTGTCTGTATGACGTGACGACAGGGTCCATGGTGAAGAAATATACCGTCTCCTCCAACACCTCGCTTGACGGCACCCAGGAGATCCTCAACAGCCGCGACATGACCGAAGCAGGCGCGCGAGGTCTCCTCGACGAGACCGGCGAAGCATCCGACCACGAGACTCGCGTTGACCGCAGCCTGCCCGGCGCCAAACGTGGCGATGCCGGCGCTCGAACTACACGGCCTGAAGTGCGTGTCACGTCGGTCGACTTCTCTCCTGCCGGACGCGCATTCTGTGCGGCTTCCACCGAGGGACTGCTCATCTATAGCCTGGACACGGATTTTGTCTTCGATCCCTTCGACCTCGACATCGACATCACCCCGGCCAACATCCTGGCCACGCTGGAGGGCGCCAAGCAGGCGCGCGCGACGAATACGGTGGACGACGACAATACTTTCTTGAAGGCATTGATCATGGCCTTCCGGCTGAACGAGGCCAAGCTTATCCGCGTGGTCCACGAAGGGATTCCTCCCGCCGACGTTGCCCTTGTCGTCCGCGCCGTGCCCACGGTCTATCTCCCGCGTCTCCTTCGGTATGTAGCCCACGCTGCCGAAGAAACTCCGCACCTGGAATTCAATCTGGTATGGATTGAATCTCTCCTGAGCAGCCATGGACGCTACTTCAAAGACAACTCGGGCACCTTCGCGTCGGAACTCCGTGCGGTGCAGCGGGCCCTAGATGATATCCGGGAGAACCTAAAGCGGCTGGCGGAGAAAAACGTTTACGATCTCAACTATCTCCTGTCGACGCCGGTGGTCGCCAACAAGAAGCAAAAGACGGCGGCAGACATGATGGCCCTCGAGAATGACGAGGTCGTCACTGCTGCCGAGGACACGACGGCAGAAGACGGGGAAGCCGATTGGATTGGGCTGGAATGATTGACTTGACTAACTGTCTTGCTTGTATTTATATCCCTTGCGTTCTACTTCCCAGTCATTGGCACCGTTGCATTTGCGTTTGGCGTTTATTTGTGGGATGATATACCTGGAAAGATAAAAGGAGGCAGCTCAAAAGTCTGTTTGATTTATGATAGAGAAGTACATAACGCACAACATTTTCTGTATCCCTGCTGATGCTCCCGTTTCTTTCTTCTTTTCCACTTTACAGTTCTTTTCTTTGTTTGATCCATTGCGTAATGCCTGTCACGGTTGCACACAATAAGCCGCCTGTCTCCATCCGGCCCATCTGGCCTTCAGTTCTCATATTCACTGCTATCGCCAACGTCAACCCTGGTCACGGTTCCAAACTTTTCCCTCCACGAGCCGTGAAGACCAGTCTGGCCTCGGCACATTCCGCTTGCTTCCACCAAAGGAGAGTGCAGCAGTCGCCTAGTGCATATGGTGAGGAGCCCGTGCCCTACATCCGTGCAAAAGAGAGGCTGATGATGTCTGTTGATGCCGGCAATCTCCTCTTGCTGGCTCCGATTCGGCTTCCAATTCCTGTATCGGAGCGTCTCCCTGCTGTCTGCATAAAAGCGCTCTCTTTCTCCCCTCTTCGACTTCTACCTCTTTCTCTCTCTTTCCTCACCATCTTCCTTCCTCCCCTCCCACTCATCTCCTTCCCACCTAAACTTGCTTCATTCTCTCCAGCCTTTCTCATTCTGAAAACCTTCACAATGCTCGCTGCTATGGACTGGGCCTTTGATAGGTCTTTGTGGCCGGCGTACTTCGTCGCCTGCTTCGTTTTCTATCTCACCGTGCG
This sequence comes from Aspergillus melleus, assembly GCF_016097325.1. NCBI lineage: Eukaryota > Fungi > Ascomycota > Eurotiomycetes > Eurotiales > Aspergillaceae > Aspergillus > Aspergillus melleus. Next base: position 231,876 of record NW_025763377.1, read on the forward strand.
TCCTTACAGCAAGTCGTACCTCGATGTGCCCACTGTCAAGTTCAACAAGTTTCTCCCCAACTTCTTTAACCGTCTCCTGTTCTTCATCGATGCTCCTGCTATGGTCCAGTATGGCTACACTCACGTGAGTATCCTGTCTTTGCAGAATCAGTGGATCTCGCCTGTACTGACAATATCTGTAGTTCGCGGGCAAGCCGTTCCAGATTTTGAAGCCTGATGGAGACTTGATCATTCTTCCTGACAAGTACATGGACGAGATCAAGGTTCTGCCTCCTAACAAGATCAGTTTGCTTCATGCTCAGCATCGGGTTCGTGGATAAATCTTCCTATCGTTCTCATCGCCCTTTTACTGATGCTTGCTTTGCGCTATAGAACGTTCTTGGCGAATATATCAATATTCTCCTCGACAGCCAGCTGCCTGCCTTCACGGTCGCTAAGAAGCTGACTCCTGCTCTGAGTAAGTTTGTTCTTTGGACATTCCCTCTGCCTGACTACTTGGGTCAACCTAAAAAATTCATACTGACTTCTTCTCAGACCGCATTGTCCCTCGCACCATCGATGAACTGACGAACGCATTCCCCACGGTGATTCCTGAATGTAAAGGTATGAGCTAATCAATACCTAAAAATATCCACTTCCCAGCTAACAAATCCAGATCGCTGGGTTCCGATTGGTCTCTATGACACGATCCTGTCTCTCATGAGCCGCACCACTTCCCGCATCATCGTTGGCGATGACTTGTGCCGTGACGAGAACTGGCTGAACCTGCTCATTCGCTACACGAACAACGTTGGCATCACCATCTTCTTGCTTCGTCCCTTCCCTAAGGTCGCGCGTCCCCTGATTGCCCGGTGGCTGCCCAGCGTTCGCAAGCTAGCCGAGCAGTTAGCCTACGCCACGGACAAGCTCTTTGTGCCCATGATCAAGGAGCGTCGTATCAAGGAAGAGACCGACCCTAACTACCAGAAGCCTGACGACTTCGTCCAGTGGATGATGGACGCTGCTGACAATGAGTATGACAAGCGCCCCGAGGTTCTTTCCCAGGGTATCATGACCATCGTCGCGTTGGCAGTTGTGCACACCAGCACCATGCTTACCACTCACGCCATCTATGATTTGATCCTCATGCCTGATGTTCTCGAGACTTTGCGTCAAGAGATCCCCGAGACTCTCAAGGACGGCTGGAAAGGGACTACTCAGGCTCAGTTGCTTTCGCAGCGTCGTATGGATAGCTTCTTGCGCGAGTCTCACCGTTTCAACCCTACCTCTGAAGGTATACCTTTACTCCTCACCTCATCCATTCGATCAACCCTGCTAACTCATCGCGCTTAGTGACCGCTCAACGTATCTGCCTCGAAGAATTGGTTCTCTCTGATGGCTTCGTCCTCCCCAAGGGCTCTCACATCTGCTTCCCCTCCGGTCCTATGTCGCGCGACTCCGAGATCATCGAAGACGCCGATACTTTTGATCCCTGGCGGTGGTGCAAAGACGTCGAGGCCCCCAACTACCTGGTCACTATTGGCCGCACCAACATGCACTTCGGCTATGGGCGTCAGGCATGTCCTGGCCGCTTCTACGCCACCAATACCATCAAGGCTATCCTCAGTCGCTTTCTCATGGAATACGACTTCAAGTTCGAGCGTGATATGAAGCGTCGTCCTTACAATGTGACTAACGGTGATCACATCATGCCGAACATGAAGACTCGTGTTTTGATCAAGGAGCGTGGCGTGAAGATCTGATTGTAGTTGCGATTGCTCCTTGAGTACTCGTTCGTTCCCCTGGTCTTCTTTTTTACCTGTACCTGTTGACCGACCTTGACCTGTATTGTTTGGACGTGCAGAGTCTACATGTTTTGTTTTTGCCCCGACTGTCCTGTCCTGACTACTTAGGTAGATAAAGTGACTAGAATGACATCTTTTTGAATTGATCTATTCGATTGGTAGACACGTAAATGCTCCTTGGTCCTCTTCTCTTCTCTTCTCTTCTCTTCTCTTCTCTTCTCTTCTCTTTCCTTTCCTTTCCTTTCCCTTCTTCCCCGTATATACAACCAAATCTCGGTGTACTAGATGATACATCATAGAATAGCCACTGCATTCGGCGGACTCGCGACTCCCCCAGGTACCTATCCATCGTCAAGAACAAATCATCAGCAAACCATATCACAACCCGAGTCCAACCCCTCATCCCCGGAAAAAAATCCAACAAAAGGTCCAAAGACAAAGTGCAAAAGAAGAGGGCGGAGGAAAACTCACATTCAACGGCACACTCGACAAGAAAAACGACCACCTCCCCTTCTCCCTACAATACGTCGCCAAATCCTCTAAATCAAAATACTCCCCAATCGGCATACCCCAACCCGCCAAACACCACTGATGCAGGGTATGATCTAGCGGGGCATTCTTATGCAAGATAGGCGACGGCTCAAAACTCGGCGAATCGCTCGCAATCGCAGCGAACTGGTTCTCCCAGAGCCAGCGCAGGGTTTGTTCGCCGTTCTCGACGCCGCAGAAGTCTGCTGTTGGGCGCTGTGCAAGGGCGGTTTCCTCGCTAGCGGAAAGGGCGTCGTATGCGGCTGTGAAACCGGTGCGGATGAAGAGGATGTCGCCGGGTCGGGGATGCAGGTTTGTTTCTTGGATGATTTGTTGTAGGGACGAGAGTGGGATCGTGCTGGTCGTGAAGGGCGTGAGGGGGATGGAGTGCTTAGTTGCCCAGGTGGCGTAGTCGATGAGGATGCCGCGGCCGACGATGCCGCCTTTTTTAACCCATGCTGGTTGTTTCCTGAGGTTAGCTGTTTTGTTGGTGGAGTTGGTGTGTCGGCGTGGATGGGCTTGGGATAACTCAAATGTTGGATGATCCAGAGACTGAAATGGTGGAAAGGGAGGGAAAGCGTACAGTCAATTCCAATGACGTGCTTAGTTTGCAAATCCTCTAATTTGTTGCCATTGAAATAACACCGATGTTTTTGATTCCCTGCAGACAGTCAATCAACTACTTAGCAATTCATCTCTCTCCCTCAAAAGCCGAAACTCAAGAAAACCGCCTGTGTATCTCACCATAATGTCGAAACCCATCCCACTGACTACTCGTCTGCGTATTAAACACCAAAACATCATCATTGACGCTCCTTGGGGCCCGGTTCACAAATTCCCTCGAAAACGGCTTGCGCCCGAAACTCGGGCTCTTGATGCGATCTAATGGCAGGTCCAACGAGAAGCGCACCCCGTCGCGGATCTCCTCCGCAGCAGCGCGTCGTACAGTCTCTGGTGTGAGCAGGTTGAGCATGCCGAGGTCGTTGTCGCGGCCGAAGAGGCCCCATGCGTTTCCCGGGGGCCCGGCGGGGTCAAGGGTGAGATTATCGAAGGTGGGGATTTCGGGCATTGCCGGTGTTGGGATGGAGGTTTGTCGTAGAACTGTATAGACAGAAAGATTGCGGGGAGAAGAGGAAGTACCTCGAATGAGCCGACGGTTAAGTCGTTATATACTCCGGGAAAGCTCAAGAGCGGATAAATATCCGACTCCGCATTGCTTATCTGAATTTGCGGGGAAGGAAAGGAAAAGGTGTCGGGTCAATTGTGGCCGAACTATCTTATATACGACCCGACATGTGCCTATTTTCTACAACAGCGCAAATCTCATTATTCAAGGCCCTGCCGCTTTAATATTCCTATGGGAAACTTGCTATGTGTGTATTCTACATTACAGATAATCAGTGGCCAGTGGCCAATACGCAAGGACGATTCCTTGTCTACAAGCATCTAGATTTGGAACGGTAAAAGAAAAAGACAAAGAAAAAAGAGCAGAAAAACGGCCATTTCGATCAAGCATACCAGAGAATATATAGAAAATTCAGTCTTTTAGACAGGCACAGCTTAGCTGTCACCGAGAATATCTATGCGCTAGGGCAGAAAGTTAAATCAGGTTCATACAAGGGTTCCCTTGTCCTTCTAACATAGGGACCTCTATGACCTGGGGCTGAATGCAAACCAATCAGGTGCAAGGGCTCCTCCTTCTAATAGAGATGCCTCGCTCTAAGCAGACGTACTAGCCGAGGCCACAGCACTAGAAGTAGGCATCATATCGCCAATATCACCCATTCCAGCCATGTTCATTTCGAAGTCATCGTTAACTTCACCACCATTCTCAGTCCAGTAACCCTCAGGAGAAAGGCTATCGTCGCGCTTGGCGTTGACACCGATCGAAATCCAAGCAAAGATTCCATCCGAGGCATTGTCACCCAGGTACACATACTCCATAAAAGGGTCCGTGTCATCGGCCTCGGTCTCCAAGATACTATCCTCCGAGTTTGTGGTCAGGTCCTGGGTGTTGGAAGAGTATGGCGAGTATTCTTCGACGGCGCTGATCAAATCCTGATCGAAGAAGATTTGGCCCACGTGAGACGAGTGTCCGTCGTAGATACCGGCAATGGTTCCGTTGGGAAGAATCTTGGTTTCGTTCGCCGGGTGGGTGACCACTGATAGATTGTTAGTATGTTATTGATTATGGAAAGAGATAGTGGTTTCTCTTACCGTGAATGTGCGTAGCACGGCCGGTATAGTGACCAGGGAAGATTGATTCGAATCGGACAACACCATCACTGCCGCTCTTCTGGACACCGCGAAGGAAAGTGGTGTTCACGTTGGTGGTATCATATTTGTTACCGTTTCCACTAGCGACAACGCCAGAGTAAACGCCCTATAAGAGGAATAGGTAAATATCCACCAGGAATGATGACGCAGCCGTTAATCCGGACTTACGGTGGCGTTACAGTGCCAGATATCAGTATAGATATGAGGCAGAGGCTGACAGGTATTGGTGTCAATCAGCTGAATATCCATGAAAAGCGGAATACCAGCCTGGTCTTCCACGACATTATCACGGATGAGCTCGCCAGCGATGTCTAGAAAGTGTCAGAATGGGATATCTAAGATGTATCTTGGGAGGCTCACAGTATGGTCCTTGAGTGACCTCGGGCTGAACAATGCAGGTTCCCTCAGAGCCGAACAAAACCCGCGGATCAGTGGAAGGGTCAACATGAGTCAAGTTAGAATGGTGGTTAGTCGCCAAGGTAGAGTCCAAATCGCGAGCCTTCAGGTATCCCGAACCTAGAAGCTGAGTTAGATTACTTCCTTTTCCATTGATGGTGGATGACACGGGGTTCACAATCACCGGTAGCAAGACCGCGCTTGCGTCGCAGCTCTTCCACAGCGGCTTGGCGACGTGCAACGTTTGGATTCTCGACACCACGCTTTTCGAAGCTGGAAGCACAGTGGGAGAGATCACGGGCCTGGACAGGAACACTCTTCAAATAGGCAGCGCGCTCGGCAGCTTCAGCCTTGACATCGTGTCCGGGATGAGCGAGTCCGAAGCCGGCGATACCAGCAAGGGCAAGTGTGAAAGCGGAAGCCAAGTGAACCATTTTGCGGGAATGGTGACCAAAGTCTGGGAAGTCTGAGAGAATTGAATAAGGATTGCTCTTGATAGACTTGCAGGTGGACATCAAGCTGGCATTTATACCATGCCTTCACATATTCATCGCTTGACAAGCCATGCAATCAGAGTCAGGGGCAATTGCCTGGAGAAACAAGGTGACGAATTGGGCATTTCCAATTCGTGAAGACGTTTCATCACCCCTGGTGTGGAGGACATCAACCGCTTCAAGGCCTTTTCTGGATGCGATATTCGTAATCTTGCAGCATTAGCAGGAAATGCGGGCGTAGGTACCCGCCGCAACTAGACGAAGGTTCCGTTAATCAACTTGAAATAGCGGCGACATTGCGCGTATATACTATGCGAAATAGGCTGTGTGCCAATAGGCTGTTGCCTTTTGCTAAACGTATGGAGAAAGGATCTACGGGATGAAAATAGGACTTCCGCGCCTCTTTGCAACCCGTTTAGTAACTCCTACTAGACCATATTAGTATTACGATTATGATGTCCGTGAGCCCGTGTTTTCAACGAGCAGGCTCTCTGCAAACCTCTTTTGCTGTTTAGAGCACATGCCTTCTATATGGTTAATGGCATTGGAGAGCCTTATCCGCTTTCAATGCCAATTTCTTCATTTACAGGTCTGTTTGTGATATCCTTTCAATACGGGTTTTAGAAGGACTCGTATACGTATAATAGAGCCTCTCTCTCCACCTTCCAACCCTTGGCACGGCAAGATAGATATCATGTATTCATACACCGTAATCTTCAGAAAATTGGCGCTCGCGAGAGCCCCATATACATAAGCGGAACCTACATTTACCTTAAAGCCGGGGTAGGGTGGGTCCCGCTAGTAGATCATCTCCCGTATCCAGTTTAGCTTCGGGCAGTTTTCAACCGATTACCTCATCATCTAGTTGCAAGTCATCAGCACGAGACTGGCAGCGCCCACTATTTGCCCACCTCTCAAGGCCGAATCGCTTTTCTGGCTTAGAAACACATCATTCGTCCAGTACAGTCTATTCAGGGTATACCAGTGGGGTATCCACACAGAAACGGCCGTGGGACCCTGGCCAACCACAGGACAATGAGCGACATCGCCAAAACGCGAATTGCCTGCAATCTCTGCCGCCGTCAGAAGGTAGGCAGTGTTCATAGCTTAATATCACTGCAATAAAAAAGCTACTAACTAAATCCTCTCAGATCCGCTGTGATAAGGCTAAGCCTGCTTGTGAAAACTGCCGTGACGCTGGCGTAGACTGCGTTTTCACGCCAATTCCACGTCGGAAAAAGCCCCGCGAGTAAGATGAACGTCCTATTCTATCATAATAATCGCTGTCGTTAACAATCATAGGCAACTTGAAGAGAATCTAGCTTATACAAGACAACTAGAGGAATCATTACGATCATTACACCGGAGAGAAATTCATGCTTTTCCCTCTCCGATACCTGGTCTATTCGATCCATCGGGATTTGAAACCTCTTTAACAGCATTTCTATGGCATCTTCAATATTGTACCCCCGGGGTAGCTCTGAATGCTCAACTGGCTTCCATTTTTGATTTCAATGACTTTGCCCGCCAGATCACATCAACTAGGCCACCAGGGGAAGAAGCACAAAGTACCAATCTTGCTTTACCACAGTGGCCAACTCGCTACGTAGTCGAGCAAGTAATTGGTCACTTCGCCAGAAGTCGATTGTACACCATATTCCCTATAGTCGAAATTGAGAGTTTGCCTTCCCTTCCCAACGCCATTTCTCTGGACCCTGACGCGGGAATCATGAACGCAGCGGATAGGGCATGTCTAGTAGCTTTCACGGCATTCATCACTCGAATTGAGCACCACGAACTTGCTTTCTTACACCCCGCTCCCGATTCCTATCTGCAAGCCGCACTTTCGTTGGTTCCACAACTGATCATGGATCACACCAATATTCGTGCCCTAGAGGCTCTTTCCATTATGGTTGGTCTACTAATGGTTTAGGACTTATCTGCCGTGCACTGACGTATGTAGGCACTCTATATTGCTCCTCTTGGCCAGCCACAGACCGCTCAGCTTCTTCTCTCTATGGCGATACGGATTCTCTACAATCTAGGAGGCCATACCATTCACAGCTCGCTCGACTCCTTATCACCTGATGCCAGGCGTCACCGTGAGCATTTAAGATCCTTATTCTGGCTCTGTTATTCGATAGATAAGGAAATGTCTCTTCGCAAATGTCAAGCCCCTCTCATCCACGACGCTGACTGCAACCTCGAACTCCCTGCATCATACACATCTGCGCCATCCCTGAAACCATTCTTCACAGATCAGCAGCAAAATCACCCTCAAGTTCTCTTCCCTTCAGACCTCCGGTTATCTTTGTTCAAATCCAAGGTCTACCAACTCCTCTACTCCCGGCCCAGTTTGCAAGCCTCTGTGGCCACAAGACTCCGCGTTATCCGAGAACTAGACCACGAGCTCCATGAACTCAAGGCGCAGTTTCCTGCTAGTTACCAACCGGAAACCGTTTTCGAGACAGGCACGAGCCTCGGCCTCTCTGATGCTTCTGCTCGCGGTCTCAATATCCGGGCGGTCACCGTTCACTTGGAATATTATCATTGCCTGACGAAGATTCATGGAGCTAGTCTTGTCGGTCACGATGTGACTGAGGAATCATCCGCTCCTTCGAGTCTGGAGTTATGTTATCAGGCTGCGCGGTCGACTCTTTTGTATCTGTGTCGAATGCCATTCCTTATCAATGAAGAAACTTTCTGGTTCGTCTATGCTACTTTTCTTTTCTCACACTTTCTTTAGTTATCTCCTGTGAACTGGTACTAGAAATTTGTACCCTATAACCTAACATGTTATTTGAATAGGATATACGCACAATTCCTCCTAACCGCCGTACTCGCTCTGCACTACCGCCTTATCACACGCCACCGTGACACCTCATATCCACATGAAGATCTATCCATTTTGAAAAGCACCCTCGATATCTTTGTCCAGATGAAGAACAAGAACGCAGAATCCTCGTCACGTCCCTTTGCGCCATTCATGATCACCGAGGCTTTTATTCGCTATTTGATCAACCTTTCGTGTTCGGTTGATGCCTGAGGGAGATGCATGGATATGTATACGGCTCTTCGCATGGTGCATGAGACACTACTTATCCCGAAAAGCTCTGCCAACCCCACGTGCATGTGAGTTGAAATTATCAACATGGATTCCCGCGGAGATTATACCCCGGGACTCGTCAAATAGTGCCATAAGCTCAGGGAGCGCTCGCCCGTCAGCGATCCTTAGTCCTTAAAGGCATTCGCTGTACTCTACCTTGGATACTTGAATCTGAGTATGTAGAGGGTAGAGTATCAAGTTAGAGATATAATTATATCACTGAGTATTCAAATACCTTTTCCAAGGTTAATTAGATTGTTGGTTTAGCACCAGGAAGGAGACGAAATATTGATATAGCTTCAATGTACTATATTTATTCGATTATTTAATTTAACTTTCTTTGTTTAGCCTCGATTTAGTGACCTGTCCCAGGCGCTTAGGGCATGCTCAGGTCTACTGAGAGCGAGAAACGGCGAGGGGTGAGCACTAAAACAGAAAGAGGAAGTGAGGTAGCTGAGCTGGGTAGAGAAACAGGTACTCGTCACATCCGCTACAATATCATTCCGCGGTTCATGTACACTTGTAAGTTGGCGTGCTCTTTCTTCACGAGTCTTGTCCGGCGACAGCTGCGGCAGCACCCCTTCCGCGCCCTCGGTTTCCAGCTCCTCGCTCCGATCCTCCTCTTCCACGTCCACGTCCACCACGACCACCTCTCGGCGGTGGCACCTGCGAATAGTTCTGAGGCCGGAAGTTCGGGTTGTTTTTCACGACGCCAGCCTCCGGATCAGCATCCACCTGGTTGTATCCTCCCCGTCCTCGATTCGCTCCTCCACGGCTGCCGCGGCCGCCGTTGGGTCCGCCGCGACCTCGGCCTGCGCGGTTCGAGCCATTCTCCACTTCGACGACATGAGGCCGGAAAGGCAGGCTAGTCTGCGCGCCTACTCCGTTGGAGGCGCCACGTCCGCCGCGTCCGCGACCGTTGACGCGACCATTACCCAGTCCCGAAACAGCACCGCGGTAAGAGTGGCTCAATGGCGCAGGCGCCGGTGCCTCTTTCAACGGTCCTCCAAATCTAGAAGTACCGCCAATCGTCAAAGGCGTCGGTTGGGTTTGCTGCTGCTGATTGGAAGCCGCACGAGTGTTCGCAAGCAGTTGCCGGTACGAGATGTTCAAGACCGAAGAGGCCAGCACGGTTTGACCGCGGAAAGGAGAGCAGCGATCACCCAGTGTTGTGCCACTCATGAAAGACACATCGAAGACAACGTCGAGGAGAACGGCCCGCGACGTCCGTGTGAGTCCAACAACCGTGCCTCGCGTAGCGATAGGCACCTTGCCGGAATCTTGAGCGTAAACTACCCGGTCACCTAGCTTAAACGTCTGGTTACCCAAGCGTTGCTCGACGTCGGAAGGCCGAAGGAGAGCACTCCGGGGAACGCCCTTGAGCTTCTTGACCGTCATCTGAGCTTGGTTGACGCTGATCTGGTCCGCATCTTGTTCAATCAGCTTCACGATATCCGAATCAAGCTGTTCGGCTTCCAAAGGCACTCTCTCGAAGTTCTTGGCTTCCATGGATTTGAGCCAGTCGCGGATCTCCTTCATTTTCAGAAGGGCAATATCTTCGGGATAGAAATCCGTAGGCTTGTACCGGTCGTTTTGCGGGTTGCGTTGAATCCCCGCGATAAACTCGGGGAAGTTGATCATGTACTGCTGGAGCAATTCGACCGCCTTGGGGCTGAATTCCCAGCCAGACTCACCTCGCCGTGAGTATCCAAGGACCTTTTGCTTGCGCGCTTCGAACTTAAGGTTGAGACCGAGGTTCACCCGCTGCCCTTCAATATCTACCGAGAAAGAAGACGTGATCTTGGCCAACACCAAGGGGTTCAAACGAAGGTTGCGGGCAATGGCGTACGACGGCATGTAAGGGCAGAGCCTCTCGGCGTCCCTAGCGCGCTCCCGTCCAAATTCCGGATCCCGACCCTTGACGGATGCAAGCAATCCATTCACCTTCCCTTGCTCGTGTCCGGTCACATGGACTGGCCGTCCGTAATTGAAGTCTCCTAGGAAGAATGCTCGAGATCCTTCGGGGAATTCTTGCTCAATAGGGAGGGCCTCCCGTTCGATAAAGCGTTCATCGGGGTTAATGACATCGTCGACGATCATCTGGAGCGCATAGTCCGTCTCCTGGCCAGGAATGTCCGCAAACTCCTTGATAGTGGACCCTTCGTCGGTCTTGATCAGACCCTTGAGCGGCTGCACATGCACCATGGCTTCAACGGGGCCGATGATGGTGCCAAGCCCCCGGCTGTAGGTCCCTTCGATCTTTTCTGCCTTTTTCTTCCACTGGTTGATCTGTACATCGGTATGAGGAATAGAAACAACGTGCTGCTCACCCTCGGGTAAGATGTAATCAAACAGCTCGTCCGAAACGCGAACAACATATGCTTCCTGCAAGAAAGGATAGTTGACGTAGACTCGCTTTCCTAGCTTGGCCTTTGCAAGCTCGGTATTCGAGCGGCTTCCGGGGTCGAGGATCGTGATGACCATGCTTTCGTTGCGGCTCTCCTGCTGGAAAACGCACACTCCGTGGAAGCCTAACTGGCCAACATGGGGCAAGTACTTCAAGCTCGGGAAGCCTGCCAATGCCGCGGATCCAAGCTGTACACCATCGACCAATCCAATGTACGGCTCCAGGCCGTCCATGGTAGGCAGATCGAAAATGTTCTCGATACAATGGCAGCTAGGAATATCCGGGAAAATGCCCGGAAGCGACGAGGGATAAACGTACTGCACATCTGGCGAGTAAGTGAACTTCAGACTGGCCCCGAATCCATTGCGCGCTTTTTCTTCCGGGGTTAATAGATGTTCCTTCGTTTTCAGCGCGTCCAATAGGCGGTCTTGATCAATAAATGGAATCTTGACCACGGCTTCCCACTCCATCTTTTTACCGTTCATATCCAGCTCAAAGTCGCGCGGATAGAAATCAATGATTGGTGACTCCTCCGACGTCATCAATTCCCAGTACGCCTTCGGCACGGTCTTCTTACTCCGATCAGGCAAAACCCCCATAAGCTGCTCGTAAGGCTTGAAGGGTCGGCCAAGCTTGAAGTTCGTGTCTGCCTTCAGTCCATTTTTCACGTCTGAAACAGGTCAGCAATTGCATCTTGGGGGGAAACTTCGGTTGAAAAAAGAAAGAGTATGAAAACACACCGGAAATCATTGGGGCATAGTGAAACCCGAAGAACCACGGCCAAGACGCAATCCCCCTGTAGTAATAGTATAGAACCCATTGCAAACCTTGCACATAGTTCTCCGTGAGCTTTCGCATTTCTTCGTGATTCTCCAGACCCCACCCAAACTTCGTCACGTAGTATTTGTCTTTCCACTCCCGGAACTTCTCTTCGTATTTCTTTTCGGCTGCTTGCTGAGCTTCCTCGGGAGATAGCTCCTGCACCTTGGCGTTATCATACTTGCGAATGATACGCTGAACGGCCATCGAGGCCTCCTCATCTTCATCTTCACTGTCATCATCATCTTTGGCGGGTAGCTGCACCCTAATGAACCGTTCTCCATGGTCGTCGGAGACAGTGGTCCACGGGAGCCGCAGGTCATCTGCAAGCTGCTCAATAAACTTGCGGTCACGGGCCGGGAGAGTAGAAGGGAAGTCAAGAGGTTTGGTATCTGCTGCCTTTTCAGGTCGGTTCAGAACATACTTCTTGACATCCTTGAATAGATTCTTCTGGGCGGGTGTGATGGCGAGACCCTTGGGTTTCGCCTGAGACTCGGCATTTTCTTCAGCGCCATTCTTCTTGGCCCGGATCCATTGTGAATCCGAGTATTCGGCCTCGAAAAAGCGGAATTCCACATCGCTCAAGCCATCTAGAAGCACCCCAAGTCGTTCCATGTTAATCACACCTCCTTCGTTGATGTAGCCACCCATTTTGGGCAAAATCTCTTTGTAAATCTTGAACATCAATGCCAACGCGCCCTCATTAATATGCAAATTAGGCAGGTTGGGAAGGAAATCATTTCCCACAAAGAAAGCCATCAGGATGAAATCGTCGATAACCCGTTCCATGTCAAATGGGAAAGCCAAAGCGCCCTCTTTCTCCAGCTCTTGAAATTCTAGCTCCAAATATTCTCGGACCAGAGATAAATGTAACAAAAAGAAATTTTGATGTTCCAACTCCTTGGGCTTTTTCTGGACCTGACGTCCAAAAGTGACCTCCTCACGGAGCAGGGAAAAATGGGGGTCGTGACTCAAGAGACCCAACATGATGAGGTCCGCATCGAGGCCGTAAAGACAGTGACGAATGTTGGGATCATAACCAGGCTGTGCTTTCGCATGCCGGATGTATTCCATGATCTTGTGTTCTCCTTCTCCTGGCGTTTCGTGGCCCGAAAGCACAATCTCAACACCTTGCCAATCCTTGTCCTCCGAGATCTTCTTATTGATGAAATACTTCAATTGTTCGGTCAATTTCGCCATGAACTCCGTTCCTGGTGTAATACAATTACTATCAAACGGATCCTCCTTGGGCATCTCAATGCCCTGACTGATGGCCTTATCCTTCGCTACCTCGGCGTCCAACGCAGTTCGGAATCGTCTTGCGCGTTGTTGGTTCATTTTGGCGCGAGGAGCGACACCGTCCACCGCCATGAAAAAGAGCTTTTTCGGCTTGATCTTTCCGTACAGATGCTCGATGTAATTGAAAATCGCTATGAACATTTTATCTTCCGTCATGCGGAAAGTCGGAGAATCGCTGTCTTTGTGTGTACAGTTGTGAATAATACCGTTCATGTCAAGGTACAAATTGTCGAATTCGGGTATCCGGTTCTCTGCGATCAGGGTCGAGATGGACGGATACCGCTCGCTCAGCCATCGGAAGAATTTAGGAACACCCATGGTGACTCGAGAGCAGGAAAAGTAAGAAAAACTGTCGAATACCGCACTAGGTAAAACAAATTATTCAAGCAGCGGATGCGTCGTTCGTCGTTGCGATGGTCGTCGAAGTCGTCAGAATCCTAACAATGAAGAACCCAAGCTCCGAAGGCAAGAGAGTAATGCGGACGTGGGCTGAAGGGAATGACTGCAAAATGCTCAAAGTACAGTCCCAAGCGGAACGTAAAAGGAAAGGAAACAATCCAATTAAGAATAGAAAAGCCTGAACAGGAGGCGACGAGGCCTAGTAATTCGTGAGGGAACAGTGACTGATTTCAAGAGGAAAGAGAAAGAAAGAGGGTCAAGTGAGGTCAGCGGAGTGACTCGAGGTCTTCCCGGTTCTGACTAAGTCCAATTAGCTTTGACAGCCTGAGGCCGCCGGGTCGAGTGACGCTGCCAAGCCTGTTTGGCCCGAAGAGGACTAGCCCTTCGTGGGCGGTCATTAACGCGCCGCCGGCAGGAAAGTCGCGTTTCTGAGCAGAGCTCGACCGCAGCTCCAAGTCCTGCCACCCTTTACGTTGACGCCGGCGCTTCCCTCACAGACCCCTACTGTAACACTCCCGGTGTTACTTATCGCTCCTGTCATAAATTTTTCATCTACCGAATTATCCTATCTGGACTCCGGTCCCTTCAATCAGCAACTACCCCCAGAGAATCATGGAGCCCTACGAGGATGGTGCGATCCCCCGACATCGTCTGTCGCGCGAATATTCAACTCACCTTTCTTTTGCCCTAGGTTTTATTGAGGAGCAGGAAGAGCAGGAGGAGGAGCGTACTGAGGAGAAGATCATCAATGAAGGTATTTTGCCCTAATCCACTCTTTTCAGATCGGACATGGATGCTAAGAGAGTTTCGAAAATCAGAATACAAAACATGGAAGAAGAATGCGCCGTTCTTGTATGATATGATTCTCAGCACAGCTCTGGAGTGGCCCACTCTCACGACACAATGGCTACCCGACAAGCAAGAGTATGCGCTTTTCCCTTGCCTCCTGCGAATCGCTCTTGAGTCTGACATGAACACAGGGTGCCCGATAAACCGTATTCCACGCACCGCCTGTTGATCGGTACACATACGTCGAGCGACGCGCAGAACTACCTGCAAGTTGCTCACGTGCAGCTTCCTAACCCGACCACTCCCAACCCAGACGACTACGATGAGGAGCGCGGAGAAATCGGTGGCTATGGCGGAAGCTCCAAGAAAGCGCCTATGGAAATTAAATTCAACATCGTCCAAAAGATTGACCACAAGGGCGAGGTCAACAAAGCTCGGTATCAACCACAAAACCCTAATGTGATCGCCACGATGTGTACGGACGGGAGAGTCATGATCTGGGATCGCTCAAAGCACCCCAGTCTGCCCACCGGCACCGTGAACCCACAGATGGAACTTTTGGGACACACCAAGGAGGGTTTCGGTCTCAGCTGGAGCCCTCATGCTACAGGCCACCTCGTCACGGGTAGTGAAGACAAGACTGTCCGACTCTGGTAAGCTCTAACGAGACCCCCAATCCAGCCTCTGAGAACCCGATGTTGACCATTATCAAAAGGGACTTGACGACGTTCACGAAGGGTAACAAGGCCCTCAAGCCTACTCGTACCTACACGCATCATTCCTCTATTGTCAACGACGTTCAGTATCACCCCCTGCACTCCTCTCTCATTGGAACAGTATCCGACGACATTACCCTTCAAATTCTCGACATCCGAGAGGCAGAAACAACCCGTGCGGCCGCGTCGGCCGAGGGTCAGCACCGCGATGCGATCAATGCCGTCGCTTTCAACCCCGCTGCGGAAACTGTCCTTGCGACTGGCTCGGCTGATAAAACGATCGGTCTCTGGGATCTCCGTAACCTCAAGACCAAGCTTCACGCACTTGAATGCCACAACGACTCGGTCACCTCGATCTCTTGGCATCCGTTCGAGGAGGCCGTTCTGGCTAGTGCCAGCTACGACCGGAAGATCATGTTCTGGGATCTGAGCCGAGCGGGCGAGGAGCAAACTCCTGACGATGCCCAGGATGGACCACCCGAGCTGTATGTGATCTGGCTTATTCTACGGGGCCCTTGAATCGATCGCTAACTGAATTTCTGCGCAGGCTCTTCATGCATGGTGGACATACCAACCGGATCTCCGACTTCAGCTGGAACCTCAACGACCCATGGGTTCTTTGCTCCGCTGCCGAAGACAATCTACTACAGGTCTGGAAGGTTGCTGATGCCATTGTTGGCAAGGATCTGGAAGACGTTCCGACTGAGGAGATTGAGCCTTGATTGATTGATGCCCATATTGTTTAAAGAGGGTTTTGAAACCTATCGGCTTGAGGTCTTTTGTATTAATTTGTTACAAACTTACTGCGACGAGTGACAAAATATTAAATTTTTGAGCGAGTTCTTGTTCTCGCATCTTGTATCTGCCGGTCTATCCTATGCTCACAGTAGTCTTTCGATGTTGATTTACTTAACAACAATGTCCATTTCCATGCAACCCATATCAGATAGCAGAGAGTCTTATAGTTTGGAGGGCTTGCGGTTGAGCGCGAGATCAAAGACTTCGCCGAGCCGACGCAGCGTCTCGTCAGATATCTCTGTCATTTGTTAGCACAGTGTGAGAAGAACCATTTCCTATGTCATTGAAACTAATCAGAGAACTTACGATAGTGCACCACTATCCTCGTTTCAGACAACCTCAGGCCTTTCTGCCTGCCGATATCAGCCAAATCCGTCGGCTGGAGTCCTGCCGCTTTGATATCAACCCACACCATATTGGTGTGAACTGGATACAGCAATTTGCCGCCCCTATTAGTCCACATATCTGCTATCTTCTGAGCCTTGGCATGGACATCCCTCAACTTGCCGCCACCATGGGGCTCTGGTCCGAAAACTTCCTCTACGGCAACTCTGGCTGCTGCCGAGATAATCCCTGCCTGACGGATTCCCCCGCCAATTGATTTACGGAACCATCGCGCCTTGTCAATAAAGCGGGTTGGTCCCACGAGGATGCTGCCGATCGGCGCACCTAAGCCTTTTGAGAAACAAAGACTCACGCTGTCAAAAAGGCTGGTATACTCGGACAGTGTCCCAGCTCCCGATACAACCACATCCCAGAGCCTTGCCCCGTCAAGGTGGACTTTCATACCATGAGAATGGGCCCATTCGACGATCCGCCGAGTCTCCTTTAAGGGCATGACAAGGCCGTGAATGGTGTTCTCCAAACTGATTAGCCTAGTCGGACAGCGATGAATATTATCTCCCAAGATAGCATGGCCCTGGATCTCTTCCAGGGTAATGTACATGCCATTCCCGGGTTTAATCCCATAGACGGTTGCCCCCGTCCAGGCACTGACTCCCCCCGCTTCAGATCGAAGGATATGCGCTCGATCATCGCAAAGAACCGAATATGGGGCTTCGGTCAAGTGGCTTCGAATAGCCACTTGGTTGCCCATGGTCCCCGACATCACCAATAGCGCACTTTCATGGCCTGTGCGCCCGGCGATATACTGTTGAAGGGAATTTGTGGTGCTGTCTTCGCGGAAAACATCGTCGGATAGCGTTGATTGGGCAATCGCGTTCAGCATGGGCAATGTCGGCTTGGTGATTGTGTCACCTATAGATCTCCGTTAGATGCGAGTGCCCTGCGGTGTTTATGGGGCTATCCGTCGCCCACTTCTAAGATCAAACTCCGCCGCTCCTGCTCCTTGCCAGTGATTCGAGGTTGTCTCGTTCCAGGTGGATGACATTTTGTCTCTGTGCTGGTTGAATGAGGTGATCGGTAGAATCAGATGGGGATGAGACTGGTCTATATATATCAGGAGAATGCAGTGCTTAGCAGAATGGAGTTAAATCAAGGTCTGTGAGTTGTCGGATGCATCGGTCTTTTCCCGACCTAGTAGCATTAGGCCAGCCAATCCTACCGGCGAGATCAAGACTTGCTGACCTTCCTGCAGCAGCACTCGCATGATGTGATTCTCGTTGGACCTGATACCGATCTGCCATGATAGAGGGTCTCTATACTACCATGAGCCAGAACAAGCGATTTGAGTACTCTTAGCTATGGGATATCTCCCCGTGAGTTTTCTTATAACATCAGGAAGAACAAGTCAATTAATCAGGAATTTCCCTTTTCCTAGTCTTACTTGTCTTCCTGCAGCTGAAGCGGCAATAACGTGATAGCTGCTTACTCATCCCCCCGCCGACAAGCCTCAACGGGCGGACACCCATGATTGGTCCATCTGCGGGCGGTGAACATAAGCTCCGAATCGGCGTGGGCGGGGACCAATAGGCGGTGTTGCTGATAACCTCAGGCTCCCAGGCTCTCTCCGGTGACTTTTTTTTCGCTTTCTAGAATATTATCCTTACTTTTTTTTTATCGCTCATCTGATGACCATGTCTCCTACACTGTGATTGATTTTTCTTAAATTGTTCGCGTTTCTTTTCCCATCAACCTCTTGTTTCATTAACTACATCCTTCCTGCCTTCCGTCTCGAAATCCCATTTCCTCTCGTCTTTCTACGCCCCCACCATGGGTTCTGGATCCCCTCCCCCCACGGGCCCCAAGCCGAAATCTGCGATTCCATCTCGTCTGTTGAACGGCGGATCTCCTCTTCAACCTTCTCTTCGCAATCGTGATGCGCGCGAGCGTGAAAGTCTGAACTCCTCCATCATGTCCTCTTTTGCCCCTCGCATTCCGGTTGAGTTTGACTCGCCCGAGTCCAGCGCAACGCATGCCGGTGGTGAGTCAGCGGACCGTTCTGACGGCCGGGTCGGCAGACCGGCTGCGGCGAAGTAAGCTATTCGTGCGCAATTATCCTTGGATGAAGTATGTGCTAATCAGGAGGCTCTCGCAGACCGGTCCTGAACGATCCTGCCCGCGACCCTAGAGACGAAGCCGGTCCGTTGTCCCCGCCAGTCGCGAGCCGTCCGGAGAGCCCTTACACGCAATTCCCTCCGATAGATTTCGACGGACTGAGCTGGCCTTGTAAGTGACGAATGGTCGATCCGATCCACGGCTGTTGCTGTTCCTTCTATCTAATACGGTTTTGTCCGAACAGGCCCCGGCACGAGGGCGCGGTTGGAGTCGTCCCCGGAACAAGAGGAAGAACGAGTCCAGAAGCTGGCAGGTGCCGTGAAGACAATCTTGGAATGCGTGGGAGAGGACCCCGACAGAGAGGGGTTGCGCGAAACTCCCGAAAGATATGCCAAGGCGATGCTGTTCTTCACCAAAGGTTATGAAGAGAATGTGCGAGACCTTGTGAACGGCGCTGTGTTCCACGAGGACCACGACGAGTTGGTTATCGTCAAGGATATCGAGGTCTTCTCCCTATGTGAACATCACATGGTTCCATTTACTGGAAAGGTAAGAAAGATCTCTCCGGAATTCGGGATGTCTCATTAACCACATATCTGCGCAGATGCATATCGGTTATATCCCTGATCGTCGGGTGCTGGGTCTCTCCAAGCTGGCTCGTCTAGCAGAGATGTTCTCGCGACGACTTCAGGTGCAAGAGCGGCTGACGAAACAGGTCGCTCTGGCCATCTCGGAGGTCCTCAAGCCTCTTGGCGTCGGTGTTGTGATGGAATCGTCGCATCTCTGCATGGTGATGCGTGGTGTCCAGAAGACGAGCAGTACGACCACCACAAGCTGCATGCTTGGGTGCATGCGGTCGAGCGCAAAGACTCGCGAAGAGTTTTTGACTCTCCTGCATCGGAGATAGACCTTTCTTGCCCTTCACTCTGTCTGCGATAAAATACTTGTTACCCCGTTTTAACATTGGTTGGTATTAATGAGTTTCACGGAGTTTTGGTGGTTCACCTTTCAACAGGTTTCTTGGGTTTGGCATCTTGTTTCTTTATACGCCATGTGCTTGGAATGTTTCCTTGCCGATCTTGTTTACGACACATCTTTTCATTACATATTCAAAGACTCCCCATACACATCTTTGATTTTGCATGATACTTTGTGGTCTTGGGGGCATTCGCACCTATTTTTGGAATGACGACGATCAAAAGCATTCTTCAACAATTATATCACGGGTGATTCAACACCCGATTACCCAGCAAGAACTTGTGACCAAGCTTGGCTCTTGAGTCTAATTCTGTTTAACTAGAAAGACATTGTTATAGCTGGACAATTACAGACTACCACATCAACTTTTTGGCATGCAGATTGACTTGGGTCAGTCCTCTATCAAGGGGAAGACAGAGACGAAAAGGCAAAGCAAGTGAAAAGTGAACCGTAGATAACCTGGAAACCCCATTGATGAGCAGTCTGAACCATGGCCTGACCCACCACTGGAACAATTCACTGTCTGTGATCTGAACAATGCATTTGTGATTACAACAATCCAAGCAGAAGGGGGGATTCCTACTAGTGCTTGGTGATTTCACCAATGACATAAGCTACCATATTGGTTGCAAAACACTACCTACTCACTGACTTAAAGGACTTCTCCAGCAGTTTCTTTCCCCCCTCCTCCTTTGGCTATAAATAGGTGTTACCTCTCTTTTACCACTGCCCTTTCGCACACACTATCTCTTTACCCCAAGACCCTACTCTTGCCTTGGACTTACAGTTAACTCATTTTCTTAGCTCTTCCCCTACAAAGATCTCCTCTTACGCACGAGAACCGCGAAAGATCCTCTTTCCTTTCTGAACCGTATCTCTCAGGTAAGATTATCTTGTCTACTACCGTGTTGAATCTCCACCATGGCTCCTGTCAAGAACAACAAGGGCAAGGCTCCGGTTACTGATGGCCCAGCTGCACGTACCAGGTCTGTTACTAGAAACCAGGCGCCAGAAACCTTGCCTGCAGCTACACAGGCGTTGCGCAGGTCGCGGGCACCCAGACGGGATACCAACCCCGACACTCCAGCGTCATCTGCATCCGTGCAAAGGCCACAGGCTCGTTCTGAAACGGCGCAGATAACCAGACCGACCAGGTTAGTCTTGACGCACCCAAGTGATCAACCAGAGGGTTCTGCTGATGCTGAAACAGCCGATCCGGAAGCTTCTTGTTCAACTCCTTCGCAAGCATCGACGGCTGATTCTGAAGACCAACCTACAGGACAAAGGCTTATCTTGAGAAAGCCAAAGCCTCTGGTAACTGGACCTGATCTATGTCAGGAGATAGCTAGGGAGCTTCAGGCTCGGTCTCGTGTAATCACGTCGCCGGACACCCTGGAACTGGAGACAGAAATTCAGCGAGGCGTGGAGTCATTCAGAGAAGCTATCGCTAAAATCAGGAGATCCGGAGAATATCTGCGCCAAGGTGTGTCTGAGCTTCGTGAACGCCTAAGACGGCTGGATGAGCAAAGGCTCACTCCTACAGAAACGGCGGCCCAATCCCCGCCAGTGAACACCCCCAGAGTCAGGACCCTAAGACAAACAACCCAGGATATCAGAGCCCAAAGAGTCGTGACTCAAGGTGCGCCAGGGAAGAAAGCAGCCAAGGCAAAAAATTCTCGTGCAAGGAAGACACCTACTGCGACGAAGGAAAGGACTTCGCCTGAAACAAGTCAGACAATGGCAGAGACTGGACAGGATCGAGACGCAATGGTTAGCTTCCTTTCTGAGGGCGAGAATGACGCCATCGAAGCCCTAGTCCAGCTCTCTCAGAGTTCTCCCATCGTCTTCGAGGGAAATCCGGAAGATGGAAATACCTCCAATGACCGTGAAGCCACCGTATTCCAGCCACAGCCTCAAACTGAGCCCGCTCAAAGTATGGGAGCGCTAGCTGAAATGAACCGGTGCGATCAATTGCAGGCTTACCTCTATCATCAACAGAGGTTGGTGGGTATCCCTCCGGAGCAAATGATCTCAATGTCAGGCGAAATGGGTGCCCCAGCTCGAGGATCGAGTACTGGACAGGGAAGACCTCAAGGACCTGTTAACAGGCCTGAGAATCCATGTGTGGTGCAGTTCTCTTCAGAAGGTGGAGTAATAGCGCCAATCAACCCCCCTGCGCGGTACGAAGGTGTGCTACCCTTTCCAAGCTTCAGAGTTGATCTTCCGACTAATGAGCAGTCAGCGGCGGAGGCCTTGGACCTGAACGAAGTGATCTATGGCCCAGGCGGAAGACCAGATAAGTCCGAAGAACGTGCAATCCCTGTGGGTGACTCACTGGACGATTTTTTTCATCATCCAACCTCGTTTGCTAACAGCTCTCAGACACGGGCTACAGAGGAAGATCCAGGAATTTCTGGAGCTATGGGACAAGAGTCTTTTGATGACATGGAGGTCGATCAGGGAGAGAGCTCGGCTAGACCAATTGTAAGCTGAACCGAAGACACTGTGCTAGACAGGTTGCTTAGCTCCATCGACCTAGACGCAGGCTGGTTCTATCCAGAATCCGCACCGCCATACAGCGCGACACCAACGGATTCTACCCAAACCGACCCGTGACTCCCCCCATCGTCGATCGTCAAACACGGTTAGGGCTGCTCGCGCCCCCCGGCACCATGCACCGAAGCCCATCCGCAATCACCCCCACAAAGGGTTTGATATTTTGGCAGCTTTCACCGACAACGTCGAGATGGCTTGTATGCTCGCCGAACATCTAGAGCCCACCGACTTACTCAATCTATACGCATGCTCGAAAAATTGGAACGCATTCATCACAACATACCCCGAACTCATAATCCTTAAACGATCAATCAACCAAGCTCCCGAATCCGCCCATGCATTTCCCTTTCGCTGTTATCCCCTTTTATGTAAACCCAGACCCAAACCCAGCCCCAAGAATGAACTTGCGCCCAGTTTCCCCTGGCTGTCCATGATCATGGACCGCGAGCGTATCGTCCACTCGATCATGCAATGGATGAGACGGACAAGCTACGAAGTCCCGACAGGGAGCGGCACCGCGATCAAAAAGCTCTGGTTTCTCATGGACATACCCGATACGCGACGGCGGAAATGGACGATCCGAAATCGACAAATCTGGAGTGACATGGATCTGTTCTTAGCCGGCCTCTTCATGATGCAAATCGACTCGGCGCTTCAGGACGAAGACGAAGACGGGAACGAGCACGGCGCGATGCGGCGTCTCTTGATGGCTCAGAAGAGCCTATCGGTCCTGTGGGGTGTGCTGAGCGGCGAGATCTGGCAGTCCGAGCTCGAGGTCGTCCAGTCATATATTCGCTGGCGGTACGAACCTCTCCATCACGAGCGCAAGATGCAGAACATCCTAGGCGTTCCAAAAGCAGAGGTCGGACTGCTCCAGTACGAAGCGTATGGTCGGCACGGGCAAACTGATAGCAAACTGCACCGGCCCGATTCACTCGTCCTCAGGGAATTGAAGCGCCGGGAGCTTGACATCCCGAAGTTGTATCGGGAAGCCGTCGCGTTGGATGAAGGGGGGCCACACATGGCTGATGACCACCTCAGATGGGACATGGCCATGAAGGATACAATCGAGGGCAGTGGATTCGATTGGCGCGATGCAGTCAACTTGGATCGCCCGAACATTAGTTGAATTTATCCTCGTTTAGTGACGGGAATGGGTTGAATGCAAATCTAGCCGATTGTCCTGAAGGAACAAGCGAAGCCCACCCCGACGCTGCAAGCGAGAACAACAAAAGGGTTGATGAAAACCTCCAATGTCTTAACACAAAGATATTCGAAATTCAACTATTGGACCAATATAAGAAAAGTATTGTCTGTAAACTCTCGGGGCTTAAGAACAGCCTTATCTTGTGAACTGTTATCATGGTTCTTGTTTAACAACAAAAAATCGACATTCCAAGGTACAGTACATTCATTTGATTATCCCTACTAGAGGAAAGGGTAACCAAGCTAAAATTTATCGAAAATAACACGTTCACGGGAGCTCTAGTTTTTATTATATCCGAAGTAGAGTATCTAAAAAAGTCTTACGCGGAATCTATGTGATTCGATTAAAGTTATCTACCCGCCTACTAAGACACTATTAATAGCTGTTATCCCGTTGGGTTATATCGGGCAGATATTTGGTAGTAAATCCCTCTCTAATAATCTGTTAGGATTTGCAGAAATATAAGAAAGAAAGAAGAGAAACCTACATCTTCATAACTATATTCTTTTGGTTGAATCAGAGCTTTTTCAATAAGAAATGGCCACCAGGTGATCAAATACGGTATACCATCTCTGGTAATTACCTCTGGGAGTTCCCGCTCTGCCGTCGCCGGAGCAACACATCTGATCTGGCACGATAACGTTCTCCACAGAGATTCCGCTAGTCCTTGTGGACCGGGATAGATGCATGTCATTCTATATCTTCAAAAATAAAAATGAATAAACATGGAGAGGGACGCTATCAAGAAGTGGATTGAGGGCGTGGCCGCCGACAATCAAACATCCCAACCAACTAGAGATAGCCACGCTCGCGATGCTCACGGGGTGCAGGAATCGCTCCTCACCCCGCCAGGAACTTCTCTCCGACAGGAAGACAGAGCCAAACGAAGACATACGGGAATGGACGCACCGTCAGATATGTCTCGTTCTGATCCACAAAAACGACTTCGCCAGACATTGACCACCGGTGCAGAGGCCGCTTCGCTATCGGATCCACTTTGCGAAGATATCACTTTGTCTCCTTCGATAACCACACGTTCGGATCTGACACCCAGCGACCGGCCTCGACAACGGTCATCTAGTCCGAACCGTATCAAGTCTAATCTCGCGTCGGGCACGCCGAAAATCAAATACCTTCATGAGTCGGCAGACCCAGGCAGCGACTCGGCGAGTCAGTTGCTGGAGTTCTTGACTGCGGACAACAATGATAGATGGGAACCGGAAGCACACGAGATCGACAAGATCTCCACCGCGTCGTGTAAATGTGCCACCCAACTACGAAGCGAAGGCTCATGGATTATTGAAGTTGTTCGTCCGCTACTACAGTGTGTGATAGAAACACTACCTCTGGAGTGTTGGAGCGTGTAAGAAGGTACCTACAAGGCCGTTGCTCAGTCACTAACCAGGAATGACCCTACACAGCCAAACCGAATCTGTCGATTCCAAATACCAACGACGATACACGGCACGCGACACTTACAACCGTAAAGTTGACCTTGTGATCGGTTTCCCGACCGATGAGTGGTCGACTGAGTACGAAAGGATGACTTGTCGATACCCAGATGAGTGTTTCAGCCACATCGCCCATCCGCATACCGGCGCTCGATTTATTGGATCCGGCTTCGAAGTCAAGGCTTCTGATGGAAACTTGATCGAAGCGCAAGTTCAACTCGGTGTTTGGATGGCAGGATTGATTACCTGGGCGTGGGATCATCGATGCGGAAGTGCCCTACCACCGCCAGTGGTAGGGTGCATTAGCATCGGAGAGCGCTGGGAATTCTACATCATATATGGCGCGGAAAGCGTGGGAGCTAATCGACCTGAAGTACGTGTTTGGGGACCATTCTCTGACCTGGATGGTCGCACAGGGAGCTGCAAGGCAACAGCCATGTTGGCCAAACGATTGCGGCGGGTAATGGAATATAATGGGTGTCAGTATTTCCCACAACTGCTGAAAGCAATTACTTCCTGATCATTCCAAATGTCGGGGAATAAAGGCATTTTTCGATAAATAGAAGAATAATGTACGCAGTGACGGTTATCAAACAGTTAATGAATAGCTTGGCTGTAGAGTTAACTGAATGGAGTAGAAAGGCTTGAGTTTATCGACAGTTCTGTTGACGTATAGGCATATTTGCCTAGTCTAGGGTTTTTGTCGAGTTGGCAGAATGTGAACGTCTTTATTCTACCCACCGATTCAGGGAAAGTTATTAAATATTGAAATGTAAGAGAAAAGTTCGTGTACAGTTTGTTGAAATTGGTTCAAGGCTGGTAGAACCAACTGTCTTCTAATAGTGCCCTTGCACTCGGCCTGTCTCTTGGGTCGAGCTTCATTATCTTTAGCACAAATTCCTTGTCCTCCTGATGAATTTCTCGCACAGACGTGAGACGAAAAGGTCTAAGAGCCTCTGGAGGGCTATTCTGCATTACCCACATCAGAGCCGCGATTCTATCCTGGTCGGCGATCTCCTCGTACGATTTGGAAAATGGCCCAAAGCATCGATGATGTTTCATGAGAATCTTTACGTCGTATTCGTCGTCATCTGCTGGAACGTCTGGTTTAAAAATGTGGAACCCTTCCCCATACATCATGCTTATGAGCTGGGATGAATATAAAGTATTAGTCTTTAAAGATAGGAGAGCTCAACGCGATGCTAACTTGCCATTGCGCCGAAAGACCAAATGTCCGTTGCAGGACTCCACCTCATCTGTAAATGGGCTTCAGGGCTCCTGAAAATAGGCGTCCCGATGGGGTCTCCATTTTGGGCGTATGGAGAGTCCATATGAACGGTACTGCCAAAGTCTGCAAGCTGAACGTCACTAAACCGGACTTCACTTTGTCGATAGTTCACTAGTATATTGCCTGGTTTGATGTCTGTAGTCATTGTTTTCAGCTATTTGGAGTTGAAGCCCTCGAGGCATAGGCTCAGGGAACGTACCGGTGTGAACATAACCTTCCGCATGTAGAACAGCTAACGCCTCCAGGACCCTTTTCGCAACATATTTGACTTCGAGTCGCGTGAGCCTTTTGCTGTTTGATGCATCCAACAGATTATCATCGAGGTGTCTTAGGATGAGAGCTGGCGGACCTGGAGGGTCCTCGATCTCATCCAGAAGCGAGCGAAGGTACGGAGACAGGCCTTGGAAACGAAGAAGAACATTTCTCTCGTTCTGTAAGCGAAAATGTCGAACGCTCTTGACAACAACAGTCTCTGTATTTTGGGCTCTGCAAGGCTTCAAGCGTTAGAAAGGGGCAAGATATGGGAACCTAGGACCGGTACTACATTGCTAGCCAAATACTCTCCTGTAATTGCTTCGTTATTGTATAGAGTCCTTTTCTGCCCTTCAGTTGAAGTCCTAATGCTACTGCACTGACCACCATCTTTGTGCAGTCGTATCGTGGGCATCTGTTCGCTTCTGCAATACATGAGACAATCTGAGGTGAGTCGTACCTTTTGGGCCTGGGCCCGGCCCTCCAATAGCATTCTTTGCGCCTCAGGTGTCGAATTCGGAAATGTTGTCACGCCGTTGCTCCCCATTTACAAATAGAACTGATTGTTTCCTAGAGACTGTTTTCTTTGACCAACCAACTTAGTCATCGCAAATGACAGAGGGGGAATTGAGCGCCAAGCAACGATCATCTCTTTCTGTATCAACACGTCCTTTCATCGCTACCCCTTTCAACCCTCTTGAAACTCCTT
This sequence comes from Aspergillus melleus, assembly GCF_016097325.1. Classification (NCBI taxonomy): domain Eukaryota; kingdom Fungi; phylum Ascomycota; class Eurotiomycetes; order Eurotiales; family Aspergillaceae; genus Aspergillus; species Aspergillus melleus. Next base: position 258,586 of record NW_025763377.1, read on the forward strand.
GGATGTGTCGGGGTTATAAGAGTCGATCTCTTCCTGTTCTTTGGCATTAAATATCTCTTCAAGTCTATTTACCTTCAAATCAACCAAGATGAGCAATGCTACAACGACAACGACAACATCACTGTCCCACACTGACGCCGCACAATGGAATAGAGAACTTATGCTCGAATTCCAGGCCGCGTTAGAGAAGGATCCAGCGGCGGACCTGATCTCAATGTTCCCCGACTCATATATTCAAGAACATCGACATGCTCGAGACAGTCGGGTGTCTTATCCCGCAAGTATCAATTATCGTGAATTAGACGATCTTTATGACACTCTAAAAGACGAACCAGAAATCAATCTACTATCAGCATTCTCACCGGGCTATTCTCGCTGAATCAACCGACTCACAAAGGCGATTCCGAAATCTAAGCGAGAGCGTGAAAAAGAAGCTGAGCAAAGACCAGGTCCTGAGTTCCGAACACGCCTTGAATTGGCGGAGACTGCCACGATCGTCCATCCATTATCCGAGAAAGTGATACCTTTGCTTGCGCAGTACTCAACGCAGGAGGATGGGTCGATCGGTGATGAGAAAACACTCGTATCGGCCTTGACAAAGCTCATCTGGGAGTCACCAAAACTCTGGGAGAGCCCCATCAGAGGCGTGGTGGTGAAGTGTAGCGAGGATATCATTGCCAAAATCGTAGCAGGATACGGAGACTATACTGAGTACACCAGCATGCAATACCTTATGAAGCAGGCGCCCGATATTCCTGCCCCGAGACCTCACGGACTAATAGCGTTCGGCCCCTCTCGCGTCATATTCATGACATACGTTTTCGACAAAACTTTGGCTCAAGCATGGAACAGCCTATCGCATGAAAACAAGGTCTCCATACAACACCAGCTGGATGGTATCTTCCGCCGTTTGAGGACAATCCGACAGAGTGACGGTGCTCCGCTCGGTGGGGTTGGTGGGGAGGGGTTGCACGAGCTTCGCGTCGACGAATGCGCCTCGTTTAAAGGTATCACGACCGCGAAAGAGTACAATGACCTGCAGTTTTCCGCTCGCCATTATGGCAGTTCAACTTATGTCAGTCTTCTCCGCTCGCTTCTGGAACACGACGCTTCGATATTAGAGCATGGATCCGTCTTCACTCATGGCGATATTCGGACTGCCAATATCATGGTGAAACAAGACCCCAGTTCCAAGGATCAGTGGTATGTTGTGTCTGGGGTCATTGACTGGGAGGATAGTGGTTTTTATCCACTTTATTATGAGTGTACGGTTTTGTCGCGTACTCTCAGTCTGGTGGATGAGAATGACTGGTATCTTTATCTGCCAGAGAGTGTTTCGCCGTTGAAGTATCCTGTATGGTGGCTGATCGATCGGCTTTGGGGGATACATCTTAGGACCGTATGAGTTGCTAAGGCTTTAGGAGATTGCATTTTATCTCATACATGATGGATGTAGCTATCCTAGATTAAAAAATGTAATTTGAGCAGAAATGGTCGAGAGTGATCGTGTACTGGGGACATTATAGATTAGGGTAACTCGGAGTAGTTACAAGATCCGAAGTGGGTCAGCGATGTTTGGCCTGAGGCATAAAAATGCTGACTGGAATCACGTGCCTGAGTGCCTTGTTGAGGCGGCCGGCGACCTTCACCTCGTCTTCCTCCGCCAACCAGCCTACCGACACATAAGATACCTGGAGGGTCTCTTCGTGGGCGTTGACCTCCACCAAGACGCGATGATGGCTGGATTCTACTTCTATAGTCTGTTCAGGATTCCTGGCTGTGTCCGCCCTATGTCAACATCACCGTCGTGACAGATCGCCGAGTTGGATTTCCGACTTCCTAGCTAATCCGCATCCATCCCCACCGTCTACGTACACGTCATGGACCATCACTCTACACTCCCATAATCTACAGGTTCCTGGCAGACAATGATGCTGGACATACATTAAGCCACTACGCTGTTGATGATTACCCCGAATTGTTGGCCCCTCTCCCTCCCGCAACTAATGGTTGACCTTGCGGTGCGACCGTTGTGCCCGATCCGGCAAATTATCACCTTGCTCTCGTCAGGTACGTCCGCCACGGGATCTACTGTTCTGGAGTTTTCTGAATTATGGATGACTGCGAGGCGTACTAGCATGGTGGTATGCAGCTACAACAGTCTGGGTCATCGGTCTATAGCTTGCGAATATTGGTAGTTGCCAGAGCTGTTTTCCTCTCTAGGCTTATCAGTTCCCCCTACCCGGGTCTTGCTTCCGCTTGCCAGATGACGGTCGCTTCCACCTTTTTATCGCGCATGTTGCCGATTTGTGGGTATCAACTTCACTTTTATCTTCCCCCTGTTGTTTGCAGTAAATGCAGCCTTCGTCGTTCATAGTCCCTGCATATCTTTCATGCCGGACAGGACAATTGTTTGTGCCATTGGCGGCGGCGCCACAAGGAATCAATGTTGCGCCCGATCTTTCAGGGACCTCAGCAAGCGACAGATTAAGGCTGCCGTATTCGATTGGCCTTAATATGCATCCACACATACAGTGCGACCGGATATTGATTCGTGATAATCCTGATAATCACTTTGCGACCGTGAATTAATTTCACCGCTGAAAGTCAAGCTACTACTGACTCCAACGGCGACTCGTGGAAGCTGAGATTGGTACGGCCTCGGCACCGACAGACTGATTTTGTCCAGCGTTCCTTGACGATTACATCGCGAGCGTTTATTGCTCCCCGTAGATTAGCTCTTTTGTGTTCTGTGTTTATTATTCCTGTTATCTCTGGAAGAATCTCCAACGACAGACAACCCGGAGGCAAGGGGCGTCAAAAGGTGGGGGATGAAGCATGAGCAGCGAGCCAAGAGGAATCCTCGCACCTCAACCTGCCTCAACGTCACTGCATCTCTCTTTTGAGATCGAGACAGAGAAGCAGGGAACAGTGAAAGCAGCACCTTTAATGACCAGACGCCAGAAAAAAGAGATCGGCTCGTCTGGTCCCAACCAGCCCGGCTAGCATAGGCGATGAAGCCCAGGCCGACACTTTGAACCCAGCAGAGAGGCAAAAGAAAAAGAAGCAAAAACGAAAAAGAGAAGGGCTGTGGTACTATGCGTACTCACATATTGTTGTCACGCTGGACGAGGATGAATAGTCATTGTCCCTGAAAACGAGGGCAAAACCGGTGGTTTCCATCACCGGCTCCCTCCAGGCCATTCGTAGTAGAGCCGCACTGACAGCGCGGGTGTGAAGGGCCAAATCAACAGGCCTCCGTCGACTATTTCGCCAGCTCCTTTTGCTTGTGGGTTGATCCAGTTCCAAGTTGGAGTCACCCGCCACTGACTGGTTATTATTCACGGGGGTCTTATTGCCTGCCTTCCCCTTCCCCCTCTCTCAGTGTAGTTCCCCCGGTCGCCCTTCACCGCGCGGGTAAATGCCTTAAAAACGAGGGACAAAAGAGAAAAAGAAAAGAAAAGGAAGAAATAGAGCAACACAACCTACAGATCAAGGTTCTCGAGGTGCGTCTTACCCTCTCCCCTTTCCAAAGAAAACGCTCTTGTCTCTTCGGTCTGCTTTCATTTTCTTTCCTTTTTTCTTTTTATTCTTTTCGGTCTCCTTGAAGTTAACGCTCGACCCTTCTTCTCTCCCATCTAGATTCAACGCATGCCGGAAAAACCAGACTTCCGCTCCACCCAGTCGCCCTCCCGCCAGACAGACTTCCTTGAGAAAGAGAACGCGGCGATACACGCTCTCGCCGACTAAGCCCGGACGATAGGCTCCACCACAGTTTCCCTCGACTACCCTTTCATGCGCATCCTTCCGTTCTCGAGTGGACCAGTTCTTCTGATCCCCCGGGACCTTCTTCTTTTTCTTTTATCGAAAACCTGATGCAGTTGAATCGGTTTACATGGCTGGGTCCCGTAGGAGTCCGGTGTTGAGAGAGCAGTGGAGAACCACCGGCGACACTAGAGACCAGAGAGATCGGGAACGGCACAGACCTCGAGGTTCACACCGCGACAGGGGAGGAAAGCACGGAAATCGTGACAGAGACCGCCGTCGTCGACCTAAGGACGGTAGACCAGGTCCTCCATTTCGGTCGCCGCCACCACGCTCGTTTCCTCACCCCGACGACGACGAGCGTCGCCCCCCTCGTGATTTTTCTCCTGGTGCCGCTTCCGCTCGTGGCTCCCCTGGTCCCTCTCACTCCGAAATAAAACACGGCCAAAAACCAGCCTTTCATCGTTCGCCTCACCAGGCTGAGTTCCCAGACCTGGATCCCATCCGCCCTCGGGAGGCCGAGAGACCGACCGAAAGAGATTGTCGAAGAGAGGACTCGCCCTCGGCACCGCCTCCAAAACGCAAGAGAACTCGAAGCCCGTCCCCAGGTGGCCCTCCTCGTCATCCCAGCCACCCGTCGCATCGCTATCCCGGTGACGACTTTGACCGAGGCTTCCCATTCAAGAAGCGTGGACGTTTCCCGGGTCGCGGTAGATCTGGTCGAAGATCTCCACGACGGGGTAGAGAGCGGCGTAAAAACGAAGGTGGACGACGGCCCTCCTCCCCTCGTCCCAGACGCTCTAAGTCCCCCGTTCGTGGAGGCAAGTCTTTCAATCCCCGCCGGCGTTTCCATAGTCCTCGTCCTGAAGACGACGTCGAGGAAGAGTCTCGATATCGATCCGTATCGCGCCATTCCGTTCAGTCCGGCGATTCGAGATTTTCTTACGGTTCTCGACGCGACTCCGTCACCATGAACCCAAGCAGACCGGCCCGTTCAATGACGGGCGATTCTTTCCGGTCTCCTTCCCCATCTCGCCCGGTTCCAAGCTTTAATGCTGATTATGCTCCTGCTCCCGCGGAGGGCGATACATCGCGTGGATCGCACGGAAGGCGGCCATCAGATGCACAGGGCGGCCAGAATTCCCGCCCATCTAGACCACATGCTGACTCGAGACAATACTCGGCGTCGCCGCAGTATGTGACGCCTACCACCTCATATCACGGTTCTCCCCAACCCACATCCCCCTACTCTGCCGGTCGGGGTGGCTGGAATGGTCCGCAGCGTTCATACCATGGGCAGCCAGGGTAAGAATTTTACTTCCCCCCCCCTCATTCTTGTTTGAAAGAGAGAAAGGTTCCGTCTTTCTAGGTGATGCTAATTCTTCGCACGTATAGTCATACATCACCGTACAGATACGCCCCGACTGGTCCCCAAAGCCAGTATCATCAAAATTCCAACTCGTACAATTCTGGCCCGTCCTACCGTGGAGGATACCGTGGTAACCATCACAACCACGCTGGCGACCGTCGATTTTCCGGGGCTGGTCATTCAAATTACGGAAATGGTCCTTCCCCACGTGGTCGGGGCCATTTTGGGAGCTTTTCACGAGGCGGTTCAAATGCTAGGGGTCGAGGATCCTCTCATAGCCCTCGTGCGGCGTATGGCCCGCCATCACAAAGTCCACCTCCTCCCCCTCCATCAGATGGTCAAACTCCCAGGGACACGAACGAGACCAGTAATGTATTTGAGCCTTCAAGGAATAATATGCAGCCAGAAAATGAAAACTCGAACAACGTTTCCGAGACCGGTGATGCGCAGCCGCCACCCCCCATTACACATCCTACGGACACCACAACGCCGAGCAAAGGAGGCAAGATCAGCTTTGCGTTCAAAGCAAAGACTACACAAGCACCAGCTCCCAAACCAGTCCCTGACCTGGCTCAGAGAATGCTCGCACGAGAGCCTCCCCCTCGAGCTGCTGAACCACCTCCGCCTCGCAATCGAATGTCCGCTGCTCCTCCGCCGAGGTTCAAGCCGGAATCGAGATTTGACCGCCGTGATCGGGACCGGGACCGCCATCGCGAAAGAGACCGAGATAGGGGTAGGCCGGATCGACGAGAGTATCGCGAACCTCGCGGCTTCCGTGAACCTCGAGATGGGCGTGACAACCGGAGGGATGATCGTCGTTTCGATAATCGTAACGAGCGGAGACGAGGAGACCGACGACAAGACTTCCGCCCTGAACGTCGGCGAGATCGTACCCCCGAGCCGAAGAAGCAACCCAAGATCATGACTCGAATGAAGCCACGCCCTAGTCTGCCCGAAGAATTCGCTAAATCCGATTCAGTCTATCACCGAAAGCCTGGTAATGAGTCTGTTATCGGTGCTGGTACTTACGGAAAGGTCTTCAAGGCTATCCATGTCTATACTCAGAACAAGGTGGCATTGAAAAAGATCCGAATGGAGGGCGAAAAGGACGGCTTCCCCGTCACCGCCGTTCGAGAGATCAAATTACTTCAACACCTACGCAATTATAATGTGGTCAGTCTGTTGGAGGTGATGGTAGAGCGGAATGAATGCTTCATGGTGTTCGAATACCTCTCTCATGATCTTACCGGACTTATCAACCACCCAACTTTTACACTTACCCCCAGTCACAAGAAGGACCTTGCGAAACAGATGTTCGAAGGGTTAAACTATCTCCACCATCGCGGCGTTTTACATCGTGACATCAAGGCGGCCAACATTCTCATCAGTAATCGAGGACTGTTGAAGTATGCCGACTTCGGTCTCGCTAGATTCTTCTCGAAAAGCCGCCAACTGGATTACACGAACCGTGTCATCACCATATGGTACCGGCCGCCGGAGCTTCTGTTGGGTGAGACTAGGTACGGGCCAGCGGTCGATGTCTGGAGTGCAGCCTGCGTCTATGTGGAAATGTTCACGAAAAAGGCGGTTTTCCCCGGAGAAGGAGGTGAAATCAGTCAGCTCGAAAAGCTGTACAATTCGTTGGGAACCCCGACGCGGGTCGACTGGCCGGACATTGCCGAGATGCCTTGGTTTGAACTGATGCGGCCGACGGAGCGCAAAAAGCGTGTCTTCGAAGAGGTATATGGTTCGGTCTTGTCCCCGGCGGCTCTCGACTTGGTGTCTCAGGTTTTCCGCTACGATCCTGCCAAGCGACCAACGGCGGAGGAGATCTTGCAACACCCTTACTTTGTCTCCGAGGAGCCCGCCCCGCAGCAGGCCATCGAGTAAGTCTTCATGTTCTGTCTATTTCAAATTTATTCGACCTATCATCTGATCATTCTTTTAGCTTGGAGAACATCGAAGGCGACTGGCATGAATTCGAATCGAAAGCCTTGCGCAAAGAGAAAGACCGAGAAGCTCGTCGCGCTGAGTACCAGAAAGACAAGGAGAAACGGAAAGGCGCCCCGTCGGTTCCTCAGAGCGAACGAGATCCTAAGCGCGTCAAGTCCGATGCCGCCGAGCTGTGATATCTCGTATCCGAATCTTGAGCCACTTTTATATCCTCTTATATCTTTGCATTTTATCAACAGCGTCTATTGTTCCTTATCGGGCTAATTTGGTGCTTCAGGAGATGCATGATCGGTCTCATAGGAGCCTCGCAATCTGCCAGGTCTACAATGAAATAGGCACATAACGGCGAAGCGACTGCTTGATTTACCTGCGAATTGGTCATTTTTCTTTCTTTTTATCTTGCTTCAAGCATGATGGGTGATGTACGACTTGCATGCATTTACAACTGTGGTTCAACCGGGGCGTACGGGAAGGGATTTCGTCGGCGATCGAAGGATCTTTTTTTTATCTTGTCTTTCTTATTCCATGGGTTATTTGACACCCCCCGACATGGTGGTCATTTAGTGTATAGATGTTTCTTTCTCCCAGTGACAAGTACCATATCATACCGTCTTTTTATCACTCTTCTTTACGTTGTATTGTTTTCGTTGTATGTTCGACAATACCGCCGACGTTCTGCAACCATTCCGATTTCTCGCTCTCATGGGGATTATGCTGGGCCAGACAGCGTGGAGACTATGTGAGACTCCCTCTGTGTCGAGGACCGCAATGACGAGGGTGTTCCGATGGTACGTAGGCAGAAAACATGGCAACACAGGGTTTTTCATGCCGGAGATGATCGGGATTTCTTCGTGACAGAATCACACGAGACGAATCAATGCGTCGACATCACCATCAACACGAGAACGATTAACAAGGCGTGACTAGAATAAAAAAAAAATCTACTATATATCCACAGCGTTAGCATTCCATCTACCCAAGAAAGAACACAAGCATGACCATCACTCCCAAGTTCCGAAAAAATCAGACTTTGCCTTTGGACCTCACGCTCGACCAGCATTGACCTTTTGTGAAATAGAAAGGCAGTGTAGATAGCGGTTGAGCATCTCGGTTTACCAGAGAATGTAAATTTCTCGTCATGAGAAGGAACATGGGAGTTGGATGGCAAGACTTGTGCGAGAAGGTTTATGGAATCGTACGCACCATTTGGGATATCGTCTCACGTCCTGGCTATGTGCCTAGCTGGACTGCTTGGAACGAAAATCTGTCCTGTAGCCAGCAGTTCAGAGCCCAAGGCGAATGCTCAGAAGGAATTTCATTAATCCTTAATAGCCCTAATTCGCGTCAACAGGCGACGTCGGAATCTACTGAAAGCCAATGGCGGTGCTACTAGACCGTGAATGAGATGAGCAGTAACTGGTACCAATGCTACATCCGTCATCCAGGCCACACAAATTATCCTAGTTCATAAAAAAAAAAAAAGGAAGACATGAAAGGGAGTGTCCCATCATACAGGTCATCACCGCATCATGGAGCCCGAAAGAGCCCTCGTGATGATGGTTTTAGAAGTGGAATTTTATTCTCGACACACTCATCGGAATCGCCAGTGCAGTGGAAGGTGTCCGAAGAAACCTGGTTGCAGCCAGCGATGATTTGAGTTGGTGGTCTTGGGTTTGTTGAAAGAAAAGAAAAAAGAAAGAAGAAAGGAAGAAGATAAAGGGTCGCGAAAAAAAAAAGGGCGCGATGGAGATGGAAAAACGATGGCGCCGGACAGGTCGGGCGGGCCTGTCGATGATTGGTCGACGTGGGGGACAGGTGCAGAGCTCCATTCAGGCCAACTTCAGGCCAACTTCAGGCCAACTTCAGGCCCCGGTTCCCAGCCGTTTGTTCACTTTGTTCACTTTGTACTCCGAACTTGTCTTGCTCGACTTCTCTTGCTTCACAGTTACTTCCCTCGATCCTCTTTCTTCCCACCTCCTACATTCAATCGGATTCCTTCCCTAATTCATCTTTCTACTCATCGTCAAATTCCTCCTGACCTTATTCAGTGCTTCCAATTTCTCTTTCATCCTCCTTGGCTCGTTCCTCGTCCTTGCAACACCCCCCCCCACGTCTCTAGTGTTAACGTTCACGATCACGATCACGATTTCCGTCTTGAATCTTTCGATCCTGTCATAGCTTCGATTCTTTCTGTCCTTCCTCTTTTTTGCCCTATTTCTTTCGTCCTTTTGTCCTTGTTTAATTTGTGTGTGTCATTAATTTTTCACCTATTCTTGTGGTTTCCTGTTCCAATTTTTTTTTCTATTTCAGTTTTCAGTCTTTTTTCCCGGGCATCCCCACACCTGTATATCATACGTTTCGTTTCTTTCGCTGCAGAACACCGACAACTCTCCGCTTTCCCCGTTCCTCACTGATGACCGCTCTTTTTCTGAGCTGTCTCAGTACCGACCTCCATGGATAACGCAAACTTGTGGACTCGCCGATCCAAGTATGTCATTTTTCCCCAAGACTTTTTTATATACCCATATCTTCCGCCTTTGCCTCCCCAATTCGATTACCACGAAGACTAATTGGCTTGTTTCTCTTTGTAGCACCTCTAAGCTCTCTCTGTCTATGACAGGGTCTGACGGAAAAGAGGGTGGCGCTAGAGTTGAGATTCCCCGCACGGCGAAGCGCTTTGGACCGGATAGCTCCCACGGTCGATCGAATCCCTTCAACGCCCTATCTCCTCTCTCGGCCGGCGTTTCTTCCCCCTCGACCAACGCCTCCTCTGCATTCGGTCTGGGATCCGGGGCTTTCGCGTCCTTCGGTGCCCCCAAGACTCCCGGCGGATCTTCGGACTTGAAAACCCCGGGCGGCGAAAAGCGCGATCCTACCTCGGAGCCGGAATTCGTGGAAAAGACCAAGAGCTCGGCTGTGCTGTCGTCGAAAGACCACCTGCTCAAGTCGACCTGGGTGATCTGGTACCGCCCTCCCACGCCGAAATACTCCGACTACGAAAAGTCTACCATCCCCCTCGCGTCGATATCCTCGGTAGAGAGCTTCTGGTCGATATACGCCCACTTGAAAAGGCCCTCGCTCCTTCCCGCCGTCTCCGACTATCACATCTTTAAGAAGGGCATCCGTCCCGTGTGGGAGGATGAAGCCAACAAGAAGGGTGGAAAATGGGTGGTTCGGTTGAAGAAGGGCGTGGCTGATCGGTACTGGGAGGACCTCCTCCTGGCCATGATCGGTGACCAATTCGCAGAGGCCGGTGACGAGGTTTGCGGTGCTGTTCTCAGCGTACGGAGCGGAGAGGATGTCTTGGCTGTCTGGACCCGGATCGATGGTGGGCGAAACATTAAGATCAGGTAAGGAATTACTGACTTCCCATTCTTGGACGGTCATTGCGAGGGAAATCGAATATAAAGACTAATCTTCCGTGCAGGGAGACGATCAAGCGTCTGTTGGGCTTCCCCATCGACACCAACATCGTATGGAAGAGCCACGACGACAGCATTGCCCAACGCTCGGCCATTGACCAGGCTCGCCAGGAGAAGGCCTCCGGAAACCCTGGTCACCACCACCACCACCATCATCACCATAACAACAACAACCATAATAACCAACATCACTCAGGAGGCGACCGACGAAGACATACGGGCAATGAAGAAATTACGGGAGATAAAGGAAAAGGAGCGGCGTCTTGATTAATCTTGCATTCTCCGCGGCATGTTCATGGTTCCTGTATATTACAAGAAAACCAAAAATGATTGGGATGATTTGGGGTCGGGGCATTGGGGCGAAATATTGCGTCTGATATTGGTTTTTTTTGGTTCTGACATAGGGTCTTTTGTCATTTCTCATTTCTCATTTTCTGGTTCCATGTTTTATGCGAGATGCCATGCACGTTTCAAGAAGAAGGAAAAAAAAGAAGAAAAAATCAGATTAATCGAACAGGCCGAGTATAGGATATGGCAGATCGCCGTATTCTCTAGCACTCACTCTGGGCTACCATCGTAGTGACCTTCAGTAGATAGAGTACATGTACACCGTACAGTGCAGTGCATACTCCCACTAAGAGCAGAAGGACGAACGCACGAAAGCGTCCAACTGATGGGGGGCAGAAAACCATCCCCCACCGCCTTTTCATCTTCCATCATCCATGCTTGCGTCGCTCTCGTTCATGCGGCATCGATTCTCTGCTCCCTCTTTCTCTCTCAATCTATGTGTCCGGCAAATGAATATCCTCCTGTCTACTCGGGCCGTGCGATGACCGCTATATATGCCCCTACGTGACAAACTTTCGGAGTTGTTTTCCCGCTGGACTCCTGGTCAAGCCTCTTCTCCTCCGCAGCCTGCAGCCAATTCTCCACCATCAGATGCAAGCTCCGATCAGTCGTCCGGGGGGAATGCCCTTTCGCCGATAGAGACTTCGACTGCGCCGTTGAAAGCATTGCTTCAGTTCTCGCAGGTATGGATTTATTTTCTTGAGTTTTCCCTTGATTTTCTCTTATGATTTCCCTTTGTTTCTCTTCTACTTGACCTTATCTACTGGTAAATTTATTTTTGCCATTCCCCTCTTGCGCCTCTTTATTCTATCTTTGCCCCAACAATGCCCATGTCGCAACTGTGTTTCCTTTTTCTTCCCTTCTTTCTTCCGTAATCTTAGCGTTTTCTCACACTCCTCTCATCTCGTGCACAGGCTGACCTCTGAACCTCAACCCAGTCCCCTTCTAGCTATGCCGAAGAATTCTACACCACCAATAGACCCCGACCTGTACGTTCACTAATACGCCAGACCATTCCACGACCCGGATTAGGAATGCGTCGTTTGTAAATATGACCTATAACTATGTGGGAACGATCAGGCAATACTGACTGCAGATTCAGGCATGGGGACGAAAAGTCAATGGTCACCAAAGAGCGCGATGCCTCTTCTCTGGCGGACGAGCAGAGACTCTTCCCTTCCTATAAGCAGTACGTCACTTCACGGTCGTTAAACGGCCCCAAAATCAGGCACAGGTGCGGTGGCTCACATGCGTTTGCCTACCTTCTAGGAACAGTCCCGGCGGGGTAACGATAAAGCCAGGCCAAACAACCGTGAAACCCAAGAAACTCCAGGTGAGATTCTACGACTGCGATGGGGTTTATTTTTTCATCTGCTTGCATCTAACGCCTATTTTGTTTAGGGCTTTGGGAGTTTGAAACCGGTGGACACTCTTTCGGGCAGAGCCCGAGATAGCGGCCCCGTCCGCGCTCAGAGGAAACAAAGTTATCGAGGGAATAAGTCGCCCGGCTTCGGAACGAGAACATTTCAATCGGATGGGATTACGGATTTTGACAGCCCGGAGAGACCGCTCAAGCGACGACGTCGAGATAGCCTGGGTGCGCCGCTCGGGAAAACGATTAGTATCTCCGATGACGATATAATGGAACAAGCGGCACCGGACACTTCGTCGCTCGCTGGAAGTTCGGCACGTCGGTCCTCGGTGTCCAGCCAAACGACCGGAAAAGGGAAGAGAGGAATGAAGGGAATCATAGTCGACGAGTTTCGCGAAGTGGAACGAAATGTGAGAATTCCTCGGGAGTCGCCTAGCAAGAAACACCATCGCTGGTGGGTCGACGATGACCGGGAGGAACAATTCACGGAAAATGCCGCCAAGGAAAGACGTCTGTCGGCATCAAAGCCGACGGTCGAACCTGGATTTGAAAAATCGCGAAATCCTAGGCATGAAGTTCTAGAGAGCGTCGAGATCCACGGACTCAATGGCACTTCAGAAAATTCGACCTCGAAAGATCATCCCCCTGAGCCCAGACCGTATCGCGCATTCGACCTCCGAGAAAGTCCCGATGAGCTGCAGGGCGAAGCAACGGTTCGACCAGCCCCGACAATGATAAATCGAGCTATGCAACTCCCGAATGACGATTCGGAGGTGGAAGAGCAACCGACCTCAAGCGGTCGACAGCAATTATCCCCACATGATATCCGACCGACAAGCTTCATAAGCGCATCATCTACCAACAAGAAGAAGCCCAATAAAAAGCCCAAACAAAAGAAGAACCACAGCATCTACCAAACCTTTAAGATAACCTACCTCCGCGTGGGAAGTTTGGAGCAGCACGTTCCCAAGGGTGAAACCAAGGACCTGGTCTTTGACCTGGAAAATGACGTAATTTCCTATCCTGGACGTGCGAACACTCAAGTTCCGGTCGCCTTGGACCGAGTCATCAAGGTTGAGCAAAGTAAAAGTGCTAGCCGGAAGATGCGTTTTGGTTTGACGAGAACGAAAGGGACCGGCGATCAAATGGATATAGAGCTATTGTTGCCCGAGGCGAAACGGGAAGTGTGCGCTTTATTCAACAAGCATGGAGTCAAAATTGTGTCAAGAGATGAGTATGTCTTCTCACCTGAATCGTTTTTGGCGAAGCTGACCGAAAAAAGTGAGTATATGGAGAAAGTGTTTACCCGCAAAAACAAGAGGCTATCAGATCAACAGCCTCAGGAGCCCAGTACCATGCCGGAGAGTGGCGCAAAAAAGGCATCGCCAGAGCCAGTAACGAAGCCTACAGTTCCCAAGAGAATGAAGCTGTCGGATTCGCTGCAAGATGAGCATGGGAATGTTGTCGGACAGAAACATGCAGAGACCGCCTCTTCGCCTCCCAAGAATGCCATTCCTCAGGAATGTACCTCCAACACCCAACCCGCCGAAGTCACAGAACCCTCAATCCCTGATAGCTCACTATTTTCGCCATCTACGCGAGCAACACGCTCCATGTTGCGCCGCGCGCCACCACCCACTGTTGTTTGGTAAGCTATCCTTGCTATCTCGTTTGTAATGTCTCGCTAATTAAATAGCGACGATGAGAACGAGGAAGACACCCCTCAGCCGATATTGAAGGGGAAACAGAAACGGTGGAACAAGTATGTCATCTATAAACCCGCACAGCACTTATATACTGACAGCATCGATCTCAGGCCCCTGATCTACCCTCGGTTTGGGAAAAAGAAAGCCGAAGTCAATGCCCAGGACGTGGAGCGACTCAGTGACAACGAATTCTTGAACGACAACCTCATCGGATTCTACATACGGTTCTTGCAGGACCATCTTGAGCGTTGCAACAAGGAGGCGGCGAAGAGGGTCTACTTCTTCAATTCGTATTTCTTCGCCACTCTTACGAACTCGCCCAAGGGCAGGAGAGCCATCAACTATGAAGGTGTTCAGAAATGGACCAGGAATGTGGACATTTTCAGCCACGACTATATCGTGGTGCCTATCAATGAAAATGCCCACTGGTACGTGGCCATCATATGTAACCTACCGTATCTGCCCGGTGTTTCCAAAGACGCCGCACAAGATCAACCCTCCGATGGTGATGTGTCTGCTCAGCCAGATCGCGAGGTCCAGGAGGTCCAGGAAACGCCGGAGCCTGGCGAAATTAACAATGCACAATCTGGCAAAGAGGAGGTGACACGACAGTCGCTAGCATCGATGAACCTATCGGACGAAGAGGGTTCCAAAGAGCCAGGTTCGCAGGTGCCTACAGAATCGGGCTCAATAGAGGCCAACTCTGAGTCCCAGACGCAGGCCCAGACATCCACAGGCGATTCAAAAGGCTCCGGCTCGAAATCAACAGACACCCCGCGAAAGTCACGAAAGCAGAAGAAGCCCGCAGGACCCAAGCATGATATTCGCCAACCGATTATCATTACATTTGATTCGCTAAACCTCGCTCGCTCGCCTACAATCAGCATCCTCCGCGATTATCTTCATGCAGAAGCCAAGTCGAAACGTGATGTTGAGATAGACAAGACTATGATCAAGGGTATGCGTGCTCAGGAGATCCCCTTGCAATCTAACTATTCCGACTGCGGGTTATATCTTCTAGCGTACCTGGAAAAGTTCGTGCAAGACCCCGACCAGTTCGTCTGGAAGTTGCTGCGGAGGGAAATGTCTACCGAAGAGGATTGGCCCGAAGTGCGATCAGGCCAGCTCCGAACTCGGCTACGGAAATTCCTGGACCGGCTTTATGACGAGCAGGCACAGCTCAGCCCTGAGAATGCCAGCGAGCAAAAGGTCATGGCGGACATGCAGCCTGTTTCGTATCTTCTCACGTCTCCCACCATCCGGTGGTTCTCGAACCCTGTCAACTTGAGTGAACGGTTACCAGAAGAAAGCAAGGGCGTGCCGAACGAGCCGGCGCCCGAGAAGTCCGGTGGTAGTAAAGAGGAACTACGGCCCAGTGTTCAAGAATCGGCCACCAACGGGGAAGATCCACAAAGTGCGGCGCCGGAGCCTAGTGCTGTCGACAAGCCCAAACATTCCGAGAAAGCGGGCGACATCATCGAGGTCCCCGATAGCCAAGAGCCTGTCCAGATGATCCCTGCGTCGCCGGTGCGAAAGACAGTCCGCAAGAAAGAGAAGGAAAAGCAGGCGCAACCCGACCATGCAGAGGTCGTGGATGTGACCCCGAAGAAACAGGGTGCCATTCCGGAAGACGGCACGAAAGCCTCGCAGCCGAAGGCTTCGGAGGCTGAATCTTCCGTCAAAGAACATCCGTTCGAGGTAGAGATCCAGGTGAAAAGAACGCCTCCGCCATCGACCAGCGGCGAGTCCCCGAAGAAGAGTCCAAGAGCTGGCAAACGCAAGCACAAGTCGACGAAGGGGATGTAAGTCTGCCTTTTGCCAGACAATGATCTATGAGCATATGACATTCTTTCTATTCTTATCTTTTGTTTCAAACCTTCTTCTTTTCGCTTTCGCTTTGCTCATTCTTTTTCTTTTGTTTTCCTTCTTTGTGCCAAGGACCATGGTAGATATACATGACCTTGAGCAGGCGTTTTTCTTCCAACGGGATACAGGAACCTTTCTTTTGATTTGATTGATTGTTTTTTACTGAGTACATGAGATACCAAGCATAGCATGTGGTTTTCTTTCGTTAGTTTTTGTCTGAGGTGGTCTACGGTGTTATGGTCAATACCACCGCAGCATATATTTGGTTTGCTTTTTCATCTACCTATCATCCACCCTCGGGTGAGGATACAGTGTACATGTAAGTACTGGGATTTAGACCGACGATCAACGATATCAGCTATCGGGATAGTCTCCTCCATTAGAAGTATATCACCAGATAGCCAGGTGAAATACCCACCCATCCCAGTTCTATCTAAACAACCTTTATACACTCCAGGCATCCTATCAACCTCCACAATACCTGAAAGAATACTACCACTCACTCTCATCAGCCCCCACCCACCAAGCCATCTTATCCCTCTTAAACGCCTCAAAATCCCACTCCGCCTCCTCCAACTTCCCCTCCCCACCAACCCACACATAAGTATCCGCTCTCACCTCCTCCCCTTCATCCGCAAACTCCGCCCCCGCCGCATCCAGCACGTCCCGAAGATGTTTGCCGCCGTCGCTGTCGTCGTGCGCGTGCGCTAGTCCGTGGGAAGAGCCGTCCATGCTGAGTGTTTCCTGCAGGATTCGCACGTTCACGGGCTCTTTCACGTAATCCGGTCCTTCGAAGATGTTGAGGCGGTGGATATCGCCGTCTGTGAGGCCGGAGACGACGGTGCCGAGGACGGAGCCTTCTGGATCTTTCTGTGCTCCTGTGTGTGTCTGTGATTGTGGTGCTGAGCTTGACCCTGACGCTGACGCCGTCCCTGTCGTAGAATTCGACGTTTCATCCAAACTCGACCCCTCCGAGGACCCCGGTACTTTGATAATCCCTGGGTAATCGGCCCCGCGGACCCGATGTCTTCGGTATCCGTGCAGCACGGCAGGCTTGAATGTCAAGAGGGCTTTTTGCCATGGTTCAGGCGATGGGTTGCCGTGGATTACGCGGTGGAGGATTTGAGGGGCCATTAGTGTTCCTATAGGGGTTTAGTTAACTGTATGCTATATAAATCTGTGGTTGTCGTGGGTGGGTGGGTGATAGTGATGTGGTGATGGGTTAGTGTTATGGGAGGTAGTTTAAGAAGGGTAGATTGTATGGATTGGCTGGAATAAACTGAAGTGAATTGAATTGAACATGGAGGGAATGGTGAGTGTAGAGATGAGAATGATGATGATACTGCTAGGTGCGCGGGGTTGGAGTAGGTGGGGTGAATGAGGGGATTGGATGCTTGAAGGGAACGGATGGGATTGTGGACATATAGAACATACCGTAGAAGAACAAGACATGCTCGCCCATTTTGAATATGGTATGATTAGAAGGTGCAGTGTATGCAGAAAAAAATTGATGTATGATGCATGTATGTACAGAAATAAGTAGTTGGAGCGGATAAGCGGAGAGAGCGGGGAAGGAAGAAGACAGATTGTAGAGATCGAGAGACCACGGTGGGGTGTCTAGCAGTACGTCATGGGCTGGAATTAATCAATCAATGCTAATGCCAGGCCCCAGTCTGGAAGAATTGACAATGCCACTTAAAGAAAAATAACCCATAGAAAGTAGCTAAGATGAACTGAGATCAGCAGATCGGCGCTTATCGATAAGCTGCGCCACAACCGAGGCGTCGACGTGGCTTCACTTTCTGTCCTTTTCGCATTTCCACGCATCTGTCTCTCCTTCCTCTATCTCAATCGCTCAAGTCTAGACCCGAACCAGGGCCGGACATTTGACCATGCATTCCTCCCTGAACCGCGCGCAGGCCGTCTTCGGCTTCTTCACCTCCGTCGCGTTGTTCGTCGCCGGTGTCGCCGCCCTCTCCGTGCTGTTGTATCCGGCCGACGACGCGAAAGCGCAGGTCGCTCTGAAGGATGTGAAAGTGTATGTTTGAGTTTGCCGGTTGACTGTGCTGCTGCAGTCTGCTACGAATGCAAGGCGACCGCATAACTGACTTCGTAACAGAATCAAAGGCCGTCCTAATTACTACTCTCCCAAGAAGGAGGAATACGCCCAGATGCGATTCGATCTGGACGCTGGTACGACCCTTTCCTCCCTTCATACATCTTCCCCTACTCTACTCTTCTTGCAACATATCCAATTCTATACCTCAAACTAACCCATTCAAAAGACCTCTCCCCCCTCTTCAACTGGAACACAAAACAACTCTTCGTCTACGTCTACGCCTCCTACTCCTCCTCGAACCCCTCAACCAGCCACCTCCCCAACTCCGAGTCCATCATCTGGGACACGATCATCCCCGCCCCTGAATCCCCCTACTCGTTCTCCGCCCTGCAAGCCCGTTTCTTCCCCTCCTCGAGCTCGCGCACCACGAACCAGAAGCGCACCGGCAACAAGAGCAAATCCTCCACCAAGACCAAACCCCCGGGCCATATCCGTCTCCGTGATCAGCGCTCCAAGTACCAGATCGGAGATATCACGGGCCGGATGGCGGAGAGGGGCAACGTGACGTTGAACGTGGGGTGGAATGTGCAGCCTTGGGTGGGCGCGTTGTGGTGGAGTCCGAGATCCGGGGCGGTGCCGAGGACAGAAGGGGATGCTGGGATCAGCAAGGCGTTTGATTTGCCGGCGTTGAAGAAGAAGGCGACGGCTGGTGCGGCGGGTGGTGCGTCTGGTGCTGGGGCTGGGACTGCTGGTGCTGGGAAGAAGGCGGCGTCTGTTTAGTTGTTGTTTGTATCTGTCTGTGTTAGGGAGAAATCAGTCAATGGAGCTGTTGGAAATTAGTTGGCATTCTATGAAGGTAGTGAAGCGTGTCTATTGAAAGGATAGACTCTGTAGGCATATCACGCTGAAGGAGGCAGAATCTGTACGCCAGCTGTACGGCGTAGGCAAATCAAAAGGCAAACTCCTACGACAATAAATCTATCAAGGAGAGAATGAATCTGTAGAGAGACCGGCCTATAGCGATCCTTAGCATCCCGTTAGACAGATATCAGAAATCAAGAATGTATAGATCAACCAGCCGTAGTTATCTATCTACATACCTACCGAGCATCTCAGCATCTCGCAAAGTAGGTAGACACATCAAAGTCAAGAACTAGCAAACTACATCAACGAACGAATAGATGAACAAACAACTATATCCTCTCCTTTTATCTCCCCAATCCTAGCTCTTCTTTCCCTCTCAAATTACACGTTTACCTAAGTATTCAACTTGTGTAGAAGGCATTCATCTACTTATGCTTAACCACAGTTTTCCATCCTACGCATCCCAACTTCTTCAATTAGAATACCCTACCTAGGTATGTAGGTGCACCGTTTTCTAGTTCCAGGCAAGGAATGTATCAGCACATTCTGATCAATGCCCAGAATCCAGTCCGGTATGTCTCATTGGCTATCTATATGGCGGAATTCTCGCGATGATGGATTATTCTATGTAAGTACCGTTGGGTATATGATATGGTAGACACCTATCTTTATAGCCAGGTAGGTAATAGGTATTAATTTGAAGGACAGGTATAGGTAGGTAGGTACTTAGCTTTCCCCCTCCAGCAGGTATCGGCTAACTAACTAACTAACTAACTAACCAGGATAGCAATATCCAGATGAGTATGGTTATTGCATTATACTCTAGCGACTGTACATACCGTATGGAGGATGAGGCTTTACATAGGACCAAAAAATGAAAATGCAAGAGGTTGCAAACAAACAAATAAAAGCAAAGAAGATAACCTTAATCTAAGCTGAGTAAACGGATAGACCCAGGTACATACATATTCAGAGTCCATTAATATCCAAAGTAGAGGTTCGGTATTACATGTGCGTATATTCAGTTTCGAGGAATATCACTCATTCGATGGGGATCTTGATATTCCAGATCGAGGGGTTGAGTAGGTAGGTGGGTAGATGATGAATTGGTTTGCTGAACATTGTACAGTTGGGGAGCTTTGAAATAGCTCTGTGGGGTGATCACCAGTATTAAGAGATACCGGCCGAGAACTTGTAAACGTTAACGTTAGGTACTCTAGACTGGATTGAGCACTACATGACTGAAATGCATACTTAACTCAAGGGATTAAGGGGAGCTAAGAACGAGGTCCGTGGTGTCCCATACGCAACGGCCAGAGAGGGCTAGAAACATTGAAAGGCTTGAGCATAGTTCGCACCAAGTTCATACACCAACTAGGTATAATTCTACAGTACACAAGTACAGCATAATCATGAATTACATTACAATTAAGAATACCCAGTCGCGCCAGTCTCAAACTACATACGAGGAGTTCGGCCGCACACAAAGCACCAGAAAGCCAAGCCATTAAAAATAACCACGGATTCCAGCAATACCAGCATACACCACCTCAACACATTGAGACACCGACAGACCCGAAGCCCGTTATAATATCACCAAAAGCTTAAGAATGCTTTGTCCGTTTGATTCGATCGGAATACACGCCCGGTGCGTCGCCATCTGTCGCAGGATTGACCGCGCGTCGACGGCTGTAGTAGACGTAGAGCAGATAGAAGGCATGGATATGGCCCGGAAGATAACTGACACAGAAGATTAGCGACGTTGTACAATAAGAGCGGTGAAGTCATCCCGCGGCAATGGCTGAAATTCTGTGTAACAAACAGAAGCAAGAATGGACTCACCCGAGAATTGTCAGAAGGACGTTGATCCAAAAGTCCATGCCACAGCCTGCAATGAGAAACACACCAAGTGGAGGAACTGAGAAAAAAATGAGTTAGTTTCAATAGTCGACGACGGTGATCATCTTCTGCAGTGGACATGGCTATAAGCACTCACCGAATAAGGTGATAAGAATCATGCAAAGGATCGAAGCGGTGGAAGCCATTTTGAATCAGAAGAGGCACACGCCTGGTTAAAATTCAGAAAGAATGTGCAGGCAAATAGAATAATCTCAAGGCTTGTTGCGAGCTGGGTTCAACGTTCGTTTGTTAGGGTCGATCAGCGTACCCAGGAAGCTCAGGATGAAAATCACGAAAAGAAGGATGAAGATATAGATGGGAACATTGTCATCCTCGGGAGAGTTGAGACGCTTCATGCTTATTTATACCAGAGCGGAGGCAAGATCGACGTCACGGGAAAGAGCAGATCGTTTCAGGGCGACAGCGACAACGCCAGACCCGCGTGTCCCTGTAGGGCTGAACCAAGGCAGAAGCTTTTCGCACGGCAAGTCCGTCGTGCATGACGTCATCCCGCACCGGTCCCAGTTGCCTTGCCTGGCAGTGCGCTCGATTGGGTTTAGCCTGCCGCGCCACAGTGAAATCCGGGGTAGGTGCATGAATGCAGGATGGTGATTGGTGAAAAGCATGAATAAAATGGGAACTGTGGCTGAAGCACGGTTCTGATAGTGTAGTACTCCGTAGCAACAGGAATGGATAGCTAGTCAATTAGATGGTAGATAGATAAATACTACCACATTCACCTCCGTATATCATAGATCGTATAATCAATCACACGGCATCGATCGATGCTCTCGTCGTCACCTGCTCGTTCTTGTTGCCGAGCTTCGAAATCTGTAGGAATGCATCCACACCGTATCCCTCCAGGCTGTGCAACTCAAGGCTGCCAGCCCAGTATTCAGCATACACCCGGCTCATAGGAAGTCCCATCCCCAGTCGAAGGTTGGGTGGCCGCGAGGTGAGCGTATCCAGCGAGCCTTCGCGGAACGTTTCCTTGTCTGCCCGCTTCCTTTCCTTGGGCACCGTCAGCTCTTGCATGGTAGCAGCCATGGCCGGCACCTGTCCCAGGTTCTGAAGCCGGTCATTGCTGTGGGGACCCTTGTTGAACGACCAGAGGTAAGGGAGAATCTCTCGAGGAATCCCCCCACCCTGGTCGGATATCCGCATGATGACATGCTGCGGCGCTTCGCAGATGAGCACGTCAATTGGCGGCGGTCGCTCTGACGATCCGTGGTATTTTTCGCCGACGGCCTGAATGGAGTTCCGCAGTAGTTCACCAATGATGTATTCCAGATGGCTCAGCATATATGGGAAGGTGGCATCCAAGTGTCCCTGCACGTTGATCTCGGGGATTTTAGCCGAATCGGAATCCTGTCGCATGGTATCCTGCGCCAGTTTCCCGCAGCGCTCGATGACCTCCTTCGCGTTGCATTTCAGAAACACCTCCCCGACAAAATCGGCGTTCGCGTCGCTGCGATCCTGCGAGTGAGGGAAGTGCCAGGGAGAATTAAAGGTTTCCGTTAGTGCCAGGTGTTGCTCGGCGATGACACGGCGCGAAATCCGCTAGAAATGGATGACAACTGTTAGCGAACAATGTCTATACTCGTTGGTGACTGTACGGATGGGCATTACCGCTCGCAGGAGAGTATTCATGAATAGGTCCATCACGTCGGGTGGTAACAGATCCCGACACTCTAAGACACCCATGGCCAGTTTGGGAATAACCACCAGGTGTTCCTTCAGGGTCTTTCGAAGTATATCGCAAAATCTTTCATTGTCTTCGAGGGTCTTTATTTCGGGGATTCGGCGGAATCGTTCAAATGCTTGATAGTAGAGTTCATATACAAGGGAAAGGTGATGGTTCGCGACCACCACGTAGGGTAGTTTCTGGATATCTCGGAGCCGGTGAGCTAGTCTAGACGGTAAACACAAGATAGCACGGTTAGTGATTGATCGCTCGAGTCGTCTAGATCCCACGCTAACCTAGTTGGCAGTTCCGTGCGCACGTAATTAGCAGAGCTAATAAGTCGGGGTTCCGTCAGGGTTCGTCCGAAAAAGGTCAGCTGCCGTAGACTGATCGGTCGGATATCGCGTTCCACCCATCTGGAAGAGTTGCATTAGCTGAATATTCATACTAACATGAAACCTCGGCACCGGAAAGGAAGGGGATGCATACTCATCCAAAGCGGAGACGGGCCGCCATGGTGGTGGACTGTGAGACTGCCGAGCTTGCAATGCATGCGGTCGCAACCTGGGGGTGTTGGCGGTAGAGGGATGTCGGAGGAAGCGCCAACACCGCGCTGGTTGAGGCCGCAGCATAGTGCTTCGGAGATGCGTCATGGGGAGGTAAGGAATGATGAAGAAGTCAAGGCAGAGTGCAGACTACCCAAGTTCAAGTCGGGAGATGGCTAGTCCATACATGGTTTAACAATGGGCGGAGATCATCTAGGCGGGTCCCGGTGGGCTTCCTAGTGGTGGCATGACATCCTTGTCAAGAGGGGAGTGGGTTGATCTCTAATGTCTAAGAAGGAGAATGGGATGATGCTGCTTGTGACTGTGACTCTGACCGGAGTTGTTTGACTCAGTCAGACTGTTTGATTATTGTTGATGCCTTGGCAGCCTTGGTTTGGCCGGGCGGTGAGGCAAGGCATGTGATATTCTATGGCGGTGCTTCTTATGCTTTGTTATGGATTGAACTTATGAAGGCTAGGTATGGCATTCAGTATGAACTACTTGGATCTGTTTTGATAGGTTATATTGACAATATTAGGCAATTCTTTGTCTTTCACTCAGTCCCGGCTTTTGTTCTATATCTGTGTACCAACAAAGCCTGGAGTGAAATTAATCACCACCATTAAATCACCGAAAGGAAGTTGCAAAAAATATTGATCTAATACATCCTCCCTGCTATCTAGACAGGTGCACTCCGTAGGCTCTGAACTCCCAATTATTAGCTGCCTCGGAGTAGTTCCACCGCTAACAGGAGCGATGCCGTCACAGCTCAGTCCCTATGACGGAACCCTCGATAAAGGATTCTTGTGAACACCCTCGTTTGCCGGAGCTCTGGGTGAAAGGAAAAAAAGGTGTAGCAAGGAGAATAAAGACCGAAATGTATCAATTGGATTCCCTTCATGTGTGTTTGTCCTGATCCGATCCTCCCTGGTTTCCGTGGTTCATAACAAGGCAGCGAGAGAAGGTCGTCACTTGTTCTTAATAATAATCGTCCCGCCAGGCTCGCCCCGTCGTTATTATTGGGCTCTGCGCAACTCCGCCACTACCTTCACCTTCGGCTTAGCTTCAGACTCTTTTTGACCTCGCTCATCGTTGGCCTTGGAATCGGTGTTATTCCCACCTCCCTCCCTGTCGTGGTCAACACTTTCACTCGTTCTTTCTCTTGCGATCGCCCGCTTGCCGACCGCGTAACGTGTGAAGGGGAAGTTCTTTCATGAAAATTTTGTTCTCGACCCGCAACAGAGAAAGTAGAGTCTTGGGATCTGAGTGCGTGAGCGCTCAACTCTTATCCTAGATGGACAACGTCAGTCCTTCCCTCCCTTCTCCCTCGCTCTCTTCAGGTTTTCAAAGATTCCACTCCGCCGTGTGGCCCTCCGCACAGCTCGAGTTGCCTCGGCATGAATGGCGAACGCAACGAACATTGCTGACATTGCGCTCTTTGCTTGTCCAGGTCGCGGAGAATGAGATGCTCGTCGATGAATACGAGCAGTATCACAATGACCGAACGGACGATGTGGTCGTCTCTCGTTCCGGGTCGGACGAACCCGATCAAGAACCTCGTGCCGATGACTGTAAGAACTGACTTCCCCCCTCCCCGCCCGTGCTGCAGTGATTCTACCCGACCCGCACGAGGGCCCTGGATCGACCTTGCTCCGGAGTCCCCGCGGCGGGGTCGGATCCCATTTCGCCAGCTTGTACTGCTCGATGCCTTCTAGCCTGGCTGTCGGAACAATTTCTAACTCATGTTTCATTGGCACAGATGCGGCGATGATGGCACGAGTCCTCCCTAAAGATCCCGATCTCGAGACCGAAGACGAGGCGCATCATACTTGGCACATTCAGGATTGGCGGAAATTGAAGAAGAAGGAACATGGTCCGGTTTTCGAATGTGCAGGATTCCCTTGGTTGGTTCACGACTATCTCTCTCGCCATAAACACGGCTTCCGCGACGTGATTCTGACTACTGGCGGTCCTCTAGGCGAATTCTGTTCTTCCCGTATGGAAACCACGTCGAGCACGCATCGTTCTACCTGGAGCACGCCTGGGAAAAGGATCCTCCCGAGAACTGGTATGCCTGCGTCCAATTTTCCTTGGTCTTGTGGAACGTGAATGATCCATCAATCAAGGTTTCTCATGGTATGCCCGGTCTCTCCTCAACTCGAAACGAGCCCGCCCGTGCTGATTCAGGATCCAGTCGCCACCCATCGATTCAACTCCGACGAGGGCGATTGGGGTTTCACCAGGTTTTGCGAGTTGCGGAGACTGTTCACTGCTCCCTTCGAAGGTCATGGGGCGCCTTTGGTCCAGAATGAAGAAGCCATGGTCACCGCCTATGTTCGCGTCGTCAAGGATCCCACGGGCGTACTGTGGCACAGCTTTCAGAAGTAAGTTTGCGTGGTCGTCGTTGGACCGAGAGATGTCCGGTGCTGATATGATTCCAGCTACGATTCGAAGAAGGAGACCGGTATGGTCGGACTTAAGAACCAGGGTGCCACTTGCTACCTCAACTCCCTTCTCCAGTCCCTGTACTTTACCAATTCCTTCCGGAAGGTATGATTTGGTCTTTTCCCCGCCGCGCGCAGAATTGTCCAGTATACTAACCAACCCGAAGGCGGTTTACCAGATTCCGACGGAGGCCGAAGCTTCAAGAGACAACAGCGCTTGGACTCTTCAGCGACTTTTCTACAACCTCCAGACAAGCGAAAGCTCCGTATCCACCACCGAACTGACCGCATCCTTCGGTTGGGAGTCGAGGCAGATCTTTGAGCAGCAGGATGTCCAGGAACTCTCACGAAAGCTCATGGAACGACTGGAAGAGAAAATGAAAGGCACACCAGCAGAGAAAGCCCTCCCTGAACTTTTCGTCGGAAAAACAAAAACCTATATCTCCTGTATAAACGTCGACTACGAATCATCGCGCGTGGAAGATTTCTGGGACATCCAGCTGAATGTGCGAGGAAACAAGACCCTTGACGACAGTTTCAAGGATTACATCCAGGTGGAAACTCTCGAGGGTGAGAACAAATACGACGCCGGCCAGCCGTACGGCCTGCAAGATGCGAAAAAAGGTGTCATCTTCGAGAGCTTCCCTCCCGTCCTGCACCTCCACCTCAAGCGATTTGAGTACGACATTAACCGTGATGCCATGATGAAGATTAACGACCGACACGCCTTCCCGATGGAATTTGATGCCACTCCTTACCTCTCCAACGACGCCGATAAGTCGGAACCCTGGATTTACCAACTGCACGGTGTTTTGGTGCACAGTGGCGATCTGAACGCCGGCCACTACTATGCATTCTTGAAGCCCACCAAGGACGGACACTGGTACCGCTTTGACGATGACAGGGTTACTCGGGCTACGGACAAGGAGGTTCTTGAGGAGAACTACGGTGGTGAATATGAACTGACTAACGGCGCTCCTGGTGTTCGGCAACCATACACCCGCGGCTTGTCTACCAAGCGCTCGATGAATGCGTACATGTTGGTGTATGTCCGGAAAACGCGATTGGATGATGTGCTTCTGCCGATCACCACAGAGGAAATTCCGTCTCATATTGGTAAGTTGTTCTAGATTCTTCAAGTGAACCTGGCCACTGGCTGACGAAACATCCAGAATCACGATTGATCGAGGAGCGCGCAGACATGGCACGCAAGAGGAAGGAAAGAGAAGAAGCTCACTTGTATATCAACGTCGGAGTCTTGGCAGAGGAATGCTTCCAGGCTCACCACGGCTTCGATCTGACCAGTAATGATTTACCTACTGACGACCCAGCGCTGCCAGCGAATTACCGTATCCTCCGAGCTAAGAAGGTCGGCGAGTTTGCTACGGAGCTTGCAGCTGAGAGAGGTCTTGATGCTAGTCGAATTCGATTCTGGGTTATGGTCAATCGCCAAAACAAGACTACTCGTCCGGATCAAGTCATCAAGGACCCTGAAATGTCAGTCGAAGAGGCCTATAGTCGGTTCGGTACGAAAGGCAACGCCTTCAAACTCTGGATGGAGGTCGGCCAGCCTTCTTCGGATGGCACCATGACGTGGCCAGACAGCAACAACACGGTGCTCATCTTCTTGAAGCACTTCGATGTTCCGTCGCAGACACTGACTGGTCTCTGCTCCGTCTATGTGCGCAGGTCGCAGAAGGTGGCGGAATTGGCGCCTATCATCCTGGAAAAGATGAATTGGCCCGCCGGCACAGAATTCATGCTGTTTGAAGAGATTAAACACAATATGATCGATGTCATGAAGCCCAAGCAGACATTCCAGCAGTCCGAGATCCAAGATGGTGATATTATAACCTTCCAACGAACCCTGAAAGAGTCCGAGCTACCCTCGTCTGCCTTATACACCGACGCCAGGCAATACTATGACTATCTTCTCAACCGGATCAGCATCACTTTCGCGCCCATCAAGGCAGGAGATGGCGATGAGTTCGTACTGACCCTTAGCCGCAAAATGACTTATGATCAGTTTTCCAAGAAGGTCGGCGAGCATTTGGGCGTGGAATCTACGCACCTGCGTTTTGCGCCCGTCCTCGCCAGCTCTGGCAAACCCAAGTCATTTATCAAGCGGAATTCGAACCAAGCCAATCAAACCTTGTACCAGATCCTCAGTGGGCAGATCACCGGCTACGGATACACAATGCATCGCCAAGATGCCCTGTATTATGAAGTTTTGGAGACTAGCTTGAGTGACTTCGAGTCTAAGGCCAGTCTGAAAGTGACGTGGCTTCCGGAGGGTATCACAAAAGAGGTGCGTTTGATGGCAGATTCTAATGGTTTCTTTCAATGCCTAATGAGTGCTGACTTCTGGAACAGCAAGTATATGAGGTTCTGGTACCTCGAGACGGGACCATGTCAGATCTCCTGGCCGGACTGCAGAAGAAGGCCGGGTTCAACGACGAAACTATGCATGATGCCCGTGTCTACGAGACGCACGGCGGTAAGATTTACCGAGAGTTCCAAGGCGACTCGAAGATTGCCGGTATCAACGAATACGTTGCTCTCTACGCCGAACGGACCCCAGAAGACGAACTCAACCTAGAGGAGGGTGACCGGACAATCAATGCGTTCAACTTCGACCGCGAGCCGAGCCGGCCTCACGGCGTTCCTTTCAAATTTGTGGTCAAACCAGTAAGCATACCCCGGCTCCTTTGTGAAAGAGGTGGTTTTATCTAACATCTCGTAGGGTGAAATTTTCAAGGAAACAAAGGAACGACTTTCCAAGCGAACTGGCATCAAGGGCAAGCAGTTTGAGAAGATCAAGATTGCCGTCGTTCCTCGATCGTTGTACACCAACCCACGATATCTTGAAGATGGTAAGTGGCCATGCGAGGCTATCCACGCAGTTGAGCTGGACTAATCTGGCACTTTCGCAGATGACATACTCTCTGACATCGTCGGTGATTCCGACGACCTTCTTGGTCTCGACCATGTAAATAAGAATCGGAGCTTTTGGAACCGAAGCGAATCATTTTTCATCCGATAGAGGCAGGGTATTATGATTTCTTTGCTTTGCTTTTCTTTCTCTATCTTTGCGGTACCTGGGTTTCCTTTTATTTCTTGTCACCAGGGAACTCCTCTTGACATTGTGCAGGTGATGGATTAAGGATATAGTGCGATGACTGCACGGGCAATTTCTTGCTTATGAAGAACGATATAAACCCGGACCATTTGTTGTTCAATCTGTGTACTCTTGTTTGTGTATGAGATGTCTTTGCTTGTTATGAAGGTAAAGATGGCATCGCTGTCCAATAGTGGAATTTTGAATGGCAAAGAGATGCGCTAGGGAGCATAATATGGACATCTCGAAGCTGAGTGAAACGCAAAAGGACGTGATGATTACCATTCTGCAAAATATCAGTGATTTCGACTAGAATATAAGGAAGGACCTTTAAATCCGAGGCCCACTTTTAACACTACGCCGTAGGAACGGCTACCTTTGTGGTCCCCGGTGCGGAGTCTACCTATTCTATTCTATTCAGAAGCTCTGAAGTACGTCTTGATAACCCCTGTATGATATGGCAAAAGATGGCATCTCTCTTGTCTTGTTCCACGTAACGCCGCAAGCTCTGAAGTCACGTGAATGGTTGGTTAAACTGAATATAGAACCAACGTCAGCCGTGCTCTTTCCACTTGCGGCACTTCAGAACTTGTACTATTGAGCAAATTTGACTAATACGATGAGTCTATTGAAGTCATCTCTGTCACTATTACGATCGCAAATTTCAACGTTCTTGAGAAAGCCCCATCAACTACTGTCGCCAGAGCGCGTTAATTCTTACCCAGTCGCAGAAGAGCCGGGCTATTACCAAACTGGTGGTTTCCACCCAATTCGTTTGGGTGATACTTTCCATCATGGCCAATACACCATCCTGAGGAAACTGGGATATGGGCAATACTCCACAGTCTGGCTAGCTAGGGACTATAAGTGTGTTGTCTGTCGCCGTCGCATACTATGCTAACGGACCGGGTAGACACGAGAGATATGTAGCACTTAAGGTGCTGAGGTCTGATTGTTATGATGGCCGCCATGACATCTTCGAGAGAGAAAGTCTCTCGAAAATTTCGGAAGTGTCAAAGCAAAGTCCTCATCAAGGCCGCAACTACGTGTCTCATCTTCTTGAGCAATTCACGCACACAGGACCCAATGGAGACCATGTTTGCTTAGCATTCGACGTACTAGGGCATCACCTAGACTTTCAATCCGCCAAATATGAAGATGGGAAATTACCTGTAAAGGCTGTAAAAGTCATCGTACGGCAGCTTCTTTTTGGGCTTGACTTCCTCCACCGCGAGTGTGGAATCGTTCACACCGGTATAGCAAATCCTTGTATCGGCCGTTTGTTGCACTGCTGACACCGCCCATTTTGTTCTCAGATTTGAAACCAACGAATATACTTCTAGAACTGGGAAATCCCCATAGCACTATCTCCCACTATCTGTCGAAAGTTCCCGCGCGGACCGACCCCCAACGAGATGATGCCGCCCCTCTTCGGGAGGTTATTCCTACGTCGCTTGTCCCGGACACAAAAAATCTCCATGTCAGGTTAATTGATTTCGGTGTTGGTAGGTAGGGCAATTCCAATCTTTTTCATACATAACTTACCGTGATAACAGCATCTTGGAGAAAACACCATTTGTCAGAATCAATTCAGTCGCCAGCTCTGAGAGCCCCTGAAGTGACAATAGGTGCTCCCTGGGATATTGGTGTGGATATCTGGAGTCTCGGGTGCCTTGTAAGAACATTCTACTCTTGAAGGATCTTCGTAAACGGTACGATTTATTTTAACTTATACACTAAACAGGTTATGGAGCTTGTTCAAGGAATAGTCCTTTTCTCCGGGGAAGCATCATCGAATGGGACCTGGACGGCTGAAGATGACCATCTAGCGAGGATTATTGAGGTCCTCGGCCAATTACCGCCTAATTTTATAGAAAAAGGGAATCGTGGAGCACAGTTCTTTGACAAGCAAGGTAAGCATACTGGTATTCGTTACTTACTATCTTGTCATTGTCTTAACAATGTTTACCCCAGGGAATCTTCTCCGAATTCCTAACTTGAAACCTACTTGTCTTGAACGCCTGGTTGACGGCCAAACAAAGCCTTTTCTAAGACCAATCGATATGCCGAAGTCTGAAGTCCCAATTTTTGTTGATTTCATTAAGGGCATGCTCGAAATCGATCCGGAGTCCCGAAAGTCTGCTGCAGAGCTTTTACAACACGAATGGATACGTCCATAGACCTCGGAAATATACATTAACACCATCATATTGTTCTCAGACAGCCTCTCTCCAGGATAACGTGGGTGTGGTCCCGAGATATCTGCCGTGAATGAAAACGGTTGGCTTTTAAGATCGGGCGATTCGGATGAAGTCGCTGTGAGTTTCGTTGGAATATTCGATCCTCAGTTTTAACTGCTTCTCTGCACACCTCTACCTAGTTTCTTAATTAGAACACTCCATTTCCTTCAGTTCCTAGATATTGATCGGTAACTAATCTCCTCACCTCGGACCTCGATAGCCTGTGCACTTGAAGACCTCCTGAAGAGCTCCTGCCCTTCTTCACTGAAAGCGCCGTGCTGTTTTCTCTCATCTATATTTCCTCCCAAGCTAACGAAAGAGGACCGAACTTTCTCTATCTTTCAGAGCTCAACTAGCATCGACCGAGATAAGGGCCATGGACAGTATACTCACTATTAGTTTACATCACCGAGCAGTATTTTCAGATATCTATTAACTAGGTGTAGAGGGACTGCGAAGACCAACAGTAACAACAACTGGGCATCGATGTCTTCATAACTAGGCAACCGAGCACTATCCTACAACGCCAGAACCGTGCAATAGAACCCTACATAAGGCATACGAAGCGAGATATACAGCATCTCACAGATTAAAGAAGCCAGCAGAATCACTGATTGGCAGGAAAAAGCCTAAACAGCTTCATATCCATAGTAGTACACAGTCACTCACTCCCTTTGGGGAAGGAGTCAAAGTATCAGTACAATGTCACACAATGTACAGCCTAGATCCTGCTCCTAGGCGACAGAAGAGTCTAGTGTTTTGCATTATTACCTAAGGGCACTAATACGGTGCATCATTAGCCAGCCTAAACGTTGGCCTTAAAATGGCTTAAAGTGGCAGTTTATTTGCCCGGCCCGCTCGTGGATGCAAACGTGGCAAACAGCCCCGGAACACACAGCTGTCCAGAACTTCAACTTTCAAGGCGCGTTTCAACCCAGCCGCCACCCCTGGAGAGTTCCCCGATAGACCTGCTGTCTCTCCATTATCTATCATCATGCGTTTCGCCGCTCTGGTCATCGGAATTCTGGCCGCGTTGGTGTCGACTGTGACTGCCACCGCGCTTACCTACCGTCTCGAGGCAAACGAGAAGGCCTGTTTCTACAACTACGTCGACGAGCGGAACACCAAGGTGGCTTTCTATTTCGCTGTGAGTGCCGATACAATGATGGAGGCATTTTGTGCCACGGAAATTGTTCCAATGGGAACTAACTTTTCTCTCGAAGGTCCAATCTGGCGGTTCTTTCGATGTCGATTACTCCGTTGTCGGTCCCGGCGATAAGGTGGTCTTGGATGGAACGAAGGAACGACAGGGCGATTTCGTCTTTACGGCTCAGAGCGTAGGGGAATATCGCTTCTGCTTCAACAATGAGATGTCGACGTTTGCGGAGAAGATGGTAGACTTCGAGATCGCGGTATGTTTGGAACCTCAAAACCGGTTATCGCCAGGACTTGTGATTAATTTTGCTTTTTTTCATGGCTAGATCGAGAACGAAGAACGCGCCCAGCTCCCCTCCCGACAGGGCGCCACCCCCGAACAGGCGTCTGCCCTCGAGGAGTCCATCTTCAAACTGTCCGCCCAGCTGTCGACCATTTCCCGCAACCAGAAATACTTCCGTACCCGTGAGAACCGCAACTTCAGCACTGTTCGTAGTACCGAACGCCGGATCTTCAACTTTAGCGTAATTGAGGGCTTGATGATGGTGTCGATGGCTGGCTTGCAGGTCTTCGTTGTGCGCTTCTTCTTCCAGGGCGCAAGGAAAGGTACGTATTTGCGTAGAACCATTTACTGGCATTCGCCTCCCCGTTTCCCCCAACAAACGTTTACGACAGATTCTGATTGATCTGCAGGTTACGTGTGATGAGTGAGCATGAATTTTGATTTGTCTATCTTCCCCATTTGAATTGTGGCGTCTATTGTATCTACATCCCATTTTAAGTTTAGAATGTTTCATCTTGTTTGAAGCAGGTGAATTGAGGCGACTTGGACCGGGTCCTTGAATACATTATCCTTATCTTATGATTCTCTGAATAACTGGTCCCCAGGGCAACACAACGTGATATCTGCCCTGTTGTTCGCGGACTTTTACGTCATCATGACAAGACACCGGATCAATCAACCTGATGGACGAGCAAACTAGTGCTCCAGCGGAACCTCCTAAAGACCAACATGGCAGGATCAGGGGTCTTCTAGACTCACTCACGACCGTTGAACAGACCTTGCCGCCCAGTGAACAGGTAAGGGATATACCCTCATGATGAAAGGGTTTGCAAAATTCGCTGTATCAACGTCACAGCGGACGAGGGGAGCTGGTAGTTCTAGACGCCGCAAAGTCCTGTATAGCCTGCGGGTGGCGATCAATGCCGTTGCAGCATCTGGCGGTCGATGATGAAAATGTGGTCGAATGTGGCTAAAAGAGACCGGAGAGAATCCTGCATTGTTTGACGTTCGATGATGTACCCATTTTGCAGGGGACTAGTTACACGTATATACCGGTTTTTCCGAGATCTCAGAGTTCTAGCCCACGAGACAGGCATGAGAGTGTGACGTGAAGATGCATGCAATGGATGGTTCTCTAGAGTACTGAGTATGGTTTTGGCAGATGTCTTTGAAGATCTCTCACGACTTCTGCTATGACTTCACCCGCCTTCGGTGGGAGTGTTAGATCTTGGGGTCTACTTTATGTAGGGCGCGGTGATATCAGTCGAGAGGTGAGGCGCCGTTCTACCGTCACATCTGCTGTCCGCGCTTCTCTCCAACTCACTGTCGCAAGCATTGCGGCTCACTACCTTATGTGGAGAATAGCTATCATCCTCAGTGTACATGCCTTATTGATGGTGCATACGGAGTAAAGCATCTCCGAGCTCTACAATAAGATTGGCACAAAAAATGGGTACAGAACAGCAGCTGACCAACGGGCAGGTAGGTATGATATAACCGAGCTCTCAAACGGTTCCTTTCTCCACCGCTGACTTGATGCAGCATTTGTCTTTGCCTTCGGAAGATCCACCGAAACCTCTGTCTGCAGTCTGCACCCTGCTACCGTGCTACGGCGCTGATGGTTTTGATCAGACCACGAGAATCTAGAACCACCAGGATTTGGGCCCGAGATGGTCCTTTCCGTTTGTCCTTTACAGCGTGGCTTGGGATAAAGTGACACGGGGCTGATCCTATCCTCTCTCGTTCAGTTGTCTCGTGTACAGTACAGGTCCCTTGTCGGCAGCGTGCGAGTCGGAGAGACCTACTTCTAGCGGCAAAGGATGATGCACGCTAAATATTAGTTATGGGAGATTTTTTTTTTCTTTTTGTCTCTGGCAAATTTTTGGCCCGTGTTCCTCTTTGGAACAGGCACGAAGAATGTTCTTCTCTTTTTTACGTTTACCTTCATTTGTCTTATTCTCGTCTTTCTTACTCCGTGTCGCACCCCCTGCCTCTTTCTTTTCGCGCAAGACTGACCACTCTCGAGGCTGTCATTTTTTTTATTATCCCCGCTCTCACAGTACCGTGGGCTGATCCACCTTTGCGTGGCGAACATTGAGCGCTGATCAGGAATCTGACTCTACGGTTCATTGGCTCTGGACGTGGATGTGGAGGATGCGAGCAACGGCGACCAAACATTGAGGACTGCGTAGCGGCGACGTGATTTCCCAGGGTCGTTTGTTAGCGGTTGAAGAGTCGAAAAGGGTGATTAGACGAAGCCCTAGGCTGGGTGAGGAGGATATGGTCAGTAGTTAGGGTAGGCAAGGGAGACGAGACGAGGGAGGAGAACGTTCGGAACAGTGTTCCGTCCCTCCTTGGATGTGGAGCGTCCGGATGGACGATGGGTCTGGGTGCATACAGTGTACTCCGTCAGCAGTACTTGGAGTTGGGACCGAAGAATCTGAGGATGAGGGATTGGGATGGACAGCGGATTTGTTATTCCGTTGATATGAACGGAAAGGAGCAATCGTATAGACAGTAGAGTAGACTAGACTATACTCAGTACACCGTCGAGACCTTGAAAACGTGGGAGGCGCAAACAGACGCCTTCTGACGTCAGTCGCCAGCCTCAGGCAGGAAGAGAGTCTCTCCCTCTCTCTTCCTCTCTCCTCTCTCTCTCTCCCTCTCGTGTCCACGGTTGAGCTTCTCCTTCCTTCTGCCCTTCATGTTGCCTCGACCACTCATCGACATGCATCGTTCTCCATCGTCATCATCATCTTGACCATCTGTCTGGCCTTCGACTGGACTGACGTTAAGGGTCCGGTTTTCTTTTCTTTTTCTTTTCTCTCTGTCTGTTTTTCAATTTTTGGTCTTTGTAATCCCCGATACTAGTAGAAATGAATTTGGGACTTAGTTTTATTTTATTTTATTTGAGCTAATTTGATTTGATGGAATTCTCGATTATCCTTTGCCTCTTCGAGATGACGGAGTCTGCAGTCCAACGAGATTCCCTCTCATTCCTCATTGAATTTGATTCCATGCCGGGCTAACGACTTTAGCCTCGCGTTAGACCCGGTTATGACATATCACCCTTCTCAGGGCTCCGCTTTGGCTCCTACGGTTCGTCCTTTGCGTCGGTGGCTGCGTAAAGTAAATGCAGCTCTAAATTCCTCCACGGACTACCACATCACGGGGAGCATCATTCCCAGGGAGGCCTATCCTGGTAACCCCTTAACGCTTCTAGCAATTCGACCGGTCTGGCATCTGCTTTCTCTCCTTTCGAACTTCGTCTACGTCGATCTGCACGGATGGGTTGGCGTTCGACAGCCCATCGATCGGCGAAACGCCGTGACCTCACTTCTGTGTTGGTGGTTGGACCCATGGACCATCTGGGGAATACCAGCGACCCAGGAGCTTGTGGGGCCCTTCATTTCAGATCGTTTGCTGATGTAGCCTGGGTGGCTCCAGTCGACAAACAGACAAGGGGAGCCTAGGAGCCTAGGAGGGCCCTTGGGGCGAGAGTTAGGGCCTTATGAATGACCTCTCCCCTCTCGAACAGTGCAATGATGTCATCTCCCCTTGGGTCCGCATGAGGCATGACGCTACCGATGGGGCATGGGCATGCCCTTGTGTCATAGTGGTCGACGACCTTTCCTTACTGACTCGCTTCGTTCCTCTGTGAGGTAATTGGCTGGCCCTTGTGATCTCATATGAGGCCCGGCCAGCTGTTCTCCACGGATCTCCTCTTCACAGCTGGGGCTCCATCCACTGCCAGCACACAGTCTATATGAACCCCTGGTCTCGTCGTTGACTTAAGCTATCTCATCTACCAGAAATCTTCTAGTACTCTACCAAATCTTCTAAGCCTGACCTTAGTTTCGAATACCCACGCCCCTTTTCACCCTTTCTTCGAACCAAAAATCCCGTTTCTCTGTTCATTGTCTTGGTGACTCGTCGTTTTGACTTTATCCCCTGTCTATTACCCTTTTGAGATCCTATAACTCTGTGGAAAGGTGAGCCTGCAGAAGATTTTGCCCTTGCTTATGGAAAGGGACCTCCTTCCATGTCTTTGTGCCGCGACTAAAAGTCCGCCCTTCGCCAACATGAATCCCACGCCAAAAGCAGCAAGCTGGGTCCTGGCCGACTGGGACTCGAATATCACGCCTTGTAAATAGAATACGAAACTATCATGACGAGACATCTTGAGGTCATCGTCTCCTGACGATAGACCATCTTCAATCATGTGGAATGATTTGGCGCTGACAACAGTATTCTGCAGGAGCTTCAATTATGTCTAGATTCATGGAGCAACAGACCCAGGCCCCCCAGGGCATGTTCCCCGCGGATGGTGGAGGCTACAATCCTCCTAGCGAGCCTCATGTCGACACCACCCGGTCTTTGGACCCTCACACCTCGATTGAAGACTACAGCCGCGTGATGCTACAGTACACTCAGAACCGGATGTCTGGGTTCGCTCGTCTGGACGATGACAAAGGGTCGCCCGCGGGTCGAAGCAGCGGAAGCAGCGATACTGGCAATGAAAGCGGTGATTCTACTAGTGGCATTTTGGCCCGTCAAATCAATGGCCGCGACTCTACTGCTCGTTCTAGCAGTGCCTCCTTTAACAGCAGCCCTTACGGCAACGGAGAGACAACCGGGTCCGCCAGGGACAACTCCAAACAGTCGTTCTAAGGAGGACGCCGCCCTAGCCTGAGTTCGTCTTTGACTTTGGGGGGATCGATTGTAATCTGATCTCCCTTCCAGGACCAACTCATGGGCGGGCGGTCGTCAGGTCGTTGGCAATAGCTTTCGACGCAAGTCCTTTTCATAGCATGGTGTTGGCGACGATCACAGGAGACATGACGCTTTGGTTGTCTCCGGGCGTTTCAAGAGTTTACTTTGATTTACATTCTCAAGCAATGGTGGAGCGACATCTCCTAGACGATCTACGAGTTCAATTCTTTCGCAAGAGTCCTGGTGAAACTCTTGATCAACTGGAGATATACGACATGGACCTCCACAGTTTCTTTTTGATACTTTCCCCTTTTTTGCATTGATGATACCTTCTGGAACGGATCTTATAGATTCTAGATATGACAACCGCGCTTTTGGTCTTCAACTGGTCTCAAGCAAATCGATGTCTACTCAGGGGTGAATTTCCTTTCTTATCGTCGTTTACACATCGGTGTGTCACTCCTTTGATCGACGTCGTCTTGCTGCGGTGACTGGTCCTTGCTTTGTGCTCTGGCTGGTCCGCCCCCTTTTTTTTTTTTTTTTCATGCCATTTGCGCTCCCCTTGGATTTTGGTTAGAGCTGTTATCCTAGGTCGGCAGCCAGCAATCGATCCCTGCAACTCCATCCAGTTCCCTTTTCACTGTGCACTGCACAGTAATCGTGTATCATATATGTGTGCAGGACACTCATGTGTAAAAGATGTCCTTTTGTGCTTAGCGACAGCGATCATGATTTTTTGGTTTTTCTTTGGGTTTGTCTTTGGGAATGTGTTTGATCAACAGCAAGGATCGGGTTCATTTTTCTTTATGTGATGTACGATTAGAGTGACGGCCTGTTATGAGCCCAGGCATTTGATTTTACATGACCTTGATGACTGAATAAAACCTTTGGAATTGATTCTACTTTCAATGTATTATCTTTCTCTTTGCTTTCTTCTCCTTTTTTCCCCTGCGTTTGCCGTGGTGGTTTGCTATCCCAGGCACAGGGGTGAAACTTCCTATCCAAGGGATGGATGAAGTCATGAAACGAGCCGCAGCGCACATGCAAGATGACTGACACGCCTGCAAACCGATGCATGGTAACTGCACGATCTTCACATATCCTCTCTACTCTCATTGGCTCAATTGACATGGTAAGTCATAACAACCACATTCCAGCTATCTTGATTCACATTCCACAACGGTCCTGGTCTGTCAGAGAGCGCGTACATTAATCCATCCCTAGAGCCAGCCGCCCAGATTAATGAAGAGAGCGGGAAAGGAACAAGGATTGTCAAGGGGACGCAGGACCCCGAGCTCCTTCTTGCCTTGACTTTGGTGTCTTTCTTTCTATATTATCTGGATCTTGAGTGTCAACCCATTTTCTTTTCTGCTTCTTTCTCAGCTTTTCATGCTTAACCCATATTCTAATCTTCTCACCAGGAACAGAGATACCCAGGGAGATCAGATACATACAGATACAAAATGTATCCCCCAACGCTAATCCTTTCCCTCTCCATATCTCTCCTCACAACCTCCACCATCGCAATCCCTTTCGTCCCCCGCGCCGCCTCCGAAACACTCCCTACCAATTCGCAATCCAGCTACACAGACAACGACAAGATCCTAGACTCGCTGGTCACCCAGTCCGCGAAGGAATCGAGTAACCTGAATACCTGTCCGCCTTCGCATCCGTCCAAACAATGCTGTATGTCAATTACGGCGCTGGCGAATGGTGTCACGTCTGAGATTGGGGAGGTTGTGCCGTTGTTGAGCGATGTTAAGATTTCGTCGATTGTTAGCTTGGAGTGTACGTTCTCTTTTCCCAGTTGTCTGGTTTTTTTTCTTGAGCTGGATGTCATGAGTGCGGTGTCATGTTTGTCGGTTTTATGATCAGTTATGTGTAAGTGTGAGAGGATGCTAACGGGATATGAAACAGGTCGACCAATGGACGCAGACGGAGACAACGCAACTTGCTTGAACGATGTGATGTGTTGTACTGGAACC
Organism: Aspergillus melleus; assembly: GCF_016097325.1. Lineage (NCBI taxonomy): Eukaryota > Fungi > Ascomycota > Eurotiomycetes > Eurotiales > Aspergillaceae > Aspergillus > Aspergillus melleus. The sequence continues at coordinate 297,376 of NW_025763377.1, forward strand.
GGAGGGGTGAGTTATCCCTCTGCCATGGGACTATCAGCCTTTAAGACATTATCATAAAATACTAACGCTGAATATAGTCCAAATCCTCACTCATGAAAACCTGCAAACCATGGGACGAAGCTCTCGAATCCAAGAAAAAGGCTCTAGATAAGAATATCAATAAGCAACTGGAGCAGATGATGAGCAAGAACGGGACGAGTAGCTCGGCGTCGAGAGTCGCTGCGTCGAGTACCCCGAAGCCGAAGATGAATCCCGTTGCGGAGAAGGTGGCTAGGGTGCAGGAGTCTGTTTCTGGTCTTGTTGGACCTGCGACTTCGTCTGCGTCTGTTTCTTCGTCTGCCTCTACATCGGCTTCTAGTTCTACCTCTACGTCTACAGCCAAGTCAGCGTCGACATCGTCGGAAACTTCGAACTCTTCTAAGTCTACGTCTGCTACCTCTCCAACGGCACCAACTGAGAAAGCAACCAAGGTAGAAAAACCCAAGGTTGATACTACCTCGACAGCTCCGTCCGAGTCCACCACAGTCTCGGCCCCGGCGTCGCTTTCTACCATCATATCTCAGAAGGAGAAGGAGAAACAGAAGGAAACAACCGAAGAATCCGGCCCTACCTCATCATCAACTCCAGCTGAGGCAGCTACGACAGCTAAATCCGCCACGAAAGCAACAACAGTATCCCGGCGAGCAAAGACCAACACCGACATGTCTCAAACTTCGCTATCTTCAACGGATACCTCGAATACAGCTACTGCCACAGGCACGGGTCGTTAATCCCCCCTTTCTTCTGTTCCTCTCTTTCTTTTTTTTTTTTTTTTCAGGCGTTCTATTCTTCGTACCTTTCTTCCTTGTTTCCTCCTTCTCGTTTGATATGGTTCTTCTATCTGGTTCGGTTCGATTAGTTTATCTTGGCTCCTGGCGATGGAATGAGTGTGTGTATCTATGTCTGTATGTTCTGTATCTTTGTTTGTAAACATGTATGTAGTTGGAGGTGAATTGGATTGAATGGAATACCTTAGCTATATGAATGAATCAGGATCTGTTGGTTTCGTGAAAGATAGTCCAGTTAAATGATTATAGGTCGATAGATGGATAGGTAGTAGTATCAAAATTATTTATCTCATTTATAGTACATAATACATGCATTCCATCTAGCCATGTTCCAATAAGGGAGGGTAGCAGTGATTGATCTACCTCCATCGTCCCGGAGGCGGAGGGTATCCATACTGCCCCTGCCCCTGTCCCTGCCCCTGCCCCTGTCCGCCCGAATGAGGGGGAGGAAAGTGATACGATCCCGGAGGCATTTGCTGCGCAGGCCCGAACCCTGCACCACGGTGCATAGACGGGTATTGTCCGCCCTGCGCCTGGTACGGAGGAGGGAAATGCGACGTGTTCATGCCGGGTCCGGGTCCGTAGTTCGGCATCGGTGGGGGTGGTGGAGGCCATTGGCCTTGGTAGTTCTGCGGAGGTGGAGGTGGAACGCCCTGGGGAAACATCCCCGGTGGTGGCGGGAAGGGAGGCCCGCCCTGCGGACCGCCTGGGAAATGCATGGGATGTTGCGGGGGCATGGGAGGAGGATGTTGGTGATGGGGAGGATATGCAGGTGGGGGAGGTGCGTGGCCGTGGCCGTATGGATTTGGCGGAGGTTGGTGAAGAGGCGGCTGAGCTCGTGGAGGAGAGGGTTTTCGTGGGGAATATGATCTCGACGGCCGTGATCGAGATCGGGATCGGGACGGGGATCGCGAGTCGTATTTTCGACCTAGGGCTCTGCGAGGTGGAGTTTGGCTTCGCGACCGAGACCGACTCAATCGACTGTCGTCGCTCGCAACACTACTGCTGTATCGCCTCCTTTTCCGGGGCGTCAAACTGCGGCTGCGGCTGCGACTGCGGGAGCCGGGCCTAGCATTTCTCATCTTCATTTGCTGGCAGAATGATCGAGACCATCCGTAATAGGTTTCGCCGTCAAGAACGTCGCCGGTCTGGTCATCTCGAATTACCACCTCGCCCAGATCGTCAATGTCCACCACTTCACCTTCCTTCTGCTCCGGCTGGGTAGAATCGTAGATCCGGTCAACATCCTTGAGAAATTTCTTCACTGCCGTGACCAGTTTTTCATCTGCTGGACCGGCCAGAAATTGCAGAGGCTTGATTGTATCCGGGCGGAGAGGAATCGTCGAATTCGGAATGATATGGGGGATGAGGTTTCCGGCCGGTAGGTCATAGAACGGGGTCGAAGCATCACCATGGGTCGCGGGCATCACAAAGGGAACATCCTTTCCAGAAGGCTTATTTGTCGAATCCAGATTACTCGTCTCGACGTCAATCGACGTTTTGACGGGCCCCGACGAGGCCGAGTTCTTGACGACCTCGCGCAACTTGCCGACATAGTCACTACCGTAATACTCATTCTCCTCCCAGATATCCAGCAGATCGTCCAATCTTCGATGGTGTTTCGGGTTCTTTTCTCGATCGTAGGAGGCCGCATAGCCCAGCAACTCCACGATATACGGCTGCAGCGAGCCGCTAACGGTGGAGAAGGCGGCCTTCGATCCCATGTGGTATTTGGTGTGATGGAACACGTCATTCAGCAGGTACATGATATGCAGGCGTTTACGCTTAGCCGACGTCGCAGGCCGGGCGGCCGACTTGGTCGGAGAAGCACCCTCTTCCGCGGTGAACGAGCCGGACAAGGCAGCGAGGTACTTGGCCCAAACCCCCACCCGGTTGGATGAGGAGACGACATGGCGCAGTAGCCATGATTTGCAGGCCTAGTGCATGCCGGGCACGATGATTTAGTATGACACGGTTTTCGACAGTCAAGGACTCGACGGATCATCAAACCTGGATGTTTGCTGACGAGCAGTGGGATAGCGCTCTGTCGAGTGCGGTGTGGAACGCGGTGATCTCGTCGCGTGTCACCGACGTGGGGTCAGGGCGTAGAAGCCCGGCCGATAAGGAGGCCTTTGCAATGGCAAGTTGATGCGACGCCATTGCGAGATACCTGGAGAGCAGCGGAGAGAGGTGTTCCTTGGAGCTTGTCGGAGCCGCGGAGGAGACTTGGGGCGGTTATCACACGTGACCTGGATGTTCCGGTCGGTGGATCCAATCAGGTGACCAAAAGTATAAAAAACCACAGATTTCACATGACTTTTTGAGAGTGTACAAGTCAAAAAATAACAGAATTTGTATGGTGCTGAATGTTTGCAAGCTACTGCCTGCATCAACAGAGCCAAATACTCTGTCAAAATTTTGTATCTGACGAACAAAGTTACTAGCTATCTAAAACTCCGGTCGTTTTGAATTATCGCCTTTTTTGCGGCTGTGAGAGTCGAAATGACTGCGGCAGGGCGTCTTTGCTAGGATCTGCTGCGGTCGAGTTTGGGGTCGGCGTTGGCGGTCAGGCTTCCACGTTCTGCCGGTACTCGCGATTGCCTGAGGCTGCTATGCCAAGCATTGGGCATGTATACAACAAACACCATAGATGATGTCTTCCTTGATACCCATGATCATGATCTCTTGATTTATTCGATCTTCCCTTATATCCGTACACAGAAAGACACCATAAAAGGGTAACTATATATCCTCTAGTTTCCCTATCCTCATACCTATACACAGAGAACTACTTCAACTTAGAAATCGTTAAGAAATTAGAATTCGGAGTGCACGTTGGTCTAGTATTTAATACAACAGGCTATTTACATGAAAGGCATTCAAAGAATGAAGCAACAGCGTTAAGGACAGTAAGAAGCAGACAATATCAGGAAACGAGGGGAATTAGTTGGAAGATACGTAATGATACAGATGCACATCCGAACTCATTAGTACTGGGTCACCCCGGGTCCTTAACGGACCCGATGCTTCCATTTAAGTAGTCGTCATGATTCCGAACGCTCGACCTCTAGAAGCGGGCGGCGTGGCGACGGTGACGGCGCTGGTGGTCACGAAGGTGAAGGTTGGGAGCAGCAGCCGAGCCCGAAGGGTTGGGGGTGGCCACCGGAGTCGAGTTCACGACGGAGGTGGTGGTGGGGTTCGACGGGGGAGCAGGCTGCGAGGGGACAGCAACCGAAGAGGTGGTAGCCACGGCGGTAGACGAAGCGACCTGGGTGGAAGAAGTAGCAGCGGCCGTGGTGGTGGTGGGGGCAGCGCTGGTGGTCTCCTCGGCACGAGTAGGGCCGAAGGGGAAGCACTTCTCGTCGATGTCGGCGTTGTACTCCTGTTGAATAGTTAGATGGCGGGGTTCTCTCCGATTGTTTCACGATTCACGGGTCAACTTACAGCGATGGTCGCCTCAGCAATGGGGTTCTGCTTGTCGTCGGCCTTGGCCAGAGTGGCGTCCAGGCTGACACCGGCAGAGGGAGCGAAGGTAACGCCAAAGATGTGCTTGTCCTCGTCGTCAGAGCAGACACCGTCGGACGCTGTAGCAGGTCTCGTTAGCATCCAGTTAATCAGAATAGAGTGTGGGTTGAATTCAGGACTTACATTCAGCCAGAGTGAGGGTGGCGGAGACGGAAGGCTTCAGGTCGATACCGGCTTCCCATCCCTTTCCGAGAACCTCGACGGCAATCTGAGCAGAAGCCTTGGCGTAGACCTCAGCAGTGGCTTCGATCTGAGCATCGACCTTGAGGGGAAGAGGAGAAACGGAAGGAGTCCATCCGTCAGAGGTGACGTCGGCGCCGCTGATATCAATGTCCAGGGTGGCAGAGTCGTCAATGTCAAGGGAAACACCGGCGGAGATGGTTGCCTCACCGGCAACTTCACCGAAGCTGTAACCAACGCTGAAAACGATCTGGGGTCCGATCTCGAGGATGCCCTTGATGGAGATACCGCCGATGGGGATGGTGGCCACGTCGAACTCGTCACCCATCTCCTCGGTGAAGTTACCGCCGATTCCGATGGAGGGTCGGATGTCAAGACCCACGCCGCTAGGCTTCATGTTCACGGAAGCGGACTTGGGGAAACCGAACTTGGTCTCAATGTGGAAACCGAAGTCAAAGGATCCGCGGGATTTGCACTCATCACAGCCCAAGGTGACATGCATGTCAGTGTTGGGGATAGGGATCTCCTTGCTGAAATCGATGTCATGGTTGAAGTCGATGGAAAAGTCCTTGTCGTAGTCACGCTTCTCGTTGCCACCAGTTGAGCCAGTGTTCCAGTTGCCGACGGTGAGTTCGTAGTTCTGGAGAACGGTCTCCCAGGTCGAGGCCTTACCGGTCAACTTGGCAGTCTGGGTGTTCTCGTCGAAGAAGATCTTGGAAACCTCGAAGGGCATACGGTTCTTGTTCCATCCGCAGTGTTCACGACCCGCAATGACGATCAGAGTACGGTCGTCCTCCTCGTTGATCCAGTTCCATGCCTTCTGGGAGCGGGCAAAAGAGTTGGGGTCGGTGTAGTCGACCGACAAGGTGGTCTGAGTGCAGTTCACGCTGTGGAGCTTGTTGCGGAACTTCTCGATGTTGATAATGCTGACCTTCTCATCACCCGTGTCGACGGTCAATTTAGCCAGAGAAGATTTACCATCGGCGCTAGCTATACGGGGACCGTTGTCAGTGCTTGATAGTGGGTGGAGGGGAAAACGGAAACTTACCACCCCAGTAGAGGGAGTCAGACTTCATACGATCGAAGCCCTCGAACGGGAGGTTCTCGCCTCGAGCGGCGAGATCAGAAGTCGGCGGGTCAATTTCCACCAGCTCCAGACCCAGGATAGGCTGAGCAGCAAAGGAGAGTAAAAGGCCGGAAGTCAGCCATGACCGGGAAAAGTTCACCATCTTGAAATGAACGAATGAATGAATGAATTAATGAACGAAAGCCAAGTCTTCAACCAGGAAGATTAATGGATCAGTTCTAGAAAAGAGTGGATAGAGGTGAACCTCTGGCGTGATGGTACTGAAAGTCTGTCTGGATCAAACATTATTTTCCGGGCGATTGAGCATCTATTTAACATAAACCTCGTAGGGCCATAGCCTCGTCCGACCTCAAGATCGAATATGGCCCCCGACATCCAACACCAGGAGGCTTGGTCAATGGCCAGGATGACAGGACGTTCCTGGTGCCTGTTAGTCCCAGGAACGGCGAAAGTCTATGAGCTCTAAGCCTGCATCTCTCAGGGGGCTGAGATGATCTTAGCACTAAGAGACGGAATTGTTCGTATTGTACCCCGTAGCGGAGACCGATCCACCTGCAACGAAGGGCAATGAGGCTCATTGTGAAACCAGCCACCAGCATGGCCCTCTTTGCGAGGCCTATGTCATCGCCCTATTCCCCGTTATCACGGATATTTCAATTTGAATTTGGGGGTGCGCCGTCATCAAGCCAGGCGCGATGGTCTCAGGATCCATGAAAGTCTAGCCAGGATGTATAGCCCTGGCAGGCTTCTAGAAGCTCACTGCGTTCTTGTCGTCGTTTCTCTGTATTTCCAATGGCCTCGAAAAGAGAGGGTGGATCAATCTAGCCAATGAACTTGGGGGCTATGGCGTATGAATCGTAGTTGCATCGAATCAAGAGAGGCGGCCCCCGAGATTGTCCATGGCGCTGCCCGGTTGTTGCTTCTGACGGGCGTATTTGGTTTATTTTTGTTTTTTCAGCTTTGGTTTTGGCGCTTATGGCAGGGGGCATAGAGGGTGTGCGCAGCAATTTGGCCCCAAAAAGGCCCGTCGTGCTCGACCCTCCAAGGGAACTAGCGCAGGTCGGTGCATGTATAGGGTTTTGAGTAAGATGAAGTTCGTAAAGGAAATTGAGCCCACAGGGTTCAACCAGTGAGGAAGTCCTGTGGTGGGACCCTCACGAGATATCTTATCCTCTCTAGGGAAAGTCATGCTGAGCGGATGCATAATGGTCCTAGTTCGAGTTAGGTCGAAAATCCTTTGCGAACAAGCTCAAACTGCCTACTGTGTTATTGTTCCTGAAACGCCCTAAAAGCAGGAACGATGCCCAGAATAGTTTCAGCCTTCTGACACCATATGACAGGGACTCGAAACCATATGGTCTATATAGCCCACAGGGCCAGCTATACGAGGTGGCGTTCGATCGCCCTGCGAGAGACAGGGACTCAGGGTGCGTTGCGCAGTGCGCATAGCCGCACGAAGTTCCTCGTTGGGTTGCGGTTTGTGGTCAGGAACTAAAATGCCTAGGGCTGCCGAGATAGGAGCTCTTGGGGGCCAGGGGGAAAGGAACCCAGCCTTGATGGGGGCCAACTCTGCAAACAAACACAAACGAGAGAGGATTCGGGATTTCATATAGTGGATTAATAACCATAACAGCACTTGACTTCCAACAGAAGCGGGAACTGTTGGTTAATCCAGTTCATCAGATATGAAGTTCATCGCTTGGCAATCCACGTAAGGCTCTGTCAATTGATATAGGACCGCGAAATGGTATGCAGCGCAGGGTATCATGGTTTTCCTGCCCTTCTGGCGCCCGGAATTAGGGCTGCCCAGCTAGACTCCATCAGTCCATAGTGATTGCCAGTTTCCGCACCACATCCACTAAGTGGATTAAAAATCACCGGGCAGAGCCCACCAGGGCTTTGCCATTATTATTACCCCTTAAAAGCCGTGTTCCAGCCTGCGCGTTAACAGGGCGCCTTAAATCTCCCAGGGGGTGGCCTTGGCCTCTTGTAAGCGGCTGGACGGCGGCTAGTGCAGGCTAATCTTATAGTGCTCACTGAACCTTCAACTACAGACCCCGAGTCGGTAGCAAGAGAGATAGACGAAGTTGGGCAACGAGTAAGGGCGACCGTTCTGATCGACTGCGGCCCTACTCTTCTGAGATTAGTTGGGCGACGCACAGCCTCCAAAGTTCGAACCATGAAGGCTCTGATAAACGATGGATGCGGAGCAGATCATTGAATGTTGGGATCGGCCGTCTTGTTTTTCCTTTTGACGTTTGTTCCCTTTGTTCTCGCATCACGGAGGGGGGCCAAAACGTGACCTGCACCAGTGACATCCTAATTGGGGAAAGCTTGGAATCCTGCGCCTGGCAGCAACTGCCCAAGTCGGCAGTGCTGACTACTCGTAATGATCCCACAGCTTTTGGCCCCATCCAATTTGAGTCCACAGGCTGAGTACGGAGTACTTTTTCGTTCTTATCTTCTGCGATATATGTTATTTTAAGTCCAAAGGGCCCAGTTGTCAACAGGGGTACTGACAATGCCCCATTCTACTTTACTGCGCCGTTATATAAATACCGTGTGACCCCAGGAGCGCCAACTCGTGTTTTCTTTTCCTGCGGGGTCGGGTGGTCCACGCCGCCATCGGAACCTCCCACAAGCATCAGGGCCTCAGGGTTCAGGCATCCAGGCAGACCGCCAGCTCCACGGGCCGACCCCTTAGATTAGATGATCTAAGTCCAATGAGCGCGTTTACTGTTGATTCTTTATTTATGTATGCAGTACCTTGCTGAATCATGACCACCGGGGACACTCAGTCCGAGAACACCAGTTCCAATTCACAGCTCACGTACACCGTACACCTCCTGTAGACGCAACTACGGTGTACCGCGATCCCCGCCCGCAGCCCCGCCAGTCTGCCCACTCGGAAGCAGAGAGAAAGATGGCGTGAGTGTCTCCCTTCTCCACGATTCCATATGGCCACCCCGGCATTTGGGCGCCCAGTCCACCGATCGCTCATGCATTCATCATATGTTGTGTACATCCGTAGCCTCTGCGACGCTCCTGTAGCCTATCAGGCACCCGTCGGTGGAGGATGGTGTGCTCGGTCCGTCCTATCGTGATCGATCTGGCGCCTGGCTAGGGGGTCGACTCGCTGACTGTCTCCTGCGTCGGATGACTTGGTCATTGGATGGTCCGGAATGTTCGTCCAAATGCTAGTCATTGATCATGATACCCATTCGGCCTGAGAGGTCCCGGATAAGTCTTTTGGAACTCTGCCATCATCGAATGGTGGGCCGAGAGAACCCCGCAGGCCAGTCAGTTCTCCACTCTTGCTGTTTCTATACGATGTGCAGTGCGTCAATCATCCTCCTGTATATCCTTGCTCCCCTTATAAAGCTGGCGCTATCCCCTGTCCTCTTTACGATCTAATCATCCTTAGATCCCACGTTCTATAATATTCAATAAATAGAGCACGCCGTCCATCGCCAAAGTTCAATCCGACTCTGCACAGCACCTTCCGATCATCCCACATCTGCAGTCTTCGATAGATCCAGCTCCGTCTACATAGAACCAATCTCCCTACAACCTCAACCATGTCTATCGCCGCTCAGCTTGTCCGTCCCACAATTCGGCACTTCTCTGTCCACCGTCCTCGTCCGGATACGCGAGCCTCTCGATTCGTCGCCATGTCCTGCCTAGTCTCCGCTGTGGTAGTGCCCTTCATCCCACCGGCTCTCGAAAGCTCCCGCGAGAAGAATCTGGGGTACCCCAACCATAACAAGTAAGGGTTATCCGCTACCACGCGATTCTCGAGTCTCGTTGGCTAACTGTCCCTGCTTCTCCCTGCAGACCTCAACCCCCTCTCTGTTTCCATGCCCGCTAGACCTTATGACCCCACGATCGGAGTCTTTACCCGGTATCGATGGCATCATCGCGGCCTCGAGCTCCACAACTTCATTCGTTTACCTCATGATCCTAATTTCTTATGTCCTGGTCTGTCCCCAACCGTGGGGACATTACACATATCGGATGGTGTATCGGCGCAATCATGTGGTTGGACATTGTTTGGAACGGAGTTAATTGGGTTGATATTACTTCTTCGGATGCTTCCCCTTTTCTTTAGAGGCTGGCCTCGAGGGGTGTTTCGGTTTGGAGGTCTGAAGACGAGTGCGCCGTACTCGTATGGGCAATTCAGGGAATTGCCATCCATGTATGCTGAATCCCATTGAAGATAGCTAGACGCACGCACCCGATGAAGACGAATAATGAAATAAGATAATGATACCAATTATTCTTCTCTGTTTTGCAAAATGAGTATAAGCAGCTAACTGTACAGAGTCGTCCGAAACCATTCCGGATATGCAGACACATCAATCGAAATAAAGCCATCTCTGTTGAATCTTTCGAGCGCATCTTCAATAATATTTCGTGTTAGGGGGCAAACCTTGTATCTGGTCTTCTCTCTGCAGTTTATCATAGTCAACATCTAATGACAAAAAGCAATGAGGAAATGAAAACACGTACCAAAAGCTTCCCAAAACTCTTCACGAGATCGACTTCATATTGACAATAAGCCTTCTCATGACTCCCCATATCATCGAAAGTCATAGCAACGTCGAAATCCATCCACACAATCTTAACACCAGACACGACCAGCATATTTTTCGGGTAAACATCATGATGGTGGATAAAAGCATCATGTATCGCTTTGATACCATCCACCGCGGAGCGAAAGAGATCGTCAGAGTAATTCACACAGTTCAATCGTTCCGCATCCGGTAAATACTCGAGAATAATTGCCCTCGGCAGGAACTGATCATTTGCGAAATGTTTCAGCTCCGGGTGAAACAAAGATGGATCAATTCGATCGATGTAGCCGTGAACGGAGGGAACAAAGCCGCGATCACACACGCCGAATTGAGAGAGGTTATGGTAGGCATTCAGCTCACAGCGAAACCGATTGAGGTCTCGGCCTTTTTTGCTGTAGCCTGGGTCGCCGTTGTCATGGAACTATCTAATATGTCAATGTTGTGAAGGAAGATCCAGTGGATGTACATACGAGCTTCATTATATATCTTGTCCCACATATGTGTATTTCAAAGATCATCGAGGCTTCTGAACGACTGATTTCCCGTCTTATATCAATATCACGGGGGTCCGGATCTAGCGAGCGTACACCTGAACTCATGGTCGCTGGGTGAACTACATGGATGGTGATGTGTGGCATGGAGTGGGCTTGCTGAGAACGCGTAAACTCTTCCTAACAGCATCCCCCTTGCATTATGTAAAATACTGGAGCCAGTAAGAATTGGGAAAAACGAATTATCTATCAGATACATTTATATGTGCAAACCATGCTATAAGATATTTATATCCTACAATCAGCGTATCAAATGATTAGGGGTTGAAAATAAGTCTCTCTATACAAGATATAGAATGCAATTTCGGGCGGCTCCGGATCAATTTATCTTCACAGCCCAGCCGTGGGAGTCCAAGGAGCCGACGAAACACCCAGAGAGCCTCGAGTATATGTACAGGGCCATAGTACAGTAGCTTTTCAACCACCATGCGTATGACAGGGTCAAAATTCTGACTTTTAAACACCACCCTAGTCCCTCGTCCTACTCACTTCTCTGATCGGGGAGTTCACAGCCGATTGCCCTTCGGAGGCCGAAATGGTTGAGCAGCTTCGTATTTCCCCTTCGCTAACACACGTTCTGCATCTGTTTCGGGCTCGTGGCGGGTCGGGGCCGGGTCATGGCTGGCCTCAGCGCTAGGCGAAGCTACGTCGTCGGAAGCACCCTGAAATCGGGTCATGTTGGCGCGTTTCAAACTCGGGGAGTCGGTCGGGTTTGGAGTCGGTTCATTGTACGCGGCTTGCCGTCGGTGCTGGGCTTCCATGGCAGCCATTTCCGCCTTGCGCTTCATTTCGCTCTCGAATCGGGCTGCACGGTCGGCGTTGATGGATTTCTTCGCGAAGTAGTAGGCTCCGCCGCCGGCTGTCGTTGGACGTGGAGGGTCAGAAGCTATGTATGGAGTATCGATGCATGACATTGGACCTACCGACACACAGAGCGCCCCAGCCATACCTGTTGGCGTTGACATTCGAGTCAGTAATCTAGTTCTCGACTCGTCCAAGACAATGGAGACTGGGCCAGTGTCGGCTCACCAGGTTGATCGAATCTGCATGGGGAAAACAATGTTAGCCAAAAATCCTCCCGGCTAAGTAACTGTCTCCAGAAGGACGAGGGCCTACCGTGTTCATGATGCCTAATATACACAATTGACAAGCGACAAGGGACGGAGTGTGCAGAAGCAAAATGCAGGCGGGAGAAGTAAGCTAAGGAACTAACTACGTCAACATTAATGGAGATTAGCGCCTGGGCGGGCGGTGAGTCATGCTGACCAATGATGCTTATTCGTTGCCACCCGTCAACACCGTCGATCTTCCTTTCATTCTCACTTCTTCGCCTTGTCTCTTAAGGTTCCTTTCAACCCGTCCTTCTTTTTACCCCTTCCGATCTCCCTACGTCTCTTGCCTTTCAGTCCCTTCAGGCTCTGCGAGGGCACGGACGTGGTCGCATCGCAAGGATTCGTTTTCTGGCTGATCTCGAGCCTGGCTCATCCAAGGCGCTGGCAGCCTTCCGACGGAGCTCTTACATCCATCGACCCTTATCCGCTCGAGACATCACGGCACGATAGACCATAGAACTTTCGCCTCTATATAAAAATCAAAAAGTCACAATATGCCGCCCGCCAAGCGCAAGGCTACTGATAGTATGGATCTCCGGGACTTGAGGCTGGTGGATAGCAGGCTGACCTTCGGCTAGGCGGTCGGTCAAGTAGAGCTTCGAAGCGGGCGACACCCGTGCCTGACATCCAAGATGTTGGCAGTAGCGACGACTACTCGGACTATGAGCAAGATGCGAAGGAAAACAGTCTGAAAGGTACCGTAGAGTAACCGCACGACAAGAAAGGACACCAAACCGTGTGCTAACAACTTGTGTTTAAAGAGGTCGTGGACAAATTCTCGCTCGAATCGTTTAGCAACAAAAAGGATAATTCGATCCAAAGGCAGGATCCCAACTTTGGCTACAAAGACTTCTCCTCGCTTTCCTTGAAATCGGACCATGCGAACCGCCCCCTCTGGATCGATCCCTTAAAAGGCACCATCACCTTGGAAAGTTTCTCGCCGCTGGCTCCTCAGGCCCAGGACTTTCTGACGACTATCGCCGAGCCGCTTTCGCGTCCGACCCATCTCCATGAATATCGACTCACCGGAAACAGTTTATATGCGGCGGTGTCGGTCGGTCTCCAGCCTCAGGATATCATCAACTTTCTGGATCGGTTGTCGAAAACACCGCTCCCGGACACAATCAAATCGTTCATCATCGACTTCACGAAATCCTACGGCAAGATCAAGGTCGTTCTGAAACATAACCGCTTTTTCGTGGAAAGTACCGATCCAGGGATGCTGCAGATGCTTCTCCAGGACGAGGTTATCGGACCGCAGAGACTACAAGGGACGGAAGGAATCATTCAGCAAGCGGCACCAAAAATGGGAGGCCTGGTCATTCCAGGTACCAAAGATGCGGCGGGAGTACAGCAGACATCTGAACAGAAACCGGCAGAGGATGCCGGGGCGGAAGGCCGTCAGGAGGATGACCTTCTCCTGGCCATTCGCGACGATGACGATGACGACGAGCAAGCTCAGGTTCACAGTTTCGAAATTCCGAACGAGGCAGTGGAACCGGTCAAAGCGCGCTGTCAAGCTATGGGCTGTCCGGCACTGGAGGAGTATGATTTCCGAAACGACGAGATCAACCCTACGTTGGATATCGATTTGAAGCCAAATGCTCGGATTCGAAGCTATCAAGAAAAGAGTCTGAGTAAGATGTTTGGTAACGGACGTGCTAAGAGTGGAATCATTGTCCTTCCCTGTGGTGCAGGCAAGACTCTGGTGGGTATCACGGCGGGGTGCACGATCAAGAAAGGGACCATCATCCTTTGTACCAGTTCCATGTCGGTGGTTCAATGGAGAAATGAATTTTTGCGGTGGTCGAACATCGACCCTGGTGACATTGCCGTGTTCACCTCGGATAACAAAGAGAAATTCCGCCGATCAACCGGTATCATTGTGTCGACATATTCCATGGTCTCGCAAACCAGGGCTCGATCACACGATGCTCAGAAGATGATGGACTGGATTCAGTCCCGAGAATGGGGTCTCATGATCCTTGACGAGGTGCACGTCGTGCCTGCATCCATGTTCCGAAAGGTCACCTCTGCTATTGCGACGCAGAGCAAGCTCGGTTTGACCGCCACACTGCTTCGTGAAGATGACAAGATCAAAGATTTGAACTTCCTGATCGGACCCAAGCTTTACGAAGCTAACTGGATGGAACTGGCCGAGCAAGGACATATCGCCAAGGTCCAGTGTGCCGAGGTCTGGTGTCCAATGACTACGGAATTTTATTCCGAATACATGAGGGAGAAATCCCGGAAGGCGGCCCTTCTCTATATTATGAATCCTCGCAAATTCCAGGCCTGCCAGTTTCTCATCGACTACCACGAGAAGCGAGGCGACAAGGTCATTGTGTTCTCTGACAATGTCTACGCCCTCGAACGGTACGCGTTGAAATTGAACAAGGCGTATATCTACGGAGGAACGCCTCAGAATGAACGAATGCGTATTCTGGAGAACTTCCAGCACAACGAACAGGTCAACACCATCTTCTTGTCGAAGATCGGAGATACGTCTCTGGATTTGCCTGAGGCGACCTGCTTGATCCAGATCTCTTCTCATTACGGTTCTCGTCGTCAAGAGGCCCAGCGACTGGGTCGTATTCTGCGAGCCAAGCGTCGTAACGACGAGGGCTTCAATGCATTTTTCTACTCGCTCGTGTCGAAGGACACGGATGAGATGTTCTACTCCTCCAAACGACAGGCCTTCCTTGTCGACCAGGGCTATGCCTTCAAGGTGATCACCCACTTGCAAGGAATTGAAAATTTGAACGGTCTCGCCTACGCAACCCCGGGCGAGCGTCGAGAGCTGTTGCAAGAAGTGATGCTGCAGAACGAAACCTCGGCCGAAGTGGAGCACGTCAACGACGATCTCTTCTCCGAGCGCAGCGGTGGCATCCGAAAGGGCAAAGGCGCTGTCAAACGCAGTGCGGCTACTCTCAGCGGTCTGGCTGGTGGTGAAGATATGGCGTACATCGAGTATAACAAGAGCAGGAACAAGCAGCTGAAAGACAAGGCAGGGCATCACCCGCTGTTCCGGAAAATGGAGCGGGATCGTCTCAAGCGCAAGAAGGAAATGCAGGATTTCAATCGTTGAAATCAGATTGGAAATGGCGTTTAGAATTGGTTGGTTGGTTCACATTTGAAAAGGTCATTGTTGTATAAGGAAGCATATGGATCAGATTTGGAGGTACTTTACAAATAAATTACGAATATAAATAATATGAAATGTTGTCTAGTCACTTTTGTTGAACTCAGATTATGCATAATCTAGGGCAATAGCGAGGTAACACGTTAGGAATTTTGTGGTGGTCAGCTCTGTTGAGCTTGATCCTGAGGTGTCTAAATATATTTGTTCCGCATCAAACTCTCTTCCCTCTACCACTCCATCCTGAACCATCCCTATATCCACTAGAGCAAAGTAACAAACATCTACAAATACAAGACTCAACTTCAGGACAACACACAGTCCAGAACAAACAACAAGTCAGCAATAAGTAATCAAAATGGCCTCGACGATCTCGGATCTCCTTCGGTCCCCCGGACTTCCGAGCAGCTTACAAAGTTTACCTGTCTGACATGGGCCCCCCTGCAAAACTAGCTGCAGAACAATTACTAACAGTTTACTAACAGCTTAACAAGAGTCTCGTATTTGACAATCTAGAACCCAAAATAACAAACAAAGAGCTCGTGTCCTACATTGCATGACCCCAGGTGGGCACGTGAGGTCGCGCCCGCTGACAGATCCATTAGCGATGACGTCGCCGACGGGAACCGCGAAGGACCGAAGACCGAATCGAAGGGCCCATGGCGTATGCCGTCTGGTGGATTACAATTACCTACCCTACAATCAATCAGGTTTAGGATGATTTGATTCCCCGCTTGGTTTTTCCGGGGGGACGAACTGGGATTAATCTTGGAGTGGTTAGACGAGATTCAAACTATTTAGACTGGTTGATGGGCGCGTGTTCCCATCTGCTTTCTTATCGTACTTTCTCATGCATTGGTCTCGAGCTTCTCAGTACGCGAGTCTTGATCGAACTATCTTTTTACAGAGCAGATCGCAATTACTAAAGAAGAAGCTTGGTTTTGGGTATCGAGGGTCAACCCAGAAGTATAAGTACCCTGATCGTGCTTATTCGACTACTGTGAATATTCCTCGGACTACGCGCCTTCCATTGCGTGCGCAACACCCAGCATTCGGTTGTCGATCTGACAGCACCATACAGCGTTCCTTTTCCAATCAAGCAAGGACAATGGCCACCGCACGCAAGGTCCAGTTAACGACGTCCGACTCGGGCGTGTTCTCGTCTGGTATCAGAGAGGATTCAGCGCAGGTGGCAAGCGAGCTTTTGCAGGAGAATCTGGAAAATCATCATGTGTACTTCAATAATATGGGGTTTCATAGTAAGTGTCATGTTCCTACCTATCTGGAACCTTTTACGGAGTAGATCCTGTCTGACTGACTTTGCAGACCATATTGTTCATCACCTCTTGAGCATCTTCGCCCTAGGCGCAACCCCGGAGGAGATCAGGGATGCGTACAACCGAAACAAAGGGTACCAGAGACCGGCTCTGCCAGCTGACGAGGCTGTCATCCAGTCATTGTATGATAAGGAGGGATTCAAGAAGTACCTTGGAAGGGACAAGAACTATCCCAGTTACTTGGCCTTTTTCCAGCAAGAGATTGAGAAGAAAGGCGTTGAGAAGGTTCTCAATGAGTATTTGTTCTCTGGGGAGGACAATGCGGAGAACTTGTTGGCTCGGTTGTTTGGAGGTATGGATCTGAATGAAATGAACTATTTTCTTGTTTTGTTTCAATTATTTATTGTTTATTCTGTTGTTCTCACTGACATTGATCGCACTAGGACTCATCCACCCCCTGATCCATCTTGGATTCGGAATTGAGTTCAACCAGCCCGCCATCATAGCCGAAGCTCTTGCTCAGGCAGCGATCCATGAAGACTGGTCTGGTCCGAGGTTCCTCTGGCCAGCTGAAAAGCTTGCCGGGGGCATTGGAAAGCCGGGAAAGAAGACTCTGCTTCAGATCCTGGAGGAAATTCGCGGGGACGAAAATTTGACCCGTTCTGCCCATTGGGAGGATGGTAACAAGATGAGGGACGGAGTTCTTCGACGAGCTCCGGATGAGATGCTCAAATATGCCGCGGAATTTACTGTCTCTGAGGACCAAGTGGAAGAGAAATTGGCCGAGATGACCAATGCAGTCGGTAGGTTGAACCAACGCATGCACGACCTCTGAAGCTAATGAGTTCGATGTACACAGTGTATTATAGCAGTGCGGCTCAAAACCCCCCGAAGCAGGTCAAATTCGACTTCTTCCTCATCCATTGTCTGAACTCGTCCATCTTCTTTTCGAAGATCGTGTCGCTTCCATTCCTGGACATCAAAACCCGACTGCGCCTTCTTGAATGGAAAGGACGCTTGGATCTCCTGCTCTATGTCTCTCGTGGGGCTCCTCAGCTTCTCGTGGATGAAGTGACGACGTATCCGGCTTCAAAAAGCTGGGAGACGATTTTCAAACATTGCGTTGCCCACCCTAGCGACGACGGACACTTGCCGAAATTGGCCAGAGCCGTAGCTCATGGCGAAGATGTGTGTCGTAAGTTTGAGAGTCAAGCTACGGAGAGAGGCCTCAAAATCACGGGTGATATGTGGTTGAGGATTGGTAATATGGGTAAGCTGAGCCTACTTCCTGAAGAGACTGATCTTGCTGCTAATTAATTACCCAGTCATGGATTCGACCTCGGACCAAGGACCACTGTGGGTCCGCTCAACGGGTTTCAAAGAGGCCTGGGCGGAATTCCCAGAGCGACGGCACCGGCTGTGAGAGGGACTTGAGTTAGGGTTCAGCTTGATTTCTGTAGTAATGAGGAATGAATGAATGATCTGTAACAAGAACACCATGAATAACAGTCCAAATAGATCCAGAGTAGGACGCACGTGCACCCAGAGTTTACACTGTTTGCACACCAACTCACGTGGCGATTGCCCGGGTGGGGCGACATCCCCAACAGCTTCATTTATCGCCGCCGCTAAGCTTCTTATACTTCTCTCGCTCCTCCCCTCCGCACCAGTGCTCATCTTCATACTTGTACCGTCAACATGGCGGACGACCAGAACTCGAACCAACACCACCACAACAACGGCTCTCGCGGCTGGCCCGACGATGACAACCCGTTCGTCGCCTTCCGCCGTTTCGCCGATGAGCAGATTTCATCGATGCTCCAGTCGGTAATGGGTATTCCATCTATGGCCTCCCCTCCATTGTCGAGCGGATGGGACGTTTTCGCAGACGACCCAAAATATTCCCGGGATTTCCGCTACCGCCAACAACACAATGACGATGCCAAAGATACCGAAACTCCCTCGGGTGCGGACGCCCCGGGCGCTTCAACCTCAGACAACCATCAGTCGCGATCTGAAAATCCTTGGCGGTCTCACGGATATGGAGGACGACGGGGCGCGTCTTCCCACGACCTCTTCGATACGGATTTCTTCGATTCCTTTTTCGACAAATTCTGGTTCGATGACCACTTCTCGCGCTTCTTCCATCCGTACCACCGCCCCATGTTCTCCAGCATGGTGAGCGACGACTCGCCCACCTGGCCCGTCACATACCTTATGTTCAGCCCCTATTCGCCGCTGCACCTTGAGCGCCAAGCACAGTATCGGTCTAATCGCGACAGAGGAATCTTTTCATCGCTCATGTCGTCTTTGAAACCTACTTCGGAGCGCGACCAGTCGGAACCACAGTGGAGAGAAGCTTTTGAGGATCTTTTGCGACTCGAAAATGGCAAACCGATGCTCGATCATAGCCCGGCAGAAAACAACAAGCCGGAGACAGGAAGGGAATGGATGCAGGGCTTGGTAAAACGCGGTAGCTTGGGAGATCGGTGGAAGTACGTTTCCGGAGCGGACGGTCGCCCTTGGTCAGGTATCACTTTCGAAGGGCCTAAATCCGAGAAAGACGACTCCAGAAGATCGGGAGGAGACCATCGGAACAACAATGTGAAGGCCGAGTTCAGCTGGAATGGGCAGCCTGAATCGGTCACAGAATTGGACCTGTACGACCGCTTCCTGGACGACATTGAGGCTCGCGAGCGTCAATTTTCCAGACTGCGCGAGAGCCCTCTCCTTCGTCTACTATTGGATGACAGATATGGAGATAGAGATGGACGGGAGCCGTCGCGCGAAGGAAACCACCGAGACGATGCAGAAACCTGGCTGGAGCTGGTCGTTGGCGGCCAGAGGAATTCTGTCCCAGACACCGTTTCTGAAAAAGAGCAAACCACCGAACCATCTACAGCTGTCGACACTCCCTCGGCAGCAGAGCAGCAGCCCTACGTCATCTCCACCAAAACCACGATGGAGCGCGTCCGACTATCAGATGGCTCTGTTCAGACGAAAACCATCAAGACAAAACGCTTTGCCGACGGTCGTGAGGAGAGTAACGAATCTGTAGAGGTTGTCAACCCTCCCCAACATAATCGGGTTCCCCCAGCGAACCAGTCATCTCATGAGAATAAAGATGGCTGGTTCTGGAAGGGTAACTGATCGACTTTCAGTCTTTTTTTCTTTCCTTCTTCATTTTCTTGGTTTAACAACCATCAATGTCTCTCCTTGGATTTCCTTATGTATTTATTTTGTGAAGCTTTAGCGTTGGTATCTGCTGCCTTGGGTCGTTATCTCAAGTTCTTTCAATCTTCAATTGTCACTCCTTCTAGCCTTTCTCCTGATTGATTCTATTTACATTCTACACACATCTTTCTCGTCCTGGCGCTAAGGGGGTAGGTGTAGGAGGGGGTAAAGCACTATGAAAGCTTGCCAATAACTAGCTGTTAACTTCGCCGTGGTCCCCACTATGTAAATTAGCCCGTTTGGTGTAATGGTAACATTCCCCTCTATTATTAGTGTATTGTTACGGAGATCCAGGTTCGAATCCTGGGGCGGGCATTCTTTTTTATTGTCATTTTTTTCCCGACCACTTTTCTTTCCATATCTTTTTGCTTTCATTCTTATTCTTTTCTGATTCTATGATTCTTGACTATCAATACCTCGACTTAAGTAAATAATTCATCTGAGAAAGTGTCATCACATGAAATTCTTATCTTGAGATTTTTTGGAATATGCATGAACGCTACTTTGGAAAAGATTCTTGCCTTGTTATCGGATGTAGTTATCATTCATGCCTTTCGCTTTCGCGCTACATCTGAGTGATAAGCTTGGGTCTAGTGGTACGAGGAATGGAAATCTATAAAAAGATATAGTTCGTCGTGCTCCATGGCTTGGAACTGCCACCACTTCTCCAATCGAATCTGGCAAAACATTCATTCCTCAATACGAGGAAAAGGAAATATAACGTTCAAACCACCCTCCAACAGTAGTAGTAAATCTGATCTAATCTGTATCCTACTTATCCCCGAAACAGAAGAACACAAGAAGAGACGAGCAGAGAAAGTCTAATTAATCAGCCTTGACGCTCTTCTTCTGAGCCTTCCCAGTCGTCCATCCCTTCGATTCCCAGTACTTCACACTAGCTTCCATCTTCTTGTAGGCCCAGGAGAATGAAGGATCTGGTGTTTGTTTGTTCTGTTAGCCACGAAAGAGGTCCTGGAACCATCCATAGTTCGACAGGCTGAGGGAACAAGACGGAGGAAAGAGAGATGGATCATAGAAGGAAGACTTACAAAGAAACTGCCTCAAATCATGCCGATTATCATCCGGCGAATACTGCTCCGCATGATAACTCGGGGTAATAACCGTCTGCTTATGCCGATTAATCGCATAATTATAGAAGAAGTGGCGCGTTTTCTCGTAGATCTCGCGCGGACTATACTCGTTGCCCCAGAGATGCAGGAGCCGTTCGTACATCGACCAAGGACCCAGTTTCTGGATCTTGCGCAGACGCCCGAAGATAGATAGTTCGGCGTAGGTGACCCCCATGTCGGCTTCGTCGGATTGCACGTATGTGGCTGTGATGGGCTCGAGTTCGGCGGTCGGTGTGGCGGAGAGGAAGTCGTGGAGGATGGGGAGGTCGAAGGAGTCGCGCGACCAGGCGATGAATTTTTTGAGGTCGACTTTGGAGATCGAGCCGATTGGGTTTAGCTGGGAGGTGTTAGTTGGCGAAGTATTGGAATCAAAGGGTTTTCAATCGGTTGGTACTTACATCAGCACTACTGGCGTCGTATTTTGTCAGGTAGCCTCGCAGACTATTTGATGTCAGTTATCAGAGTGCAAATACAGGGGGATCAAATGAGAGATTTGGGGTGAGATTATATCGGGATGGTTGAAAATCAGATTTACACACCATTCTAGAAACAATTAGCAAATCGCCACAACGAAAGATAGAGGAACATACCATCAACATTAGACGAGGCCAGCACGAGTAGTCCACCTCCACCCGGACGTTGACGGACGGTCGGCAGCAAAGAAGCGAACAGATACGAGAGAACCATTCTCAAACGCGCCTGGACGTTCTGCAAAGCCTGGTTCTCTGCCCGACTACCGCCGTGGACCTTGAATTTAGGCTGGAAGTTGGTGACAACGGTGAAAAGGTTCGTCAGGGCAGTCACGACGGTGTCGAAATTGAAGTCGACATGGTAGGACCCGATGTCCGAAGCCAGACTTTTGGCTCGGTCTCGCGTCTCCTTGCTGGAGTTTTGTGTGCCCATGAAGCTGGTGTGGAATATGCGGCTGGATAATGTTAGAAACTAACATAATCCGCAGTGCAGATAAACTTACTTGCACACTTCTTGGCTGGTGGTAGGAAGCCAGGTCGAATCGGGCGGCTCGGCACAGAGTCGTCGGACATCTTTAATGACCTGCTCATTCCCTTCTGACACGGCTTTGATGACCTCTCGGCACATAGAGTGCACAATAGTAGCTGTGGCACAGCTATCGATACCGCCACTCAGAGGAAGGAAGAAACCTGCCGCACCGCTTCTTCGCAGGTAGTCCCACAGCCAACAAGCCGGTCCAAGGGCAACTTCTTCCTCTGGGGCATGAATCCGCGCGGTGAGGGTTTCAGAGGGAGCAAGGCTAGGCTCGGCCTCATCATCCCGACGAGAAAGTCTTGTGTCCAAGTCAAGGCGAACATACGGGGACTGTTTGCTGGCTTGCATATTGCGGCTGGAACTCCCACGGTATGTCCGTACCTGTAGACTCGATTAACAATGCTCCAGGTATTAATGAAGATAGGATATACTTCTTCGATATCGACGGTGGCCGTGACAACTTCCACATCGTTCAGGGAGAACTGGGAGCCCTGAGCAACGATGTTTCCATTGACCACAATCATCGCACAACCATCGTAGTAAAGCCGATCACCATCGCAGCCCTGCTGGTTCGCGTACAGGTAAATGCCGCCGCTCTAAAAAGAGATTAGCTCCCAGAGCCGGTTAATTAATTAAGATATCACAAACCAATTTCGTCGCTTGGGTGATGAGGTTGATCCGAGTGTCCAGCTTTCTGAGCTCGTGATGGCTTCCTGATGAGTTGGAGATAATTTCCACGCCTGTGTAGAGATCAGTATAATAAAAAGAAGAACTATACAATAGAAGTATACGGGCATACCAGCAAGACCGTAAGGAATATGAGGACTAGAAAGATTAGTAAGTTTCTTCACCAGAGATGTAGTGAACGCACCCATTAGGAGTGAAGAGTTCCTCGCAAGTCTCCACGCCAAAACAAGTATCCCGAGTGCTTATAACCGCATCACCGAAAGGAACCTTATACTGTCCAGTGATCTTCCCGACGATCTGCTCAAGGTAGTAGTCCTCGACCTCCTGGGGTCGTTGCCAGGGCGTGAAGTGACGAAGCTCTCTGTAGTTACCATCTAGATTATAACACCTCTGTCAGCGATCCATGTCGATAGAAAATGTAATCAATGAATGAAGGAGCCGGTAGGAGGAATGAGAGGACAGAACCAACCGTTGGCAAGCCACATCTTTGGGCGGATCAAGCTGATCTTGCGGTTGTAGAAGATGACCCTTGATTCCCAGTTAATACTGTATCCACGCGAGATCAGTGCGGACAGACAATAGCCCACCTGCAATTATACGAGACATTCCTGTGACGCACAGGCATACCCACCTACAACCTTGTCAGCTCAGCACACATGCCAATGGTCGAGGCACCAACATCAACCACAATATCCTGACAGTCGGGGTGATCAATGATACGGGCAAGCATCTCCCACGAGTGAAGGAAGGTGTCTCCCTCGTGAAAACCATCCAGAACGCCATAGCCTATATCCTTGTAAATACCATGAACCACTTGTCGCATCTCAAGATGGTGAAAATGTACCGGTGATTTCGAGTTCGGGGCCGACTCGAAGAGTAGCACCCGCGGCCTTGGCCTTGCGAATACTCTCGATGATTCGTTCCGTGTTACCCTCAAAGTCCAGTGCCCATTGGTTGAGGGAGCTGGAGTCTGTCAGTGTACTGGACGGTCTTGAAAGGACGAGGCCAAGCGATTGGCCAATTGAGGCGCTCACCATGTTGCTAGGGTTACAAGGTGGCCCATGTTGACTCAATTTCCGGTTCGAATGGCCTGACAATTAATGTGGCCCGAGAAAATATATGAGGTAGACGCAATGGCCCTAGTAGAAGGTGGATTAACAATTGATTGCCATGACTGCTGCGCGAACACCCAGGCTCCACATGCAGCTATAATTGGACGTGACTCCAAGATCACAGGTTCAAGCAGTCAAAGAAGACCCACCTACACACGCAGAAACAACAATATCCCGCACAATTGAGGGCAAGTGAAAGGAATCCTGGACGAGCGAGCTGTTGACATGGAATGGATGACGCCGATAAGAATTGGGGTCAGAATGATGCCGGTCACGTGTGTGGGGAGCTCCCCTCGTGCCCCGCTGCCGTCACGGTATTACTAGGATTACCGCAAATCCCGATCCTTACCCACAGCAATCGAGGTTTGTCTCGGTCACCAAATTACGCAACAGAACGGTCACGTGCAGTATGGGCTTTCCTTATCGGACTACCGCAAGAGGAAATCCGTTGGCATCAAGTCCCCAACTTGCACTCATTCTACAAACACTCCCCCGGCAGACTTCTAGTCGACCCATCAGACACAATGGCGGGCCACGCAGCGCAAAGCCTCTTACAGATGCTACGGGCTGCCCGCCAGACCCATCTCCGCTTTATACAGGGGACATTATCCCATGCGGAATCCCCCATCTACGTCATCGGCAACTCCTCCGCCGACCTGGACTCGATGGTCTGCGCCGTGGTGTACTCGTACTTCGCCAATCGCACCTCCCACCGCCATATTCCACTCATCAACCTCCCTACGGTACCGTCCGGCGCGGAGCTCCGTCGCCTACGACCTGAATTCGTTAAAGCGCTCTGGATCTCCACCAACACCGCAGATCAGCCGTGGGAGGAAACGCCCGAATCCGCGGGGCCTCTACTCCGCGACCACATCCTTACTGTTGCGGACTTTGCAAAGGATCTAGAACATCAGGACCGTGGGTCGGATGGCCAGCCCCGCCAAGTTCGCACAGTCGATGCGGTCCTCGTCGACTGGAACGCTTTACCGATTCGGTCGTCCGCTGACGGCTCGCACGGAACAGGACGTCTAGATGGTCTACCGTCGGTCGAATTCTCCGTGGTCGGCTGCATTGATCATCATGTCGATGAGGGCTTCTTGGGTCCCGATTGCAACCCCCAGGTCATTGAGAAGGCCGGGTCCTGCTCCTCGCTGGTCACGAATACCTTGAACGACATGGGGCTGTGGCGAACTCCTTCCACCTCAGACTCTTCCAAGGAAGGGCGACAGCTAGTCCTACTAGCCATGGCTCCTCTCCTCATCGATACGGTCAACATGACCGCCAAGGACAAGGTGACTGCGGCTGATACGCGCGCACGGGATTTCCTGCGGCAGACGCTCGCCTCCACTGATAATAATAGCAACGATCCCACCGACTCCAGTGCCATGGATAAGTACTACGCACAAATCCAAGAAACCAAACAGAACAGCCTGGACCTACTTACTGTCGACGAGATCCTCGACCGCGACTACAAGCAGTGGACCGAGACGTCGCCCCTGCGACCCGGTCAGCCCGTGAACATCGGGTTTTGCTCCATGGTGAAGCCGATCCCGTGGATTGTACGAAAATCAGGCACCGCAGAAGCGTTCCTGGACTCGCTGCGCGGTTTTGCGGAGCAACGGGACTTGGATATCGTGGTGGTGATGACGACGTTTAACGCGTCAGCGCGGGAGGGAGCGTTCGTGCGCGAGTTGCTCGTTTGTGCACTTGATGAGGGAGTCGCGGTTCATGCGCTGCGGGATCTAGAGGCGCGGTCGAGGTCTCAGCTGCAGTTGCAGGAATGGGAGGCTCTAGACGGAGCCCATGCGGATAACACCCAGTCAATTCGGGACGTATTATCCGGCAATCAGACACCCTGGAGACGTATCTGGGTCCAGGGGGATGTGACGAAGAGTCGGAAACAGGTGGCGCCGTTGGTTCGAGAGGCGGTAACTTCTCCGGCTGGAGACAGGCTGTGATATATAGATATTTCTATATGAACGCTGGGATATATATCGGAGGGATAAGACATAATACACGGTGGCGATGATAATGATGGGCAGCTCCTAGTTGTGAGTGGGTCTGCCGTATTTACTAGATATTCTAACGATATGAGCTAAAGAAGAGAGGTAAAATATTGATAGTGACCTAGGCTTGAGCCTAATCTTCGTTCTAATATTCATGCATCTGTCTATGCGCTCGTTGGTCGTGGCACAAGCATTCAGACATGGCGCCAGATCAAAAAGGAATAAAATGCCAAAGAGACAAAAAGAAATGGAAAAAAGTACATAATCACACATTGTACACCCAGGCGCCATAAGCAAGGAATGTTATCCAGTAACTCCAACTCGTGTAGCACATTTGCGTCCGTCCATGCTTGCCCTTCACATAAAGTCCGAATAAATAGAAAAACGAGCAGATCAGATATAAAATCTTGGAATGATGCAACTATGCAAGACCCTAACCCCGGGCTCAGTGATGCAATGCAACCATTAGGCAAGGAAGAATGTGGGAAATGAAAAACAACCAGCCAATCCAAAATGCTCCACGTTGCTTTCGGTTCTCAGATCAGAAGATCATGTGTGCAAGGGGTAAAAGGTGCAAAGATCAACAGAAAGAAGCGGAAAAACGAAAGAAGTAAAAACGGTAGCCCCTGTATCAAAGGAACATAAAATCATGGCGGATATCGTGTCGTTTAGAAGCACTCCCATTCGCAGAATACACACCATCGCGCAACACGATCGGCAAGGACGAGTCCTCTCCATACACCACGTTCCCCGATCTTGATCACCGTCTCCCACACGCTGCCTTCGGCTGCAGCATCGGTGGCGGAATCTGCACTGCTCGTGGCGCTAACCATGTGGTCGGCTTTGCGGCTCAATCGCAAGATCTTGCCCGAGGGCGATTGGATCGCCAACTTGGCAGGCTTCTCTCGCCCCGAGTTCGATCGGTTGGACGATATGGCAGACGTCGAGGCCGAGAACTCGTTTGAGACGGTGGAGACGGAGGAGCCACCCGCAGAGCTGGAAACCATACTAAGAGCACTCGCTGGCCGGGCTAGGATAGACGGGGAGATGCGACCACTCATAGCAGATTCGTTGCCACTAGACGGGATCGGAAGGGAGGATGGGTGCTGGCGAACGGCGAAGACAAAGGTGTTATTGACGGCCAACTTGGAGCATTGCGGCTGCATGATGTACAGGTCATGTCGCTGGGCATGCGGAGTCGGATGGCGCAGGACAAATTCATACGGCGGGTTGTCGCCACTATGCATAATGGGCAATGACAGGGCCAGTGGATGGGGAATATCGCGATTGGAATGCATCAGCCCCTTCTTGCCCGCATATACCTTCAGTATTCCCTGGCCTTCGTCGCCCGGTAGAACGGCTTTCACGGTGACTCGCTTGTGGCCATGAATCCAGTCGGGTTGAACCAAGGCCCGCTTGCGTACCACCTCGCCACTCTCAAAGAAGTCCCCATCCGAGTCGCGGGCGAAAATGGGCGTTTCAACCTCGGCGGCACATTCCACGTCGGCAGGTACGAGCAGGCGAATCTGCATGACTTCCAGGCCGTCAATCCGGACTAGGCTGGTGTCGTAGTCTGGGAACTGCATATTCATTTTGAAATAGGGCGGGCAGGCGGCGGGCAGGGCGAGAAGAACATCCGGTGAGATTGGCGGGCAGATATGCTGCTCCTCAGGAACCAGAGGAACATGGGTATAGCAGATCTCCAGAGGGCGCGCCAGGAAATACCATGTTTCGGCTGCGGGCGAAAAGGTTGTGACAAATTCGCTTCTCTGAGGGTTGGTCGGACTGGCAAGGGAACAGTCCATAATGCGCCATTCGCCGTCAACCAGAACCGCATTCCACCAATGGTTTGCTCGAGAAAGGCTGTCAATCTCGTACAGTTCGCCCGGCGTTTTGAGAAACCCTTTGATGGTCTCAGCGTGCAGGCCAACGGCGGCACACATCTCTCGCACAAGGAAGGCAACTTCTTGGGGACTTCCTCTTTTGGTTTGGAGGACTCTCTTGAGATCAATGTCCATTTCCTCTACTGGTTCATCCCATGCGATCTTTTCACTGACCCAGGTGAAAAGGGCCCGAAGCCGCTGCACGTCACTCTTGTAAGGCCGACACACATACCCTTGGGCAAGGCTCATCGGATTCGTCATTGGTGGAAGGCTATTGACAAAGCGGGCACTCTTGTCTACGAGGCTGAGGTTGACAGTGCCGAAATCCGTAGGCTCGCTAATCGGTAGCCCGTCGATGCTCTCGTCGCCTTCGGCGCTTTCGTACAATTCTTCCACCGCATAGATCACCGGGTGGTCCATCATTTGACATCGTTCAGCCCGCTCAACCCTCTCGTTTCGGCTGGGAGAGCTGGCTCGATTCACATCCCGCCGGACCTGCACCCAGTCAATGGCACTACCAAGGCCCATCTCACGGGCCGTGTCTCGGTGTGACTGTGCAGAGCGAATGGGAGATATGGCTCGACCTTTGGTCGGTGAATAGGAGCCGCCATTCTGCCCAACCGCTATGCTGCTTCTGGCATTGGCCGCCCCAGTCTTTGCGGATTCGAAGATTTTCTTGAAAAACCCGTGCTTCTTGGCCTTGGGCGTTGAGAGGCCTCCAAACACTCCAGCAGATTCTTCTGTGACCGTATCAGGGGACGTCCATGGAATCGCCGACGAAGCACCCTGCCGAGAAGTGTTGTGACTGGAGTGGTAGGAGATACCGGTAAGTGGAGTTTCAGGTCGAGGAGACATGCGCGAGATGTCGCTGAAGCCCCTACCCCGAAAAGCGTCGACGGCCGTGTTAGGTCGTCCGTTAGCGCCCACATTCCTCCGGGCGTAGCTTCCCGCGCTGGTGGCACTAAACTCGCCGGCGGATGCGCCACTCATCAAGCTCTGGCTTGTTCTTTCGGTGCTGGCCGTTATGTTTGTGCCGTTACTCTGCACTCCACTCGAGGAGTTGGTTGTGCTCGATTTGTTCGTATAGCTTCGGTCAAGGATATCGCCTCTCAGATCTTGCCCTGATCGCCGGCCCGTCGGATATGAGGAATACTGCACCGGAACTGAATTGTGCCGTCCATGGTACGGAACGTGCCGCGGGGGTGGAGGAGGAGGCTCCTCGTCCTCGTCCGACAGGTGTATATCCTCCGAGCCCCTTCGATTTTGCTCCTGCATCTGTCGAAGCCGACTCTCCATCCTCTGCACATAATTGTTAAGCTGCGGCGGACCATCGAGGAAATGGTCCGTGGGATAGACGCTGTTTCGGTGAGGTGGCGCGCTGGGAGGTATATCCACTTTGTCACCGTCAAATCCTAAAGAAGTCATTGAGCGACCCGTAATTTGCTGAGGCCGGCCGTCTCTTAGGCTCTCATAAGCATCGGGCGACCACGGGTTGTCGTATGACGGTTGCGGGGACGGCGATTGTCCACCTCGCGACAGTCCCATATCCTCCAAAGATGTCATCACATCCTCCATGGCGTCTCGAAGCGGGGAGGGGGTGTGTCTAGGGGAACGCGCTGCCGGAGATGGAGTTCTTGACATTGTTACATAACGATCGTTCATATCATAATGCGTCGGAACGCCCAGCTCCATGGACGGCTGTCGATTGACTGCGACTCGATGTGGGGGCGGAGGAGGCGGGGGTGGTGAATCTTCACGATCCTGTAGTTCTAAAGGCGAAATTTCGCGGGACGAGGGTTGGTGGAAGGGGACATGGTGATAGCCCGTGGGCACTGAAGGCGGAAGGTAGTTCGTATCTGGGGGTGGCAGGGGAGACGCTGCGCGCGATGGAGGTCTGGAGCGCGCGGAGCTTGGCCCCGGAGGGATGGTAGGTAACGAGAGTTCTATTTCTTGCGGTGGACGAGGGGATACTGCGCGAGACGGCGGTCGGGCTACAGGAACGATCTGACCTGTGGGAGTCGCCGAAGAGGATGGTTCTCGCTGGGGTCGCGACTGCGGGATTAATGGTGACGCTGTCCGCGGGGAGGGTCCCGATTGCGAAGAAGGCCGAGCCACTGAGCTTCGGTGTTTCACCGCGGTCGCCGGAGTGCGCAGAGGCTTGACTTTCCGCGAAAGGCTCCCATCCCGGGGAGGAGTCTGGGGAATGGAGCTCGTTACTGGCGAGACCGAGGTGCCGTTCCGGGACAGTTCCCCAGAAGGCGCAATCGCTTCCTTGTGAGCTTGAAATGGCTTTCTAAACACAGTCTTCTGTTTCTTCGGTGCAGATGTCGGATTCGTGATCGGAGACTGAGCTTTCGGGCCCATTGGACTCTCTGTGCGACTGACGGGGACGAAATTCTCGCTGAGCACTTCGACGAAATTGGACGGAAACAGTCCCATCATGCGCCGATCGCGTCGCAGTCGGCCCATCCACCACTGACCATCTCCTGCGTTCAAACATTCTATCAGATCGCCCTCCACAAAACCCAGATCTCGCTTGGTTTCTCCGCCCCAGGAGTACACGGCTCGACACCAGCAGGGGAACCGGGTGGGCAATTGAGGCGCGCCCGGGGCCATCACGGAGAGAGATGTGCGACAATGAGTGTCGACACCGATCGTAATTGGATCAAGAGCGACTGAGGAGCCAGTTGGAACGATTTGGTGGACACGAGTCCTTCCAGAGACGTCGCGTTAGCAAAGTGGGGATGTGAAGCTTCCCCGAGGCGGAGTGTCGGAGGAAAGACGGCACTCAGGAAGGATCAGGAACCGTGAAGAGCAGTCAATAAGGGCATCGTAGGATAGAAAGGAAACAAACAAAAGAGGAATGGGTGGAGAGGGAAAAAAGAGGAAACAATAAATCTAAGGAAGAAAAAAGAAAAAAAGGGAACCACCTGCGTATGCCAACGTGCGCAACGACAGGGGGGCAGGGGAAACGAGGGAAGAGAAGGAAGAGAGAGAGAGAGAGAGCGGGCGACAGCTGAAAGTCAACGGACGGTGAGGCCCGATCTGTTTTGGTGTTTACGTGGGCGCCGGTTTGGGCTTAGCGGGGGGCAGCTGCCTTATCGATAAGCTTATTAACCATTAATGCCCAGTCGTTATCGCCCGTGACGTTCCTTCCTTCTTTCTTCCTGTCTCTTCTCCTCTCTGTTCTTCCACTTTTCTTTGCTGGATATCTGCTTTGTCTTATTCATTGAATTCAGAACTAAGTTTTGCTGAAATGCTTCTAGTAGCTGCTGCACTGACCATGCATACGGCATGTTCCCTGTCACAAAGCGACTCCCCAGCCACCCCAGCCTGACCCATGGTTATTCTTCCGCTACCCGCTCAGCTTGCTTCCATGGGTGGCCTTTCCATGGGTTTCCAATCAGATCCGGCTGTCATAAGAGGGCGAAGAGCCATCGTGAAACAACTGTCGGGAAATATGATCTTTGTCCTGGCCGTGGAATTGGACTTTTGTCCCCTTTTTTTGTTTTCAATGCCTCGACTGGCCCCGATATCGTCGAAAATAGCTCTGAAACACGGACCATTTTCAATCCTCCCGGTTGACCCACCGTCGACTTGATACATCCAGCACAGGACTCGGAGTTTACCCCAGATTCCTATTCCAGACAGCTCATATCGTGTGTGATTTTACATATCCCCGATTGTAATACAGTGCAGACGCAGATAACTGAGTAGTAATGGCTAAGCTACAGGTGCCAACACTCAACAGTCTCTTTCAGGAAGCATGCAACCACACAGTCCCCCTTGTGTCCTCCCTTGGACCAAATTGAGTTTGGTCATTGCGTAGGAAATCTGCACAATTTGGTTTCCGCCGAAAGTCTATGCCTCGCGTAGTGCAGTTTACCATAGCAACATTCCGATCCCTTGCTTCAACGACTCTATGAGCTGACGCCACCTGAATGCCATTCGTCTGCTCTATTTATACGATTTAGAAGCAGGGATATCCCCGAGGACCATCAAGCAAGGATCGACAGTGGACGAGTTCTCAACCGATCGTATTCTTGCCTATCAATCAAGCCTGGGAACGCGTTGAACACGTTGTCATGTGACTTTGTATAACAAAGACCAGAACATGCGTCCCTTGCTTGCCTATCGATAGCCAAATTCGTGGTATATTTGGCTATATTCACATGGACAGTACTCCCCTGGAGGCGAGTGACGACCGAGCTTTCGATAGAAGTGTTCGCTGCCTCTTCTTCCAGAGATGCATTCTTCTGTCGCCTAACACGTCGAAACCATGTTGATCGCGACTCTGCAAATTATGGCAACTCCTATTGGACACTCAGGACACGTCCGTGTAGATTCTAAACGGGTCACGAGCAAGAGCAAAAACCGGAATGCCCATCCTTGCTATAGTACGGAGTATGCAGACCAGGGATATGCTAAGTGGGGCGACGATCAGGCGATGTCGGTGCCTTACAAGGCTTTTCAAACTAACTACGGAGTACTACGGAGTAGTAACTATTACTACTGAGTGCCTAGTGCCCAGTGATCTGTGAAACACGTCGTATGATGACTCTACGGTGGGTCTGCAGAACAGTAAACGTAGATATATGGCTCGATCATGAATCGTACATAATCAAAAGGGCTACATGCGTACAGTCCTAAAAACGAGGCCACTCTACGTACCACAGGATCCCGATCTCAGCGTGCCAGAGACGCTAACTTGATAATCCCAGACCCTGCAATCAACGAACAACCCGAACGAAAATCACGATCAGTAGCCATAACAGACCCCTGGGAGAATCGAGGTAGTATTGCATGTATAGACAACTCAAGACGCCCGAATTCATAATAATAACTAAACATGTTTGGATTCTACATGACCATCTCGGCATGAGGAAGGCGATCCAAAAAAAAAGGAAAGAAAGACAGAAAGAAACGGAAACGGGAATGAAAACGCCCTGATAATGCAAGCAACGCATATCGCCTGGGTAGAATTGAACAAAACAAAAGATAAAGGTAGAAATTGACAGAAACACAAAAAGCCCGAGATAACAATGCTCGCTGCATTGAAGTGCTCAGACAGGCCTTTCAGAGCTGAACCGCAAATTACTGGCCCGTGAAAAAGTCGAGTAATTGTTGTTGATTCCTGGGCTTGTAGGGCGGCTATTACCGGCAGTCAACTTCGGGCTTCGGGGCTGCGTGCTGGTAGATCGAGTAGAAGGCCGGTTTTTGCGGATTTCTCGCAGTTCTTCTTCCTTCCGACGTAGCAAGTCGTCGCGATTGGACAAGGTAGCCTCCAGCTCAGCGATGCGAGATAGATGCCGCTCTGCGTCACTCTTCTGGTTGAGCTCTTTGAGTCGAGTGACGTCGCCAGCCACCTTTCGTTTCAACGCCTCATTCTCCTCCCGGAGTTGGCGACTCTCGTTTCCGGCTTGGGCTGCCACGCTGGATGCATTTTGATACTGTTCGCGCGTGTACTCCGTTTGCTTGCTTTCGTATTCGGCCTTCCGCTGCAAGGCAGCGTTTTCCTTGGTCAGACGACGGATTTCTTCCCGTGCGGACTCCAACTC
Source organism: Aspergillus melleus (assembly GCF_016097325.1). Lineage (NCBI taxonomy): Eukaryota > Fungi > Ascomycota > Eurotiomycetes > Eurotiales > Aspergillaceae > Aspergillus > Aspergillus melleus. Next base: position 330,263 of record NW_025763377.1, read on the forward strand.
TGCTAGATTACCGCCGCCAGTCTTTAACTCTTCTCGAGCCTTTTCCAGATCGTGTCGTAACTGAGTGCGCTCATCTTTTAGTTTTCCAAGCTCTTCTTTCTGCTTTTCGACTCTTTGCTCAGCAGCAAGTTTGGTTTCGGACAGTTGATCGCGCTCCTTTCGGGTCTTGCGAGAATCCCGGGTTAGGCTTTCATAACGGTGCTGGAGCTTTCCATGAGCTTGCTCTTCCGCCTGGAGACGAGAAATTATCGCATCCAACGAAGCCTGCAGGGTTTGACGCTCAGCTGCATTCGAAGTTCTCATTTGCAAAAGGTTCTTCTCCAATGCTTGAATGTCACGATCCAACGTCTGACTGGGGAATTTTGAAAACTCAGTAAACTGAGTTGCGTCTTGTGATATATCTGCCCTAAGTCTTTTGGAGGCTTGCTCCTCATCCTCTTCCACCTGTTCACCAGGTTAGCATTGTGATCAACAGAATGACCAGAATAAAACAGAGTCAATATGACTTACGAATGCACGTTTCTGACTCGCAGCAGGCGTGATTGACGCGCTCGCAGCATCCGTTTTACCGTGGCTACCTACTGGAAGAGATACCAGTTGCTCCGGGCTCACGATGTGTAGGGGTTCAACCTGGGGCAGTGACCAATGGGAGTGGAAGTTGTCTGACAGGAGACAAGTAATAATCTCTTCCACATCCTCGCGCACACCGAGGGCATCGTCCTGGAGGTCGCCCACCAAATCACGAAGATGCACGGTATACTGGATGACCAAACGTAGCTGCTGAATTTGATCAGGGTTGGGGAAGCACAGCTCAACATGCTCACTGGAATTTGCAACAATGAGCCGGATCACGGGAAGCAGCTGTCCGTTCCGCGCGAATGTGGTGCGCATATGCTCTACCGACGGGCTTTTTGCGTTGAAAGAGGAGTCTAGCGAGATGATTGCAGAGGGTCTTCTGTAGGTTTCCATGATCCCATCACTGCTAAGCGACTGAATCCCGAAGCTCAAGGAGTCTTTGACCATAGAGACCTCGAGGTTGGTCCCAGCCCCCATATCTTCGCGCGGTCGCGTGTAGGTAAGGCCTTTTCCTATTAGATAGCGCTCGATAACCTTTTGGGTCTTCTCGCTATGCACGAAGATCACCAAGTGGATGTCACGGCTACTCGCAAGCTGTACAAAGTAGCCCAAGAGGAGGAATTTGGCGCTGGAGTATTCAGCCCAAGCGGCTTCCTTCGTCATATCTGACCCTGCTTCCTTGATGTGGCCACTGATGTTCAAATCAGGATGCGTTGCAACATTGCTCAAATGTTTAAGTACATCGTGTACCTTTAGTTTAAGGCGTTCCACCTGGGCAAATTTTAGAGTACTGGCGTAAAAGGATTAATTCATCAATCCATGTTTATCTTACCTCGTGCTCGGCACCATCCTGAGAGCTCGAAATCTTGAGGAACTCGCTAATGTTTTGCGCATCACTAGCTAAGACTTGCTCATAGTCATCCTTGACTCGGGAGTCCATCGGGAGTGTTACTGCAAATTCTGATGGCCCAAGGTGAACCGACCCCGGGAGTATCTCTTCAGTGTGATTGACTGTAAGTGCGCTTGGCTGAATGGTTTGCACATCCTGTTGCGGGGGAGCTTCTAGTACAGTCTCTTCCACGGACGGCGCCGGGAGAGCCGAGGCGGCTTCTGTTTGTGTGTGGCCATCATGCTCTTTATCAACCCTGACACTAAGAGGCGCAGCCGTTTCCGGCACAGGAGCAGCAGCTGAAGCTTCAATATCCCCTGCAGAGGACGGTGTGGCGCTCGCATCGTTACCTTGGAAGACCGGGGTGCTGAGCCTGGCGGTGAGCTGAGCATAAGCATTTTTCATCTTTTCTCTTGGAGTAGAGCCCTCGAATTGGCTAAATTTATCCATGGTGTCGGTTAACTGGACGCCTTTGTCGTCATCCATGACTTCAGCAGCGGATTCAGTTGTCGTAATAATTTGCGATATGTGTATAGACTCTTGGCTTAGTATTCTGTTGTCGGGATTTGAGTCTGGTATTGACTTCGAAAAATGGAATTTGGCCCTACCGCCTGCGGAGAAGGTTAGTGAGAGAATGGCTGATAGCAGTGTAGATTGAGCAACCTGTTGAAGACAAATCCCCGGAATGGTGAACTTGTGAGACTACAGTGCTGATGACGGGCCGGTAGCTTAATGTCCTAATGGAGCACTGTGAGCAAGAGTTTCTTGATTCGACGGGGATTTGCGACCACTGGCTCTCAGGAATGGTTGACGGACCAGAAGGAGTCTCGGCTATTTCATGCAATTCCTGAGTCTGGTTGGCGGGAGACGTAGCAGGCTCGGGCTTTCCGGAATCCCTGGTCAGCTCGGAAGCTAGTACACTACTCGAATTCGGTACTTGAAGGCCAGTAACGAGTGAAGCCTCTCTGGGGCCTTTTGCGGTGTTCGCGGTAGTGCAGGTATTCGGGATTTCGTCAGGAAGTTGATACTCTGCAGGGATGGCAAACTTAGGTGTGTACACAAAAACGTCAGGAAGTGAAGATTCTTGAGGACCAGTAACAAGCGAGGCCTCTCCGGGACTTTTTGCGGTGTTCGCGGTAGTGCAAGTCTCTGGAATTTCTTCAGGAAGTCGAAATTCTGCAGGAATGGCAAACTTGGACGTGTACCCAAAAACGTCCGATGGCGGTGGAGATGGCGAGGGAAAGTCAAAGTAAGCTGCGGAGTCAATGCTTCCAGATTTAGCTGGCTCTGGCTCTGGCGATTCCTCTATGACCGATCTTTCTGGGATCTGGCTGACCACCTCAAATTGCGGTGTTTCAAATACGGTGTCAACTGGAATAAATAATGGAGAGTCCTCGTGTGTTGGAACTTGCCCTTCCCGGTCACAACTTTGGAGTCGTGAGAAGGAAGATTCAATCAGTTCTACTTCAATAGAGCGACTTTGCTTGAGGGAGACTTGTCTCTTTTTGTCTTCCCAAGTCTGAACAGCAAGATCGTTGGCGTGCTCTTTGGGTTCCTATTTAAGGGGTCCCCCATTAGTTGCGGTCCAAGTCGAAAAGGCTTACCCAAGATCAATGCACGGCAAGCGAGCAGAGTACAGGACTCACCCAAGTCGGCGAATAATCCCCTTCCCAGTCAATCAGATACTGTGACTCTGTCTCGTCAAGAATACAATTAATGTACCATTCGTCGTCGTCTAAACCAGAACTTGAATGGTTGTCGTCGTCTTCGTCCCCACTAGAGATGACGATAATATCCTGCTCCGGCTCTGGTCTTCGAGGTCGATCGGTAGAGTTTATAATTACAGGAGAAGGAGACTTGCGCTTGCGCCACATTATGCGCGAGCAGAGGGCATCGGCGAAGTAGAGTCCATGGCGAAAGTTCAAAATAACAGAGATACAGTAATTGGTAAGAGTGAGAGTGTAGTGAAAGAGGGGCTTATGTGTGTCGTCCGCAAAGTATATGCCGCGGAGAGCTGTGGAGGAATGATGTGGAGGAAGAGACAATAAGAGGAAAGTATGAGGGTAAGTGGAATGAATGGAATGGAATGAATAATGAACTCGGGCGACGGGGAGCACCGCGGATGATCGCCGGCACGTGACGCCTTATCGCCCAATTCCGCTTATCAATGACGGCCACTCCTTTTCTCTGCAACGGTGCCTGAATAGCTTCACTCGTCTACCGCTGGATTATTTTCCATATCATGGACCAGTGTATTAGGACGAGAGTTCAAGGGTACTGATATGATATGAGCTGCGGATCCAGCAGATCCCACTATAAAACTTCGACGACAGCTGATTCCCCATTATTGAGGACTTGAGCGTTGGCATGGCGACCTGGGCTTTCGCGCGGCAGAGGACGGCGCAAAGGTCAAAGATTGGAAAGGACTGACTGTGTTTTGCAATCGATGATTATACTTTCCTTCCGGACAAGGGTAACTGCGGCTATATAAAAATGACATTGAAATATATTCTCTAGGTTCTATTCTCACCCGATCATCCATATATGCTCAATCAATCATGCCTTTCGAAGAGGAAGAGCATCATAGTCATCAAATATATCTAGCGTCTAGTTCATAACTTCGTAGAGGATCGCTCCTGGTTCTGCTTCCATTGTTCAAAATCGTAGCCAAGCTTCTCAAGGCTTGTGATGTGTTTTCGTGCCTCACCCTTTGCAATGAACTCTCTTCGGATCTCGGGGAACAACTCCCGCAGCCATTTCTCTTTCTCTCCCCAGTAGTTGCCTACTTTCCCATTGCCACCATTTGGAAGACCAGGGCGAGGTAGTGCCTGGGCCGCCCACTCATAGAGGAAGTTCATATAGTCTGCGTCGAGTGGGAAGTGCAGGAGATGAAACGAAGTCCCATTACCCTTCTGTGCCGCGGTGGACTCCTCCCAATCCTTCATCTCGGTAAGAGATGGAAGTGACAGTCGACCAGACCAGACTCGTGCGTAAACAGCAGCTTGGTTCTCGGATAACGGGAAAGGTATAACCCTCTGCGGCAGCGCCGGCAGAACTAGAGTGGGATCGTATGCGTAAAATAAATGCTGGTAGGTATTCAACGTTCTGCGACCATCCGTAATAAGCGGAGGGTCAAGGGATGATAGGAACGGGAACGAGTAGAGGTAGCCAGTGCAGAAGACGATCGCATCGATTTCCGACTCGACCCGACCATCTGCGAAGCGGACTGCCCTGGTAAATTTGGTTGCCGGCAGAAACTCCACTATCTCGGGGAAATACTCCTTGTCTGGGGAGTTGGAGGGCCCAAGAAACGACTCCGATCTTTGCGAAACCAGGGGTTTACCTTTGCTCACTGCACTGATCTGGCTAGCGATATCGGTTCCTGATGCGGAACCCCCTACAACAATGACTTTCTTGTCTCGGAAGCCATCCGGCGAGTCGAAGAACTTGGAGTGAGAGATAACGCCTGGATATATCTCGTTCCACTCCTTGATGCCGGCGATATCGGGCGTGTAAGGGACGTCGTAATGTCCGCTGGCGACGACGACGGCATCATAATCGAGCGTCTTGCTGACTCCCGTCCGCAGGTCCTTGGTGGAGAGAGTCCAGGCGTTCGCTGCTGAGCCATTCCGCCTCACATCTTCCACCTGGGTTTCGAACCGGATGAAGTCTCGCACCTCCTCTGCATACTCATCCAAGTATTTCTTCACCGTAGTATGCGGAGGTAGCAATTGGCTGTCTGCCGGGAACGGCTTGTCCCCGAAAGCCATTAGTTCCTTAGGGATGTTGGTTTGCAGAGTACTATAGATAGGCGATACAAAGACAGGCTCCGATTTCCCTTTCGGCCATATCGGTTTCTCCAAAGGTTCGTTCGGATCAAGCTGGGGTACAGGCGTCGACAGGCCTTGTTTCAAGGCGCCGGGGCAATAGTTCCAGACCCCCGCGGCCGCGCTCCGTTTCTCAAATACATCGATCGTGTCGAAGAATTTCTCGGCCAAAAGGTATCTGGGGTCCTGTCAGCCAAATGAATGGTAAAGGCTTCCTGGAAGAGAACGTTGGATTCATACTTGACGGCTGCCAGACCCGACGGGCCAGCTCCGATGACCGCAATTCGGCGGATTTGTTTTGAAACTGTCATGGCTTGTTCAAAGGTATATACACGGAGGAGTCAACTGAGAGTAAAGGCCCCTCCAATTGATCCAAAGGGAATGAATAGCAAGGAGGAAAGGGGAGAAAAATCGGGCGCCGAACATGGCGGCGGTGGTTTGACTTTAACGGTGTTGTCACCCCGCAATCATATGCCGTGCTTTGGTACTTGCGACAATCTATCAATGTAAACCCTAGGAATCCTCTGGTCTGCCTACCGGAAACTGTAAATGAAGTCTATCACAGCTAAGGTTCCTAGATAGGCATCAATACGTCGCAGACTCCCAAGATTACCAAGATTACCAAGTTTACCACTTGAATGCGGGGAGAACCGCGGCAGATGGAAGTCCCGTACGATACCAACAGTACGAATACCGGCCCCGTGACGCAAGCCCAAGCTTCCCTTCTTTCTTTTCTCTCGCACCTTGAGAAATCCAAGTCAGCCCTGCCATCTAACTAGGCGGTGTGCCTCTTTTCGACTTCTCCCCATCGATTGACTTCCTGACTTAATCGCAAGCTGCGGCCAGGTGGTGCAAGGGGGACATGCAACGCGCCTGATCGATTCCTAATCGAGGAAATGTGGAAATCTTCTTGCAATTAATCAACGGCCGCCGCGATGGACGAGCAGCTTCCGACCTCAGCGCCCTTACGTTCGCCTCGCATCCCGATCGCGCAGCTTTCCCTGACAGCCGATAATCTGCAGGGGAGTGCCATCCATGCCGTCGTCACTCTCCTATGGCCGTATTCGTCTTCCACCAAGTCCCTCAGCCTTCTGTTAGCTGAACCCGATTTCCGTCTGCGTCGCTCGAATGGTCAGGTGAAGGTGATCTTTCACGGGCCTGTCGCTGAAGATGTCGCCAAGTCTAAACTCGGCATTGGGGATGATGTATATCTAGATTTGGCCGGATCGAGGCTCGTGAGTAACGAGGCCGCGGTCCAGACGCCTGGCAAATGCGTGGCATGGGATGTGCATTTCGACGATCGCGTATATTTGGAGGTGATTCCCCAGCACCACATCGGACCTTATGATTGACTCAGCTACTAACTGGCTGGCGTTTAGGTCTCGCGATCCGCCGCCCCTCTATCAACTATCAAGGTTGAGCCTTCGTCGTCCCAAACAAATGGCCTCGACCCTGCGACCATAGCCCCGACCACTCCTCCTAGGAACAACCTCAACAAGCGTGGGATAACTGACGATATGGGGGACTCAGGGTCATGGCAAACTCCAGTTTTCACGGGGAAGTCGCGCGCATCCTTCGGTGGTCTACTCGATTCCGCATACGATCCCTTTACCGAAGAAGATGGGTATGTGCCTGGAAAAGGCAGAAAAAGGCCGAGGTACAGTATGCAGCATAGCGACTGGCGCTTGATCGATGAACCAGAGAGCCCGGGCGACAAGGACTTCCCGGTTGATTGGACGCACATATTTGATGAGGATTGGGGTGAGGGGTCGGAGCCGGATGGAGACAAAGAAACTTCACCGGAGAAGCTTCCTGAGGCATCAGGCGACGGCGCCGACCAGAAAAGACCTTCCGGTGTTGCTCAAACAGCTGAGGGGAATAAACCGACCCCGGAGGTCCCTACGGAGCCGATCAAAGGCCCAAAGCCGGCCGAAACTAATAATCTGTTTGTTCACCCTGGTTCAATTCAAAAACCAGCATTCCCTCGTCAGGCCTTCGGGCAGGGCCTTCTCGATTTTTCTTCTCATCTTCCAACCGACACACCTCGTCTTCACCCTATCCCATCTCCTGGACTACCCATTCCGTCTCCACTCGTAACGGCCTCATCTAGTCAACAAAGCTACTTCATGCCTATTACAGACATGGCGCAACCTCACACCACGACCGCTGGTACATCGTTATCTCGGGAAATCAAAAGCCCCGAAGAGGAGACAAGCGAACATGCGGACACGGTGGTGGAGACGGAAACCCGAGCGACGTCATTTGTCGAAGCAGAACTAGGACCGCAAACCACGGGCCAAGACAACGCAGCCTTGAGCTCCTCCACAGCCGCCACAGCTGTCGATGTTGAAATCGCCGAAATTGCAAGCACCGCAATTGATCATGTCTCGCAAAATGGCATGCCTCCTGCCATTCCTACCGTGTCTACAGCGGAAACAGCAGTAGACATCAGCGAAGCTGGTCATCCGGAGGAAGTCGAGGCGGACAAGGTCGAAGAGCACGATCACGATCTCAGCTACGATGAGGATCGAGCTAGAGAGAATAGTGAGCTCCAGGAAACGCCAGGGTATCATGAGACCGAAGGTCTTGAGGCTAACACAGCGGAAGAGGGCTATCCTGAAGATAAACACTCGGAAGAAAATAATATAACTGAGGCCGATGTGATGGAGCAAATGGATGGGGATTATCCCGAAGATAGTATGGAGGATTATGATTCAGAGGAAGACGAAATGGTGGAAGAGAATGGATTTGAACAACCTATTGAACAGGAGTCCGTTGCTGAGGAACCTCGCGTGGGTCGCAAATCTGGGACACCCGAATACGCTCTGAACCAGCATTCAGAAAGCCCCACGAATAAAACCTTGGGCGATGAGAAACGAGTGTACGACTACGAAATTGAAGATGAAGAGGGTGAGGAAGATGAAGTTGGTGAAGTAGATGACTGGGATGAAGACGAGGAAGACGAAGACGAAGAGGAAGAAGGGCTGTATGGCCGCTATCAAGAGGACGACGAATCGGGATCGGAACCGGACATGGTAGATGACGACTCGCCTACTCAGCATCAACCTGCACCGAAAAACTCGCAGCCTGAAGTCATCGTGCTCGACAGCGATAGCGAAGATGAAGCCCCTCCTAATCCTCGCACAGATGATGCACCACGAACAAGAGAGACGACTGGTGAACAGGAACCGGCGTCGTCACCATCACTGGGAAGCGAGCGTTCGTCCAGGGAGGATTCTGAAGATTCAGAGAATGAAGATTGGCCCGAAGATGAAGACCATATGGAAACCGAGAACGTGGACGAAGATCGACTCAGGCAAGAGAAATCGAAAACCCAGCCGCCAGAACGAGTTTCAGAAGAACTCTTGGAAAATGAATCCTTGGGAGCTCAGCCCTTGGAAGAAGACTACCCGGAAGAAGAGATGTCAGAAGACGAGGAACAGCCTGATGACGCTGCAGACTTGAAAGCAGAAACTCGTGGTAGTCAAGATGGCGAACAACTCGAAAGCGAATGGGTGGAGGACGGTGTGGAAGATGAAGAAATGAAGGACATAGAAGAACTGGACCAACAATCAAATGAACCGGAGTCTGAATCCTCTGAAGAAGACGAGGTGGTCCTCCTCGACCAGACAGATTATGGAAGACGCAACGGACAAAGGGTGGAGAATCAACATCTGGACAATGAGTCGACTGAACCCGAACAAACACCTGTGGAGCAAGCGCTAGAGCAAATGGAAAATACAGAGCGGACAACCCTGTCTACAGGTGCCGATTACACGGAATACTCGGATGATGGCGACGCGACTTATCACGAGAGTTACGAACAGCACGATGTGATAGCATCACCACTTCCAGGACAAGATTCCCTGCATCATGATTTTCATACCGCGCAAACAATTGAAACGCATACTGGTGCCGAGTTCCGTTTGCATGCTCAGGGGCTGGTCATTGATCCTGAACTGTATAATTCCGGCCCTGGCCGGGAAGAAGCAGTAGGTGACGGTTTTCAGAGTGGCAAGTTAGGCGAGCGAATTTCTGAAACTCCAGTTCCAGAGCCCAAGTCAGAGATCGATTATCGCTTGATGCTCGACGGTGCTACATCTCCGCGCATTCCTGCCAGCATCGTCTCAAAGAGGCAGGGTTCTGCTTCACAATCCCAGCGAATGGAAACTCCAGGTTTTACTCCGGCGGTTGAAGTCTACCGGCAGTCCCTTCCGGTTCCAGCGGCAGCTGAATCGTTACCGACTCCTGAACCGACTCAAGAGAGAAGCTCGCAGAAGAATGGGAAGCTCCCGTCAACACATGCCGAGCTTCCTACCTCCCAGGCGCTGGATGAGGATATCGTGGAAAACGATTCCGACATCGAGGCTAGCTCCGTGGCAGAATCACGAGAAGGATCACATGACATTGAGGAACCCTTGATGCATCGTGAGAGCCTTACTCCTGACGAGGTCCAATCTCAACAGGCAGATTTTGCCTTTGACCATGATGCCAGAAACGCCTTGGATGAAATCAGCTTCACCAGCGTCGACCGTCACTACCCGGGCTTGCGCAGCAGCCTCTCTTATTTTGCGCCCCTTGCGACACTCGTTGATCATTACAATGCCCTGGTAGATACCATTTCTGCCGTTACGGAAGTACGCGATGTCATTCGAGCATCTTCAGGCAAGAAGGACTACATCTTAACCCTTCAGCTGACGGATCCATCTATGGCGGGCACGACTCATTTTGCCCAGATCTTTCGACCCTTCAAGGCAGCTCTTCCCTCCGTATCGGAAGGGGACGCCATCCTTCTGCGCAACTTCAAGGTTAAAAGTTTCAACCACTCCATGATGCTCGTGAGTACGAGCACTAGCGCCTGGGTTGTTTTCCACAGCCAGAACCAGACACAGGTCGAAGGCCCGCCAGTCGAATACGGAAAAGAAGAGCAGACCTACGCGACGGACATGCGGCAATGGTACCAAGAAGATGGCATGGCTATGGTGGCGGACGCCCAGCTCCAGGCGTCAATCGAGAGGGCCGGTCGAGAGGGAACACCGGCCAGCAGCGTGGCACTTAGCGACTCGGGCAGTATTGACTCGACACAACGTGTTGGTGAACGTGGCGAATCGTCTGTATCGAACCTCAGCTCACGGCGGAATAGGAAATCTCATCGCAGAATCACGATTCATGAGTTAAGGGACGGAAGGCGATATACCGAGGTTGGTTCGCCGTCTGGCAAGGAGAGTATCCACGAGCTTCGGGATGGAACTGTGTATGCAAATCTTTGAGCGTTTATGCATCTATTGAAGTTCTTCAAATATACCCCTAATTCGACTCGGCTTTGTTCGTTCATTGTACAGGTATACAGGTGTTCATGCTTCTTCGTTTCCGTCACCATCACAGTTCATTCAATGTCAGCGTAAGCCCCCAGGGCCGACTGGCCACCCGTATGAATGAAAAGGGCCCTGATCTGAGGGTGATCCCCAGGATGACTCGCCCAGTCCTTGACCAAGTCTCCCTGTTGTACCCAATGTGCCATGCCCGTTGCCACCTTGGCTGTATAGACAGGGTCAAGGAGCAAGCCCTCGCGCTGTGCCATCCACGCCAACGTCTCCTTACTCTTAGGATCTAACACGCCATACCCCGTGCCAGTAAACCGATCATCTAACCGGACATCGTCCGCGTTGATATCCGTCTCATCCAACCCAATCTGGACCGCCGCACGCCGCGCAAACCGCAACACCCTCTCCTCATGGTACTCGCGCGGTTTCGTCGGCGAATTCAAAATCCCAATGACCTTCCTCTTCCTCCCTCCGGGAACCGATCCATCCGTGCGCCGTGCCTCCTCCTCCTCCAGCTTCTCCACCAACTTAAACCCAGCAACCAACCCAGCCACCGTACTCCCACTTCCACACGCCACGAAAACATAATCAAACCGCTCCCCAGTCCCAAGGTGCTCCTTCTCCTGCGCCGCAATCTCAAACGCACACCTCGCATATCCCAACCCACCAAGCGGATGCAAACTCGCCCCGGAAGGAATCCAATACGGCACTTTCCCTTGCGCCCACAGCTCCTTCATAATAGGCGCGATCGGATCCGACCTGTCATCCGCAACATTATCCGACCCGAGCAACCGCACCTCCGCGCCTAGCAGCCGATCAATCTGCACGTTCCCCGTCCGCAAGTACGCAACGGGGTCCGTCGTCGCAGATAGCCCGCCGCCTGTATTCTTATGCAGGATCACCACAGCGTCCAGACCAAGGTGGTTCGCTAGCGTGGCGACTTGCACGGTATGGTTACTTTGGACGGCGCCTTCGGTGACGAGCGTGGTGGGTTTCTTATGAGAGGGGAGGGGGAGGTCGGTGCCGTCGGGCTGGTGGATGTGTTGTCGGATGTGAGGCACCAGGTATTCGAGTTTGCGGTATTTGTTGCCGGAGCTGGCCAGTGGGGAGCTTTGGTCTTCGCGTTTGGCGTACAGGGAGATTCGCGGGCTCGGAGGTTGGTGTTGGCGGGTGCGGGTGAGGAGCGTGGTTAGCGTTGGGAGGGGGTGGATTGGAGAGGGGTGGGAGTAGAGGAGGGGATGGCGGGGGATCTTGGCGAAGGGTTCGGGGAGAGTGAAGGTCATTGTGAGGGTGTAGTTGGCAGGTTCTTGGGCTAAGACACAAGGGCTGTTCGTGCTCAAACCCGTAGACGATGACGCAAAGGCGGTGAAAGGGCGGGGAATCTGCCCGACAATCGACCACGCTAGACTGACCGCCAACCCCGGACCGGCGACTGCCCCGCGGCCGTCACGAAATTACCGACTTTCCCGGTAAATACGAGCAATACCAATAGCCGTCGGCGTTTGTCCGGTCACGGGATTACGCGACCTCGGCCAGAAAGACGGCTGATTAATGCATTCTTATCGGAGGCGAACAGAAGCCCGAGGGGACTTTCTTGCGTGCTCCATCTCCGCTCGTTACTTTCTTTGCAGGTTTGGAATTGCAGTGTCTTTGGTATAGAATTCTCCTTTAGACGGTTTTGACTACCTCGAATCTCCCCTCTCTTCTACTTGATTTAATTACATGATGAGCAATCATCCTCAACTTCCCACGCCTGCGCATACGCAAGCCGAATCGATGCTATCTCGTCAATTTGGAAAGGAGACGGTCAATTACTTCTCCAGTATGTCCCCTACCTGGTGGACACTGTATCCTACACTTCTAACATTGATAGGCTCGCCTTTGAACCGGCTGTCATTTTTGCGCGGAGACCACCCCTTCCTATCCGCAGCCCTGAAGCACCCCTCCACGCGCTTCGTTATCCTAAAGGAACTTGCGCCTCTCACAAAGTCCCCAGCGGAACTATACCACGCCAAGTACGAGGAAGTACAGAAGCTCGTACCGGCGAACATCTACGATAAATTCGAGGAGGACGTCATCAAGGAACATGACTCGCGGAAAACCAGTCCGCATCTGATATTCCTCGGACTAGACGAGAGTCGGAAGCAGGGCGGTTTTTCGTGGAAGATATACACCGGAACGCCCTACTTTGCGCTGGATGCAACACCTAGAGGTAGTGAGGAGCAGCAGTCCAACGCCAAAGAGATCCTTGGCGCGTTGGAGGCGAAGGGACTTAGTTTCCTTCAGGCGCGGGTGGCAATGTCGTTTTCGGCTGATGAGGGTGCGTTTCCCTCGAACTATCCCCTCTTGTTATCAAACGAGAATATCTCTCGCTAACACCATTGTAAAGCCGCCATCTACGCCCAGGCTCGCGCCTTGACGGATTGGAACACCCGGAACACCTTCTGCGGTACCTGCGGCAACCGCACGATCTCCGTGAACTCGGGCACCAAGCGCGCCTGTCCCCCGACAGATCTTGCGCGCGTGGCCGAAGGAAAGCCTGCCGAGAAACCTGCATGCAACACGCGCACCACCATCTCCAACTTGTCGTTCCCCCGGACCGACCCGACCATCATCGTCGCTGTGGTGTCGACCGATGGCAAGCGCATTCTACTGGGTCGGTCCAAGCGCTTCCCGCCGAACTGGTACTCCACGCTGGCCGGGTTCATCGAACCCGCCGAGTCGGTCGAGGATGCTGTTCGTCGCGAAGTTTGGGAAGAGGCGGGCGTGACGCTCTCGCGGGTCGTGATCCATTCGTCCCAGCCGTGGCCGTACCCCGCGAACCTGATGATCGGAGCCATTGCGCAGGTCAGCGATCCTGCGCACGAGACGATCAACCTGGAACATGATCCCGAGCTGGAGGATGCGAAGTGGTTTGAGGTCTCAGAGGTCGAGGAGGCGTTGAGGGTCGGAACTAGTCCTTTGGGGGAGAACGCGGGTCCGGAATATAAAGAGGGAGGGTTGAGGTTGCCGCCGCCTACTGCCATTGCTAATCAGTTGATTAGAGCGGCTATCAATATAGATTTGCTTGGGGATAAGAATTCGAAGATGTAAATAGAGGGAGGGATATATAGGCAGTGCATACATCCATGCATATATACTTGATTTTCTAGCTAGACTGATAGCTTTTCCTTTTCTCTTTTAGCACTCATCCCTTGCCACTTTTTACTCACTGAAAAGACCTGAGCACGCCATAAGCGGCCTATCAAATTCACATCTGCAGTGTAAACACTGCTTACCAATGCAACGGACTAACAGGGGCCATAAGACAAGCCCCTCCCCTTCCTCAAGACTCTAGCCACCCGCTTCAAACACCTCCTTACACTAACCCTACACCTCGAGCTCAGTCTACACGACCACTCTCATACCCCCAGCCCCAGAAGAAGACCCTCTACTTGATCTCATAAAACCCCCTCAACCCATCAAACAACTTCCCAAACACACCTCCATGCCACCCCCTCACCTGTTCCCACTCCTCCGGCGGCGCACAAACACTAAACATCCTCAACCAACCCCCGACAATGAAATCCGCATAGCAGGGTTTCTCCCCCCGAATAAACGGCCCTGACTGATCACGCACAAACAACCTCGCCAGATCCCCCAGCGTCTTCTCAAACGAGGCCAGAATCGCCTGTCTCGCCTCCCCCGTGACATGGAACGCCTCGAACGAGGGCATCCCCGCGCGCCGACAGAACTCCGCCTTTGACGCCTCCGCAGACGCCGGGTGGAACGGCAACCCCATGACGTTGAGGATCGTGTGCGCCGTAAACGCAGCATCAACGTGCGTGTTGAACTCCGCATAGCGGACATACTCCTCCCGTCGCGCCACCTCACTCAGCTCCGAAAGCGGAACGAGCATGGTCGTATCGCTCGTCCGGAAATCCAGCTCCACGTCCTGCGGAAACAAGTCCCCGCCCGCCCTGGGATACGTCTCGTGCATGTAGACCGCGATATCAAACGAGTCGCCGACTTTGGCGTTAGTGGCGCCATCCACCAGGACGGGGAGGGTGTAGAAATCGCTCCCGTCGGCGAACTTGCGGCCGGCGGGGACGCCCAGCGATTGTCGGGTTTTGGCGATGTCAGGCATGTCGACCCAGGTTGTTTGGTAGGGGATGGCCTTGAAGTTTAGCGTTTGGCGGGTTTTGGTGGGGTTGGGCGAGCAGGCGTTCTCCTGTACGGGCTCGCGCATCAGGATGTCGTAGACGGTCAGTGTGGGGGTGGGGGTGGAAGTGGACATTGTGGTTCAGGCGGCTGGCGATTATCAGAAGATACAAAGATGTTGTAATCTCTGCCAATCTGTAGATGAAGACGTCAAGTGCCAGATTTTTATGAGATGTTGACAGAAGGCAGAGGGGCTTTTTGCGGGTCAGCCCTTATCGGTTTTCCGGGGTAGCCATCACCTGATTTTGAAGGCGGTCTATAGAAATCTGGTGATTTCATATAGTACCGATTCTAAATTATCTAGGATTCTCTAATTTCAAGTTAGTCTATTCAAGTCTATTAGAAACTACTTATAGTTATTTGAAATAAAAAATTCTGAGAATACGATATACAGGCTTCAAATTATAGAGTAGAAACTTCCTCTTCACATCAGAATCTAGTTGCCTGCTCTTCCTACTTGAAAGCTACACAGGCGTTTCATTCAGTCACAATGACAAGAAAGGCATGCGTCGAACCCTTTTCCAGGGAGCGATTCCGTACAAAAGTGAATAATGACCTCAATTATGCACGCTGGGAATGCAGGGCCAAGGGAGGTCACGTGGGGGGCTGAGCGTTTGCTGCGGCGCAGCGTCAGCCTTGATTCCAGCTTCTACTGTCGCAGCTTCTGATCTCCTGGACTGAACAACTCGTTTATCCGAGGTATCTCCATCATGACGAGCTCAAGGGAAACCGGCGGGAGGGATCAGACTGTACGGGGAGGTCCCCAAGAGCTCATGCAATACCAGTAAGCCAGTTCACGGCAGATGCCGTCTTAGAAGTTGATGTCTGGGCCTCACTAAATCCGACATAGGAGGTATAGAGACTGGACTGAGCACCAGGTGCTACTCGATGCCGATGAATTCATTACCAAATATGAGCTCCACGACCTTCGTGATATTCTGAGGAAGGGCGCTCTTCTTGCTCACGACCCAACCAATGCGTCCTACGCTGAGGGACTGACGAGAGAGCCGCCCATTCTCGCTAACACCATTGCTGCTCGGCCGTCCTCGATTCAACGCGTGCTACAGTGTGTGCTCTTTGTGGTGGCGGCTGGGGCTTGGTACGCCTGAATATATACCCCAACCCTAATGACAATTGAATCAACCGCTGACGGTCCATCCGGGACATACAGTGGAATGATGGCACCAGGATATCTTATTGATGAATACGACCCTGACTCCATACAATGGATCTACGTGTAAGTGTTCCATGTGCAGAGGCCGAATCTATCATAACAACCGAATAGGATGCCATATCTGGCCGGCTGTATATTTACCGCCCTGCTAAGCCGATTTTTGACCTCGCACAAAATCATGCTCGCTTTTGGGGTTATCGGCCTCATCCGGCCCCTAGTTGAAGCCCTCTGTCTTGGATATTATAGTAGAATGCAGGTATTTGTCTATAAATCATCGTTTATTGGTTTAGGGGCAGTCCAGACGTGTACAGCACCTATCTATTTGGCCGAGATAAGCGAACCCTGGCTACGAAATTATCTGATATCGGCGTGGATTGCGTAAGTCCTTCCACGAGAAGCATCCCAGATCTAGCTTCAAAGCAACATGATCCCTAACGAAACCATCAGAATTGTATCAATGATCAGCACCCTGGGAAGCCGCCTGGAAAGCACGACTCCTTTGACCTTAGTATCACCTCTTCTATTTCTGGCCACAATGATGACGTCTTGGGAGTCGCCGTACCCGCTCATCTCCAGAGGCCAAATGCGTCATGCATACAGATCGCTACGCTCACTTCGACCCAGTGACCTTGCTGCTGCTCGGGATCTGTTCCGGATTCATCATCACCTCGAGATAAACGGCCAGGGTGTGCGCCAAAGAATCTCGTCTTGGAGGCCCTTATGCAGCATCCAGACATGCCGAGCGCTATTACGCCTCTTTGTGTTTTTGCTGGCGTTTGTCTTGATGCGATTCCAATACGACTCTCAGGTCGGGATGTTGGTCCAAATGACTCTAGATCAGAGACTGTTCTCCTTCCCCTTCGCTCTAATCTTCATCTTCTTCGTCATGCGTGCAATGAAGAAATTCGGCCTCCGAAGCGTCTTCGTTGGGACCATCCTGCTAGATCTGGTCACGATATGGGTGCTGAACCTGCGGAACATGTGGGATGTATTAGGCTCTGAACCTGCCGGTCTTGTTCCGCAGGTCATGTGGAAGACAGCGCTGGTTACTATGTCGGTGGGAAGCTTCTCCCCTGAACATCGCGGTAAGTGGCTACACGAGCAAGACCCGATTGATCAAAAGTTGATCGTTTGCCCCTGACTGACATGGCCTCCTAGAGTTCGGAGTCTCGGTGATGTCGTTATTCTTCTACGGCAGTATCCTGCTCGTAGAATTGCTTGCTAAAGCACATGTCTACTCTATTTCCAATCGCCTATTCGGGTATGTAAATGTTGGGCGTTGTTCCCTATTCCACTTGATCCCCGTTTTACAGATAGGGCTGACAATCCGTTCCTTTTACTCGCAAGTGTTCTGGACGTGGCTGCTTTGATCCTCGTCACTATGTTCACAATCGATATATCGGCATTCAGCCTGGAAGAGATCCAAACCAAGGTCGCGATGCCTTTGGACAAGGTTGCTTCTTATCGCGTCCGTGTCGAGCTTCCTTATCTATTTAATCGCTACTGCTTGCGAAGGGACGTGGAGCTTGTCCCGCTCGACGAGTATCATCCTTGTTTCGACGAGATAGCTCTGGGTGAGGCTTGAGACGGCGATGAACATCAGATCTATAGAGATTTACTGCGGTTAGAATGATAGATGAATGTTTACTTTATTTTATATGTCACTATACGTACCTGTTTTTCTACATTATAGTAAATTTCCTGTTATAGACATCGCCGCTTTACTAAGGGCGCTCAGAGGCTTTATCAACGAAATAATTGCATTTCTATATAAAAGTTAATTAGAAACATGATTAGAATATTATAATTATTTATATTCTAGATCATAATAATCACTATAGCGTGGGAGTGCTCGTCTATGTGGTCTAACTATAGATATTAGTCCTACCCCACAGGTGCCAAATTTTTCTCACTCAGTTGCTCGTATGTATATTTTTGCCTTCCGTCGCTACTGTTGAAGGCTTTTATCGCCACGCTCAACTTTTTGGCTTCGGCGGAGAGTGTTGGGCACGTTGGACGTGAGACCTAAATTTGACCAAGTAACTAGTTATCTATTACCGTCTCAGTTCTGCCACACGTCCTAGTGAGCCCTGTCGGAAGCCAAAAAAGCGAAGACTTTCTAGCGCCAAAACAAAAGGGAAAGTGTCAGACTGTTGCCAAATGAAAGGCTCCAAACATGTACAAAACGGATGGTAGGTACTCGGATTTTGTCCACAGGTGGCGCTCTTAAACATGAAGTGCTTTGGAACTCTCCCTTACCCTCTATGTACCATTAGGGGTAGCTAAATCTTTGACCCACTTTGACGCGCCTTTTCTTCAACTATCCCAGTACAGGTGTGAATGAAATCCAAGATCCTGCTACTCTGTGACATGTCTTCGGTGCCGATTGAGAGAATGTTACTGAAGATATTAGCACGAAAAAACTGGTCCGGGAGGAAAAGAATATGTCACAAACCTGATGTGATTATGTCTGTCCAGAACGCTGAACAACGGTAGTGTGTTCTTCGGCTTGCTCTTCTCGCGGTAGGCGTTGATAAAAGCGATTGCCGCATCGGCAGTTTCTTTCCTTTGCGTTGTTAGAAGAGTCATATAATAGTGCAGCTTTTTGTTAATACATATCCCACTTTACTACCCCGACATAAACAGGTAAGTATCTTGGGTCGCTGCATTTAGCAGCAATTAGCCAAGAAGGCCTATGAGAGGATATCACGGGCCTTACAACAGGGGGGAATTCTCAGGGAGTCGGCGGAAAAGCCCCAGAGGGCTACGAGGCTTCTCACGGTTAGATCAAGCATATGAGCCGTAGACTTAGTGGTGTGCTTACCTCCCATACTTCCTCCACATCAGACCCAAAGTAATTCTGGAGAGTTTTCCGTCTGGTTGGCTTTGTGCGGTCGAAATGAAAGGGCACGCTTAAATACATTACTCCAGCAACGGGTGGGAAGAGGCTGAAGCTCGACCGTCTGGAAGGATCACCTAGGAATAGCAAGCAGTTACTGAGCATATATAGATGTTTTCGCCGGCAGCAACACGTCGTGAGACTTACCTGCTGCATAGATATCCATCGCAATATGCGCACCACCAGAAGAATGTCCCACAAGTACTACCTTATCTGGACTTCCATGACCATACCTTTCAAGTCCTATATTGCCATATGTCCACTCCCGAACTAGATGGACGTCGTCTGCCCCGCCTGGATACTGAACATGTGGTACGAGACGATGGTTTGCCACCACGGTGATGATACCATGGCTACTAAAGAAAAACCCGATATTGGAATAGAACTACAGGGTTAGTATCCCGTCTCTATCACAGAAACATGCGCATAGGAATGAACATATGCTTAACACCTTCTCGCTCCACGACTTATCACCCGCTATGAAAGCCCCTCCATGAAAAAAGATGAGGACCGGTTTTCCCCGGCGTGCTATTCCAGGGACATAGATGTCCATCTTATGTCTTTCGTCAGGGCCGTAACTTTCGTCTCGGAGTACTTCAACGCCTGCTGGTGGTGGTTCAACGAATGGCTCGTACAGCTTTCGCCATATCTAGTCGTGCACGTTAGGACGGATCTGATAAGAAATAAGAAATCTTGAGACGCAAATAAACAACAAACCTCTTGATCACCCCGATTAAACTTGCAGCCCACGGCTTCTATCTCTGAATACAGAGAGTCCATTCTTGATCCGGATAGACGTTATCCCCTTCGGAACCCACCTTTGATAGAAAGCAAGTCACCATGCTGGGCTTCCTTTAAACTCCTTGTCTAAGGTCATGTGAAGTAATTTTGCGGAAATTTAGGGCACCAACCCGGACCAATTAAGCCACACGCAATATCCCCCTAACGCCCATCTCCTAGGAGGAGCCAAGATAATATGATACCCCTTCACTCCCTCACTTCACACTGACCGCTTATGGTCTTGGTTGGATCATCGAAGAGGGTGGTGGTACAACATGAAACCATACACTGCCTCTCAAACATAACAAATTGCCGGATGCAAATATTGATGTGATATCGGGGGTCCACCCGACCTTCCTTAGGCATTGCCCCGCCAGGGCCCTTGTTTCTTCTCTTTCTCAATAAACTATCCATAGTTAGCCCTTCAGGGACCGTATCCCAGTTCTAAGGGTCGCCAATTTGACATGGACGACGTAACGAACACATTCCTTAATTGCGAGTAACTGTGGTACATGTCAGATCTGCTCTGAAAGCTCTGGCAAATACATTTGGACAGATAATATATGCAAGGGGTCGCTAAAAGGGTACGTACACTCCTCGTCTTGCATGCATTGGCTTCAACTCTATCGGTAACCCTGAGCACCCCAAGCTAGGAAGCCAAGACTAACAACAACGTGTCTCTCAGTCACAACGATCCTGGGACCCTTTGGGCTACACCTTCGTTTGCCGATGCAAGGGGTGTTTGAGGACCGTTGGACAGTAACAGCCATGGACCAAGCATGAGCCACTTGCAACTGGTCGGGAATGTAGAAATGGCGGAAAGCGGGACCCCTTGACGCGCAAGAAAAGAAAAAAATTCTTATATAGCAGAGTGTCAATGCTAATTTATATGCGACTTCATCACGGAGCGGCTACATTTGTGACATGGAACCTTGCCTGACTAGTCATGAGACAGTTGCTCGCCAAACAAGCTCACCCAGGCCTGTCATGAGCGTGCAGCCTTCCACAAAAATCGACCCAAGTACGCTGGCAGCCCCGTTCGATCCTGCTTTTCGCGTCGATTTCGATTCGGGTGACAGGGAGGACCCAAGGAATTTTCCTACCTGGTACAAGATATGCATAACGGTGCAACTGAGTGCACTTACTTTTGC
The DNA here is from genome assembly GCF_016097325.1 of Aspergillus melleus. NCBI lineage: Eukaryota > Fungi > Ascomycota > Eurotiomycetes > Eurotiales > Aspergillaceae > Aspergillus > Aspergillus melleus. The sequence continues at coordinate 351,083 of NW_025763377.1, forward strand.
TGGTGCGCTGGGATCCTCGATCATGGTCCCAGGCCAGGCGCAAATGGCGAAAGAAATGCATACGAGCGCTGAGGTTGCTGTTCTGGCGACGTCGATGTATATCTTTGGTTCGTTCAGCGCACATTTATGACGCGTACTCCGTACACACGGTAGTTATTGTTTACCAATGACTAATTTTCATAGGCTGGGTCGTTGGCCCGACGTTATGGGGACCTATAAGTGAGGTATATGGTCGAAAATGGGGCATGCTGCCTGCTGTATTGTTTCTGGGTGTCTTTAGTATAGGAAGCGCCACAAGCAAGAACTTAACCAGCTTTTTCATCACCAGATTTATAGGAGGCGTCTTTGGTTCAGCCCCAGTCAGCAATGCTAGCGCTGCGCTCAACGATTTGTACTCAGTGAAGGCTCGAGGCGCCGCTGTCAATTGCGTGGCAGTGGTCATCTCAGGTGGATCAACACTAGGACCGCTGATTGGGTCAGCACTAGTCAATAATCCAAACCTTGGCTGGCGTTGTAGGTTTTCTCGGCATTTGAAGTGCGAAAGCTAACGTGCCTTAGGGACTCTGTATGTGGAAGCAATATGTGCGTTTGTTGTCTTTGCCTGCGCTATCTTAACGTTACCAGAGACGTACCCACCGGTTGTATTAAGAAAAAAGGCCCAAAGGATGCGGAAGTTGAGTGGTGATCAGAGATTTTGGCATCCGCAAGAGAGAGAATGCACGATGAAAATCGTCACTCAAAAATATTTGATACGACCGCTGCGGTATGTAACTCATGATTTCATCTTGCACCTCAATGCTAATACCTTGGTGGGAAGTCTGCTCGTCCAGGATCCAATCCTGGGTTGCATCGCACTATACGCATCCTTTACGTATAGTTTGATCTACCTAGGTCTGCAGGTTTACCCGATTGTCTTCAAGGAACAGCGCAGATACACTCCAATTATCTCTTGTTTACCGCTTCTTGGAGTTTTAGTGGGCGTCATTCTTGCCATGGCTATCAACTTGATATCTTTGGCTTCAGTCACCACCATGAATAGCAGTGACCTTCCAGGTTCACGACTTCCCCCAATGCTGATTGGCGCTGCCCTGCTGCCGGTTGGCCTGTTCTGGTTTGCATGGACTGCTGATCCGGCCTATTCATGGGTCCTGCCTACAATAGCTGGAAGTACAAATTCCCTAAGATCCGGACAACCAAAAAATAAACTATTGGCTAAAATCAACTTGTGCAGGTTTCGTCGGAATGGGTTTCAACATGATTTTTCAACAGTGTGTCAACCTCCTTATTGATCTATACGGTCCCTTTGCGGCTAGCGCATTGTCAGCAAATACGATCCTGAGATCTTTGATGGCTGCAGCCCTTCCATTAGCCGCACGGCCGATGATTCACACCCTGGGGGTTGGCCCGGCGATGAGTCTGCTTGGAGGGATCGCCTGCCTTGCCTTGCCAATACCGCTTATTCTCATGAAATATGGATCTACGCTTTACGAGAGACCACCGCACCTGCTTCGTCACTATGAGGTTTCCGATACCTCGTAGGTTCATTTCGTTTCACTAGGTTGCTCGCGGCTGTTACGGGCACCCTCAGTTGAGGGAGGCCACACCAGGCAGAACCATCGGGCAACAACGATGCCTGCGACTTGCCCGCTGCTCACCTCCGCTCTATGGGTGAGCATCCTAGTCGACTGTCGATTGGTGCTACTCATCGAGATAATAATGCTGATTCTTTGACAGTGGATAGTAACTGTAACCAAATCGAGACGACTCTGAATAGCAGAAAAACGCATTCAGGACGCAGGGATATCGTCATCTGTCAGAAAGACTTTCGACAACCTTGTTCGGTACATCAAGGCGATGGATTCCCCATAGGAGTGGAATAACGGGCAAGAAAGAGACTGCTAGTTAAGATATAATTTACTAAGATTACTTACTCAGAGTACTTAGTCTTCCGTTTATCCTATACTTAATAATTATCTTAGGCTATGTTCCCAAGCGGCCACGGTAGTTTCTCAGATATACCTCCCCAAAACAACGCCCGCTGAAGACGTCTTTCGAAGCTGGGATCACCCAACTTTGTATCCGCGCCAGCATCCACCAGCGCACGAATGACATCTCCCTTTCCTGTCTTGACTGCCTCATGCAGTGGTGTTTTCAGATTATTGTCCACCTGGTTCACATCCGCGCCGCCCTTTATCAGGTCGCGGATGAACCCACAGCTGAATCTATCCGAAGCAGCAGTATAGTGAAGAGCAGCCCGCCCTTGACTATCCGCAATATTCGGATCAGCGCCGGCCTCGAGCAACACCTCGGCCACGCGTTGCTGGCACAAATACAGAGCGTAGACAAGCGGCGTGCGGCCCAACCGACCGCGAATATTTGCCGATGCACGATGACCAAGGAGGCTCTTTAGGGCCTCTAGCGAATGGCCCCTCGTGATGACCAGATGTAATGCGGTATCGCCGCCGGCGTTTTGGGCGTTGATGTCCGTAGTCGAGGTAAGTAGTTTCATCTTGTCGAGATCGAAGCTGAACGTTGCGAGGTGTAGCGCCGTCTCTCCGTGGGGTTGGGTGCGGACTGACCCCTGTGCGCCGTACTCAAGTAGGACTTGCATTCTGGAGATAGAGCCGGAAGTTGTGGCGAGGTGTAGGGCCGTGTACCCCTTGTGGAGTTTATTGGGATTCGCGCCTTGTTCGAGAAGGGGGCGGATTCGCTCGGGGCCGTGACCGGTGTCTTGGAGGATGTGCCACAGTTCGGAGGTGTGGTAGTCCTGGTTTGGGGTTAGCGTAGGCTCTAATAGGTGTGGGGTGTATGGCCATTGATACCATTACGTCGTCTTCGGGGTTTATATTGGCGGTAATAGGTTCGTCTGTTGAAGGTTCATTGCCAGAGAAGAGAGTGTGCGCGGCAGCGACGTCGTTTGACCAGCCATCCGTTGATATTCCACCCATGTCTTCAACGCTGCGGACGGATTCTGCTCAGTCCAAGTCTAGTCTATGCGCCGTCTCAGTGACAGTCCACTTAGACATCAGGTCGACAGATGCCGCAGGTCGGTCCGTAGGCTCGAGGACCAGGAGCTTCTTGATGAACAGCCGGCCCGAGAGGCTGATGCCCCTTCGTGTCAGCGCAGCCTCTGGGTAGGGCACCAAATCCCTACAGTGATCGGCGAGTGTTTGGTATTTCGGGAAGGGTGACTCCTTCGTTAGTGCATAGTGGAGCAGACATCCGAGAGACCATATATCTACCGCACTGGTATACTTGGACTCCTTCCTCGCATTGCTGGTGAGCCCTAGGATCTCAGGGGCCATGAAGCCTTCGGTCCCTGCGCGAGGAGTACGGAGATCTGTCTCGCCATCCAGTGCCTGCTTGCTGATCCCGAAATCCGCGATCTTGACCCAAAGAGGGTCTTTCGTGACTACTAGGATGTTCTGTGGAACGCCGTGTTGGTACAGCGCATGTCGAATGACCCAGGATCAATGGACGGCTATTCCCGGACATACCTGCGGCTTTATATCTCTGTGGGTAATGGCCATTTCATGCAATCTTGCGAGGCCTTGAAGTAGCTGGCTGCACATTCCCCACGTCACCACCTCGGACAAGGGCTCGCTGAAACAAGCGGCGAGATCCCCGAGGGGGCAATATTCCATGGCGATGCACACGAAGTCTCCGGACCAGAACCAGCCGTATAGCTGGATAAATAGCGAAGTCTCCTGGTGGAAGTGAGTAATAGAGAAAGCACCAGAGGAGAAGGAATCATGCGAATCGAATGCATACTACCGGAACTGTTACTTACATCAGATACCCTCCCCATGAGCTGAATCTCAGGTCGCCAGTCTTTCACTTGCGGGCTATGAGGCTTGACCTTCTTGATCACTCTGACCAGTCCGGTAAGAGTCTCTTCGACATGGACAGGCACCGCGAGGGACCGTTTCTTCGTCCACATAGTCACATTTCGCTTTCGATTGTCGTTGCCACTGCCAGACGTGTAGGTGACCTCTCGACTAACATCCCCCAACACCGTCACGTCCAGCTGAGAGTGGGTGGGATCTTCATCCATATCGACCTGAACTTTTTCCTCTCTCAGCTGCAAGGAACTTAATCTGCAGCTTTGGGTACCACGTTACACGTCTGCTCACTGCTCAGCCTGGTCGGTCGGATGAATGTTTGCCCGTAAGTAAGCGCCATGCAGCCAAGGGTTGGGGTATTTATATTTGCTTTTGTCCTCTTTCGTGCCTCAGGTGGACGATTCTCGCAGTAACCCAGGATGGAGGTCGCCGGACTGGTGCTCACCGTGGTCGGAACGCTGGACATCTGCATCAAGTAATTTAACGGACCTACATCAATCTGATCAAATCTGGCTTACTTGGTTGATTGTATGTGATAGATATGGAACTCAACTTAAGGCCACATACAAGGCTATCAAGCACCTGGAAACCGATGTCGAGGAGATGTGCGTAACGATCCTGGGTGCACTGCTGAAATCCCAGGCACAGCTCGACTCGCTCAAATCCATGTGGACAACTCTAGATCCCAAGCTCCAGGACCATTTCGCCGACGCAGTATCGCGACTGAAGCAGAGACTTCTGGGTTCCTTGGGCGATCTGAAGCAGCTCAAGGAATACAGTCGAGCGGGATCGTCGACCCCAGATAAGCTCAAAGCCGTGTACTTGAAGAAACATGTCAAGAAGACGGTTTCTGACATTGAAGAGTGGCAGGCCAGATTTGATCCATCCTGGTATCTCATCAGTAGGATCTCGGATTCAGTCATCGATCGCCAATTGACGACCGGCCTGTCGCAAGACAATCCCTCCTCGACGAGACTTGCGCGCATGAGACAAGCGATCAGAGAGTCATCGTCTGAGAGCCCGGGATCATCCTCGGTATTCAAGTCTCCGGATACGATCAGCTCGATCAAAACCAGAATCGTCGACATCAACACCTTCACGGCGTCCTATACCGACGACGGCCGACCCGTCATCCTCGATCAGACAAATTACCTATCTGCCACCGCTGCAGGGCCCAGGCTTCAAGTTCGCGATCTAGCAAGGCTCCTCCGCAACGTTAACCACAAAACATTCAGTCTCCTCCGTTGCAGCGGCGTCATCGACATATCAGACGACACACAGAAGCAATATCAATTCATCCTAGAAGTCCCGCGAGGTCTCGTCGCGCCAATGACCTTGCGAAGTCTCCTTCAACACCAGCCCCGATGCTCCCTAAACCTCCGATTCCAGCTCGCCAGGCAACTCGCTCGCTCCGTCATGTTCGTCCATACCATCGGGTTCGTACACAAGGGGATCCGCCCCGAGACGGTCCTCGTGTTCGCCGACGCCCAGGACGCATCGGAATACCGACACTCATACCTCATCGGGTTCGAGAGGTCCCGTCGTGCCGCATCACCCACCGACTACGCCGGCGACCTCGAGTGGGAACGCAATCTGTATCGACATCCCGTGCGTCAGGGCCAGTGGCCCGAAGAGCTGTTCGTCATGCAACATGACATCTACAGCCTTGGCGTGTGTCTGCTCGAACTTGCGTTATGGACGTCATTTGTTCAGAGTGACCGCGGGGAGGACGGCGACGGCGATACCAGCGTTCGCCTTCCCTGGCCAGAGCTGGATATCGCGTCTGCGCTGGCGGATAAGGATTTGCGTCGTGGCGCGTTCGTCGTCAAGGATCGGCTTGTGGAACTTGCTCAAGATAGACTCCCGTCGTTAGTGGGGCTGCGGTATACGGAAGTCACTGTGGCGTGTCTCTGCTGTCTGGATGATGGAGAGGATAATGTGTTTGGTGGTGAAGTGGACAGGGTCGATCAGGATGGGATTGTGGTAGGGGTTAGGTTTATTGAGAAGGTATGACTCCCCTCCTCCATCCCCTCTCATGCATCAGCTGATTGATCTATCTTGGAAAATGGCCATTGACATCATGAAGGTTCTTTTGAGAATTGAAGATCTGCTTGTGTGAGATATGTGGACCTCGACTATATCAATTGCTTCATCGAGCTTCAACAAGTTAATAGCACAGTAGGCTTTTGTTAGAACAGAGTCTATTTCATTCATTAGGATACAGAAACGTGGTTCGCGTAGTATTACACTCAACATAGAGTCAAAAACAAGTAGGAGAAGAGACTTCAGACACGACCACATGAACAGTGCTAGTTCCGCTGGACTCGGTTCGAGCAGTGACAAAGGCCGATCGTGCCGACCAGCTCATTCCCATAGACTAAGAATGAGAACACAAGGCAATGAAAAATCATGCAAAAAGAACGCAGCAAAAAAGCACACCCCGGATATGCGGAGACACCCCGTTTTCTCCAACCCCTTGGATACACCGAGCTCATGAAAAAGCACTAAAACAAAGCACAGACAGAAGGTGATAATCAACAATAAGACCATATCAAGAGCATAAACACCGTCAAGACTCATACATTGCAAAGTAGGAAAGAGACCACCGGGTGACTCGTAAACGCCACAAATGCCCGTCGAGGATAGGGTGGATTCGACGTCGATGGCTCGTCTGAAACAGAAAACAAAAGAAAAAAAGAAAAAAAATCAAATCCTCTCATGAGAGCCCCGCTAATTTTGGTCACAAAGAAGTAGAAAGAAAATAATGATATCCGAGTTGAGGTCCCCTTTCATAACAGGCAGAAGAAAGTTAAGTCAAGTCCGCGTTAGATGCGACATCCAATTCAGCCTTCACGCCATTGGGTTTGCTGTCTGGTGAAGCTTCATCCTCCGTGGGATCAGAATGATCCTCATTGCTCGCATCGAGAGCCTCGAGCGCCTCGTTAGCGTGAGTGTTCTCCATAGGTTCTAGCTCAGGTTCCGGTTCTTGCTGAGGTTCCGGTTCCGGTTCCACGTCTTGGTTTGTTAGGTCTGCAAACACGTCGTCTAGATTCTGTCGCGGACTGCTATCAAACGGATCTTGATTATCGACGTCCACACCCGGGGCCGTGTCATTTTGGTCCCGAGTGTACTGGGGAGAACTGAAGAGCGACGTATCCAGCCCCCGGTGATGCGGGGAGGGAGAGCGAGCAGGGAACGAAGGAGAACGGGCCGCAGCGTGAGGTAGGAATGCAGAGGAATCTGGCGCGAAGGCCGGTGTGGTGTCACTCCCAGGTAGAGAATAATTGGCAGAGAATGGGTAAGGGGGGTTTTGGGAGTCCGACATCGCGGCCAAAGTAGGTCCCGAGCGATAGGCATCCGAATGCGGGCTGTCGGTAGGAGTGTTAGGTGCGGGCAGGAGTGGAGGCCGGCTGGTTGGAGAGTCAATGGATCTGCGCTTGGTGAGATTTGGCTGTTTCGAGCGCAGGTGAGGAGGAAGGTCTTCCGGGCGCTCGACGCCCAACTGTGCCATGATCTTTTGTTGCTTCGTTGGGCGCGGCTTGCGAGTAGAAAGAGACTGCTCGAGAATCGGCGGGGCTTCCGGAGCCACAGGTGCCCACTTATGAATTTCTTGTCGGAAAAAATTGGTCTCGTATGCCAATAAAACCTCTGCGCCTTCGATCTTTCGCAAGTAGAATATCAGGGTCGGAACTTCTTCAGTAGTGGTGCAGGCAGCGTTGGTGAAGCTCTGGAGAAAGTCACGGAAGGTGGTCGCTTGATTGAGAATACTGTCGAGGATCTCTTCTTCATCAGGCTGGAAGGGCAGACCGGCAATTTCGGCCTGCCATTCCTGAAGATCCTCAAGTTTGGGGCGCGCGGCATCACGGGGAATCTTTTGGCGCCAGTCGCAGATAGGACAGGTGTATTTGTCAAACTCCTTGACTTTTCCTCTCGCGATCTTCAAGCATTTGCCGTGGTACCTAAAGACGGTTGAGATTAGCACGTCCATCTCAATATATCATTCGCATGGAACACAAGCAAGCTAACTTACCATTCGTGGCAGACTTCACACTCGATCATCATACCCGCCTCCGAATGCCTGCAAATGCAGAACACGTCTCGCTTGCGTGACTTGCCTCCTCCCCACATACTGGGGGCAGTATTATTCTCCAGCAAACCGTCCGGGCTGTTATCCCGAGAGGCCGGTTCGACCGGAGGCCGACATCGATCTTCCAGATCAAAACAGTAAGAGTTTCTCTTTTCAACGTACTCCATGTGGGATTTCAGAATGTGGAGCGGAGCGTTGGCCTTTCCGAATAATTTCTTGCCTTTCCTCATCCAGTCCTCATGGCGTTTCTGCTCTCTCTCCAGGTCAAGGGCACCGGTGGGCCGGCTGTTTAGTTCCTCCAGGGACTCCATAAGCTCGCGGACCTCTTTATACTTGGGACGATTTCGTAGGTCAGGATCCCTACTCCTTTCATACAGGGATTGTATCTTTTTCTGTGCCTCACGCTGTTTTGTCAATATGGCATCCACGGCTGCGAGAGTCTCGGGCGAGACGGGAAAGCGGGACGCCTGGGCGGACAGCGCTTCGAGCTGTTGATAATGGACCGCCTCAACGGACATCAGTTCCTTGGCCTTGGCTTCCCAGGCCTCCCCATGGCGGAACAGATCCTTGAGGTAGAGGAGGTGGTCATTGGTTTCCGAGAGTCCCAGTTGTTCGCCGGCTTGGATGAGTTCCTGGCAGTCCTTGAGGGTCAAATACTGTTCCCGCCGCCGACGGGCTTCGTCATTCCACTTCATCTGCCGGAGTATGTGTTCCAGTCCTTCTACCTCGGGTATCTCCACGTTGAAATTGCGGGATGACTCCACTAGTTCTTCCACTTCCTGGACCGATCGGATGTGGGGGTTCATGAGGGCACCGTTAACGTCCTGGCGGAATTTCTCGATCTCGCGGGTCTTCTCTTCCAGAGCCGCCATCTGTGGACAGTCGAACGACAGTTTATCAGCCTCTGCAAGAAGGGCGTAGATGGTTTCTACTCTGCGAACTTCACGATCACGTTCTTCCAGCTGCGCGGCCTTGGAAGTACTCCTGCGCCAAGCCTTCTCGTTCTTCCTCCGGTTCTGCTGCTTCCGGGTGATGTAGTTGGTTGCTTCTTCAACCCATTTATCGCAACGCTGAACGAACGCCGCAAGATCTTGGAGACCAGGCAAATGGTATGGGATTTTCTCACCTTCATTTAGTAGGCTATGAAGGACCTTCAACTGGGGCCTAGGATCTTCTTCCAGAGTCTTGTCACGCTTCTCACCCCATGCTTCCGGGATCCTGGCACGTTCCTGAACCTTGTGTACCAAGGCTTTTAAGTCGTCGTCGCTAATCCGGTAACGCAATGTGTGGTCCGGTCCAAGTAACCTTTGAGTAAGCGGTTCTCCACAGCAATCGTAAGTTTCCACGTGTACCAGGCACACAGTTTTCCCGGTCCTATGGCAGCGGAATTGCGTCAGGTAGCTAAGAGCTTTGCAGAATTGGCATTGGTAATCCTCCTCGGGAAGGTCTTCCTCTTCGACTAAGAGCTTGAGTTGGCAGCCACCAGCAACCGGAGACTCCCGGGACCCGAGAGTGCAATTATGAGGCGCGACCTCTCGATGTTGAGCTGCAAACAAGGCTCGATCAGCCAGTTCTCGCTCACAGGTCCTCTGGAGTGCAGGAGCCAACCACTTGGCGGTTTTGATTGATGGATCACGATCCGCTGCTGTTAACAGCAATTCGTCATGGGAAAAGCATGGATGACGCCGGAAGGCTTGTAAGCGCTCGACGCCCGCTGCACCCCACGGCTCCCAGTCTGCCGGCGCAAAGTTGACAGCTTCGTTAAAGTTGAAGCCGTGGTTGAACCCAGCATGATACGCCTGCGGGAAAGTGATGACAAATTGTCCGGCTCTTTGATCAAGTGCATAGACATTGACGCCGGCCTTGCGGAGTTGATCTGGTGGCATCAGAGTGACAAGCTGGAAAAGCAAGTCAGGCTGGCCCTCGAAGAGCTCCGGAACAGCCTGTCGCATTGCCTCTTCGAATGCTTCGGCATCCGCCCCGGGGATCCCGTACCATGTCTTGGTGGCACCGAAGTGCTGGTAATTGGCGGAATAGGCGTAATGATCCTCGTTGTGCCAGCAGAAGGTTGAGAAGCACATGCCGACATATACCCAGGGAACCGTCATGCCGGAAATGTCAGACTTGATATGGCGGAAAAGAGAATCCCCATGGAATGGGAGAACATTTAGGTTCCAAGGGTCAACTGAATATCGGTCGAGCGGATTGCGCTCAATCGTAGGAAACCCACTTCCATGCGTAGTTGAGTGGATGTCGGCGCCGTATTCAACCTCCACCGTCTCCGTCAGGCTTTCCACTAACCGCCAAAACTCTCGTTCCACGTCATCCTCGGATTCACGCCGATGGGTGTTAAGAACGGGATCAAAAGGCATCTTAGAGGCAAAGTAATTTTTCTTGAAGTTGTATGCCTTCTCTTGGAATTGTTTCAGGGAATAAACCCCTCCTTCCTCGAAGCCGAATTCCCCGGTGCCTACAAGACACTTGGGGCAGTGCCAATCATATTCCGGAACCGTTGTCAAGGGAGGGTCGAGGCATTGTTTATGGTACCCGTGATCGCAGCTATCACACACAAGGATAGAAGATTGATCTTCAGACTTCCCACAGTTCTCGCACTTCTAAAAAATTCATTTAGTATTCAAATCATAGTGAATGGGTGCCGAATGCGAGACTTACTTCACCGGTTTTGCGACTGTCGTTCTTGCGAGGCCGAGGTGGAGTGGGACGAAGAAGACTCATGTGCGAGCCAGCGACAGTTGGTGGAGCATCTGTGAAGAAAGCATCAGAAACGACAGTTCCTCTTTTGTTTAATCATTTTTGAAACATACCCTTTCGAAGGCGCTTACTTCGCCGACCGTTGGGGTCATCGCCGTTGTCAGTTTGCGATCCGCTTTCATGGCTGATCGCGCGTTTCATCGGATGGCTTCCGTGGCCATTAGAGACCGGCGTTGACGTGGCAGGGTGTTCTGCGACGCTTTTCGGAGTAAGTGAGCCATTCTCGGTTTCCCGCTTGACCTGAGGAGCACTGCTCACGGCGACAAAGGAAGGAGATTGATTGACGGCCGTGAAGCCGGAGCTGGCATTGACGGGAGTAAAGCCGGAGGCGATAGGCCGGGGTGGAGTGGGCTCAACCGCTGGCGGGAGTTTATCAGGAGTTGCCTCATATTCTTTCGGGGTGCTCTGAGGAGCGGCAGCCGCCATGGCGAGTGCGCTTTGAGGAGTCGCTGAAGGAGTCCGATTTTCCGGCGGGATCGGCTTCTTGGTCATAGGAGAATGGTTGGGCGACGGCGTGTAAGGCCCGCCATGTTCCAGTTCCAGTTGCTGCTGCACTCCAGGCTTAGCCACCCGTAGATATTCCTCGTACGGCTGCAGCCATCTCTGATAAGAATTTTTGAGCGATGTCGAAAGAGAAGACATGATTTTGCCGCTATAGCCCAGATCGCGACCAATCTCCGCCCATTTTTTCATTTTGCAGACCTGATCGAAACCACCCCGGACTTCGACCGCCTTTTTCAACTTGTACAGGTCCAGGGGTCGCTTATCGACACTTGGGAAGCGATTGAGATTGGTACCATTTTGTTTATGGTACTTGGCCAACTGGTCGAGGTAGTTCAGGTTCGCACGAGTACCTGGGTTCGGGTCAGAACTGGGCTGCGGAGTTCCACCGGCAGCAGACGTGGCTGAACGCGGGGGCATACCTCCTTCAACCGAGTTAAGCTCCTGTCGACGAGTTTTGAAGTGAAAGCGCTAGGAAATTACGTCGTTAGCTATTATTTCATCGCGAGAAAACGCGCATTGACCATCTAGGGGAGGCGCGGCACTCGTGCCGAGGGTTGGAGAAGAAAAGGATGGGAAACCACATCCAAAAAAATGCATAGAAAAAAAAAAGACGCGAAGGAATCTCATACATACCTCCGTGTCAATAGCAAAGGTGGGCTGCCATCCTTCAGGTGGAATAATCCTGCAAATTCCATATTTCTTGCCTTCGGGCGCGATCTTCCGAATGTATGCTTCCGGATCCCTGAACTCCTCTTCGGTTGGACGAAAGGTCGGGGCCTCTTGCAGGCCATGAGGACGGACTCGTTTGCTCGGTTCTCGAGGGGCGTTGGGCTGTCCTCGTCGCTCTACTGTGGACAGATCCAGAGGATCGGAGCGCCGAGCGCTCAAAGGTACATTATGAGAATGCGATGGGTGGGTGCTGGAGGATCGGGTAGGTTGACGGCTCGCCGAAGGCTGCAAGCCTGTCGAGTTGCCTCCCGTTGAGGCCGGAGCCACCATCTCTGAGAGGCAACGGCCTGATTGAGAGCGAAGGGGAAAATTGCGCCTGTTTTATCGCGGACGGAAGGGGGCTATCATCCGATGCGAAAAACACATGGAACGATGGAAAAGCCAGGAAAGGATTGAGATGAAGATAGGATAGAGAGAAGAAATCCCACCCACTACTGACGTATGGTGGTCGGGGAGCGAGCCAGGGAGAGAGGGGAGAGGAGGTGAAGGAAGTGGACGAGAGAGGATTAGCAGATGGATGTTGAAGGGAAGACCGAGATGAGCCCGGGAGGGTTAGTGTGGAGAATCTCGGAAGAGTGAAAGTAAGTCAGCCAGACTCAGCCTAGAGGGCCGACGAGGTGGTCGTTAGGTCGGGGACTCGGGGCAGAATTAGCAGGGGACTAGGTCGAAGTAACAATACTAGTGAATTAGCACGCGGTCACCATTGGAGGAATGGGGAGGGAGGTAGTGAGCTTCGTTAGTAGTAGATACGGGCAAAAGGTAAAGTTGGATGGGTTAAGTAAGCCAAGCGATGTGGATCGGCGGACCAAGCAGCATGATTATATGACAGCGTATGGAGCATGGATATAGAAGTTCTTGATCGCGGGAATTGCCAATAGTTCAGAGGGAATAAGGATTATCTAGAGGATCTTACCGTGGGGAGTGACGGTAGCCGGAGTGGAGTGGATAAGAATGGATATACTCCGGACATCCAAGGGCTGAAGTCGCGGCGAAGTGGAGCGAACACTAGCAAAAACGATGATTAAAGGCAAGGGAGGCGAGGGGGAGGAAGAAAAAAAAAAGAAAAAGAAAAAGAAAAAAGAAAAGAAAAGAGAGGAAATGGACAACGACAAGCCAAGGATTCAGGAAGGGGAGAGGGGGGAAAGAGAAGAGAAGGAGAGGGAAAAGAGGGAGAAAAGCGACTCGATCCATGATTTGCATCTGGCAGCCTCAGGCTCTGGTAGCGAAACCCTGGGACGTCGAACGATACCGTCAGGTATTATCATACTGCCGCAAACGGTGATGTAACGAGATCCCGCCAAGAACGGGGCCGATTGTAACCTTGCAGGTTTCTAGCAGATTAATTATCACGTATATAATTACAGAATAATTTATAAATTGACCTGTAACTGGCTAGAAGAAATTAAGTGCATTTCTGTTTCTCGGTCATCCCTTATATCGTGACTTATGACTCGACGACAAGAAGTCGTAGTGTTCAACCACACTGACTAAGGTTGTTACGTTACCGGAACGACAGTACCTGCCAAGCCCGCCGTCCAATACGATACTGTACGTACACCGACCCGGATGGGGGAAGGTCGCGTACTGAAAGGGTTCCTCTACTTAGTTTCAACTACATTATTATTATTATTATTCTTGCATGCAAAGTCAATTAGCCAGTCTAGCCGAATCTCAATCAGAACAATTAATATTAATCAACTAACTACACTCATCAGCCCACTTTCCATCCCACCGGAGTGCCGACCTTTTCCCGCGGGCTGGCCTTTTCTTTTCCATCCATACCTCGGCAGGTGGCCTACTCCCAGTCTTCCTACGTGACACGTCAACCATGGGCCGCATCCGACCAGACGTTCAAGGAAAATCCTGCTTAGGGTTCCGCGGGCAGCATGAACCAGGAAACGTCCCAGGTCGGTGGAATGACCTGGCGTTTTCCTAGCGGCGCGTTGGGGGTCCCTCTGTTTGCAGGGTAAGGCACCAAGGCCCCAATACAGCCTAAAAGGTAATAAAAAAGAAGAACGCGAAATCGCCATGTCTTCTTCGGTATCTAGCTCTAGGGTATCTACGAAGTAGAAGTTATCTACTCCGTAGTTCTCCGGGATAATCACGACCGTGTATTATTACGGTCGGATGTCAAACATTCCCCATATCAAATGATCTTCACCGTGATCTTCTTACCTGCAGTAACTTCTTACTGACGATTAATACGAGATTTTGTTCTTTTTTTTACCTAAAGTCTAGATTGTCTTTCCCGGCCCCTTAGGTTGTCTCTGCTTCTTTGTCGCTATTTGCTCGCAACCCTGCGCCGGTCTTGTACCTAAAGGCACGGGTCATGCCATGATCTTTCAGGATTGATCATAGTTATATATCACCGGGACAATTATGTAAGTTTGTGCATGTAGTAATATGCCATCTCAATACATTTCCATTGCCTATTCAAAGAGCATGTACTTTTACTAAGTACTTTACTGTACTCCGACCCAATTTCTGGTCGTCTATATCCATGGCGGTGGAGTCGACCCACGGCCCAGCAACGAATGCCTCAGGCCACCAAGCGGAATGCAGCCGACCCCCAGCGGGACGGAAGTAACTACTGTACATGCAAGTAAACCGTCAACACAACGCAGATTGCTCTTCCAGCTGTCGACTTCGTAACCGGACTCGTTGAATTCAATATACATACCTCTGGCGTGTCCATTTTATCAATCACCAGCGGTTCACCTTCCCATCCCAAGCAAGACTTTGTTGACTTCACTCGCCACCATGGCGGACGCCCGAGGCAACCATACAAAACCGATTCCGGCATTCTACTGCTGCTATCTACTTCGCTCGACCGTGAAGCCCAAGTCGATGTATATCGGGTCGACGCCTAATCCTGCTAGACGTCTCGCGCAGCATAACGGTCTCGCCAAGGGAGGCGCGCGCAAGACCGCGAATGATAAGCGACCTTGGGAGATGGTTGTGATCGTCGAGGGATTCACGAGTCGCATTGCTGCGTTGCAGTTCGAGTATGTCATCTATCACGTATCTCACGAGATAGTACGATCTCGTGTACGGGTCATCTACCGAATAGACTGACCGAATCTAGGTGGGCGTGGCAGAACCAGAGAAATTCTCGCCATCATGTTGACTCGGAGGACGACGAGAAGGCCAAACCTACTGCGTCCCAGTCCCGGAGCGATCGGAACGCCGGCACGAAAAGGAAGAAACCATGTCGTTCCCACCGTCTGAAAGTATCGTTGAGCGCGCATCTGGGTACGTTGCATACTTTGCTGCGGTCGACTCTTTTCGCAGGCTGGCCTCTCAAGATTCGATTTTTTGCTGCCGATGTCCACAAGGCGTGGCAGGCCTGGTGTGATCGTGTAGATGGTTTTCTGCCAGATCATATGGCGGTCATCGCGGATGGACATTGTCTTGAGGCATACAGGCCGCATGGCGTTAGTGATTCCAGGGTAGGGAGCATTCAGGGCATCAAGGTCGATTACACTCCGATCCAGGATTACGCGGAGAAGGCGGCGTTTATACTCGTTGATTCAGAGACCCTACAGTGCAATATTTGCCGGATGCCGGTCGTTCCAGACGCTGAAATGGTGGTGGTTTGCCCAGAGGCTGAATGCTACTGCACGTCTCATCTAATGTGTCTATCAAACCAGTTTCTGGATTCTGCTAATGACACGGCCCGGCTGGTTCCCACTTCTGGTTCATGTCCTGCATGCCATAAAACCGTCCATTGGTCATTGATGATGCAAGAGTTGGGCCTGCGAAAACGCGGTGGAAACCAATGGCTGAAGGTACTTCGAAAGAAAAAGAAAGAGACGAAAAGAGCCAACGCCGTTGCCAAGTCGAGATCCAAAAAAGACCAGAAATCTGCCAGTGAAGGTTTGCCCGGAGCGACTGAACCCGCAGACCACGAGGCGAACGACGACTCAGACGAAGATGCCCAGGATGATGTGTCTTTGGATGAGAATTGGAGCGAGCTTCTAGACCCCGAGTCGGGTTCCGAGCGCGAGGATTCACCTAAATCCCAACAGGCACCCTCAAGGGTCGAGATAGTCATCCAAGACAGCGACGACGATGGGGGCGAGATCTCTGAATGGTAGACTTGGTGATTCAGAGAATCATGGCAGGAAGAGGGAGTAGTTTAAGCTACAAATTTCTCCAGCTTCCTCAAAGGTCCGATGTGATTTAAGCGGGATATGCGCTCCGTTACGGCCTGTTGGATGTCCTTAGACACGTCCTCAAACTGTCTTCCTGCATCAATAACGTGGATGTCACCGCTTG
The DNA here is from genome assembly GCF_016097325.1 of Aspergillus melleus. Classification (NCBI taxonomy): domain Eukaryota; kingdom Fungi; phylum Ascomycota; class Eurotiomycetes; order Eurotiales; family Aspergillaceae; genus Aspergillus; species Aspergillus melleus. Next base: position 367,295 of record NW_025763377.1, read on the forward strand.
GCTGCAAGCCGAAGATGGTTCCAAACAGCTCGCGCACTCGTTTTTGCATGGGTTCGTTTTCATAGCGCTCTACGCCAAACCCGCCTCGTTTAGCAGCTTGCTCCGGGGAGATTTGCAAGAAGAGGCAGATGTCAGGTCGAGGCAGACCGATCTCTGGTAGCCATGCCCACTCAAGCGACAGGTTCGGGTTCCCCTTTGCAGCGGAGTACACAGCACCGGAGTACGAGTAACGGTCGACTATCACGGTGGTTCCGCTCGCAATGTCCTCCTCGATAGCCTTAGCGGCCTCCCAGCGATTGGCGGAGAAAAGAAGGTGGATTGAGTGGTCATCCAACTGCGACTGGCCCTTTAAATAGCCGTCGATCATCTTGCCAATAGTGGTGGTTCGGTCTGAGGGTGCGCGAGTCAGTAAGAATCGATGCATATGTGAGCGCCTGCGAAACATAAGAGACCTACCTGGAAATCGAACATATTTCACAGGTTGTCCCGACTCCTGGAGGGAGTCGCGCAAGGCTTCACACTGGCTCGATTTACCAGCACGATCTAAGCCTTCGACAACGATGAGAGCCCCGCGCTTAGCTTGTTCTGCCATGATGAAAAACAAGACTGTAGAAGATGATTTAATTGAACAATAACAACCAATCAAAGTCACGGAATGACAATTGCGCAGAGATCGGCTTTTGGACAATGTGCGACGGAGAAGGATGCGGAGTTGTCGGTGGTGGAGAGCGGAACCGGCTTGGTTTACCCATTTCTCAGGCACCCATTCCGCTGGATTTCATTTTCTCCGACCAGCATCGGCTTTTCCCTTTCTGCTTCCAACCATCTTGGATTATTTCTGGATCTGTCTCATCCACTCTCCTTACCGGCATGGAACCCGAGACCCTATCTCGCCCTCAGGACGAGATGCTCAATTTCACTCTTTTGAATCCCACCACATCCTCTACTTTGACCCCGCGGCTGGGCAATCTGGCCATCACAGGCCGAAAGGCCATTTCCACGCCGCACTACATCGCCCTGACATCCCGAGGCGCGGTGCCACATATTGCGCATGATGTGATGCAAAAACAGACTGCTATTGGCAGTCTCTACTTTGGGCTGGAAGATTGTAGGTCCCACTGTTACTTATCGCGAATCGCAGCAAGATGGCTGACTGTTGATGCCCATGGGGCTCAGATCAGTCATAGAGAAGCAAAACCAGAAGAATAAATCCCCTCCAATCTACCGGATTCCTACCGAATCACACGAATCCGCCTTACGCAAATTTACTTGCTTCCCCGAAGATCAGCTATTAGTCCTAGGACCCCGTCGCGTGCCTCCGATCCCGACCCCGCCGATGAACACGAACAACTCGGTCGCTATCATGACGGCGTTTGGGTTCCGACAGCTAGAGGCCAACCAGTATGTCGAGGCGGTGCAGAAACTGCGTCCGGATATTGTCGTTGGTCTGGCGGACTTGGTTGTAGGACAAGAGCCTGGGTACAAGAGGCGGGGGAAGATGGTTGACCGGACTCATGCGTTCACGATGCATGCCACCGATCATTTATACGGAAAGGCGGCCCCGGAAGACAACCGTTCCAGGGCCGCTTACTTCGCGCCGGTGCTACCGCTGGACAATACCGAACAGACGATCTATCTGGATGAGCTCGAAAGCGATCTGCGACCACACATCGCCGGCCTCGCATTGTACGAGTCGGGGTCGCTGTCTGTCTTGTCCGATGCCCTAGGCGACCTGCCGCGACTGCTTCTCAGCGAGCCAGCTACGCCCCAGGATGTTCTGCGCCAGGTATCCCTCGGTGCAGATCTGCTCACTGTGCCTTTCATCGGCGTGACTTCAGACGCCGGCGTAGCGCTCGAGTTTACGTTCCCAGCTCCGGCTGAAGGAAAAGCTTCCGAGGCCCGACCGCTTGGTTTCGACCTGTGGTCGTCTGCACACACCTTTGACACATCGCCGTTAGTCGAAGGATGCCAGTGCTATACCTGCCGGAATCACCATCGCGCCTATATCCACCATCTGCTCACCGCCAAGGAAATGTTGGCCTGGACCCTCCTACAGATCCATAACCACCACACAATGGATCAGTTTTTCCAACATATCAGAGAAAGCATCCAACGCGGAACCTTCGAGTCTGAAGTCCAAACATTCCAGCGCTTTTACGTCTCCGAGCTCCCCAAACAGACCGGCCAAGGGCCTAGGTGCGTTCCCACTCGATATCTATATCCCCTGGTTGTCGAATAAACAACCCAACCCAACTCAACCCGGTAGGCTAGGAAGCCAGGTTACTAACAAATCATATTTGCAGACTCCGCGGCCACCAAATCGACCCATCGAAAGCGCATCAACCCCGTCGGAATCCTCGCGGATTCGGCCGACTCGACGACGCGTTGGAGAAATTCGCCGAGTCGCAGTCCTCCGTCGCCACGCCCGACACCGATGCCTCGGGTCTAGAAGCCCACGGGTTCGCGACGAAGCAGGATTCCTGATCTTTTTTTGGCTTACTCTTTTGCATTTTCCCTTACATTCGTTCTGTCTCATGGTAGAAAGCATACGGCTATTGCATACCTACATAAATACATAGCTCAGGCGTTTTGGAGTGAATTTTTAGAAGCATTCAGACCTTCAACTTCTTATTTCTATTATGTTCCTTTTCCGTGCAAGGTACACAATACATTACATATCTTTATTAATACTATATAAACAAGGGCCTATAATCCAGTTTGACCATAGAAAACCCATTTTGACATGCATATCGAACAGACAGCAAAAACGACAAGAGAGAAAGAGAAAGAGAAATAAGACGTTAAAAAAATAGTCGTTAGATTCAAAAAATGTAAGCAAAGGGAGCAACAAGAAAAAGAAAAAGAGAAACATCAAGTCTACTTGCTATTGATCAAAACCCTCCACATAAACTTCAACTCATCCTCTTCCTCCTGCGATCCGATCTCCGTGCCAGCGCCAAAGTCCTGGCCGACGACACACACCAACCAGACGTCGTTCTTGGTGTCGTCGAGGAATTTGCCGGCGGCGGAATCGCGCGGATAGATGCGTCGCCACTCGTCCCAGATGCGGTAGGCTTCGTCGCCCCAGGCGCGGAAGCTGACTTCTTCGATGATGGTCGGGGTGACGATTTCCTTGCCGCGGAAGACGCCCCAGGTGACGGCGTTGACGTTGGCTGGGTTCATTTCTAGCGGGTCGGCGTCGGAGGTCGGGCCCGGAAGCGAGGTCTCGAAGTCGCCGTGTACGTTGGTGGCGAACCAGGCGAGCTTCTCGTGGCCGTGGCGCGTGAGGGTGGGCTTCAGCACGTTGTGGTAGTCGGCGGATGGGCAGAAGAACTCGACGAAGGGCTTCTGGAATACGAAGCCCTCGCCAGGAGGGCCCCAGCCGAAGACGGGGTCGGAGCTGCGGACGCCGTTGACGGCGGGTTGCGAGGCAAGGGTCCACCAGCCCTTCTTGTCGATCAGCTGCAGCAGCTCAGGTCGGATGATTTCAGTTTCGGCGTTGAGGCCGTTGCCGCCTTCTTCGGCGCCACCTTCGGACCAGGGCACGAGATATAGTTCGCCGGAAACGTGGCGGCGGAAGAGGGTGCTGATGTCCTCGCGAGACGTCGGGTGGCCCCAGATGCGATGGGCGATGGCGGGAGGAACGTGCAGCGAGGGTCCGTAACCGTCGATTTCACCGAATGCAGGAGAACGAGCGTCACCCCATCGGCCGTTGGGGAAATCATCCCAGGTCGCCTCACGGCCCAGGGCTCCCAGACCCTCGGAAATCTGCAGGGTGGTGTTGCGATCCGGTGGCATGGCCGGCATGCCGGCACTGGTCGCGGGGGCCTCATGCGAGGTAGAGTCCTTGGACGAACCTCCGGGCGTCTGTACCCTGTCGACAATGACACGGTTGTGGGGGAGAGAGTTGATAGACGAGGCCCGTCGGCGGGTGAGGGACCGGATAGGCGCGCCGTTCGGCGCCACGTAGGAAGAAGAGTCAAGGGCCGATAGACTACCACCGTCGACCAGGGCGTCGGAGTATTCCGAGAACGGGGGGATCAGATCGCAGCGTTCGAGAATGAACGACACCGTCTTCTCCAAGTTGAGCGTGTAGAAGTGGAATCCTCGGGGTCTCGGGGTGGCTATATCCCTCATGCCGTCCACGATGCTGGTGATGATATCAACACCAATACGCTTGACAGCGTCATCGTCGTGTCTGGCCGCCTCGAGTTTGGAGAGGATATGGGGCGGAACTTTGACATGGCTGAGCTTGGTGACTCGAGTCAAGATCTTATAACTATGGATGGGCATCAGACCCGGCACGATAGGAATGGTCTTGAAAGCCCCGGACTCATGAGATCGCAGCCGGTTCTCGAACTTGGTGTAGGCATCGATGTCATATGTCAACTGAGTCATGATGAAATCGGCCCCCGCCTGCGTCTTCTCGACCAGGTAGGGAAGGTCTCGCTCGGGGTCCTGGACATCCTGAAACGAATCGGCCGGATGGCCTTCTGGATAGGCAGCGACACCGACGCAGAAGTAGTCGCCATGCTGCTGCCGGATGTACCGCACCAAGTCCACCGCGAACATGAAGTCCTTATTGCTGTCGTCCTCGCCGTGCATGTTGTACTCCTCGCTGCGGGGAGGATCACCTCGCAGCGCCAGGATGTTGCGAATACCCAAAACCTTAGCCTCCTCCAGCGCATGATCCACCAAGGCTCGACTCATGTTGGTACAGGTCAGATGCAGACATGTCGTCAATTGCAGCTGGCGCTGGCAGATCTCAGCCAGCTCCAGTGATCTCGTCGCAGTGCTTCCTCCGGCTCCCCAGGTGACGGTGACGAAGAGTGGCCGCAGCGCCTGGGCCATACGCTCCAGACGGGCTTGTAGATTGGCGAAACCCTGTCACGATGCATGTTGGTTAGCGAACTCAAGGGCCTCGAAAGACGAAGTGCGGGGCGAAAAGAGGCAACCCCACCATCTGCGTTTTCGGAGGAAAGAACTCCAGCGAGAAATAATTCGCATCGGGCGGCAAAGCCGCGATTTTATCGGTGATCTTCTCCATGGCGTAACTCGAACGGTGGAAGCGACGAGAGCGATAGGAGAAGGGAGGTGAAGAAGTGGATGAGGGAAGAGGAAGAAGAAGCGCAGACGGCGAGAACAGAGGAACTGCCCGAGTGGTGCTGCGGCGGGCCAACGGGAGGCCTCCGATCTTCGCTGTGAGGAGAATGGCTTAACAACTGCGTTCACGCCCTCAACCAGGTTCAGGCGCGCGTTCTGACCGGCTCTGAATTGCTGCGACTCTCATCCGGGCGGTCCTCCATTCCATATCGCAAAGAAATCCCCAGCCAAAGGGGGCATATAAAATTCGCCCGGCGAGGTGCAAACACTGCAAACGCCGCCGGCCGAAGGAATCGACGATTTCCTTGTCTTCCCCGATAGCTTCAATCTTTCTCCCTTCCAGCATCTCTCGCCATGTCTTCTTTACGGCCCTCGCTACGTCCCATCCGTTTCTCACCATGGAGGAAGTCACCTTCGCGGACTTATTCATCGCCCAGTTCAGCCTCGTCATCCCCCAAAGACCCTCGTTCCCGTTTGCGCCGCTTCAATGATCGCCTGCCATCGTTTCTTCGAACCTACACAACGCCGCTTCTGGGGGCCCCTGGAACGCATATTACCTCTTTCTTGATCCTACATGAGATGACAGCGATCGTTCCCCTCTTTGGTCTGGTGGCGGCCTTCCACTATGGGAATTGGCTACCGGATCTGACGTCGAGTGGTGCGTTCGAGGATGGCACGCGGCGCTTTGGACGGTGGCTGCGCAAGAAGGGCTGGGTAGAGGAAGATGCGGAAATGGACATGGAATTGCCGGCGAAGGAGCGCAAGGAAGGGTCGGCCGACTACAAAGACTTGACCCCTCCACAGGACGGAAAGAAAGGTATGCGTCTAGTGTGGGAGTTTGCGACGGCTTATGCAGTCACCAAGGCTCTACTGCCGCTGCGAATCGCCGCCAGCGCCTGGGCCACGCCGTGGTTTGCCAGAACTATCCTTGGTCCCGTTGGGGGGAGAATCCGGACGCTGTTTTGGCGGAAATAGGTCGCGCTGGGGTTTGGTACCTGAGCCTCCGAGTTTGCGAACTATACATGGCTGTACTCAGTAAGGAGTTCGTGACTCTGTACATATAGTTTATTTTATTTCTCATAACGTCTTGACTGATATAGTAGTATCATTCACCGCCTCCTACATTACACATATAATGGGACGCGGCTCCTGCGAGGCAAGATCGAAAAGAGAAATTTAAGCCTTCTCGTAGATCCAGTCGAACTGGCTCTGCTTGTAGCTCTGGAGCTCCTCCTTCTTGAACCAGAGGGCAATCTCCTTCTGGGCGCTCTCGACGCTGTCGGAGCCGTGGCAGACGTTGCGGCCGACGTCCTAAGAAGAATTAATACACCTCCATCGATGAGGTCACCGGACAGAACTTACGATGGCGTAGTCACCACGGATGGTGCCGGGAGCGGAGGCGAGGGGGTTGGTGGCACCGAGGATGGTACGGCCGGTCTTGACGACGTCCTTACCCTCCCAGACCATGGCGACGATGGGGCCGCTCAGCATGTCTGAGTTGGAAGTTAGTGTTTGCCGATCACACTCAAGCGTTCACACTTACAGGAGACGAGGCCGGGGAAGAAGGGCTTGGAGGAGAGATCAGCGTAGTGCTGCTCGAGGTGCTCCTTGGAGGGAGAGGTGAGCTTCAGGGCAACGAGCTTGAAGCTATATAAATGATTAGCATTCGGAATCATCATCATGCTGCTAGGCAAGAGATACTCACCCACGGTTCTCGAAGCGGGAGAGGATGGGGCCAACGAGTCCACGCTGGTAATTGAGGTCAGTTTTTGATCAGAATGCAGCCAATTCCGACCGAATGCAAAGCGAGCCGAGTTCAACTGGTCGTACCTGGACACCGTCGGGCTTGATGGCAATGAAGCTGTAGGGGGATCATCGATTAGCGGGGTCGGTGAAGTGAGGGGCATCACGGCGAGAACACCAGAAAAAGAAGAAAAAGGAAGTAAAGGAGGGAGAGAACAAGGAGGGAAGAGATGGATAGGCATGGTATGGAGGTGAACTTACGTCTGCTCGGTAGACATTGTGATGGATAACGGACTGAAGAGATACGGGATCAATTCGGAAGCGATTGAAGAAGAGAGAAGAGAAACTTCGTGAGTTGGCGAGAGAAAATATCATATAAATGGATGCCCGCAAAGTGGGGCACCGAGGGGCTGTTGGCGCCTGATTCTGCCTTAACACCTCAGGCCAGAGGGTCCCCGCCCCAACGGGCCTAGTGTCACACTAGTCCCGAACGGGAGCTCTCCGCGTTCTCTCCATCAGGCCAGCCTGGACCGATCCTCCATCATATCAATCATTGCCATCCTTCCCATTTGCAGTTCGACTCGACAGCGGACTGTACTCTAGTGTGCTGTAACCTGTCCCTCCGAATAGATGCAGCTCGCCATTCTTGCGATCCATTGCACTGTCGGAGGCTGAGAGTTTTGGCTCTGCATTTTGTGAGCTTAACCATGGCCGGGAGCCGGCCGATGTCAGTCTGGACGATGTTGTTTTCCTGGGTCATGCTGATAGGGTGTCTCGTCATCCCCGGAGGTGAGACGTGTTTATCTATTGCCATTGGTCGGTTATACTAAGCTTGAATTTCTCAAATATAGTCTCCGTGAAGCACGAGAACTTCAAGAAATGCTCGCAGTCCGGCTTTTGTAAGCGAAACCGAGCGTTGGCCGATGACGCCTCCGCTAAGGGCTCGTCGTGGAGCTCCCCGTACGAACTTGACCCTTCCACGATTCACTTTCAAGATGGTCAACTGCAAGGAACAATTCTGAAATCAATTTCCTTGGACCAGAAGGTTGAACTTCCTCTGGTGGTATCCTTTCTGGAATCGGGTGCCGCTCGTGTCGTGATCGACGAAGAAAAGCGACTGAAAGGCGATATCGAGGTTCGTCACGACAGCAAAGCACGAAAGCAACGGTATAATGAGGCGGAGAAATGGGTCTTGGTTGGTGGTCTTGAATTGAGCAAGTCTGCCGCTCTGAATCCCGAAACGGAGGCTGGAATCACCAAGGTCCTGTATGGACCCGACAATAAGTTCCAGGCCATCATCAGCCATGCTCCTTTCAATGTGGACTTTCAGCGTGACGGTGAGACTCATGTCCAATTCAACCACAAGGGGTACCTGAATCTGGAGCATTGGCGACCGAAAGTGGATGCCCCGGAGGGTGAAGGGGAGAAGGCCGCCGTATCTCAGGAAGATGAGAGTACTTGGTGGGAGGAGACATTTGGTGGAAACACTGACTCCAAACCTAGAGGCCCGGAAAGTGTTGGTCTGGACATCTCTTTCCCCGGCTACAGCCATGTATTCGGTATCCCGGAACATGCTGACTCGCTCTCCTTGAGAGAAACTCGGTACATACCCCCCCTGCCGTTGCCTGAATCTCAAGGCTAATGAATAACAGAGGTGGTTCCGGCAACCATGAGGAGCCTTACCGCATGTACAACTCGGATGTCTTTGAGTATGAATTAAACAGCCCTATGACCCTGTATGGCGCCATTCCTTTCATGCAGGCACACCGAAAGGACTCCACGGTGGGTGTATTCTGGTTGAACGCCGCCGAGACCTGGGTGGACATTGTCAAGTCTAGTTCTTCCGTCAACCCCTTGTCTCTGGGCGTCGGATCCAAGACCGATACTCAGAGCCACTGGTTCTCAGAGGCTGGGCGAATCGATGTCTTTGTGTTCTTGGGACCCACGCCGCAGGATCTCACCAAAACCTACGGGGAGCTTACCGGCTACACTCAGCTGCCTCAACACTTCGCTATTGCGTACCATCAGTGTCGCTGGAACTACATCACTGACGAAGACGTCAAGGAGGTCGACCGCAATTTTGATAAGTACCAGATCCCTTACGACGTCATCTGGCTTGACCTTGAGTACACCGATGACCGGAAATACTTCACATGGGACCCCCTCACCTTCCCCAATCCGATCGGCATGGAAGAGCAACTCGATGACTCCGAGCGTAAGCTCGTGGTCCTCATTGACCCTCACATCAAGAACAAGGACAAGTACACCATTTCGGAAGAGCTGAAGAGCAAGGACTTGGCCACCCGGAATAAGGATGGCGATATCTATGAAGGTTGGTGCTGGCCCGGATCGTCGAACTGGGTTGACTGCTTTAATCCCGAGGCTCTCAAGTGGTGGAAGACCCTCTTCAAATACGACAAATTCAAGGGCTCAATGGGCAACGTTTTCATCTGGAATGATATGAATGAGCCCTCGGTGTTCAACGGGCCTGAAACCACCATGCCAAAGGACAACCTGCACTACGGTGACTGGGAACACCGTGACATCCACAATGTCAACGGTATCACCCTAGTGAATGCTACCTATGATGCCTTGTTGGAGCGCAAGAAGGGCGAGGTTCGTCGGCCGTTCATCCTCACTCGATCTTATTACTCCGGGGCTCAGCGGATGTCTGCCATGTGGACCGGCGATAACCAAGCCACTTGGGAACATCTTGCCATCTCCCTTCCCATGGTCCTGAACAACGGTATCTCCGGCTTTCCGTTTGCCGGTGCCGATGTTGGTGGCTTTTTCCACAACCCGAGCAAAGAGCTTCTCACGCGGTGGTACCAGACTGGTATTTGGTATCCTTTCTTCCGCGCTCACGCGCACATTGATACTCGCAGGCGAGAGCCGTACTTGATTGCCGAACCCGAACGGTCTATCATCGCCCAGGCAATCCGCCTGAGATACAGCCTTCTGCCGGCCTGGTACACTGCCTTCCATGAAGCGTCGGTGAACGGAACGCCCATCGTGAGACCGCAGTACTACGTTCACCCTTCGGACGAGGCTGGGTTTGCCATCGACGACCAGCTCTACTTTGGCGCTACTGGCCTTCTCACCAAACCTGTTGTTTCCGAGGGGACCGACTCGGTGAACATCTACATTGCCGATGACGAGAAATACTACGATTATTACGACTACACCGTGTATCAGGGCGCTGGACAGTCTCATAAGGTCCCTGCTCCTCTTGAGAAAGTACCATTGCTCATGCAAGGTGGCCACATCATTCCTCGCAAGGATCGTCCCCGTCGCAGCAGCGGATTGATGAGATGGGACCCATACACCCTTGTTATCACCCTTGACAAGAACGGCGATGCGGACGGAACCCTGTACGTGGATGATGGAGAGACCTTTGAATATGAACGTGGTGCCTATATCCATCGCCGCTTCCAGTTCCACGACTCCACGCTATCATCCGAGGACCTTGCGACCAAGGGCCCTAAGACCGCCGAGTATCTGAAGACCATGGCGGATGTTCGGGTGGAGAGAGTTATCGTCATTGATCCTCCCAAGCAATGGCAGGAGAAGACCAGCGTCACTGTCATTGAGGAGGGATCCAAGGCCGCATCCACCGCGGCTGTGGAATACCATGCCCAGTCCGCCGGCAAGGCCGCGTATGCCGTGGTAAAGAACCCTAAGGTTGGCATTGGCAGGGCTTGGAAGATCGAGTTTTGAGCCCCACTGGTATAGATGAGGAGTGAGCGTATAAATATGTTGATCCTATACTAAGTTCTAGACGTTGATGACCTGTCGCAAAAGAACAAATGATGATCGAATGTAAGGTATTCCGTAGATGATCTTTAATCTCCGCGGCGGATTTAGGGAGGCGTGGAGCCGCTGAGTCAGCGCCAGGGACGAGGGAAAAAATCGACGCATTCGTTGGCCGCGCATCGCTTTTAGCTCCTGGTCGGTCTGCTTGGCTCCGGTCCATCGCCCATTCTTATTCTTATTCGTATCCTATTTTCTTTGGTTTGCTGGTTCTGTCCCTTTTCTTCGCATGGACTCGATCTGTTAGGTCCCAACACTCGAAAATTTCCCCTCAAGATCGCCCCCCTGAGCCCTCCTTTCTCTCAATCAATTCGACCGGGCAGAAGAACGCCTCGTCCTTGGCGACCCTCCAGAGTCGATTCGTTGATTCTCTCTGTTCTTCATCTACTTGGATTTTCGTGATTCCCGGGGGGGCATCTGCACACGCACGATGTATTTGGTGTCGCTGGCTCTTGAATATGGGGCTCCGGTCTTGTACGTGGAAACTTACAGTCCGCATACTACTTCGAAGACTGTGCTGGAATGCTGACTCGCGCCCCATTATCTAGTCTGATCACCTCTCCTTTAACCTCGTATGCCGACCAGATTCTCAGCATCCATCGCAATCGGAGTTCGGCCGGGTTTTCCCTGGACATTCCCCTGATCATGCTGGTCGCGTCGGTCTTGAAGTAAGCCGTTCATCAACGTGATTATCTCGCGCGCGACATTCGATTGACACTTGTGGTATAGGGTTTTCTATTGGTTTGGCGATTATTATTCGACGGCTTTGCTGGTGCAGGCGGTCATCATGATCGGCGTCCAGATGGTTATGCTGAAGGTTGCGCTGGACAATCGGCCGTCTGCGGGCGCAAGAGATGGCGTCGAGCATGTGCCTTTCAGCAATGTCGACTCTGGCGCCGGGTTTTCGAGACCGTACGAATTCTGGCAATGGAAAAGCGCGAAGCCGTATGTGGCCCCTCACCCGATCTTCCCGGGTAAGTACCTTGCAATAGGCTCGCTAACGTAACACGGGCGGCAGATACTGGATGTTTTTGGCCTACTTCATTGCTGGACTCTCATTCATCCAATTGTTCTTGTCCCCCATCGCTCAATCGGAGTTCTACATCAACACCCTTGGCTATACCGGGTTGGCCGTGGAGGCTACCCTTCCGTTGCCGCAGATCATCGCGAACCACCGAACCCGCTCGTGCAAGGGATTCCGTGTGTCTGTGCTTGCTGCGTGGATTCTCGGAGACCTGATGAAACTCAGCTACTTCTTCTTCAGCGTGGAGGTGATTCCGTGGGCATTCCGCATCTGCGCGATGTTCCAATGCGTTTGCGACCTGTATCTCGGGCTGCAGTTTTGGATGTATACCCGGCCTTCCTTTGCGACGCCCAGCAGCTCAGTAGAGCTTGGAGAAAAGGACCTCCGAATGACCTAAACGTACCCACGGCGTTGATAAACCTGCCGGGGCGCTCGATGCGCCGTAAATACTCGAGGCCGTGCGTAGGAACGGCGAGAATCTTCAACCAAATGGATAGACTTAATAATGCGACCTTCTTTATATCGATAATGAATATTGTTTCAAGCAGAAGAATTGGCATACCTTCAATGTATTAAATCAGCTTGTACGGAGTAGATTGGAAGCCATGGATGACGCGACGCCGCAGGGGAACCCCGCCGTAACCCCACCAAAGCTTGTCTCTTCGTCTGTTTCCTCCCCCTCATTTTCATCTGTTCTCTTCATCACTCCACTGGCTGGGTAGCAAGATCAACCGATAGAACGGTCCTATCTTTACTTAACGATCGTCTTCCCTAGACCCGATTGCTCTGATTGTACAGCATCATGGCTTCGGACTCGGAAACCATCCGCATCGGCTACGTCCCCGGTATGGCCTACTTCCGTTCATATTCGGAGATGGCGGATAGCATTCTTGAACACCAGTCTGTGAAGCATATAAACTAACGCGTTGAACTACAATGCAGAGCACTACCTCACTCCACTCCACCTGGCCCTCCGCTCGCCGGCCCTGCAATCGCTGCCCTTCAAGGTCTCCTTGATTCCGTTCCCCTCCGGCACGGGACATATGATCACCTCCCTTCGCGAGAAGGAGATTGACATCGGTATTGGACTGACCGAGGGGTGGGTTGCCGGTCTAGCAGGGAAAGCGCAAGCCCAGAAGAATGCTGCCTCGGGGGGTTACAGGATGGTTGGACAATGGGTTGATACGCCCTTGCGATGGGCCATCGTGACGGGTCGCAAGAGAGATGACATCCAGACGGTGGCTGATCTGAAGGATAAGCGTGTTGGTATAAGTCGACCGGGAAGGTGAGACAGCTGACACAAACCCGACTACTAGGTCAAAGAACACGCATATACTAATCAGTTGGTCTAGTGGCTCTCATATCATGTCCTTTGTCCTGGCCCAGAAGCAGGGCTGGCAACCCGACTCGTTGACTGCCGTGCCGCTGGGTCCGTTCGGGGCGTTGCGCAACGGAGTCACCGGCCAGGATGACTCGCGTCCGGAGCAGAAGCCCGAGCCCACGGCGGAATTCTTCATGTGGGAGCAGTTCACCACGAAGCCTTATTTCCACCCAACCGCGGAGAAGCCGGAGCCGCCGCTCAAGAAGTTCGACGAGATTTACACCCCCTGGCCTTCCTGGATGGTGGTCGCGTCGACGGCCGTCTTCCCTGACCCGGAACGCGATTCCAAGCTGCAGCAGTTGTTTAAGCTTTTAGATCAGGGCATCCAGGACTTCGAGGCCGATACGACGCAGGCAGTCAAGCTGCTCGGTACGGGAGAGCTCGGATGCACGTACACCGAAGAGGATGCGAAGGAATGGTTGAAGGATGTCAAGTTCGTGCAAGGTACTAAGGGCGTGGATCGGAAGATGGTAGAGAGCGTGGTAGATGTCCTGAAGATCGCCGGTGTTATCGATAGCAACATGACTCATGACGAGGCCGTTGAGAGAGTCATTGGAATCCACCGGTGATCGCGGGATTAATGGTCGACGAATGAAGACCGCACAGTAAACAGAACATGTCGACTCGGCGACTATATCCGATCAGAACTGCTTTTGCCAGGATGCACAGACGTAGGATGTCAGTATACTCAAGGTTCTAGTGAGCCAAGCCAAATGCCATGTTCTTCATCGCCAGGACGACAGTCGCATTCCTCATGGCGGGTCGGAGGACATGCAAAGATGGATCGAGCTTCTGTAACCCTTGCAGCATTGGGTTTTCCAAAAATGGACGCACGATAATCCGAGTTACGATTGCCTTCTGAACAGGCTCGGGTGTTTGCTCCTTGCATGTCTTCGGGCCTTACGCTGCAGGCTACACATGGGCTTCGAATTAGACTCGCATTGCATGGGCAGCAACTTTACTGCCAAACTTTAGGTGTTCTTTGCTCAAACGCGCCTCGTCGAAAAAAACCATTTAATGACCTTTCCTCGGCACTTCGGAAATCGGGTTTACAGGCAACATCCCGGAAGACTGTTTTGGAGGTAATAATCCGCGGTATCTCGGGCTTGTGGTGAACAAGATGGATAACATTCCATGGACAGGCGCGGTCCCCCCGACAACGACGCTGGAATGTATATCAAATCTGTCCCAGCCAATAACATATGGCATGCAAGGTGTCAGCAACGACGATACTCTCCCGTATGAGAAGATGACAGCTATAGTCGAATCTTGGGAATGGATGCGCAGGTGCTCGGGGTGACGAGGCTTCCATCGGAATCGTCTGTTTAGTGCCCATAACAATGAAACTGGGGGTTTACAACGAGGTTTAAAAAGCCTCATAACCTTGACTTGAAATTCTCATCAACAGCAAACCATCCGACAAACGACTTCGGCAAATTCGACATCCTCGACAATCTCAGGGCTTTGGCCGCTCCTTTCTCTGTCCACTTTGTTCTCTCGTTAAAGTCACTCCTTTTTGATCTGATCCAAACCTCTCTTTCCTACAGCCAGTCGGCCTGAGCCAACATCATGTCTTTCCTTAAAAAACTACTTGCCCTATCAATGGGTGTGGCTTCTCTGGGAGGAGCCTATGCCAAACTGGATCTTTCTTCTTCTTCAAACGTCGTGGTATACTGGGGTGGGTTTTGTTACTCTTCTAGAGTTACGTGTCACTCTAACCTGATGGATCTGCACCACAGGTCAAAACTCGCTTGGTCAGACTGGAGAACTTGCGCAGCAGAGACTCGGTTATTACTGCGATGGTCAGTATCATGGCCACACAAACATAGGTCCTCATTGCTAACCATTATCTAGATTCAAACATTGATGTAAGCCTGGCTTCCAGGCCTTGGTAGCAAAGAAAGTGCTCACACTCGCAGGTTATTGTACTAGCCTTCTTGACGAGGATTAACGGCCAGGGCGGTGCCCCGGAAGTGGACTTTGCAAATGCCGGCGATAAATGCACAATTATCGAAGGCACTAATCTTAAAAAATGCCCTGAGATTGGGTACGCATCGTTATTTTCCCTCCTAAACGACAGACAGTAGGACTTAGCTGACTCCCTGCAGAGAGGATATCACTACATGTCAGCAAAAAGGAAAAACCATCATCTTGTCGATTGGGGGTGCTACTTATAGCGAGGGTGGCTTTCAATCCGAGTCTGCCGCCAGAGACGGGGCCGATCTGGTCTGGAAAACGTTCGGTCCGGCCCAGTCTAGCATGGCTCAGGTGAATCACACTGTTTACCACAACACCACCTACCGACCAATCCATAACACCATTATGCGTCGTCAGAACCAAGTTCGACGGCCTTTCGGAGATGCCGTGGTGGATGGATTCGATTTCGACTTTGAGGCTCATGTCGACAACATGGCTCCCTTCGCGAACCGGCTTCGCGAATTGTCGGATGCCGACACGTCCAAGCAATACTTCTTGACTGCTGCGCCGCAATGCCCCTACCCCGACGCAGCAGACAAGGACATCCTGAACGGCCCGGTGTCCATTGATGCCGTCTTCGTGCAGTTCTACAACAACTTCTGCGGAGTCGGGTCTTTTGTCGAGGGCCAGGACACGCAGAATTCTTTCAACCTCGAGACCTGGGACAACTGGGCCAAGAACGACTCCCAGAACAAGAAGGCCAAAGTGATTGTCGGTGTTCCGGCCAACACCGGAGCCGCCGGCTCGGGATACATCCCAGTCACGAAGCTGAAATCTGTGATTGAGTACAGCAAGACATTTTCCAGCTTCGGAGGCGTCATGATGTGGGATGTCAGCCAGGCTTATGGAAACGATGGCTTTCTTCAGGGAACTCGTCAGGCACTTGGAAGCACCCAGTCGCGCATCTCGTCCCGTCCGTACCGCTACCATCCAATGCGCTGGTAGACTGGGTGGCCCACGACTCCATTCTGGTTCAGCTCGGATGCGCTTCGTGCCGGAGTGGGGACTTTTATGGGGCAGTTCGTTGTTTATATTCAGCTCTCGGGGACATCCCCAACACCATGCAAGGGGGAGCGCTGTTTGTATATAGCTGATATCGCCATATTTCATATCTAATACCTAATACTTGATACTTGATGCCTAGTATTAATTTATCCCAGATTAATAGAGAAAGTTTGAGTGGTTTTGAGTCTGTTGTCTTGTCGATCCCAATGAAAGGATCGAAGCAAGAAGAAGTTAGGGTTAAGTAGACGACACGTGCCTCGACGCCATCTTGTCATGCTATGGCCTCATGAATCATCCATCTTCCTTCCCATCTTCCTCAGCTCATCTGCAACCAGGTCATTCCCCTCATCTCCTTGCACCAGACTCAACCTCCCGACCAATCAGCCCCACCCTGGTCTGCACTGCAATCAAGGCATCGACTCGAGCGATCAGCTCGGGATCTGCACGCGGCATGAACTATTGGCTCGCAGCCCTGCCGATCGCTTTGAGGTGGCATCGCGAGTTCGGCCTGCGGGCGAGCAAACACTTCGGCCTGCATCCTTCGTAGACATGCATTCACTCCACCTCACGGCTCGCGGCGATTCCAGCGCACACAGCCAGCCACCAGGGTGGGCTCGTCTTCTTGGCCGCATCCATGGTGCATCTCTGCCACGATGATCATGCTCAGCTCTTCCTTGGGTCTCGACTATAAAATGGCTAGCTCTGGCTCCCTCGACCTAGTTGTCACTCCTCTCCAGGCCCGGTGATCTCCCAGCTGTTAGTCTCTAGGTGGTCGGCAAGCCGTTCAACCCTTTTCCCCGTCAAGCCTGCACCATGGCTCCCAAGTCCCTCCTTTACTCGCTCTTCTCATCCCTGACCGTCGCTTTGGCGGCCTCTCTGCCCCAAACCGACTATGAGGTCATGGTCATTGGCGGAGGCCCGGCCGGGCTGAGCGCTCTGAGCGGTCTCTCGCGAGTCCAGCGCAAGACGGTGCTTTTCGATTCGGGTGAATACCGCAATGCTCCGACGCGGAACATGCACGATGTGATCGGTAACGATGGTAAGAACACTTTACCCCTTCTAGATTCCCCTCTCCCCCCACATAACTGACCGATCAAACTCAGGCACCGTCCCCAGCGAATTCCGTGGTCTCGCCCGCGAGCAAATCTCCAAATACACCACGGCCTCGTTCGTCGACAAGAAAATCACCTCCGTCACCCCAGTCACCGACCACAGCACCAACACCTCCTACTTCAACGCCACCGACGCCGACGGCGCCGTGTACTCCGCCCGCAAACTCATCCTCGGCACCGGTCTCGTCGACGTCCTCCCCTCCACCCCAGGCCTGCAAGAAGCCTGGGGCAAGGGCGTGTACTGGTGTCCGTGGTGCGACGGCTACGAGCACCGCGACCAACCCTTCGGTATCCTCGGCGCCCTCCCCGACGTCGTCGGCAGCGTGCTCGAAGTCTACACCCTCAACACCGACATCATCGCGTTCCTGAACGGCACGCACACCCCCGCCGCCGAGGCCGCTCTCGCAGAAAAATACCCGAACTGGAAACAACAACTTGAGACCTACAACGTGCGTCTCGAAAACGCGTCCATCGCGTCCTTCGAACGCATCCAGAACGGCGCCGACCACACGGACGATAAAGGCCACCAGTTCGATATCTTCCGGGTACATTTTACCAACGGCTCCTCCGTTGACCGCAACGCTTTCATCACAAATTACCCGTCTGTTCAACGCTCCCAGATCCCGACTTCGCTCGGCCTGGCTATGAAAGACGGGAAGATCGATACGAGCATTAACCCTGGTATGCGGACTAGCTTGCCTGGTGTGTTTGCTATCGGGGATTGTAATAGCGATGGGAGCACGAATGTGCCGCATGCGATGTTTAGTGGGAAGCGTGCGGCGGTTTTCTTGCATGGTACGTTCCCTCTTCCTCTCTTATCTCCTTCTCTCACTTTGCACACTCTTTCCCACTTTGATCTGTTCGGAGAAGGGGACATCTACATTGACTTCTCCAATGCAATACCTTCTCCCTCCCCTCTCCATCCCTCTCTCTCTCTACCCACTTCATGATTATAATCCAGAAAGCTAACAAAAACCCACAGTCGAACTAGCAAAAGAAGAATCCGCCGCATCAATCGAGAAACGAACCCTCCCGTCCAAGCGAGAAATGCTCAAGGCCGCCGAGCGCAGTATGGGCAATGAGCTAGAGGAGGTGTGGAAACGCGCGAGGGGATTGTAATAATCTAATTAATTGATGGAATTGGGCAAATGGTGCATGATGGGAGATACGGGTGAATATAATTACGGACGGTAAAAATTATATAAATATAATGATGAGATTTGATTAAGTGTAGCTTCGATTTTGACACTGAATCTTGATTAGATCTCGCATATAATAGATAGATACGGTGCTTTTGTGCCTTATTTTATGTATCGCGAGGTACCAATATGTTCGCTCTACTATTAATCGATCAAGGTGATGTACTTGTACATCCACACTCCAAATACCAAAAGAAGAAAAGCAATAATATTAGTGTTAAAAAAGATATATCGCAAAAGCTAAGCCCCCCCCCTTGCCTTCAAAGAGTATCACAGCAAACAAAAACAAGGTTTATCGAATTTTTTTTCTTTCCCTTCAAAAACGCCCGTCCGAATCCTCGACGATAATATGTATACTCAACAGCTCCATCCATACCTTGTACTCTGGTCCAAACACTTCAATCGTCTCATCATCAAAATCACTCGACCTCTTCCTCCTCCTTGCTGGTAGCCAAAAAGAACCGGCCCGGTGGTTCGCCGGGCTTCTCGTATTCGACCGTCAGACGGGCAAGGTGACCCAGCAGGTTCTCGAACTTGAGCGCGTTCTTGTCTCGCTTGGCACGGCCGAGATCATCTAGCCACTTGAACTTGTTCAGCATGAAGTATACCAGGGCAATGACGATCTCCACACCCAGGGAGTAACCCCACACGCGAACCACTGTGACGATATCGGTCCATCCGTTCGTGGTCTCGACGAACTTGGTCGCTGGGTTGGTGGGCATGGTTTCGTTACTGAACCAACCGAACAGGCAGAAGATGGTCGCAAGGATATCCACGCCTAGAATCGCCGTAACCAAGTGGATGGATGGCCAGGTGTCGGCACCGCGCGTGACGAAGATGAGCCAATTCTCCGTGAGAGCCACCTCGAGGAACAGAACTTCTTGGATTGATCCCCAGTTCTGAATAATACCACCTGAGGGAAGGAACATGCTGCCTCGAACAACCCACGTTCCCAGTGCGAGCAAAACACCCAGAAGCACCGAGATAAACCAAATCTTAGGAAGTTGCCATTGAACGGGTCGCAGTTCGAAAGACGCATTGTCATACGCCACCGCAACAGTTGCCAAATCGGCGAAAAGGGCGAGGAAAACGATCAGCTCAACCCGTATACTTTCGTTAATGATGATCATAGAGGTGACCAAATAGATTTCCAGATGCAAGCAAAGGGCAATTCGATACTGAATATATGCTTTCATGCGATGGAAAATCTGGCGCGCGACCTTGATCGAGTCAATAATGGTCGAAAGTCCCGGTTCCAAGAAAACAATGTCCGAGGCCGATTGCGCTGCCTCTGAAGCACCCTCGACGGCAATACCGCAATCCGCCTTCTTTAATGATGGTGCATCATTCACACCGTCGCCGGTCATGGCCGTCAAATGACCTCGTTCTTGAAGCATTTGCACCACTTGGTATTTATGTTCCGGGAAAACCTCTGCGAAACCATCCGCTTTTTCAACCAAGTCACCAGCCATGGCTCCGCTCAGGCCGCCGTGAATCAACTTGTCTGAGTTGTAAACTTTCGTCCCGAGAGCCAGCATTTTGCAGGTTTCCTTAGCGATAGCCAGGGCGTCTCCAGTAAGCATTTTCACACTAATACCCAGGTTCTGCGCTTCATGAATTGTCTGTGCCGTATCCTCTCGAGGGGGGTCAAACATAGGAAGGATACCCAACAAGGTCCAATCTTCTCCCTCCTTTTGCACCGCAACTCCCAAAGACCGGAATCCGCGATGCGCAAATTCCTGCGTCTTTGCTTTATAGTGATCCGCCGTCTCTTTTGAGCAGTTGGATAGTTGAAGCACTGCCTTTGGAGCGCCCTTCGTACAGGTGTATCTAATACCATCGCAGGTGGCAACGGTCACAATTCGCTTGGACACTGGGTCAAACGGTTGGAATTTCTCGGTTTCCCAGCCCCGGCGGAGAATCTCTCTTGCTTTGGGATATTGCCTTAGCGAAAGGATGGTCACTTTATCAATCGGATCCAGCGAGTCAATGTTATGCGAGGATGCAAGAACAGCCACAGCAAACATCCAGTCAGGGTCCACCCCCTCGGCGACATAAGGGTTCCGAATACTAAGTTTATTGGCCGTCAGCGTGCCGGTTTTGTCGGAACACAAGATGTCCACACCCTATTGATGTTGGTCATTAGCTCCCATAGCATGAAGTCAATGATGAGTGTAAGTAAACATACCGCTAGCGATTCGATGGCCGTGAGCTTCTGCACGATCGCCTTCTTCTTTGCGAGGTACGCGGCTCCAACAGCCATAGTTGTGGTCGTCACCACTGGAAGACCGACGGGAACACCAACAATCAGCAAAGCAAGGGTATAGTGCAGAAGAGTCTGCTGGCGAGGCGAAGCAATTGGCAGATGACGGAAGAAACCACCAATCCAGGCAGCCAAAATCCATGCCATAACCAGAATCAGAAGAGAAGTTCCGATGTTGTCCATGACGATTTCGAAATGACCAGCACCTTGGGCTCCTTGAACCATGCTTGCCGTCTTGCCGACAAACGAGTTTCTCGCGCTGGCCTGTACAATGGCGTAGGCTTTACCTCGTTTACAGCCAGTCGTGTAGAAGATCATTTCGCCCATGAATCGATCGACCGCCAGGGACTCCCCGGTGATGGCCGAGTGATCGCAAGCTAGAATAGGATAGCCTCGCTTTCTTGTCTTTTGTTGTTGCTTTTCGGCATCCTCTTCCTTCTTTTCCTCATTGCCTTCTTCGTCCCCGCCTTCATTCCCGGCTTCATCGATATCTGACTCTGACGTGCTACTGAGATCACCTTGGTCCTGGATATTCTTGAAGTCCTCGAATCCGCTGGGGTCCTTGAAGTCACAAACAACTCGAGAATCGGCGGGCACCACTTGACCCTCTCCAATGATTATCTGTCACTTATATTAGTGTCCGAATGCCAGTTGGGTGCTAGAAGGCGGTCGGTATCTGGAGGCAATCCAGCCTTGCATTACGTACCACATCACCAGGGACAAGCTCTCGAGCCAAAATCTCTTGTTCTTGGCCGTCGCGGATCACGGTTGCTCTCATTGCAATATCACCTTTCAGACTAGCGACAACGTCTGCGGCTTGTTTTTCCTGGTACCAACCAACAGAAGCGTTGAGACACAAGATACCGATGATAACACCAAAATCAACCCAGTCCTCCAACCCAGCAGCAAGGAGAACCGCCAGCTCCATCACTAGGGCCAAGGTTAGAAATCCCACACCCACAAACTGATCTATTTGCACAAGCACGGGCCAGACTTACCATAAAGAATGGGACCTCTGAAGTAGGACAAGATCTTCGCGATAGGATTCTCTTTCTCCGACACCAGTTCGTTCCATCCCGACCGGCGACGCCTGACCGGGACTTCGCCACTGGGGAGACCTTGACGGATATCGGTGAGCAGCCATTCAGGCGGCAGTTGCTGGGCGTCCTGGTCGACGTTCTTGACATGCACTTTGCGCTTTTTCCAAGGAGCATACCAGACTCGCTTCACTTCCTCTTCCTCTGAGCCCGAGCCTCCCTGCCCCTCGCGATAAGTGGAAACATACTTCACTAGCTTCCCATATTCATCAAGGTTGGCGTAGTCCTCCTTATAGGAAACACGAGAAACGCGCCTAGATGAGCGTCCCTCAGAGACAGAAACGCGACTCTGCCGAGCCCGCTCGGGGTCGGCAGGCGCATCGCCGCCGCCACCACCACCACCTTGCTGAGCCATCTTGTCCTCGATAACTTGCTTCGGGTAGCAGGGATTTTTGAAAGTACCGGGCCCTGTGCTCTTCAGAGCCTTCCGATTACGGCTCTCAACGAGCCAGAGTACAAAAGTGAATGGATCGAAGTGGAAAAGAAGTAAAAGAAAGAAAGAAAGTGCACAACCAAAACGACGGGACACCCTGCACGAAGAAGCGCTTCTCTCCCCTTCAGACTTGACAGAAGTTGAAAGAAGACCGAAGGCTTTTCGAACCGAGAGGCGCAGAGGTTACACTCATCTCCTAACGATTATCCGGGGTCTGTACTACGCAAAGACTATCATACTGACGTATTCGAGTCAAGCAAGGTTCCGAATGGCTACCCGGTGATAGACACCAATGTAGTAGTAGCACCCAGGAAAAGAAGGCGCTGAGGCCCGGTAGAATGCCTTGGACCCCCGACCAGGGAACTTGCACATCGCATTCGACTAGGATGTGACTCTTGACGTATGAGACGGCAGTCAACTACCCGAGAGAACCGTTCTTTGGCCCTATGACGAGGGCCGGTGCGGAAGAGGCCAGGGAAAGATGGTGTGTACCTCAATTAATCCTGGCGTATTACATTTTGATCCCAGAAAATACGAGCGAATTGACTCTGACGCGATGATCATTTCCAGGGTTCAGGCGGAGAATGTCAACCATCAAGTTCGGTGAGAGCCACGGGAGGTTCGGATAGAAACCCCATGATGGAGGGAAGCTTGACGGGTGGGCCGGCCCAGTGGTTAGTGGAGACCTGGAGAGCATCGGACTTTTAAGCTCGTCTTCGGTTTTCATGTCCACGCTGTATATTTGCCAGCTTGTCGTCGCGAGACTTGAATGTAGCATGTAAAGACTCGTAGATGATTGATCAATGCAGATGAGAGAAGTCTCTTCGACGGAGATGGGAAGAGAAAGAAGAGCAGGAGAAGGAAAAGGAAGAGATGGAAAAGGGGAGAGGAACGTGACGACCAAATCGGGATTAGCGGCTAAACGTGCAGAAGATAGCTGAGTCATCTGGATTTCCCTTTCGGGACGATAAAGCCCTCATGCAACGCCGGCGTCTCCACGTAATCCGTGATCATCCGCGTATTATATGAGATACATGGGCGTCTTGCTATATGTCCAGGTGTCAGGTCTCTTCCCCCGCTATCCGGTCAAAATTACCCACACGCTTCGGGAGAGTGATCCTACTGAGTAACGTGCCCACTTTTACTGCCTATCTACGGAGTAGAGGCACATTATCACGCGAGTTAAACCCTATCCCGTCGTTAGCCTTATTCACCTTTATTTCTCAGCAGAATGTTCTGAGGGATAAAAAGAAAAAGTCTCTCCAAGTGATGGCTCCGGGACCGGATTATCGCAATGCCGTCATGACTATATAAACTTCGACGAATGCAACTCCGGGGCTGCGCGGTGGGACCAGTTTTCTGTCCGCCATAACCCGAGAAATACTACTCCTGTTGATCATAAGTGATCAATGAATACTGCAATGCCTACATTTAAGGTTTCTAGCCGG
Organism: Aspergillus melleus; assembly: GCF_016097325.1. Lineage (NCBI taxonomy): Eukaryota > Fungi > Ascomycota > Eurotiomycetes > Eurotiales > Aspergillaceae > Aspergillus > Aspergillus melleus. The sequence continues at coordinate 390,890 of NW_025763377.1, forward strand.
AGAGAATGGTAAGTCTGTTGGGATTCCATGTAATTCTCTTTCTTTTTCATTATGCTTTGATAAATCATGCCATATCGTATATGCATAACACGGGAGCTCTTTCGTCAACTCATCTATTTACCGGACTTTCCGGTGGGGATGTTGAAAAACACGGCCGGCTTTCCGGGCGAGTAAGGCCGGTCGAGACGGAAGTAACCCTTGCGCTCGAACTGAATGATATCGCCCTCCTTGAGGTCGGCGACGTTGCCATCAGCCACAGCCTCCTCGCGGGACTCGGCGTGGTAGTTCACGACGTCCTCGAGGGCATCGTGTTCTTCAATAACGTCCTTCTTAAGGAGATAGTCAAAGTCCACCAGCTCCACGGGGATCAGCTCCTGGGCCTCCGAGGACAACCAAGTGACCTTCTTCTCGGTCTTCTTGAAGTCACCCTCCAGGTGAAGTTCCAGTCCCAGCTCCTTGACCACACCCGATGCGTCAGTCTCGATCTTACGGACAATAGCATTGCCCCAGTTCATAAGGGTGATTTCCTCGTCCTGCTTGAAGCTCTTGGCATCCTCCTGGTCGAACACAAGACTGCCACTGTAGGCAACCTTCTTGATACCGACGGCAGGGTTCTTGTTGTGCTTGGGCTTGTCCTCGGTGTAGGCGGCAGGGGCTCCGGTGACGGTCGCCTTGACGATGTCCTTCTTGAGGACGGCGGTGTGGCGCGGGGCAACGGGATCAATGTGTTTCTTGTTGGTGGCCCAGAAGACAGTCCAGTCGAGGTTGACGATGTTCTTACTGGGACCCTGTCTGAGAATGAACTCTCTCAGGGCAGGAATGGTCATTCCACGCCGGCGAATACCGCGGATGGTGGGGAACAGCGGCGAATCCCAGCCGGACACGGCGCCCTGATCAACCAGCTTCGTGAGCTTTCTCTTAGAGAGGAGAGTGCGAACCAAGTTCATGCGAGCAAAATCCCAGACTTGAACGTGGCGAAGCTTGAGAGTATCGAGGAACCACTGGTACTGAGGGTTCCGGTCACGGTACTCGATGGTTCGAAGGGCATGGGTCACACCCTCGATAGAGTCCACGATCGGACAGCAGAAGTCGTAGGTCGGGTAGATCTTCCACTGATCGCCGGTGCGGATGTGCGGCGACGGGTTGCAGCGGTAGATGACAGGATCACGCATGGCCTTGTTCGGGTTGTCGACGGACATCTTGGCACGGATGCACCACTTCAGACCTTCGGGCGTACCCTGCTTCATTTCCTCGAAACGAGCAAGATTCTCCTCGACGGAAGCATCACGGCGCTTGCTAGGCTCGCCGTTCATTCTCTGGGTAGCCATAGTCTCCTTGTCGGTGTCATCGGCGTAGGCGTTTCCTTCCTTGATGATCCGCAGGGCGTAGTCGTACAGCTCGTTGAAGTAGTCGCTGGTGTGGCTCATTCTGTCGGGCTTAATGCCCATGAGAGCAAGATCCTCCACAATAGCGTTAGAGAACTCGAGCTTCTCGTTGGAAGGGTTCGTGTCATCGAATCGAACCAGCAGAGTACCGGCGTACTTCTCGTGGGCAAAGTAGTCGTTGAGAAGCGCGGCCTTGGCGTGTCCAATGTGGAGGTATCCGGAGGGCTCAGGAGGGAAACGGGTCACGACGCCCTTATCGGTGTTGAGAAGGGAAATGTCGTAGTTAGCACCGGTCTCCTTGGCCTTGGATACCTTCTTCTCCTTGGCGGCAGCAGTAAGGCTTTCAAGAGCCGAGGAAGCCCAGGGACAAAGAGACTCCAAGAAAGTAAACCAACGAGTCAGGTTGGCGAGAGTTCCCTTCCTGATCGCACCAATGGCAACGCGGTTTCCACGGAGAGCACCCCAGAAGGCAATGTCGGCGGTCGAAAGCGAGTAGCCGACCACGAAGGACCGCAGAATGAGATGGTTGTTCAGGCGCTGAAGCAGCGGGTCGATGGCCTTGAAGTCAAGGGTAGTGTAGGATTCGAGCTGGGAAAGCCATTCGTTCTCCTAAAAGCGAATAATGTTAGCTCTGAGACTTTTTCTTTCTTCTTGCTTCTCCGAGTGCAGGAACGGTCGTTCTTACCAGCTTCTCGTCCTTAGCATTGAGGAAAGGGAAGTTCTTCCGCAATTCCTGGATGGCATTCTCAGTACCATAGGCAGGTGAGCCACTGACTCCAGTGAACTGCACCACGGCCTTGTCGCCTTGCTCTAGGACGGCGGCGTCCTGGTAAGAGATCGAGATCACCGGGGTGGGGCGGGCCTCGTTGATGGAAGTTGCGACCAGAAGGACCGGAAGCAAAGCGGCCTGGTTGGCCTTGGCGGCCAGAGTCAGGGTCATATCCGACATGATAGCAACGGCCTCTGAGAGTGGGAATTGAATGCCTCAAAAGCTCGGATGGTGGGGGAGGAGGAAATAGCAGCAAGAGGGGCATCCGTGCCGATTTGACTCAACCCCGATCGGGGTTCCGCCGGCGTCACGTTTCTCCGGCCGGACAAGAGCGAGAGAGCTTTCGGGCAGAAAACATTCCCCTTCGCCGAAGCCATCAGCACTTCCAGGCCTGTCGGGTGGTTCAACAATGTCCTCCTACAATTCCCTCCTGCCCTCGGCGGCACGGGGACTCCTGTTGTCATGCCGTCTGCCTCTCCGCCAGAGCCCAATGGCCCCCGTGTTCTCGAGTGTTCAGCAGCAGGCTCGCGGAATCAAGAGCAATAATCCCCAGGCGCTGGCCAAAAAGGCTAAAGAGAAGAGCTCAAAGAAGACGGGGAAAAAGGGACCCCGGATATTTAAGCAATCAGACCTGAAGAGCGCGCAACAATTCTCGCTTTGTGAGGCCATGAGGTGGGATTCATGTGTCGTCTTTCTTAAGCCCGGGACTCAAAACTGATCGATTCGGCCTTTTAGATACCTCCGTGCATTCGAAGTCGGTCGCGAGCCCACTGTCACCAAATACGAAATCCACATCCGCTTGAGGACCCAGAAAGATGGTCCCGTCATCCGTAACATGATCCGGTTCCCTCATTCAGTGCAGACCGAATCCCGAATCTGCGTGGTGTGTCCTCCCGGTACGAGGCATGAAAAAGAGGCTCGCGCAGCCGGTGCCGTCATTGTCGGAGAGCAGGAGGTTTTCGACGCCGTGAAGGAGGGTCGTATTGAATTCGATCGCTGCATTGCCCATCCCGATAGTTTGCCGGCGTTGAACAAGGCTGGACTGGGTAGGATTCTGGGTCCTAGGGGTTTGATGCCTAGCGCAAAGACCGGCACGGTGGTCGAAGATGTGGCCTCTCGGGTCGAGATGCTGCGCGGCGGTACTGTCTACCGTGAGCGTGATGCCGTCATTCGCTTCCCCATCGGACAGTTGGCCTTCACTCCCGAGCAGCTGCGAGACAACCTGCGCACCACGATTGATCAAATCAAGAAGGATGCGGCTGGTCTTAACGACCGTATTAACAAGGAGATCTACGAAGTGGTAGGTGTATCCCATCCACATTCTTAAAGTTAAGAGAGCTAACTTTCAGCAGGTGCTGAGCTCGACCAATGGACCTGGTTTCAGTCTGACTGGAGACTTCAAGCCCGACGATTCCTTCGATACTGCATCTTTGAGCACTCTGTAAAAATAGCGTCAAGTTGTATAAATTATGTTTTATTAGGCAGGACACGGTGTATAATGGTATTGTTTCATATATATTTCTCGTTCTAAAACGAATCAAAATAATCTCCGGACGCCGACGCTATGCAAAACAACTCTGGTATCTGTCAGGATGGGGATTATAATTTCAGACTCTTCAGCGCCGTGACGGCGCTGGTATCCTCCCCCATGAGCTTGTAGAGACGCAACACGACCAGCGTTTTTGTATCTCGTTTCTCTCCAGCATGGTTTGCTTGCTCGAGGGCAGTTTTGAGGTCTAGGAGCACGGCCGACTTGATTTTGGTCAGGCGCGGTTGTTGCGCGAGTAGAAACGGATGCTCGTCTCCGATCCGGGATGACAGCCTCGTCAGATAGACAAATTTCTGGATATGATGTTCGAGTCGCTTGAGAGAGACCAGTGGGGTGGTCGATGCACCGTTGGAGAGCTCCTCATCGTCATCGGTTTCGTCGCTCTCACTTTCCAGCATATCGGAGTCCTCATCTTCTGCGGAAGTACCTCCGATCATCAGCCTCCTTTCCAGCTCCTCGACTCGATCGGCGAAATCCAGCAATCCCCGGGCAACGTTGGTGCTTCCTTTCAGTCGTTTCTTCTCGGCGATCAGTTGTGCGACTTCTTGATGCCTAGCCTCTACTTTATCCCGAATAACCTGCACGTCTCTCTGGAATGCCAACAGACCAACCCGGACCTGTTCGACCTTCTCTTCCCCTCCATGCAAAGCGGTTCCTAATGATAGGAAATCCTGGTAGTTCTCGTTGACCAAATCCAACAGCTCCCTGCTCAGCGATTGATCCAACTCCCGCAGTTCCTGTCGCAGGTCCTCCAGACTCTGGTGTCGGTTGGTCAAGGAGGATAGGTATTGCGCCGGGTCGAAATCAGGAGCGAGAAAAGAAGCGCGAGACAACGGTTCAGGGAAAGGAAGGCCGGCTGTATCGTCGTCGAGATCGGAGGCCGACTCGTCGGAGTCGCCAAACTGCGGGCATCACGGATGATCAGTTTCCAGAGGCCAATCAACGAGAGGGAGGGGCAGAAGAGGGGAAGAAGTTGCATACGCGAAACTTGTTCATGCTGTCGAGAGGGGAGGTCGACGAATTGGCGAAAGCGAAGGGGGAGGGCTGGATGTAGAGAGCAAGAGAGAAAGAGAGAGCAAGTCCGAAGTAGAAGGAGGAAAGCAACAAGTGACCTTCTTCCTTCCCGCGGGCCGCCAAACAACATGAACACCACCACCCTCCACCACCACCAAACGCTAGCCAGCTGGCCCCGACGGGGTTCATGTCTCTTTCCTGCGTCACTCGGTGAGATTTGTCTCGAATCATCTTGCATCATCTGAAAAAATGGACGTCCGGTCGGAATTTCTGTCGGGTCATTCCTTTCGCTCGTCCTCTGCCTCTGCCTCTACCTCTGTCTTTACCAGGCCGGTTGAACATCGCAATCAGTCCAGTCTTGGCCGGTATGAGTCCACGCTGGACGAGTCTGCTCGCGCGTATCGTACCACAGCTTTGCGACAACTAAATGGGACCCCCAGGCCTCTGTCTTGGAAGAACCGACAGGCCAATCATTCAGGCAGCCGATCCTCCACGCTGGCGACGCAGCCCGTACTGGTGAGGGCCTATTCAGGTGGTCCTGCTGAGGATCCGTCTCCTCCATCCCGGATGTCTTTTCGGCGCTCGTTCCCCTTCACCGGGGGCTCGCGTCCCCAGGACCGAGGACCGCAGATCCCCTCCGACGAAGAGTTCAGCATCGATAGCATTCTTCGCGCCATCGAACCGAACATTCGCGGCACGTTAGACTCCATCGGAGAGATCTGCGGACGCAGCAAGCTCAGTCTGGCCAACGAATACGGCAGCCATATCGCACCGCTCGGGGAAATTCGCGCCCCTCCCGGCGGCTTGGTGACCGTCGAGGAGGCAAGTTCGGACAACGAAAGACAAGCTAACGATAATGTGGTCATCTACGACGATGAGAACAGCGTGACCGATGGTCGTGATCACATCTCGTTCTCCCATTACGGATACTTTCAACATGGCAGACAGCCCGGGTCAATGTCGTCTCATGCGGGATTTCCTTCGATGCATCCTATCTCCGAGGCGGATGTAGCGTCGACGCAGGCGCAGCCTCACACTCCGCGGTCCGCCGGGTTCAACATAGGGTCAGATCATGATGCTGCTTTAGGCTTGGTCCCTCCAAGTAGAGAATCTGCGTCAAAGCCGAGATCGTATGGTCGGGCGCTGCTGGGAAAGAAGGCCGTGTCGGGCACAGACCAGACGCAGGGTATCTTGACGCCGGCTATTGTATCGGAGATTTTGCTAGATGCGCAAGCAGATGGCCACTTGATAGAGTCAACACCGTCATCGAGACCTCGGACTGGTCGTCTTTCCCCAAAAGGACGTGCTCGCTCTCGGGTTGATGCCGTCGAAGCCCGGGAAGTCTTCCCTGGAGAACCACCCAAGACATCTGCCCTAGGCGACATGCAGGCTCTTCTTAGCTGGCTTACGCATTTTGCCAGACAAGGGGCAGACTCTGGAGAGTCTAAGCAAACGGCCGAGATGCGACTGCGGACGATGCTTGAGCGACAGAACGACCTAGTATCCCCTGGCTCAAATTAACCTGACCATGGGCTGTTGATGAAATGACTTATAATGATGATGCCCTTATGATAATGACCTTTGATTCTTGTGTCTCATGTATTATGCCAGCTCTATGACTGATATGTTTATGCTAACCTAGCTTGAGTATACGTAGTTTCAAATGAACCATGATCTCTCTCATACAGTTGATTCTTACCCACTCTGTCCCTCTATGTCTGATAGTAATGTTTTCGCAAACTCCTCGAACCGCGAATACGACCAGCAATCCCGATACCTATCCACCAACGGCCTCTCATCCACAGGCTCCTCTGGATCCTCCTCTGAATCCTGTCTCTCCGAAGCCACCCCATTCTTCGCCTCTGCCCCATCCTCATCCTCATCCTCATCATCACTCCCACCTGTCATCTTCCCCTCAACCAACTCCCCAAACTTCACATCAACCGGCACAATGCCCAGAAACTTAACCCCCATCTCCTGCGCCATGACCTGACCCCCACCACTAGAAAACAAATTCGTCACCTCCCCGCAGCACGGACACGTATAGCCCGACATATTCTCAATAACACCCAACGCCGGAATCCGCGTCTTCACACAGAAATTGACCTCTTTGCGCACATCCGACGTCGCGATGGCCTGGGGCGTCGTGACAAGCACGGCACCCGTCAACCGAGGCACGTTCGAAGACACCGCTGCCTGCGCGTCCGTCGTCGAGAGCGTCAGCAGCTGCTCCGCCAGCGCGATATGTTCGTCACTCGTCCCGGGCGGTGTATCGACTAGCAGATAGTCCGTCTCGCCCCAGTATACGTCTGACAGGAACTGGCGGATCATGGCTGTTTTCTTGGGTCCGCGCCAGATGACGGCGTCGCCGCGATCGCGAAGCAGGAAGCCCAGCGACATGCATCGCAGCGAGCCTTTGGCGGGTGTGCTTGACGTTCCGTCCGTGGAGGGGTTCTCGGGGGTGGCGGGGTGGACGGTCACGGGGAGCCAGCCGCCCGGGGCTTGGGTGATTTTTGCATCTTCTAGACCGACTAAGCGGGGGATTGAGGGGCCTGTTAGGTCGATGTCGAGGATTCCGACGGATTTGCCTTGCAGGGAGAGGGCGAGGGCGAGCTGTAAGGTGACGGAGGATTTGCCGACGCCACCTTTGCCGGAGAGGACCTGGAGGGCAGAGGATGGTTAGAGCCTAGCCAAGTGTTTGATTTTTTGCCTGTAGTGATAGACAGGGAGTGACAGTAGAAGCATGAATGCTAGACAACTCGTTTGGCTGTACAGCGCAAATCATGTCCATCCAGCGAAAGGCAAGCATCGTTATCGATAAGCGCCAATGAGGGGCAATTCTTTGTATTTTCTTGCTGCTCTCATGCCGCGTGAAGAAAGAAACGCCCAGGAATACTCACCAGCACGATATTCTTAACACCATCTAAAGGCATGTTTTATCCGGTTATGAATGATGTTCCCAGGGGAGAGGGAGAGGAAAGAAAGCCGAGAGCGGCCGATGTCGCTTTTCTGCGTCATTCCGCCGCTTATCAATCAGCCTCTTTTTCCTACGCAACAGACACAAAATCCTTGGGAATGATTTTGAATTCATGATTACCCGCAAAAGAAAACGACAAGCTCATTGATGTCGTCTCTTGCAGCAAGCTATCTAAACGTCATCAATTTTGGTCTTTTTCACTGTCGGCCCCCCGTCTTCAAGTCTTTCGTAGCATCTTTCTATCTCGTTAAAAGCCCCTACTCTCTGAGCTTATTGCCACTTCTGCACCACCACACCTCCGCGCTTGAACTCCGCAAGATCACCAAGGGCAACTTCCTTCTCAGTGAGCTCCTTGCTGGGGAACGTAGTCATCAATACCCAGGGACGTGCCTGGTTGGCAGGGTTGGCCGCAGAAACGAACTGGTAGACATCGCCAATAGTGTGCGTAGTGTTGAAGCGGGATACAATGCGGGTGCCGTCTCCGAGTCGAATCTGCAGAGTGATCGTCGGCTGCGATTCGTCTACATTCGGTTTCGCGGGTTCGGACTCGGTTTGACTGGGAGCGGCAGGGGCGGCGGCAGGCGAAGGCGCGCTCACGCCTGGAGTCGGGCTTCCCAAACGTTGTCCTTGTCCGGAGAAAGGCTTGTACTTGGGCTTCGGCTTCACGTATTTCTCCTCGTGCTGCTTGATCTCCACGTCGACCTCCTGACCGGGCTGGACATTCATGATGGAAAGCGGAGCGCGACCCTGTCGGATTCCTTCAAGGATCTCGCCGTTGCGGGGGTCATCGGAGTGGTAGAGATCGCCATCATCCACGGAAAAGCCGTCGGCCCAGAAATGGAGAGTGCGCTGAACCCGTTGCGGCTGTTGCTGAACGGGTGCACTTGGAGCATCAATGACGCGGCTAGGAGCGTCATCGCCGCCAAGAGTACGAGCGGTGCCTGTGAAGTGAGATCGCCTGGGCGTAGGATCGTCCGAAGCGGGAAGCTGAGTCCTATGGCGAGTTAGAGGCTTCGAGAGAGAAGTATACTCCACCGAAAAAGGATCATACCGTTTGGCTTTCTCAATGATCTTCTTCTTCACGTCGTCCGGATTTTGCACGGCCAACCCCGACTTCTCACCTCCGGCGAAAAAGTCTTGGTTCACGTTATCATCCTCCTCGGACGAGTCCGCATCCCCACTGCCGGCGCCTCCACTTCCAGATGTGTAGTCGCCTAATGTCGCAAATCTCTTCTTGGGCGCCGGGTTTCGAGACGAGGACGATGACTGGGGGTTAAGGGACGGAGAATCGGAGGAGCCACCACCCAGCGATCGACCTCCTGACGGCGCAGACTCGTTCGCAGTCGTTCGAGCGGGTTCTTGTAGGGCTTCGTCTTGTTCGGCAAAGAAATCGGTCACTGCTGCCTCGAGGTCCCAATCATTACCCATGAGGTACTCAAGCGACTTCGAATTCAGGCGAGGTTAGCGACATGAACCCCCGGGGGGCGGGGGGGTTATAAGGCTTACCTCGTCGGGGCGCGTCCTGGTCATGGCGCAGAACTGCGAGATGATCTCATCTTTGTCGATGTTCATGTTGACGGTATGGAGAATGTCGATCGAGGGAGAGATCGCGGGCGGAGATGAAGGAGAAGGAGAAGAATGAGGAGGAAGAGGAGGGAATGTTTAGATAAAGACGAAGCTCCGCTCAGCTCGAGGAAAGAAGCAGCGGATCGGTACGTCACCGTTGCCTGATTGGTCATCCGGAAGAGGGGATCTTCCGCTGGATGCCCTATGGATCTGGCATCAACAGGCTGGAGAAGGGCTTATCCCGGTGTTATATCCTGCAGTTCCTAAAGTATCCAGGATGCTTGCCTTGCCTAAGAAATACTAACTCTTCCCTCATAACTGTTCGTTCCAACCGACCTCCTCGTTGGGGCTACTGCTGTTGTTGACATTCGGTGCATCGCTGCTTACATAACCGCCCGACAGGTCAGGCGGAGATCGACTTCATGGACTCTCCGTACGCATTGATTTGACTTGCTGCTCTCCGTCCAGCATCCCGTCTGCTGTCCTGAGTTTCTTTCTATTCAGCGGGAATTTGATCTAGCTCCAACTCAACTCTCCTCCTCCCGAAACATATCGACCCTCGTTTTGAACCGCCTCCTTGTTGACACTTCTCTCTCCCCTCTCCCCGCGCCATGGCGACAGACGACCACTCCCACTCGCGCATCGAGCTCTATGAATCGGGGTTGACGGTCCCGTCGGATTCTGAAAACTACTCGGCCAACAATGAGCTTTCCTCGTCGACTTCAAGCTCGCCCCTGATTCTCTACAAGCCCCCGACGCTCTGGGGCTTCCTGCGAGGTGCAGCGATCAACCTGGTCCTGCCCTTTGTGAACGGATTGATGTTGGGATTTGGTGAACTTTTTGCACATGAGGCGGCCTTCAGACTAGGCTGGTCCAATACTAAGGTACGGTGGATCCGCTCCATTGTTGAATCGTGCTCACAGACGTGCCTTTTTAGATCTTCCCTACCTACCGACGGTCGAGACCGTTGAGCCCCGGCGTGCAGGCTCGAGCTCTGTGAAACAGCACTGTCCTGGATCAGATCTAATTGCCCAACACGCGTTATAGAATATCGAAGCCCGGGTCGCCACGTCACTCCAGATGCGGAGTGGAACGTCCCGTCAAAATCGGTGTCTTGCCAGATCCATCTCCTCATTGAAATCTGTTTGTCATTTTTTTTTTGTTCTTTCTTTTGATCATCAGCATGGGATGCGTATCTGTGGGAATACCTAGTGTACATAGATCCTCAGACACTAGTTGGTCTGATTGACTGCAACGGCGTTTGGCGAACATCTCCAATTGACCATGCCGCTGCCCAGCAGGGAGAGCAGTATGTCTCTTATATTCGTATCACAAGACTCTGAAGATGGGTTGCTGCAGGTTGTAGTCGTAGATCCATCGTTCTCTACACTATACACCGGGTCATGTGACTCTTATCCGACCGCCCGGCAGAAAAAAGAGCGTCTTTCGGAGTTCCGAAGTCTTCGTCTCCTTCCAGCCGTGCAACTCTCACTTTCTCCACGATCTTGACAATGCTGGGAGGGTCTGGAATTCAAGGGCGTGGCGTGGTGCCCGCCATTGCGCGGCAGCGATTGGCTACTTTTTCGCGCTCCAGTCGTTCGGTTTGTCTCCTGAAATCCTTCTGCTCCTCCGTCTACACCGTGAGTAGCAATGAACTAACTCCGGTAGATGTCTTCATTTCGTCCCCAGACTTCCGGCTTTCCTGCTCGGTATGGGAAGTTGAACCAGTCTCTTGCGGGACGGCGTTCCTTGCGACCTGCTTCCGCTATTCCTACGATCTCCAGCGTGCGGTTCAACTCGTCCTCGTCCGCCTCCAACACAGTCGCCCCGGAAAATGCGTCGGATCTCTCTGATCTCTCCGTCGACAAAATCAATTCGATCCCCGAAAAGATTGGATACCTTAAAGATGTTGGTCTCGACTACGGCTGGGGTCCGTCGAGTCTGATGGAGTATGTCATTGAGCACTTCCACGTCTGGACCGGCCTCCCGTGGTGGGCCAGTATTATCGGCACCGGTCTCCTGGTCAGGCTTGCGCTTCTTAAGCCGATGCTTGGAGCCGCGGATACGTCGACGCGGTTGAACAACATCAAGCCGGTTCTGAACCCGATCCGAACCCAGATGACACAGGCCATGAGAGAAGGAAACACCACACGCGCACAGGAGCTCAAGATGGAAATGAGCAGGATCCAGGAACTGCATGGTGTCAAAGCTTACAAGTCTTTTATTCCGTTGTTGCAGATCCCGCTGGGATTCGGAATGTACCGTGTCGTCAAGGGAATGACCTCCTTGCCGGTACCCGAATTGCTTAACGAAAGCGTTGGTTGGATCCAGGATCTGACCGTTGCCGATCCGTTCTACATTCTCCCGGCTTGTTCGGGTCTTTTCTTGTACCTGGCCTTGAAGGTATGCTCGTGCGACCCTGGACCGGCGTTCGAATACTAACGTACACCACAGAGAGGAGGAGAATCCGGTACCAACCAATTCATGGACTCCGCCGTCGGAAAGGCCGTTCTCCACGGTCTGCCTGCCATCTCCTTCGCCTTCCTGGCATTCTTCCCTAGTGCCCTCCAGCTCTACTTCGCCGCAACGGGTCTGTTTGGTTTGGGCCAGGCCTACCTACTCAGCTCGCCGGCTTTCCGAAAATCCGCCGGGATCGCCCTCGCCCAGCCGGTCATGACCCCCGAGGAAGCCGAATCGCAGCAACGGAAGGCCATTCGATTACTTGCCGATCAGCTTGAGGCCAGCACCAAGGCCGCCAGCAAGGCTACGCCCGCTGTGGAGCCTAGCGCCATCGACCGTATGATCGGGTCGCCCAAGTCGTACTGGAAGAACTTCCGCAAGGACATTGAAGATAAGATGAGTGACATCAGCGGCAAAGGGCCGGCGACGAATCCCGACGGGACCCCTGCGGAGCCTCCGCGACTCAGCGAGAAGGACCGTCAACTGGCGGCCGACTACGAGAAGCGACGTCAGGAGGAAGAGGCATGGAAGCGGGACGAGAGAAACCACGCCCGCCGTGAGGCCCATATGAGGGCCCTGGAGGCTCAGAAGGAGAAGGCCCGCGCGTCATTCAAGAACGCATCCACCAAGCAGCGGTGAGCTTGACAGTTTTATACCAGCAAGTTTGGAGTTGTATTTCATTGTACAATATTGAGCAACCTCTGTACGGCTTTATTTCTTTTTCTTCCTTTCAATTTTATGCCTGTTTAACTATGATTGATTTGTCATATCCTGGATCTTATTAGAATGATACATCTCCCAATAGAGCATCTCTTCTTGAAACCAATTTCCTTCAATCAACTTCCACCGTCCAACCATCCGTCATTTTTAGTATCTCGGTTCAGATCGTGCGAACTGAAGAGCTAGAGCAGGTTTGCCAACCGAGGTCTAATAGATCTAACAAACCGAGATCTAGATCGTGTGTCTGGCTCGAAGCGTGAGTCTTGTGAGTCTGGTCTCTGTATAGGTCACTCTGTCCAGGCTGTTCCATCTTGAGATCGGACTGTGATCTGTGTACAAAGGAAATAAATCCTGCTGTGAAGATGATCACAGTCAATCACTGAGAAGAACGTGTGTATCTGCAGACGTGCCAGATAAGGAGAGGAGTGTACCTTTCTTCTTCACCAGCTATGTGAACGAAGTGTCTACACCCCCCGTTTTATATCGCTGAGTCGTCGCTGAGTCGTGAATTGACGAGATGGGTTGGACGTCCTAACCCTAGGGGTGTTGTTTTTCCTTCTCTTTCTTTCTTTCTTTTTCCTGCTTCTTCCCTCTGTCTCTCTCTATCTCATCCTTCTTGTCTGTTGTCTCATCTCTCTCCATCCCCGGTGTCGTGAATCTTCCCATCAATATCAAAGATCCATACAGTATCTACATCCATCTACACTCTTCTCGAGGCAACTCTTTCGTCGAGAAAACTTCCACTTCCACTCCAGAACAGAACCCATCCAGCTCGTAAGGTAAGTCAGACCATCATCAACTCAAGTCCATAAAACAACAATCCCAAACATACCCATAAAACCACCCTCCTACCTACCTATATACATACCCATCCACCAACCCACCTCCCAACAAATCTAACACCATTCACCCACCCTTAGTCAACCCACCAGACAAGCCATAAAAACATGATCCTCCAAGCCCTCCTCATCCTCCTCAGCGCCGAGCTCATCCGAAAAGGGCTGATCCGATTCGATATCCACCGTCGCAGAGCCCGACGTCGTGCTCGTGCGGCAAACATCACCATCTATCCTCTCGAAGAGATCGAACAGGTCGAGGTTCACGTCGACGTCGACGTCGATCAGTGGCGTTAGTCAACGTCAAGATGGACATGATGGATGTGGATGAGTTTGTTTTGAATTTGGTTATGTTTGGTTTGGTGAGTTCTTCCTCCCGTTTCTTTTTTTTTGGTCTTTTTTTGTTGCTGGGTTGGGTGGTTTGGTTGTTCTATATATTTACATTCTAGATTCTACGTCTTCACCCACATTGCACGTACACCTATGTACCCATACTATCCATACCAATGCCCATCTCCATCCCCCATAACCCATTTACAATACATATATCCATACATACCACCTACCCAACGAATCCCAATTCCAACAACCCCCAATCCCAAGCCCTACTCCATCCCAGACCCTAGCCCTCAATACCAAAAACACCAAACAACCAAGATTTCTAACCAACCAACCAACTAAACCACGTGTATACAAATCCAGATCGCCTACATCGTCTCCGTCTTCGCCATCGTACTCTACAACTACGTCCTGACCCTGCACCGTCATCCATTCCGCGAGGAGTAGGTAGCATGAAGTAAAGTACCCAAATAACCCTAAATCAAGCTGCAACCGGACCTAACCAGACCAGACCAGACTACTTCGTTTCGTTTTTTACATCTCTTTTTGCTTCGTCGAGTGTCGAGTAAGGCTTGCTTGCTATTGATTGTGCATGGGCATGATATCGGCTTCGGTATGGGCTTCCGTATCAACTGGATGGATGTGGATGGATGCTGGCTTTCCCTTTTTTTCCCCTTCTTTTCATCTCCTGCCCTCGATCTATCTAGTTTGATTTTCGGCTCTGGAGTTAGGGTCTTGGTCTTGTCTGCCTTGTTCTAGTTCTAGTTCCAGTTCTAGTTCTGGCACTGTCTGGTTCAGGACAAATTTACACCGGAACACACATCTCCCACCCCTCAGTCATACAACTTGCATCAGAAGAATGAGGAGACAAGAAAGAAAAACAAAAAAAAAAGAGGGGTGGTGATCAACCGAAAAGATGGCACGAATAATCAATAACAAGAACCAAGGAAGAAAAGTCATCAACGAGACGGTCCTATAGAAAGGGCAAGAAGACAAGAAAGAACCGACCAGGTACCTATCTACCCAATGAAAAAAACGAAAGAAAAGAAAAGGAGAGGAGTTTACTCTGGTTTGCGTTGATTTGTTTCTATCTCTGTGGATTCGATGAATTTCTGTTGATGTTGATGTTGATGTCGATGGAGGATGGGAGATAGGTGAATGGCAATGGAAATTGTACAATAGATAACTTAAGTCTAGGCCTGACGCTGGAAGAGGACACATACTTAATTAGTCAAATTGAGTCCCCATAGTCTCTCCATGGATGTGTAATGTAACTTTCAAGAAGGGATATATCTACGGAGTATGTACTCCCTACTCTGTGAATTCCAGCTTCTAGCATAGGCTTACTAACTGAATAACTGACTGAAGGGATAAATGAGTGGACAGTCTCATTAACATTTAACATGAGCTTGGTTTTTTTTTTGCTCTGGGATGGTATCAAGAATCTCTTAAGTCTAAAGTCTAGACTCGCCACATCTTCCTCTCTTCCTTCTACTTTAGGGAATAAGGTATCGTAACACACACAGTCTACACCTGTAAAAGTATGTACAAGTACGACCAAAGTATATATATAGAATAAGATAGATATTCATAATTGATCCTAGCTAGGCAGTAACCAAGTAACTTCATGTCTATGAGTAATGGAATGTCTATTACCTTAAAAACCTTAAGATCAAGTCATACAAACCCTAACTGGGAGGTTTGCTGGGAGCCGAGGATGATAAAGGACTGTCACATGTAGAATATACTTCTGCCGAGCCTACTACCTCTACCTACCTAAGATAACTACGGAGTCAAGCATATCTTCAGCTAAATGTTTGTCTACAAGACGGACTAGCATACAGTTCAAACTCCATAAACAGAATCAACCAAAAATGAAATGAAATGAATTATCCCTTGCTAATAAATACATGAAGAGTATAAATATATCTTATAAAGACATCGGTATAAATGTATATAATCGGTGTAAATGCGATGCGGATGCGATTGTCGATATGCATAGAGTTGTGGATATGTGTGGTTTTCAATTCGATATGAACATATCAGAACAATGGACCGGCCATTCATTCGTCATCGTCCCCTGGGGAGGGAACCCCTTCGTGATTCACCGTCATCCTTGCGGATCCTCGGTGTTTTGGTGGTTTTCGTTTTTAGGCAGTAGGCATCGGGATCGAGGTCAACGGAAGAGCCGCGGGAGGCTTCTCGTCCTCTTCGAACATCTTCTTCTCCAGTTTCTGCGTGATCTTCGCGCAGGCCGGATCAACGTAGGTGGTCCACATAGACGCGCAGAAGTACACCAGACAGATCCACGCCGGGATACTGATGGCCACAACCCAAGGAGGACGGAGAGGGATCCAGGGAGGCTGGATGATCTCGCCGTCCTGGTCGTAGATGGGCTTTCCGTTGTCATCCACGATTTCCTCCCACGGCTGACCCGAGATGCCGTACAGCATCCAGCAAAGGACGGTACGGAGGAGAGTACCATGAACCAGATACACGGCGAAACTCTGCTTACCGAACCAGAGCAGGAGTCTGTTGGCGAGGTGCTCCTTGGTCGTCGGGGAGAGATAGATGGACATGATGATCAGGTCGATACCGATGGCGGTGTAGCGCTTGCCAACGTTGACGTCCGGCGGGAAGATATACTGCGCCGCTTTGTACATGTACCTGGACCAGGTGGCCCACTCGGGGTGGGAACCAGGGTAGGAGCAGACCAGGAGACCGGAGATACCGCAGATGGTGGCGACGGTGCGGCGAAGCCACTTGTGACGCTCGAGGAATTCCTTGAACGATGCTTCGTAGGAGAGATCACTCAGGAACATGCCGTAGATAGCCTGGATTTGGAAGGTTTCTATATGTTCGGGTTAGCATGAGCCTGACGGAGAGAGCTCCATGAGAGTCAACCTACCGGTGTCTTTGCTGGCGTCCTGGTGGAAGTAAAGGATCATGGCAATGTAGATTCCGATGCGGTACCGGAACTTGACATACATCGTGGCGCAGAGCATGATGTACACCAGCATGGAGGCCTTCAACAGAGGAAGCATGGCCCACTGGTGGTCGTCGTAGGCCTGGAAACCGGTCGTCCAAGTGCTGAGGAAATTCTCGAACAGGCGCACCACTTCCTTCCAGAACGAGTCCTCGAGATCGACGGCGGCGTAGCGGCACCACCAGCAGTCCGACCGGTTGGCAGTGGTGAACGCTCCGAATTGCGCCATAACCCACGAGATGAACAAGGCGAGGGTGGCGGGCAGGATGAGACGCGGAGGACGGCGGAAGGCACTCTTCGCGACGGAGGTGAAGGCACCGTGATGGTCTCCATTACGAGCCTGCTTGATAGGCTTTAGAGCACAGACATATCCGGTCAAGAAGGCAAAGATGGTGACACCGAGACGTCCTTGCCAGGGAATACGGAGAATGGGCCACTGGAGAATCCGCGGGGTTGCGTCGGGGTCGTCCCGGGGAGCGAATAGACTGAAATCCCATCCTCGAGCCAGATGGGTCATAACGACCAGAAAGGAAGCGATACCTCGTAGACCCTGACACGTTCATTGTCAGTTTGGATCCTTTTGTGTGGTGTGGCTTCTTCATCCCCGCCTTTTCTTCAGGTGCTGTCTTTCCCCGGGAAAACTTACATCGATCCACTTGACACTCTTTCTAGGGTCACCTTTGACCGAAGAGTCCCCGGACTTCCATGGCAGATTATCTACAATCTGTTGATACAGATGAGAGGGTTGTAAAGCTTGCATTTTGAAGTGACCGATCCTCGGAACCCGAGGAGGGAAACAAGGGAGGCAACAAAAAGAAGGGAAGTGTCGGCAGTCCGAACGCGATCGCAAATTCAAAAGAATGACAGTGCGAATACCAAGAAAGCCATCCAGGCTCCAACAATAACAAGAAGAAAAAAGGGTGACCCAACAAGACTGACAGGGGGTAAATTAAAAAAGGAAAAAGAAGAACCGTGGAAGGACAAGTAGCAAGAAGGGGAAAGGGAGCGGAAGGGGGAAGGAAGGAGAAAAAAAAAGGACAGCGAGGGAGAGGAACGGAGCAATCAGAATGGCTAAGTAATAAAAGACACAAAAATAGATCGGGGTAAGGCAGGGCCACAGGATAATACGGATCAACGACAGCAGCATGTGCCAAGCATCTAAGCTCCAAAAGCAATTAACGAACCCGGGTTCCCCATACGTCGGGCGAAGATAACGGACGAAGCAGAAGACGAGAAAGGATTCGTGCCAAGCGATTGCCGCGATGGGGTCGCCTAAGCCCTAGTCCGAGTTGGTTTCAACTAAGGGACTGACCATTGAGACTAAGGGAGGAAGGGGGTGGGAAAGGGACCAAGGAGGGCAGGTTGGCAGGCCCGGCAGGGTCAAGAGAAAGTGGTCCCTACTGCAGCCAGGTGAAACTGGATCGATGGACGCGTACTCCGTCAGGGACTCGAGTACTCAGTAGTAGTCAGTAGATTGACAGGCTGGCCGACCGAAAGGAAAATAAATTCAACAAGACTGATAGTCCGAGCATCAAGTAGAGTGAGTACTCGTACTCCCTACCGGGGTAAGTCGCCATGTCCCATTCCAGAGGCGATTGCGCCATGGGGACCAAATCAGGATGGCTCAATACGAAGGGGGGGCAAAGCCGGGCCGGAAAGGCAGGAGTGGCGGCCAAAACCCGTGAACTGAAAGGATCATCAGCCTTATTAGCCCTATTGGCATGACCCGTAAATGCAGGGCTGGAAAGACAGGAAGGCAGGAATGGCATCAACCGATTCCACAATAACACCAACCGGCGCCAAGAGATCTTGGCAAACGCCGGTGGGGTTTTTTTGGCCCGTTGGGTCGGTGAGACAGATGGAGTTCAGGGGAGGAGGGATTAGGATGATTGGTGCAATAACCGGGGAGAAACCCAGGAGTGAGGATGGATAACTGGATATATACTGTATTATATCTGACGGGGATGAAGACAAGATGGAAGGATGCCGAGGAAGGATGAAGGAAGAAGAAGAGAAGAAGGAAAAGAGAAGACAGAAGAGAGAGGGGGACAAACATACCGTATGGTAAAGAAGGTGTAACGGTACTGATCAGGTGCTGGTCCCACGGGGGTTCCTCGCCGGTTCTTCCGGAGTACTTCAGTAACAGAGGGTATTAGGTATTAGAACTACTGAGTATGTGTCCTCTATGAACTATATACTTATAAAAATAGTAAACATGACAATTGAATGAGATACAATAATAAATCTACACTCGATACAAACTGCCAAAATGTAGTATCTACGGAGTACGCCGTATCCAATCCGGACAAAACATTCACAAACCACGAAAACTGTGTACAATGTCCAGATTGATCGAGGTCAATAGTCCGTACGGAGTAGAGGCGTAGATTGATACCCTGTAGATTAATTAATTTAATTGACACACTCTCGACCCCGTCTCGTTCTCGTATCCACTGTCTCACATCCGACTGGTCCCTCTGACACGCTTGTCAGTGTATCAGAACTTCAGAAGTTCAGCGAACTCGCTTGTTCTTCGCCTCTTCGCCGTGAGACTCGGCAGTCCGATGGACGGCTGGGAATTGCGCCCCTGACCCAGAAAAATAATCCTGACTATCCTAAGTCCTAACTAGAACGCTCCCCCAAAGAGGACACTGATCGAGTTATTCAGGTTTAGCGTCGACCGCTAAAAGGAAGAAATTTCTCCAAAGTCCCAAACCGCCCCTCTTGGCAAGACCCATTTTCCTCTGGTTATTTTCCCTTATCGGAAAATTCGTCGGCCTCCGACACTACCGGCGCTCCACGTCACCGACCCTCGAACCCCCAGATTACCCATACTAAGCCCTGAGAATCCAACCCCTCCTCCTTCGCCGTCCCGTTTGTACCGTCGCAGCGCCTCGCGCAGGTGCGTGGGAAGCAGTTGGCCCCGATGCGGATTGGGAGGAAGCTTGAATTCTCGACGCGGTCGCGCGGCTGATGGCCCCTGCGCGCGGTCCTCGGATTCATCAGGTTTCTTCATGGCTGTGGGAGGGTCGGATTGGGGTTTCACCACACGTGGTCCGAGAGTACCCGGGGTGCCGCCGCCGCCTGCAGCAGCAGCAGCAGCAGCATCAGCAGCCTCCTCCTCAGCCTCATAAGCCGCCAGGGCTGTCTGGTCGTGTGCGTTCGCCCACTCGGCCTGCACCGTCCGAGCCTTCTCGATGATCTCGCCGGCGAAGACCTTGGTGAATCCGTTGATCGTCGTTACGACGCTGGCCGGCACGGATTGCGACAGGGCGTGATTGACGATCCGTCGTAGCGTCTCCTTTCGCAGCTTGGCCCGTTTGAACAGATCATATCGCTCCGATTGTAGAGGGTTGAACGCATCCACCAGCAACCTGCAATGATAAAAAAGAACGCATTCTTTCATGTGAGCCACTTTCCAAAAAAGAAAAAAATGAAATTCCCACAACCCCGTAAGTGATCAACATTTTCAGCCCTCCAAGGCAGAAAATCAAATCAAACTTTTCTCCCCCCTCTCAAAAAAAAAAAAAAAAAAAAAAAAAAAAAGGAAAAACGGAAAGCCGAATAAAAAAAGAAGAGGGGAATACGTACGCAAGATTCTTCTTCTCAGCTTCCGTATCGGTAGCCCCTTCCTCCCTCCCCAGCAATTCCCCCTCATCTTCAAAGTCCTCGTCATCATCAGCATCCTCTCCACCTGCACCACCCCCTCCTGTACCTGCACCTTGTCCCCCTCTGACAGACTGCCCATCGGCATCCACCGACCCAAACCTCGACCTCGTCTCAGCGCCTCCCCGCGCACTCATCGCATCCTCGCGTTGTTCGCGCTCCTTCTCGGCTTTGCTCTTCCGCCCCCGTTTCTTGGCCTTCGTGCCCGAAAACACCCCGTCCGCACTCCCGCCGCCCAGACTTCCCGTGAAACTACCCGTCACGCTCCCGGCGTCGCTGGCGGCGCTGGCGAAGGCGCGCGAGTCAGCGTCGATGGTCGTTGGGAAGGAGGTCTGGCGGAGGGGGTGCATGCGGGCGCGTTTGGCGCTGCTGCCGAGTGGTTGGGAGGCGGATGAGGAGATGGAGGGTCGTTTGAGGGGGTTGCTGGATGGGGGTGGTGGTGAGGACATTCTGGCGGTGTATGTATGTATGCGAGTATGTATGGGTGTTATCGTGTCAGTCGACGAGATGAAAAGATTGTAATGAATGCTTGATCGCTGGCTGGCTGGGCTAGGGCGACAGCTCAGATGAGAGGTGAGGTGTAAGGTAAAAAGGAAGGCCGACTTCGATGGATCTGGTTGCGCGTGCAAATCGTAGTCGGCGGTCGGTTTGCGAAACAGTTTCCTCGGGCAATGGTCCCGAAGACTCTTTCCGATACGCCCAATGGTGTTGTACAGATCAAATAGGACGGCCAAGTCGTAGAGGTCGCAGCTGAGAAAGCTGGTTGCGCGTTCGTGCAAATCGTACTTGGCGGTCGGTTCCCGCGACACAGTTTCTGCGGTAATAGTCTCGACGATACGGCCAGAGGTGGTAAACAAATCAAATAGTATGGCCAAGTCGTAGGTAGAGGTCGAAGACGACGGGGGTCTGTTGATGAAGAGGTGATTGAAGGAATTGAATGTTGATTGAATGATGGAAGTTCCGCTCCGATGCGGCAAATCCCGTGGCTGTTCTTGGCATCTCCCTCTTCCTTATTCTCTATTGAACTTCATCTATCAATCAATGGAGAATCCAGAACGGCTCATGAAATTATCAGGTAAAACCTGCTCGATTGATTTTTGTTTGTTTAGTGGCTGGAAGATTAGACCATAGGAATAGTACAGAGTTTCAGTAGAGATACTGAAATAGTATATCTCTCTCTTTGCACATAATACAGCTCACTCTACATAACATTCTAATTCATATTTCGAATCAATCCAAACCCTAACAACTCACAGAATACTGTTAAATACAGAATAAAGTCTACCCAGTTGACTGTTCCCTTAATGTCTAAAAATCAGAATATAGAAGGAACGAAAGTACAGAGGTCGAGTACCTTACGGAGTAGAGAATAACATACCGAAATATTTCTCTTTCTTATTTACTTCCTTGCATATACTACAGCTCACTCTACAGATTACTCTGGCATATCAAACTAACTAATCAAAAGGCCAACATGAGTTACAATGATTGGGCGAATCGATGGCTAAAAGATCAGAAGTATAAGCAAAGAGGTCCAGTCACACGGAGTACTAAATCAACAGATCCCTTTCTTTTTCTTATTATTCACTACCTTGCATATGCTACAGCTTAGTCTACATACCATTCTGATCTGTCAGACCAAGAAACCCATACAATTCACAATACTAAACACCGCTCAATTGACTTCTTTTCGCTGGTGGCTAGCTAAACAATGAAAAGTATATGCCGAAATCCAGTAACATCTCATCTTTCTTTTTCTTGTGTCCATTATACTCCCTACAATGTATACTATGACTTAGAATCCAACCTGTCAGATTAATCAACCGGTCTACACATCATACTGTCAAATAGAACCCTCTCAATCAATTGACTGTTATTTGCGCAGTGACTAGAAAACCGGATTATAGAGGGAATAGCAAGATATGTAAAGATCTAGTTTATTATAGAAAAGCGCATTCTGAAATAGTTAGTATATCTCTTATCATGCTGTGTACTCTCTACAATGTATGCTGAGATCTTATTCTATAACTTGTCATTCTTGTTATTCTAGGTGTTAATTGGACCTGCCAGTTCAATGGAGACCCATATTATTCACAATACTGTTGACTAAAACTACTCAATTGACTTCCGGTTGTGTGATAGGTAAGAGACCAAACTATATATACTCCGTAGAACAATTGAAAGTCTAGAGGACTAGTAGAAGATAATATGCTGAACATACCGGCTTTTTGTATCTACCCCGTACTTCCTGTCTAGTTCAACTTATTCTACATATTACTTTAATCCGTCAAAAGCGCATACACTTCATAATACTTCAAGTAAACCCGCTCGATTGACTTCGTTCGCTTAGTGGCTAGAAGATCAGACTATGAAGGAATGAAAGTACATACAGAGGTCCAGTATTTTGTGAACAACATGCTGAAACGGCATAAACATATCAAGCCAGTAATACCATTAAGAATGAAACATCAATAATGTGCATCTCACGAAAGGAATGGACAAGAACGTGAATAAGGACAAATGAATGATTACCGCGAAACCGAAACCGAAAGAAAACAGAATCCTCCATGAACTAGATCCCATGACTAGATGGACTGCAGTGTCCGCAGCTCAAACGCACTCCTCTCCGAGACGAGGAGCCCCCCCTTTCCAGTCAAGTCGTTCGTAGTAGCGGAACACAAGCTGGTATCCATCCAGATCATGGACAATCCGGTCCACCCGGCGATATCCCTTCACATTCTCCATGCGGCTGCTGCGACGACTGAGGTGACCGGCATCTTCACCATCCGCCGGAGTGGCCTCGAACAAAGTAACGCTGAAGCGACCGGGCTTGAAGATATCCACCACCTGCTGCACGATGTCGGCCGTGGTCTGCCCATTCTGGGAGTGCGGCACGTTGGTCTCGAACGACGCGTAGGAGCACTGCGGCTCGGGAGTCACATGCACCGTGAAGTAGTGTGTGCCCAGCTTCTGGTCGGGAGACGGAATCACCCCGTTGGCGGAGAACCCGCAGGGCGTGAACAGGTAGGCATCAATGCGCGAGTCCGGGAACTTGTCCTTAGGGTACACGTCCGAAAGGCCCGAGTTTTCGGAAACCACGGTGCCCAGCGCGTGACCTTCAGTCGTCAGCTCCGGAGGCAGGATACGGCCTTCATCCGAGCCCAGGTCATCCATGTCCGAGTTGTTGCTGAACACGTCGACATGTTCATCCTGGTCCTTGTCGAAGTTGCGGTAGCGCTTCTCCGCAACAGCCGTGGCATTCTCAAGATAGAACTGCTTCGCGTTCTCTTCCTCCAGGTCGGTCATCAAAACCTCCAGCGTCTCGTCATTGCTGTTGTCCACCACGGGCGCCGCACCCTCGGGAATCTGCAGGATCTTGGTCTCGGTCATACCGTCGTCCGAAGCGGCTTTAGGGCTCGCGGGCGGAGTGAGCAGCGTGTGGGGCTCAGTCAGGTACAAGTACCAGTGCTCGCCGTTCATCTTGCCAATCATGTAGGCGCTGCCGTTCAGGAAAAGCCGGTCCATGGTACGCACTTCGTCTCTCCAGCTGCGATGGGGACCGCGCTGGCGGTCGGGGAAGAGGAAGTTCTTCCGGCTGTAGAAGACACGGTACGGGGCCGCGGCCACGTCAATTCCGCGCGCCGAGGGAGCGGTCGATTTAGGGAATCCGCCGAACAGAGCCGCGATCTCAAGAATGCGGGGCAGGCCAGACAGCAGAGTGGTGGTGCCACAGGTTTTGAGGATCAGCTTGTGAGGCCAGACAAACATGCTGGATTCCGAAAGCAGGTAGGCGTCCACATCCTCCGAAGAGACAATGGATAGCACCTGGCAGTTGACCAGGTCCAGCATGTCCTTCCAGATCTCCTCCGGCACCGCCTTCAAACCAGCAGGCTTGGCCGGTCCGAGGGACTCGGCGGACGGCGCAAACCAGACCTCGAGAAGCTTCTCGGGACCTATTCAATCGTTAGCAAAGCCAGGAATCACATGAACGAGACGAAAAATGACATACCCTCGAAAGCATTGGTGGAGTCGAGATCCTGCGTCGCCGCATGATTGATCGTCAAAGACGGAGTGCCTGCGAAGGACGACGGCGAAGCCGTGTAGTTCTTGGGAATGCCAATATAGACCATCTTTATTGATTCGTAGATTGTAGATATGCGAGCAATGCGCGACGGGAGCAGAATCAACGGATATACGCAACAGAAGAGCTATCAAGCTGCGCGACTCGAAATATGTGGACCGTAGGACAAGGAAGCCTAGGAAGCACTATCTGCTGCCCAGACGAACAAAGGGGGGAAATGTCCGCCTGAGAGAGAAGGCCCTTGATCGATCGAGTTGAAAAACGAGGCACACAGCCAAAGGAAGGGAGTTCAACGGAGGAGCCGTAGGGCTGCTAGGGAGGGCGAAAGGAGAGGGAGAGGAGGAAAATGCCTCTGGAAAAAGGAATTGTGACTATCGGTGTTGAACCCTCGTGCTGGAAGATACCGATACCGGTAAAAGTATCGGGTCTGGCAGACGAGGAGATCTGCTTTTTGAATTTAAGGGAAGAAAGAGTTGAGAAGAAGGAGCAAGGTGGGCAGAGAAAAGACGTCCAACGTGGGGCGTGTTATCGAGGCCTGGGGGAACCACCAACACGGTGCAAAATTAGCAGGCGCAACACCAATTGACCAGGGAGCCGGTTTGCATTACCACCTACTTTGCGGGTTTAGACAGGTATCGCAGTAGATCCTTCGGGTTCATGGAAGGCAGGACCTAGATCGGGCTCAGAGCAGCACGATGTAGCAAGAAGCTACGAGGTTTGACATCTGCAAGAGACCGCCAAACGTACCGCGATGAAGACGAATTGAGTTTGTCTCGAGCGGAGAGAAGAGGGGTTTAAGAATGTGAAAGAGGAGAAAGAGAGAGAGAGAGAGGACGACGTGGGGGGAAGTTCCTTGAGATGGGAACTTGAATATTTATTAAAGGAATATTTCTGGCTGGTCAATGTGTGGGCCCGGAAAAAAAAGTCGCGGGGCGCCAACGGACCGGAAGTTTTGAGTTGGGCAGGCAGGCCTGATCTGTCAGATGCGATCGACTGGAAAGACCAACTAGAAGGAGAAAAAGAAAGCATAAACCCAATTGATCTGACTTACTAAGAATAAAATGCAGCCACAAACAGTTCCGAAGAGAAGAGCGATCTCTTACTTCGAGTAGAGCAGATAGAAGATGGAGATGGCAAAAAGTGGGGTGGAGGGAAGAAGAGGAAGAGAGAAGGGAAAAGGTCGTGCGACAATCGACCGCTGTATTTTCTTCTTTTTTCTGCTCTTCTTGTCTCTCCGCCACCCGGGAAGAGAAAGCGGTCAGGCCATGACACGGGATGACATAAGCCGGTGACGTCGTTCAGGAACCAAGGATCGACAGGCCCGGGCGGCCTTAAGACGGAGGCAGCCATAGAGCTCGGCCTGACTGCCTCGACATCCTGTGGGATCATTTCTACGTCGTGTAACGCATATTCCTTAGATCGGTGTTACTTTTAAACACACCTCCAATGTGCAGACATCATGAGATTTATAGACTTGATCCCTAGGTTTTGACGGCGAAATCGAAAAAGAAGAAAGAAAACAGATATAATCAAGTTGAAAAGAAATGTGCCGATTGAACGCCTCGAACGCACCAGACCCCATGAGAATTATATCTCGATAATGCTTGTCCCACCGCCAGCTCTATGGATATTCGAATGGGCGAAAGAAACAGAGAAAGAGAAGATGAACAATGAAAAAAATCCTATGAGTCAAGAATCGCATGCGCCAGCTGCACCTCGCCCAGTTCGCTAATCTTGCTACCAATAAACTCTCCCACGGCCTTGTGAAGTCGCTGCCGTATCTCGTCGGTAACTATTCCGCTGTCGCCGTTGGCCAGAGCCATACGTCCCTCCCGCAAAGTGGCCAGCACGCTGAGAAGGGCTCCAAAGACCCGTTCGGCTTCCGGCCGCCGCGCACTTTCGTCGGCCATGCCGTCCTTCAGGAGGTTTCCGTACGTCGGCACGTTGGGCAGAACTAAGACGCGCACCGCCTCCGCGCCGCCAACCGCATGGATACCGATGATGGCGCCGTAGTGGGCGCCAAACGGTTTGGATGGGTCCAGGAACGTCTTCAAACAGGATCGAACGAGTCGCGGCTTCAGCGTCATCGAGGAGGGGGAGTATTTCTTGGCAATGAGGCCGAGGAGCGACGCGGATAGGTCTCGTAGGGCAAACTGTTCGGACAATTCGGCATTTCCGCCGAGTTGTCGACCAATCAGGCAGGTCAGGATGGGAGGGACGAGGGATGCAACCTGCGATGGTTAGTACGACATTTTCGACAGACCGGAGGGTGTGTTACTCACATAAGGGTCCACGTAGAGCGATTTGTTCTGCACCAACGCCTCGGCCATGTGCATCACCTGCGTCAGGATGAAGATATCTTTCATGCCATGGGTGACCTTCTCGGAGATGAACTGCACGAAGTACGGCACCAGCTGATGCAGTCCCGGATCCTCCCGCAGACTGGAGTAGCCCGACGTGCGGTACTCCTCGCTGGACTCGTCCAGGAAGGCATTGCAGACCTTTTCGAAATATAGCTGCAGCTCCTTTGACAGCACGTGCTTCACCAGCGGTTTGACGGCCACATTCCCGCTGCCGCTCATAGCGGCCAGGGTAGAGTTGGCGTTAGGGCCCTTGGACATCAATTCGAGGTTTCGCGAATCGGCGGCGGTGGGGTTTTGAGGAATGGACGGTTGTACACCTTCGACGGCCAACCAATGTGCTGTATGAACATCTGTTAGCCTCTCCTCTAACTCCAAACACATCCATCCTGGTCCCAGAAGGAAACAAAATCCCCAATAAAGAGAAATGCCATCACCCAACAAACCCCCAAAAGAAGAAAAAAAGGGAAGAAAAATACCAGTAAAAGAGACCTCCCTCGGCACCCTCGGCAACGGCGCATTAATCAACTTCTCAAAATCCACCTCCTCATCCTCCACATAAAACAGCGGCTGTCCAGGCCCCAAACTCGCCTCCCCGAACCGCAGCGGCCTTGTCGATTCATACCCATACAGGGGCTCGACGTCCAAGACGCGGAGAGCCTGCGCGATGTCCTGGGTGGTGAGAAGCGTGCGACGACTGTGGCGCATGAATTTCAGGGCTTCTTCGAGGACTTGCGCGATGCGGTATTCGACGTCCCGCGCCAGGTTTTCCGTCACGTCGTTGTTGAGGTTGGCAATTCCTGCGGATTCTGCGACGTCGCGGATGTTGTCGGGGTTCCAGACGGACATTTTGGGGGGGTGGACTGCGTCGGGGTAGAAGGTAGATTGGTAAGGGGGTGAGGTGAGGTGCTTTTTATGTAGATGAGGTGGTGGGTGACGGACGGGGACCGATACAGTCGGTGCTTCGCGGGTCGAGCTGAGAGGGTGGGTTGGATTATAGATTATGTGAAGCTGAAAGAACCACGAAGGACGCCACACATTCTGAGAAAAGGCCCAGGAGAAAAAGAGCGGGACGGTGAAACAGAAGAGAGAGCTTGAGTTGAGGGTGAAGAGCGATCGCAAAGGCGGAAGGGAAGAAAGCGAGCGGAGCTGCGCGACGGGCACGACTCGCTCCCCGTACCGCTCTAGTTGTAAGAAACAGTAGACATGAAGACATGATGAATACGGTAGAGTTGGTTCTAATCTACTAAATTAAAAATTACTATGCTAAGCTGACGGATCTATAAATCCTGGTGCTGAAACACGGTGTTTCGAGGTATCAAAGCTTCAAACAATCACAAAAACATCGCAAATCTAGTGTCCTCCGGGTATCAAACCAGCGATCCATACCATTACCATTACTTTTTCAAACTCCATGTTCTTTTTCATCTCTTTCTGCTGCCAGCGTGACGGGAGACCATGATCATCTCATCTATTTGGCTTCGCCGACAACCGGGGTTTCCTGGGCCGTGACAGCTGCCTCAGCCTTGGGCGGTTCCTCCTGCTTGGGCTCTTCCTTGGGAGCCTCAGCCTCCTTAGGGGCCTCCTTCTCCGGCTCAGGAGCCGAGGCCTCAGCAGGGGCAGGGGCGGACTCCTCCAGCTTCACAGTCCGTGCAGATTCCTGCAGGGCAGGGCCGTTTCCGCCATAGGCATTGGGAAGGTTCTCCTTCACGGGCGCATTGAACTCGCGGGCCAGGTTGGCGCCGTTAGAGATGGGGTGGAACTTGCGAGTGGTGTTCTTGCTCAAGAAGACCTTCATGGCGGCGAACATCCAGCCCATGATAGTCGGCACGTTCACGAAGAACTTCTCCCGCAGCAGCTCGGGGTACGCGGTGGTAAACACGTCAATGGTCTTCTTCGTAGCAGCACGGAGGTTGGGGTTCAGTCGCAGGAAGCTGAGGTTCAAGTAGTCGTGAACCTGGACCATCTGGTAGGGGTCCTCGCCATCGTAGTTCAGCACCGACGTAGCCTGAGCCAGCTTGAGCTCCTGAACGGCTAGCTCCATCAGCGCAACACGCCACTTGACGAACCTAACATAGTTAGCATACTCTGCTCCATCGCTCACATGCACACACACAGAGGTGGCGGAAAACCGGCAACTCACTCATCCATATCCCCAAAGGTATCATCGATGCTCTTAACAGCACCATAAATATTCCAGGTGACGACCAACTCCTTCCCATCCGCCTCCTGATACGTCGTCAAGTATCCCAGCCCACCGAACTTGCTCGCATTGAACCGCCCCGACTCCACCAGTGCAGAGGGGTTCATCTGCTTGCGCCACTGCAACGCCTTGGTCAGCTGCTCCTCGGCCGACTTCGCGTTCCCCTCGTTCGCCCGCAGGAACTTAATCAACACGTTCACCGTGGGAACGTCACCGGAGTCATGCTTCAGCGGGACACCCCACATCTCATCATGACCCGAGCTAGACAGAATGGAGGGTAGGCGGTCGAAGAACTGGCTCAGTGCCGGGTTCTTCGCGAGGTATTCGGGCTTCTCCTCGGCGACGGGCTTGTCATCCTCCTTCTGCTCTTCCGGTGCCGGCGCAGCGGCCGCAGCGGGCTCCGTAGCTTCGGGGGCCGCAGTCTCGGCTGCTGGAGTGGTAGTTGAGGGTTGCTGCTCCGTTGGAACGGCCTCCTTCTGAACGGGAGCCGGTTCGACCGGTGTCTTCTGCTCGGGTTGAGCCTCTGGAACGGGAGCGGGAGCAGCCATGGTCTCGGTGGAGGGTTCAACGGCCTTGTCAACGGCTTCGGGGGCGGGAGGCGCGGTTTTGTCTTGTTGTTCGGACATGACGAGAGATGTGGAAATGAAAGTAAAGAAAAAGGATTGATTGATAGATTGAGTCGAGTGGTTATACGAAATGAACCTTGATAGAAGACCTAATCAAGGGAGAGGAAAGAAGCAAGTCGATGGACGGGAAAAAGAAGGAAAGGGAGAAAGACAAAGGAGGGAAGATCACATGGAACGCAGTCACGAGGGGGGGGGGGGGAACCTAACTATCTTAAATAATTATAAAGTCAAGTTTATTCGGGCTAATTTAACAAAATCAATTCGGCCCTTGCAAATTAGATTATTTTTAGTGTCCCATAGTCTAGAACGGTTATTAATCCGCTAATTAGCCTGCAAATGAAATCCAGTGGATGCCTCACATTCTTGCCCAAAAAGACAGAAAGAAAGGTCCATCGTTGGTCCTCCAATTCTACAGAGTCCGTCAGGGTCACGGATTGTCACTCTACGTGTCCAATCCAGGTCCCAATGACCCATTACACAGTACACAAGTCAAGGTTCAACCACCGATCAGATTCAAATATTGACGGAGTAGTCCTGGATAGTAAAAATCAAACAAAAATAAAAAAAAAAGTACCCCCTCTCCGTTTCTATTTCCGTCTCTCCAGTAACGGATTAATCTACACGCTGCATGTTTCATATCCCCCGTTATCCTTACCTGTCTCTCCTCTCTGGTCTGCAAAATCAGGAAGCCTAGACTGGCTCATGCAGAACTAATGTCGTTGTCCGGTGGAGTTGCTATGCTGGAGCCTTGGACGGCCTCGAGCCCATTCACCCCTGACCGTCTGTCCAACGCTGTGTACCTGATTGCTGTTAAACACGGAGGAAATTTCCCATCATGAAATAGAAAGACAGGGGAAAAAAATTTGACTTCTTGCAGATAGAATGCGCTTGGCGGCATTGCTCAAGGCAACCAAACCTGCTCAAGTTCAGCTGCTGGTGAGGGTTGGATAAGGACCTCTCTCCAACAATCTGAATATTTAGAATTGAAATGATGAGAAATAGTCAAACATTCACAGCTGTATGAAAATGGATTGTGTATGACATGAAGGAAAAAAAGATAAAAACATACTACTAGAGGGTGAAAATATCAAATAGCATATGCCTCTTGCGCTCTCCCTCCCTTCTTTTTCCTCCTCTTCTTCTTCTCTTGCTCTTTATTATAACCGTCAATATCAAATAATTTCGGATGCAACGATCGCTGGGGAATATACAGGAAATGCAAGAATTTACAAATCAACGCAATGCCCTGGGCATGTCTACTTCGTCCCATTCAAGAACTGCCCCGGAATCTGAGGCACCGGAGGAGGAACCCGAGGCGACTGAGTGTCTTCTTGCTCGTCTTCGTCCTCATCCATCTCGTCCAAGTTCTCGGGATGCCTAAAATCATCGTTAGTTTGGTTGCACCGAAAAAGATAGGCAACGGAGTAAAATAGAAGGGAATAAAGGGGCAGAGGAAGGGGGGTATAAATAGATCAGGGGAAAGGGATGACAGAACAAAGCCGTCCACGTACGCTAAAAGTTCTTTGATGTTCCTCATTTCGTAGTGTCGTTTCCGCTGCTGCTCGAACTGACGATGCTTCGCCTGAGCTTCCTCGGGGCTGACCATGGCATCCTCGCCCGAAGCGGCCTCCCCGTTCTCCTGCCCGCCACCAACCACCACATGCTTGTCGCTCCGGTGCGACTCGTTGCTCAGACTGCGGCCGCGCACGATCCGGTCATTCCCCGCGGTATGCGCACCGCCCACGAGAGACTCCTCGGGATCCCCTAGCTCCAGCTCCGGGATCTCGTCCTCCGCGACGGCCTTCTTGGGTCCCTTCTTCGACTCATCCAGCTCGTCCACCACCACATCCTGGGCGTCGATCAGATTCTCCTCCGCCTCCGCCAGCTGCATCTCATCCTCGTCCTCGGCCGGGTCGTAGCGCGGAGCGTAGGGCGTCTTGGGCTCGTCGATCTTCATCTTAGCGGTCTTCTCCTGCTCGGTGAGGTAGAGGTTCGCCTCGTCCCATTTCAGGCGCGGGGAGTTCTCATCGTCCTTGATGCTAGCGAGGGACTGGCGGCGCGAGGAGGTGCCCGGACGAGTGTTGGACGACGACCGACGACGACCGGCATTCTGGAGGGTGTTTTGGAGTGTGAGTTCCTTGTTGTCCGCGGTTTCAATAGCTGGGGTTGGCGGGGCGAGGGTTTCACTGGCGTGCGACACTTGCAGAACGCTGTGCGAGCTCGAGTTCTTGAGAATGCCTGTGGTTTTGGGAAGCCGGTTAGTCTCACAGCATATCCTAGAAGACGTTGGGCACCAACCTTTAGGCCGCTTGTGCATCTCATCCATATTCTGTGCCATCGTCATGAGGAATGCGACGGGTTTGGAGAAGCCTGTCGCGCGGTCGGGAGGTAGTAGAGGAAGTACGAATGTGGTCGCTTCTCGAGAAGAAGAAGTGGAAAACCTAGTGGTAGCGACAGGGGAAAAAGTAGTCGGAATAAAGTCCTTAACCGGGTTCAATTGTATTTAACTCAAAAACCACCGGCGCGAGAAGGACAATCCAAAACAAAATAGAATAATGATAAACTGCAGGTGGGTTTTTTTTCTTTGGCGGGGGGTCTCAGCCGCTTGACTGGTCAGCCAATAAATGCGGTGGGACGATCGGGGCACTGCGTCTTCTAAGCAGATCGGCTGATGGAAATGCGCTGCGCAAGCAGATGAATAAGACGATGTACGAGCAAGCCACCGAAAAATCCAGCTGAGGATGAACCTGAAGTCGCGGTCTGGGTGTTGGAAGGGGAATGAAGGGAAAGTCAAGAGAGTCGGAACAACGTCACGTTGTGGTTTCACCTGAAGGGGCACGTGGGGCAGCGATGACGTCGATTGACCACCCCTCTGTCAGGCATCCCATCAGGCATGACCGTCGAGGAATGATGATGCGACTACTAATAATAGGCAAGAATGTGTACGCACGGTGGAGCGGGATAATCATGTCAAAAATGCTTGGATTCGATGCTATCATGCAATGTAATGCAATGCAATACCGTGTATGAAATTGTATACCCAAACCCGAACAGAAGTCCGCCGGTCCTATAGTCTCTACAGTCCAGCCCATGGCAGTGGTACTCCAAATCTCAGCCCCAGATATCGGGGTTGAAAAGAAGACAAGAAAATCAGAAAGCAGAAAGCCACCCTCGAATGTACGTGTATAGGGGAATATTGTCCAAATCAGAGAAGAAGATGGAAAAGAAGAGAAGAAAGAAAATCAGAAGAGAGGGGAAGAAGAGAAAGAAGAAACAAAATAAATGTAATAGAAGGGGAAGGAAAGGAAAGGAAAGAAGCGAAAATGTCAGTCCTCCATGCTCTCACACGAGCAGGAAACAAATACAACTGTAAATAAGACTTGTCCTATCGTGAGAAATGACAACACTGCAGTTCACTGCAGTTGGCATTTGCACAGGGGATGAGCCCGATTAGATAGGCCAAGATATGAAGAAAAAAATCCAGGATGAAGTAGGTCGTAAATGGTATCAAGTCGTCAAAGGATGCAAGTCACAAGACGGCAAAAAGAAAGAAAAGAAAATCAGCGTACAAAACAAGGAGGGTCTGGAATATAACAATCACAGGTGCAAGCAAAAGTTTAGGCGATGGAATCGAATTCCTCTCGTTCGCGAAGTCGGTTCCGCGCAAGTTCATCTCCTCCATTGGCCGACAGCTGCATCCAGTGCAGCGCCAGACACAAACTTTGCGGATCCGACTTGGAGTCCTTGTCGCGACGATACATCATCTCGGCCTTGAACGTGTCCCGAAGCAACGTGAGCGGGAGCGTGACACGCGGCAGAAGCTCCGGATGGGTGAGGTAAAGAATTGCCAGCTCCCGCTGTGCAATGGGATTGCCTTCTTTAGCGGTGATGATCCACATCCCCGCGGCGTCCTCGATCCCATGGCCAGGCCGGGGGTTCATGTCATGTCCGTGAGGGGGGTGACGGCGACTAAGCTCCTGGGAAACGATGTTATCCGCAATTTCAACCATGCTATTGCAGATTTCATCCTTCAAACTCAACGCGGCCAGTCCAAATTGCAGGAAGGCGGTTCCACTATCGGTTTTGTTGAGCGTATCACCCGGAACAAACGCCGATATGAATTGCAGATCCCGGAACAGGGTCTTCGGTTTCACCTCGAGCAGCAAGTCCCGCAAGGAGTCTACTATCTGCTTCTCAGTTGGAGCCGAGTAGTCAGAAGGCCGAGAGCCGAAAACAATCGACTCGGCGGCGGGGGAGGTGGGCGTGTGCAGAGTGTCTTTATCGACACGCCCCCGAGATCCGAGCTGCGAGTAGCTATGACGAGTGAGTCTTACCCCTTGACCAAAGGCCCTACTCCCCCGGCGGCAAGAGGGCTTTTGGGTCAAAGGAGAGGGGTTGTCATCGTGGCTAGAGTTCAGCGATGCGATGACGAGTGCCCGCAGATCACGGAGAGCTTTCAATTTGACAGAGGGATTGCCGTGGCGGGAAAAGACCTCGATCAATCGACGGAAGACCATGGTGTACGAGAACGGTGATTGATCGTCGCTGCCGAGGCCAGCAGTATCCTCTCGGTATGGAGACGGGGCGTCCTCGCATCGCCCCTGATCAGACGGCCCGACTGATTTGCTCCTACGGCCGTTTGACGGTGTACGATGGATGGCTTGGCGGAGCAGCCGTTCGTCACAGTCCGCGTAGAACCGGTTGATCTGAGTGCGCTTCTTCATCTGTGCTCGGATTCTCTTCTGGTCCAAAGCATTGCCAAACCACGCGTCGGTTTCCGTACCACAACTCCAGACCGGGGAGCCCAGATCGCTCAACAATAAACTTGTCAGAGTCTGTCGCAGCTCGTCGAGAAAAGCGCTTTTCCCGTTCGATTTACGTTCGTTCCGACGAGGCTGCTGACCAACCGTGTCACTCAGCATGGAAGGAGGACGGGAATACATGCTAGATGTGCTCGGGGCATAATTTGTCGGTTTGTGCGGTGCCGACCAAAACGTGCTGCATGAATCGCCCGTTGAGATGGAGGCTGCTCGAGTGGGCGAGCCTCCCATGGAAGAAACATCCGCTATCGAGGGCTCTCGCGGAGTTCTCCACTTGTCAGACATCACGCTTTGGAAAGAAGTCTTGCGGTTCAGCGAAGGAATGTCCTGCGAGAATCTGGAGGCGGAATCCGAAGGACGAAGCGTGCTGCCGTACGTCTGCGAGGGATATCCAGCGTCCTCGTTCGCAGCGCTGAAAGGCCGCAGCCCTGAAGACAGACTCAGGAAGCTGCGATTGCCAGATCCCTCGTACTTGGCTCTCTCTTTGTGAAACAACTCGCTCGCCCAGAGCACCGGGGTTTCGGCCATGGTCTCCCCGACGAGGCGAGTGATACTCGACTGCACTTCGTAGCAGAATCGGTGAATGCGCTCCTCACCTCTGCAGAAGTTATCGATATTGTTGTGCGACAACCATTTTCGGATGAGGTCGACTTGTTCGTCGGAGAGTTTGTTCGGACCGGCCTGGCTACTCGGGGCCTTCATTACGTTCATGACCTGCAACTCCGGCTTCTGCAAGAGAGAGCCTCCCAGAGATCTCCCGTTGCCGCGCGATCGGCCCTCGTTCGGCGTCTGCTTGGGGAGACGGGCCGAATAGATCATAGTCTTCAACGCAAGAGCCACATGCTTTGCATCCTCGTATCGCATGGAGTTCCTTACATCAGTAATGTACCACATCTTGTCCCGCAACTTCGTCACGGTGGCCATTGCCTCTTTCATCGTACGCTGCAGTCGCTGCATGTGACGATCAATAGCAACGAAGTCGCTTTCGCAGCGATCGATCACGGACCGGGATGCCTGGAGGGAGCGAATGCTTGAGGTATACATTGGGCCTAGAATCCAAGAGTCATTGGCCTGGCGAGAAGGGATGTTGGCGACACTGCGAACAAGTTGGCGGGCAGCGTTCCACCAATAGTGGGCCCCGATGAAATCGGAGTCATGATGGCAGGAGGCCATGGCCTGGTTGAACCTTTGCTTCAGGGACAGGCCTCCAGTATGATGGGGATTGTAGGACTGCAGTCCGATCTCACTGCGGTCACTGGCAGGATTATCCTGGATCAGTTTCACAATCGCAGTTTGTAGAGCTTCGAAGTTATCTTCCATTCCCAAGGTAGTGGATTGGACATCATCAACAGATGTCTCTGCGCAGTCCAATTGACCATCGGAAAAGAGACCCCAGATGAGCCGTTTCCCTTCTTGTGCGATTGAGAAAATAGCCCAGTCTTCCGCTGATGGAGGTTCCAAATTCGCACGACCGTCGGCGTCGCCAAGATCAGACAGCTCGAAGCGAATCCGATCGGCATTGCGGCTGAGACAGTTCTCGGGGAGAGACAGGAAATCCATTTCCGGTGGGAAAACGGGCCTGCCCGTGGAGTACTGTCCCATGTGGGTATCAATGACAGGCCGGAAAAATCCGGGCTCAATCAATGGTGTCAGTGGCTTGTCTCGCGGGGACAAAGGGGAGGCAAAAGACGCCGAGGAAACGCCAGACGACGGAGTAGATACATTGTACATGGACGGCGTTGGTCTAGGGAACAGTGCATTTAGCAGGCTGAGGATGTCGGAGGAAGAGAGCATTAGAAAAACTGCTGGCGAATCTTCTCTCTCTGCGGAGCCGACGTGGGAGGGCTGCTGCCGAGACATTTGTTGATCAGGCGGCACCTGAGCAAATCGATTGAGCATGCGCTCAACATGCTGTCTGACGGTAGGACGGGCCATCGAAAAGTGACGCCTAGCGTGGTAAGAGCGGTGCGCTCATGTTAGCGAACTCCTTGCTTTCGAGGAGTTGGGGGAAGCCCCAAAAGAACAGAAGAGTGTACGCACATTGACCGAAGAATCGCAAATACTTGAGAATAAGCCTGGAGTCCGACCTGTCCAAGTAATTTTTCTCGGGCATCCTTCCTGATGAAAAAGTCAAGCAAAAGTCCATGTGCCTAGAGCAATTCGTTAGAACCGGAGACTTCACAAAGACCGAGATCAAGTTTCCAAACATACCTCAGGATAGGTTAGTGCGCCGTATAGGAATTTGGAGAAAAACCACTGGACAAGTAAGAACTCGAGAAAACGATCACAGCTATCCTGGCGATCCAATTTCTGTAAGACGGCCTTGCTCAGCTCCATAACCGCGTGCGGGAGTCCTCCATCCGGGTCGTCTAGTAGTTGGAATAGGCCGTCAACGGCGGACGCAAAGAATTCCTCGGCCACATCAGTCTTCAACGGGTCGATCGGCTCCGCGTCAAAGCTCAGGCCGGGTGGAGGTTCTACGTGTTCCAACAGGAAGGCGCCCGTTTGGAGGATGTCCATCAGGTACAGTTCAAATCTGGGTTTTGCTTTCCAATCACTGCCCATGGACCAGGCAGCTAGAATGTTGCCGATGAGTGGATAATACCTACTGCCGCCGTCGGCGACAAGCTTTGCGCAGACGGAAGACCATACATCCAGGCGCAAGCGGGCTTCGGGGGCATCCGAGTCCAGCGGGGCGGCGAAGACATTAAACAGCAAAGTAGACAGGGCGTCGGTTCTCTCAAAGGCGAGAACGTGGTCTCTGAAAGGAATGGACGACGCAGGATTGCGCTTAGGGAATGAAGTGCTCCGGGACCGCGAGGCCGAAGGGAACGAAAGGTCACTGGTTTCCCAAGACGGAGCCGAGGACGAGACCAGAGCGCCCAGCTGACCGGGCGTCAAGCTGCACAGGCGCTCGAAGATGAACTGGGGATCGGTGCGGACCGACTGCAAGATCCCGACGAGATCGGCCCTGGACTGGGGACTTAACTGCAGGAAAAAATCCGGGGCGCGGTCAACGGCCGCCTCGGGGGAGGATGGCCAGTCTTCCAACGGGTCCTGCCGGTGGAAGTGGCGCCGGAATGCGGAATCACAAGACTCCTGAAGATCAATCATGGTATGGTAGAGAGCAATGAAATTCGCCTTGTCGTCATGTTTGAGACGGTCGACCAGGCCGCGCTGGACGGCGGCTCCCACGCGAACCAAGCGTGCGGAGATGCCCATGGACACTTTGGTGGCATGAAGACGATGTTCCAGCCTCTTGCGGCGGGTTTGTTTGTGCTGGTTCTGGCGATAACGGACGGCCAAATCATCAAAGGACACCTTGGGGGGATCCTCCGCGGTTGTGGGTGGCAGCGGGTGATCCACGGGACGTCCATCATCGGAGCAGTTGGGGGTTGCTATAAATCGCGAACTCGAGCGGTCCGAGTATCCAGACTCACCTGCGGTCTGGCCCCTGGGGATGGGGACGGACGACTCTGAAGACATGCTGACCGTCGCAGCAATTGGGTGAGATGCAGTATCACATGTTGAAGTAGCCTGTGTTGAGGGGTACAAGTCTAGGGCGCGCACGAAGCGAGGGGGGGAACGTCAGCAACGTAGATGGAACATATTTGCCCAGTCCACAAGAACATCCGAGGGAGTCGGCGAAAACGCGGTGTTTATAGATAGATCCATGGGAGGCGCATGAAGATCATTCATACAGATCACATTTCAAGGCAAACAAGGAAGCAAACGGAAGGGGAGCTGGAGGGGCGAACATAGGAGTAAAAAAGAAAAGAAAGTGGACATACTGGTCACATAAGCCAGGGTCGATGGAGGACCATCAGATTGGGCATCGAACATGATGTTGCCATGGGCAGTCTCCCGGCCGGCCAGCCAAGAAGACAGTGGAGGTCGCAAGATGCCCCTGGCGTGGGAAACCAACTCTCTATCGCATGGTTCAGCCCTCAAAGGCGGCACGGCAGACGAATGGCGGTCCTCATGGAGAGCGAGGTCCTGTCGAAGAGGATCAAGGTGAATGCCCGACGCGATCGACGGCTCCAGGATGAGCGAGGCGGGAATGGTGAGAAGAGGGAAGAAAAGAGGGAGAGGGAGGGAGGCAGGTAGAGAAAAGGCGAGCAAGAGGGCACAGAAAAAAAAAAAAGGTGGGGTCAAATAATCCAAGAAGAGAGACAGAAGAGGAGGGTCAAAGGAGGGGAAGGGATCAAATAAAGAATAAAAAATGCAGAAGCAATAAAATCAAAGGAACAACAAATAAATCCAAAGCAGAGATGGAATCATCCAATACGGCGGAGTTGCAGGTGGAGAGGAGCGATTCCGATCTCCTTTCGTTTCCGAACGATAAGAGAGGGAGAACAACTGGCGGGAATAAAAACCACCAGGGAAATTTAATTTGATAATAAGAATAGGAATAAATCTAATAAGCGGATGACATGCAGCGGAGGAAGAGGAAGAGTGAGGGAGGGAGTAAGAAAAGAGAGAGAGATGGACTAGTGGGGATTGGATGCCGTTAGTCGCAGCGGATGCCAACAAATCGACGGGGGGACGTGAGGAGGAAGAAACGAGAGAGGAGGAAGAAGAAGAAGAAGAAGTGAGAACTTCTTGTTCCACCCTAAGAAATCCCCCGTTGGTTGGTTGGCGCAAAACACGTTATTGAACGACGTTCCCGACGAGGAACCGACCAGAGACAGTCTGGACTCTGGATGGGAGGCCTGGCGGTGACTCGAACCGGACGCGTGCAGGCGATTTGGATTTTGATGTGACACCTTTTTCTTCTACAGATCTACCTAGGTATGTACCTGTAGGCCAGTATACATACAGAACATGTGTGTTGTCCGGAGGTATGTACATATCTACGGTGCCGGTCAATAAGTATAGAAAAGAACTATAAGTAAGTATATCCATGGAGAGAAAAAAATATCTCCCTTTCCCCCCACCACCTCAAAAAGAATGTATCAGGATGTTGATAACTGAACGGGTCATTCTTCCCTGGCGTTCGCCTGCAGATCGTCCTCATGCCACGAAAGCGTCGAATGATTTGGACTCGTACAGCGCACTGGCAACCTGCGGACGAGGTACCCCCCGCAGAGCAGACCAGGCCCAGTGGTACCTCTCGTCAAGGTACCGACCAGCCAGCGACGGGACGACGATGAGCTGGCACTGCATGCAGGAAGCCCCTCCGGTGGCCCATCATTTGCTGGCAGACCACCCCCTCTTCTCTCCTGAAGGAGGGAAGCCCGCTTGGCTTGCGTTTCTGTCCCTGGAAAGGGCGAAAGGTAGCCCTCTTTTTTTTTTTTTTTCTCTCTTCCGTCCGAATTTAATCGCCGGCAAAACTCTGTAAGATTTGATTATTTGGAAATGAACGATAGTAAAGAATCATTCATCATCCAGAAAAACAAATAGAAGAAGACCCACTGGCACGTGTTCCTCTGCCACTGACCAGCACGCCCGGGGCTAAACCACTTCGAGAGTAGCGTCATCGTTCCTCAGCTGAAGTGGAACAACGACGACAACAAGAACCGGATGGATACAAAACATCATCATCGAAATCATAATAACAAGCAAAGGACACCCATTTCCATCCAACTGAAGTCATCCGGCAAAGAGTCATGGGGATCCACCGCTCCAAACCCCAGATTGGTCGACCTGGACGACTTGCTGTCCTAGTAGGAGTATGCAGGTTTCATGCCGTTCATGCTCATTTGATGTGGCCCCTTTTCATTTAACCCGCTGATTCTACTTCTACCGTGTACTCTTGGATTTTTATTTTTTTTATTTTTATGTTATTTTTTCATTCTTCTCAAGCAAAAAAACCCCGTTCGGTTTCGCTGCGTTGGACATATCGGCACATCATACAGCCTTCCGGAGTACGGATTAGTCCGGTGGGAGTCTGCAGTCAACGACATATCCTGTCGAGCCACTCTTTTGATTTCATGCAGTCTACGTGCGTCACCCGCTGGGAATCTGCCAACAGCCGGTCGTCATCATGGGGACCATGCAGTTGCTTATAAATATAGCAAACATCAGAAAAGAATACAGGCATGGAATAGCATAATGTATAATGAGGGGAGGAAAGGTCAGGATCAGTAGGTAAAAGAAAGTAAAGGAAAAGAATGAATGAAAAAGAAAAAGGAAATAGTAAATAAATAGTTTTGAAACTTCCTGTGCTGGCAAAGAATAAATCGCTCGCAAGATCTCTTCAACGCCGTAAAACTCCTATCCGGTGATGCGCTGCGACGATGTTTCTCATCGCGATGGTCAAGTCCGGTCTATTTGCAGACCCATTTCTTGTCAGCCTCCTTCTGTCCCACCCGAGTAGCCACGCTGGTCAACGTGTCCTTCAGCGCGTCTTTCGAAACTTTCGGGAAGCTAGTCGTGAGTGTCATTCGTTAGCAACGTTGTCCCCATCCCCGCCTTTCAGCCGTCGTCAGAAAACTCACCGTTTTTTCAGGATTTCTACCAACCCCAGCTTCGAGAGGTCGCTGCCATTGACCACCTGCTTGAACTCCTCCAGTTGTTCCGCCGGAAGTCCCTTCTTGGCCTTGACGGGCGTCGTTGTGGCCAATGCCGCTCCCTCCTGCGTGGGCGCACTGGTGGAGACAGGCCACTTGAGAGTGCGTAGCGTCGACTGTCCCGCTGCACCCGGTTGCGCGGGATCGGCGACCTTGGGTTTGTGCCAGTAGGCTGTGGAGAACGGGTCAATCGGAAAAGTCACAGAGTCCGATATTGTCTCCATCTTGTACACTTGCAGCGACGGGTCCACGCCGTGTTCCTGCCACTGGATTCCCGTACAGACCGGTTCTAGATCTCCCACGATGAGCCGTCTCTTGCCATCTACGGGGTGATCGTCGTCGTCATCGAGGAATCCCTCCATGTCGTCCTCTCCGTCGTCGCTCCCCTCCTCTTCCTCTTCCGAATCCAACTCCTCGCCCTCCTCCGGCTCCTCCCACTCCGCTTCGGAATCGTAGTCATAGTTGGTCTCGGGCAGACCCCGATGGTACGGGTTCCTCATCAACTTTCGTGCGGCGGGCCCGGGCACAGATTTGGTATATGTTCCCTGGTACGGCGGTCGAACGTCTTCACCAAATTTTAGCGATTTCATCTTGATCTGTCGCAGGAAACTCCGCGGTTTCGCGACGGACTCCGAGGTGCCAGACTCCTCGTCTCGATTCTGCATTTGCGAGTGAATATCCCGTACCGACGCGGGCAGCCGGCCAAACCGTCGCTTGTAGGGCATCATCTGAAAGAACTCCGATGGGCGGAACGCCAGAGGATCTTTCGAGCCCTCTGAACCCAGTTTCAAGAAGCCGTCAACCTTATTCCTCATCAACCCAAGCGCTTGAGAATCCCGTTGGAACCTATGCGGAGGCGCAACCGTCGTATGGGACTGCAGGAAGAAGTCGGGGAATACGCGTTGGTAGTCATTGACCACCGATTCGGCGGTCTGAGCGGAATCAAGTGAATGGCCATCCCCGGCGGACTTTTTAGGTGACGCTATGGGATTGGACGCAGCGTTGTGTGTAGAAGTCGGTTTCGCAAAGAAAGCATTCAGCTTCGGTTGAGCCTACACAAGTCAGCACCCACCTGGCCCTTCATCCTGCCGTATAGCCTCGCCGTAGACCATCATAATAGTGAACCAAAAGGGAAGGGGGAAGGAGAAAAAAAGAACATACCCTCTCCTTTTTCAACTTCTCCTCTTCCTTCTTGCGTTTCTCCTCCTCCTTAGCCGCCTCTTTCTTCCGCTTCTCTTCCTCCTTCACGGCCTTCTCTTCCTCCTTGGCCTTCCGCTTCTCTTCCTTTCGCTTCCGCTCCTCCTCGCGCTCGGCATCCCGCTTCTTCTTCTCCTCTTCCTTCACCCGCTTCTCTTCCTCCCGTTTCGCCTTCTCCTCTTGCTTTTGGCGCTCCTTAGCTTCCTTTTCTTGTTGCTTAGCCTCTTTCTCTTGTTGCTTCGCTTCTTTTTCCTGCTGTTTCGCCTCCTTACTCCCTGGCGATAACTTCCGCTTCTTAGCCGCCGGTGTCCCAGGCTCGCCCGTCGCGTCCGTGTCCGACTGCTTATGCTGCTCCTCGGTATTCGTTACTAATACTGATACTGTCGGTGTCGATGTCGACGTCGTCGTCGTCGTCGTCGCGGCTGTGGTTGCCGTCGCAGGTGCAGTTACAGTTGTAGACTCAACATCCCCCCCAGCGGCAGCGGCGGTGGTGGTCAAAGGAGCCGTGTTCTCCTGATTCTCGAGATCGTGGGGGTTCGGAGGCATCATTTTCTCGTCTGGGTTGTTGCTTGATCGAGAATCGTCCATGTCTTGGATGGAGCGCTTGCGGATACTTAGGGGGGATGCGGAGGCAGGAGAAGCAGAGACGCGGTGTGGCGATTGAGACTGTTGCTGCTGCTGCGGAGGATGAGAAGGAGGAGGAAGAGGCGAGAGATTCAGATTCGAATTGGCGTCGACTGATACTTCCATTGTTGTTTGTTGCTGGTGCTGTTGCTGGTGGGAATCTGATGTGTGTGTCAAGTCAAGTCAAGGGAGGGGAGCGTATAACTGTAATGATGTATGTATAATGCAAATCCCACAAAAGAACATACAATCTCAAGACATGTGAAATATGACTCCGGAATGAGAATGAAATTGAAGAAAGGTATGGGTCTGTTTCGCCAGTCCCTAGGAGAGAGTGCGTGCCTGTGTGGTGGGCCGAGTTGTCATTTGATGCTTGCTGGCCAAGTGGTTGGAACGCGTTAATTGGATTTGCCGTCGCGATTCCCGTCGCGTTGGCGGGCACGTGGTGATTATGTAAGCGGAACCTGACTCGGGAGCCGGCAGGCTGCCGTGAGGGTTGGACCGGTTCCTGGGAGACCCGGGAGACAGCATACGGACACATACTCGAGATAGACAAAGCAAAACAAATAGACCGGAATTGTGAATTGTCTCTGAATAGATTCTCAGATTTGAAGAGAGTCAAGTAGGCTCTTTTGTTCACATGGATGGTCTACACTCTACGCTATCGGCCCAATGCGCCGTCCGGACGCAGTAGAACGACCTACGCCAATCCTGTCCACTGTTGATATGTACACTTCAGATTATTATTACTAGCTGTTCATAAATCCATTAAATAACACAACACCAAGAACAGTGCATGCAAACACAGTGATACATAACCCAATGCATCATCAGAAGCACAAGCGCCAATAACATGCTGTGAGGGGAATAAAATGAGCAAGTACAATGCAGTCAGGCATTCAATGCACCAACAGGCCAGGATCCAGCGTCCAGTTCGAAGGACTGGCTGAAAAAGAAGACCGACATTGAGAGAAAAGAAAACACAAAAAGAAGATGGATGGGAATGGGAAAGCCACACATGGGTAGCGACAGTAGAAGAAATGAAAAAGAAAGACACGAGTAAACACAAATGGAGACTCCTCATCTACATGGACAAGTCGACCTGGGTATTCTGATCCGTTGTTCAAAAGTCCAATCAACAACAATGCTGTATAATGCAAAGTATGCATGGCGAGCGCTCTAATCACTCAAATCCGGATTCGCGACGAAAAGACGGACGTTGGTCATCGATGTCGTTCGGTCGTCCACACTGCCGCGGCGTCTCAGCTCGTCCGCCTTCTTGGCTTTTTCGGCGGCGGCGGTGGCTGCACTGGGCGCGGCCATGTCGCCGACGCTGCCGAAATTGTCCTCCTGTTCGCTGGTGCGACTGTGGGTGGTAGCGGCGTCGTCCTTGACAGAAGCGGCGTCCTTCTCTTCCTCCCGACGCTCGGCAGGAGGGTGTTCCGACACTCCCGGTAGATCGGACTTGTCGCCGGGCGGGGTCACGTTGCTTCCCATCGTGCCCTGGGGCGTGCGCTGGTAGCCGCTGGGATAACGGTGGGCGCTGCCCACGGAGCTGCGACCGCTGCCGGTGCGACGGTACGGGAAGCCGTTGTCACTGCGGGAATCTTCTTCGGCATCGCCTACTTCGTTGGCACTGAGCCGCACGGGAACGGTGGCGCCGACCAGCGTCGACGGGGAGAAATCCGTGGTTCCCTTGGTGCCGTGCTTGTTTTTGTTGCTGGCGAGCGTGCCACTCCGTCCGGCGCCTGCGCCGTGGACCTCGAGGTACGCTCTCTTCTTGTCGACCAGCTTCTGGGCTCGGATCCGGGGATCCTCGGGCTGCGCTCGATCACACCAGACCGTGGCTTTCTGTCTTCGCATCAAGGCTACGTATCCCAGCTGGGCGTTGGCGGAGCGGGAAGAAGTGCTCCGGCGAATATCCGAGGCTGCCGCGCCAGTAGCGTTG
Organism: Aspergillus melleus; assembly: GCF_016097325.1. Classification (NCBI taxonomy): domain Eukaryota; kingdom Fungi; phylum Ascomycota; class Eurotiomycetes; order Eurotiales; family Aspergillaceae; genus Aspergillus; species Aspergillus melleus. The sequence continues at coordinate 435,528 of NW_025763377.1, forward strand.
CCGGTAGAGCTTGTGGAGGTGGTCGCACTGGAGAGGCGTCTCGCAGGGATGTAGTTGGGAGGAGTGGTCATGGTGTGATGGGGCGAGGGGCCGCCGGAATAGGGTTGTTGGTGCTGGTGAGCGACGTAGGGCAGCACGTGCGAGGATGAGGTTCGACTGCGACTATGAGCGAGAGAGGCGGCCGACGGGTGGGGGGCGAGTTGGTGGTGGTGGTGTCCGTCGTAGGACTGAAACGAATGGCCCGAACGCACTCCCGGGACCGGCTTCCGCACGGGTGGGGGCTGGTGAAGTCGATAATCGGTCATGCTGGGCTGCTGCAACTGTACGCCAGCCATGTAGACTTTGAATCCGACGTTGTCGTCTGTCGTCTGTTCAAGAGGGAGAGATGAATTGCAAGACAACACCGAGTGTCTCGAGGGTTGGTGGAAAAGCAGTTCGTGTAGCGATAAGCCGAGTCGGCCCCCTCTGTTGAATGGGATGATGTGGTTAAATGGAACAATCAACACCCGGTCCTCGTCATACGGTGCAAACAAATGGAATGAAACAAGGAACAAAGTGACCCCCAACAAAATCCGATCAGATCAAACCAAGTTCGGCGCGCGGTAAAGAATAAAATGGAGTTGAATCTGCACAAAGATGGTAGAAATAGACAAGAAACGTCGAGTCTTTGGTCAAGCGGCCTGGTAGGCGATTCGCAGACCGCAAGCGCCCAGGGGGTGGAAGGGAAGAGCGAAAGAAAGGACGAGAAAATGAGGTCGTAGCGGTAATGGCGGACACACACGAGGCCAGGCAGCGGGTACCCAAATTGACCAAGTCACGCCTGCAGGAGAGCGAGGAGAAGAAGTAACGGAGGGACAATGGCGGAATTTGCAAGACGGGCTCTCAGTCCGGCGTGTCCGAATGACTGGAGGGATGGAAGAGAGGAGATTGTTTATAACGAGAAAAAAGAGGGGAAGAAAGAACCAAAAGAACCGGAGGAGTCGGTACCGAATACGTTGTATGTTACCGTTGCCATACCCAGGACGGGGTGCACCGCCACGGTCACGTCTCCGTACTTACGGGGTACAGTTCCTACCTACGGTAACCTACCTCATACCTCATCGGTACTCCGTGGTTACTCTGAGACATACCAAAATGGAGTCATGCTGCGCCACTTACCCACGTGGGTGGCCGTACCCAATACGGTACGAGTATTGTCAATAAAGCCACCCCCCCCGCAAGGTCACCGGACGGTACCTTCCCTTGTGTGGTAAAACGCTAGGAACAGGAGGTACCGGTACCGGTCATTAATCCCATCGCCGTAAAAATCTCTTCCGATCGCAAAGTCGCAACGTCCACAACTCATGACGTCGATTGACTCCACCCGATGAAACATCCGGATGAGACGGGATTGCTCTGTCTTGTGCAATCATGACATCTTGCTCCTTGATCATCTCCTCATCTCCTCTTCTCTGAGTTCGGACAGACAAAGAGATTTGGCTCGGGCCTCTACAGAGTACGAGGGACAGCTCCTCCCTTTCGTATGGCCTGCGTAAGTCTACTCCGGAGTAAGCGGATCAGGTCGCTAGTCGCAACTTCCAAGGTCGATTATTGACAGATAGTCAGTTACCTGACTAGTGCCTGGCCGATCACCTTGATATCGACGGATACTAACGCTATCCATCGCCTGACATTGGCAGAAGCAACGGGTAGGGCCCCCCCGTGGCCTTACAGCACCGCCGTGGCATTGCTGGAGGGTTGCAGTCAGCGACTCAGGGAGTCAGGTACCGATGTACTCCCTATTCCAACATCCCCACTGTGTGTACAATAATGCGACCTCGAAGTCACCCACCGAAGCTGAACGGCATCACAACGATCCAGTGAGCAATGTCGTTTAATGCTGATTCCCCACTTCGGCTTCAACTAAAACATCAGCCGGCCAATGACGCACAGCCAGGGCCTCCGGATCAGCCAGCCACGCTGCTAGAGCCTTACGGACTCGTGGTCGAAGGAGGACTAACAGTCTTAACTCTCAAGTGCACTAGTACGAAGGATGATGGTTCATAACGGCCGGTGGTCCGTTCCCTCCGCAAGATACCATAAGTTATGGACATATGGGATTCAGGAGAGCGCCCGGCCACCCGACAACCAACATTTCAGCATCGGGCCATCGGGTTTATTTATGGTTACATTGACCGTCGGGTGCTCTGTGCCTGCCATGGCCCAACCCTGCCCCTCCGTCCTAGCCTCCTAGGTGTAGAATTGACTATATAGGTAGCTAGTGGTCCTCGCCTTGGAAAACTTGCTTTTCGCCCCCATTGCATGGATAGGAGTCTCTCTCTGTTTCGCTGCCTTTCTTCTGCACTTTCTAGCTCCTGAGCACTCTGCCTACATAAGTACCGTAGTCGCTACCTACCTACTTTCGTAACTAGTACTCTGTAACTAACCCTAAAAGGACGAGGTACCTTCAAATACTTCCATCTCCCTGCACATGGGTTATAATGCTCTGCGTACCATCAAAGTACCTCCCGGCCAGACGGACGCGGATTGGCTGGCCAGACCCACCTTGGCTGACACATCCGTGGATGGATTCATCGCCGACGGGAAGCTTCAACCTTCTCTTCTGCTAAGGCATCGGAGAGAAGTCACTAAACTTCGAGGAACTGAAGTATTGTCCACCCAGCATGCCGGTCAACGCAGACCCCTCTTAAACCTCGAGCCGCTTATCATCAATCATGCACCATGAGCAAGCGTTCCTACGGAGAGTCATTATCCCAAGGTGGCTCTCAGCCGCCAGAGCATATCGATAACAATCATATGCTGGCCATCAACGACCTTTTGTCCCCCGATCAGGAGCAACAATCGGCCTCGTCATCAAAGAAACCCCGTAATTTCATCGCCACTGTGGTATGTCTCCGAAAACCATTGGAGGTTGCCCCGTATCTACCTGGCTAACGTCATGGATAGGCTTGTGAAACATGTCGACTCAAAAAGACCCGATGCGACGAATCCAGACCAAAATGTGGCCTGTGCAAAGCTCTTGGTCTGGAGTGCGTCTACAATGAACGGAAATCCTCCAAGTATGAAGCCATAGTTTCTATCCGCCCGCGTCCCACTCCGGTATGCTAGACTAACCGCCAATGTAGACGAGATCATTCCCTGAGCTTGATTATGAGCACTCTCCATCGGCTGGAGACCAAGCTTGAAAGTCTCCCTTTAACAATATGCCATGACCTCCAGTCCCTCCAGGGACAGATGCTCCGCGCCCTTGAGGATCCTGCCGAGATGGCAACCCCAGGACGCGCGAACCCAGCCGTCAACAAGCAAGCGTCGCTGGTGCATTCTGTATCGCAGAACCTCACTCCCGATGCTGGAGAGCCCGATGACTTTGAATTCGATGAGCGTGCAAATGCGACCAATCCGACGGGTCAGGTTTCGATCTCTTTTAGCCAACACGGGGTCATCCTATGGCCCGGAGCCCGGGAAACTCTGCCAACGAGACTTCTCGAGGCCCATGAACGGTTGGGGAAAAACTATGTGATCGATACGGAAATGAAGAGGCCCCAGCTCCCCATGTACATCTCCCCGTTTCCGCCACAGGCCGGGAATGACTGGCTGGAGGCGCTTCCCCTCGCCATGGTCAAAGGTCTTTCCGATGCTTTTTTCTCAACCTTTAACCCGTTCACCCCCATCATGGACAAGAATTTCTACTTCGCACTTACGGTTGGAGCTGCGATCGAGGATGGCTTTGGCTATACAATGGAGAGCTGCTTAGTTCTCAACGTCATGGCCCTGGGATGTCTCGCCGTTCAGGCCCATAGAGAAGGCAACTATCCGTTGCCTGGCACTCGGAGTGGTCAATTCGACCCCCCGGAGTGGTTGGATGTGATTTACGAGGATCCGCCGGGACTGCGTTTCTTTAACGAAGCTCGCCGCCGTATCGGGTTTTTGATGTGCAATAATGATCTCCAAAGCTGCCAGTTTTATCTTTTATCATCGTACGTCACCCTATACTACTCGCGCACCTACACCGCTTGCTAATTGAGGCGCAGTGTTTACTACAGTCAGATACTTCGAGTTATGGATTCGTGGGCTATGCTTCACCGCGCGGCTACTTGCTGCCTATCAATGTTGACCAAGTAAGTCTGCCTCCTTTGGAAATCCTCTGGTTACCACCTGACACTCCGAAGCCACGATGTCAATTTCAACGAATGGGAGGGCGACATGAAGTCGCGCGTCTACTGGAACTGCGTGATGAACGAGACCATTCTCGTGCAAGAATTGCATCTTCCCCCAAGCGGACTGGCTCGACTCGAGGAATTCGTACCGATTCCAAAATTCATCGGTTTTGCAACTGTTGGCCTCGGTCCTTCCAGGGCCTCTTCCACGGATGAGATCGACGATTCTTTTTTCCAATATCACTTCCTCGCGCAGGTCGCTCATCGTATCATCCTAACCCGTATCCGGCATTCCTTATACTTCTACTGTAAGTTCCTGCTCGCATTCGTATGCCTCGATCCGGATCTAACAGGATTGTTTTCCAGCCGACTCGGGAACATTCCCACTGCCTGCGATCAACGCAGAGCTTCATCACCAACTGGATCAATGGCGCCTCAATCTGCCGCCGGCGCTTCAGTTCTCCGACACTCTTCCAACTACGCCGGCGGCTGACACGCCGGCTGCCCCGTCTCCATCCCCGATATCGCCCCTTCCCCTCGACCCCAACCGTCCTCTATCGCCGGCAGTCGCCGTGTCGGAGGCCATGCTCCGCGGCCGATACAAGATCGCCAAATTTCACATCGGTCGTCCATACCTATACAAAGCGCTCCGCATCCCGGGCTCGCTCTCGGACGAAGACCTCGACCAGATGCGCAGCGGCCTCCGCAACGCCATGGACTGGCCCGTTGTCGGGGGTATCTTCCGAGCGATGAAGAGCTGTATCCCGATCAAATTCGCCTTTTGCTCTCAGTAAGTTCTCTTCCACCCCCTTCCCCAATGTAAACAACGACCCCCTCCATCCACACAAGCCCCGACCAACAATAGTCACATCCTCTACCCTCTCTTTCGTTTGTTCTAATCATTAACCACAGATTCTTCGGCCAAATCCTCCTCTTCTACTGCATCTCTCACTCCCCTGACCCTCGCCTTCGAAGCACCCTCCCTACCGGCTGGGAACGATGGAACCACGAAATGTTGCGTTTCCTGGAAGACTGCGCGCCTTATAGTCCGGCTGTTGCGAAAGATTTGGAACTTTTGCGACTGTTGTGATGGGGGTTGGCTTTTTGTCTGGGCTGGCCTTGCCTTACTTACTTTTCCTGACGTGACCTAACCGAACCTATCTCTTTCTGTTTGAGAATCGGTTGGACTGGACTCGATTAGTCTCTGCCTGGTTGGTTGCACTGCTCAATTAACTGATAATCACCTCTACCTTTGCTTTCCATTGTTTCCTCTGTCCATGTCCGAATAATGGATGAAAATCTGGATGAAAATCGACGTTGTATGTATGATAGATAGGATCTCTGCTATGAATGATTAATGTAATGTACCCTACAGTATATATCTCCACTCACTAATAAAGTCCCCTCCCCAAACGAAAACAGAAATTCCGTGAACAAGGAAAACAGAAAGGAGCCTCGGAGTTTAGATAGTATCGATTAATCATACGACCGGATTATATACACCTTCGTGTCATAGTCATGGGTCATGGCCATAGCCACTAGTCACGGCCTAGTCACAGCGGAAGTCATGACACAGACATGTTCAAATCTAAAAGTAGAGAAAGTACTTGTCCCGATGGAGGAAGGTTCAAAGTGTGCATGGAACAAGGATGATTGGGATTGCGAGGCAACAGAAACTAAAACCGCTAAAAAAGATAGCAAAGGAGCAAAGCACAACCGGATGAGATTACCCATTGTACTTTACTATGTGTATGGTATATTGGTTTCTCAAACGCCACCCTAGGGTCCATTTCTTACAAAGCCCATTCGTCGGCTCTATCTGATTCCGTGATGAATGGCTTCTCGATCTGTTTGATGGCGTGGTCACCACAGAGGATACTGTTGAATATGAGGTTAGTTTCTGGCGTTCTCGGAGATAGATAGGGGTGGGATGGCAGGGGTAGTGGTCGTGACGTTCACGAGGAAAGACGAAAAGAGGATATGTAAGAGATAAGACTTACCAAGCTTCCGCGATCAACCCATCTAGTTCTCGTACGATCTCCTCCCGTCGAGTAGAGCCAATGTCACCCTTGTTCAGCTGCGCCTGCAGGTCACGGATGTATTTCTTCTTTCCGCCCGCCCCCTCGAGGACCTCCTTGCCGAGACAGTCGCTGTGGAAGGCATGTTGGCAGGGGAAGACGAAGAACTGCCGGCTGAGAACAGGCAGGGAGCAGAGCCAGCACTTCTCGCCGGGCTCGACAATGGCGTACCGCGTGTCCAGACCCGAGATCTCGTTTCGGATCTGTCGTGCGGTCTGCGCGGAATTGTCCATCTCCTGGCGCAGCGCGTCAATGTGCCGTGAGTAATCCTCGAGGGCACTGCAGATCTCGTCCTTGAAGTCGTCGATGACGACGAAGTCTGGGAAGAAGGGGATGAGGTCCTCAATTCGCAGGAGCTCGCATCGACGCAGGAATTCGATGGCGTCTTTGATGCCGGTGCCTGGGTGTTGGATCTTTTTCTCCGCCACGAGGAGCCACAGTTTCTTTCGGAGTTTGTCATTGCCCTCGGGTCGGTCGGCAATGATAGCTGCCAATTCAATATCATCATGCTGTAGAGCCAGCTCCACCGCCTGGAGATACTGTCCCATGGCACTGTAGATGTGAATGCATGACTGCACACGCTCGTGATGAATGCAAAGGCGGAGCGCGAAGTCAGCATCATACGGGGGTGGTGATGATGGTTGCGATTGCAGGTAGGTTAGAAGCCCAGCTTCAGAGGTGGAGTTGCTCGAGGCGTGAATCGATATGAGGGTGTTGTGTACTGCAGCCGAGGGTCGGGGATGATTAACGATGATAAAGTTCAAATACCGGACGGCCTGGTTCTGACTAAGAGCAACATTTACCGTCTTGTTGTAGTTCAGCAAGGCGGGTATGAGGCGTTCAGGTTCAAGATTAGTCTGTCGCATGAGTATGTCGACTAATCCCGTGGCAGCGTGGGTCATCAGCACGCTGCTATACTTGTAAAAGACGTCGGGATCACTCTGTCTTTGGAGAACATTGAGCGCCTCCGACCACTTCTCCCGCTGAATCCAATACGAAAGAACGTAGTTGTGATCGTTAACGGCCGTGGCAAAGAAAAGCAATTCCTCCTCTCGACCATGACTGCTTATGATGTCGTAGACGGTCTTCTTGTCCAGATCAAGTTTATATTTGGTCACAAATTCGTGGAACTCGGCGCGAACATCATCGAGGTTGGACCTGATTTCTTCGGTGCTTGTCCCCTCGGCCAGCTCCGCTCTGGTGGCTAGGTTATCATCAAGGGCGTTCAGTTTAGACATGAACACTTCCACTAGCCAGCTTGCAACCATGATCCGTTGCATGGACGACGACTTCTTGTACGTCGCTAATTGGGAAAGAAGATACTTTCGCAGAGCATCGTGTTCTCCTCGGTTGATCAGGGTCAAGCAAACCTCCTCGAAACCCTTGCTACTTTTGCCCCAAACCTTTGCTGCCTCGAGATAACGTCCCTTGGTCGCAAGGAAATCGCCCGAGGCGGTAGAAACGGCATCCTTCTGAGCGCTGGTTCGAGCGTGCTGAAGAGCCTGGTCGTACATTTGCTTCTGCAGGAAGATCTTCCAAACGTCCCTATCTTCATCTTCAACCACGACCTCGAAGATTTCTTGAGTGGTAAAAAGCCAATATGTATGCTGCATCGAGTCGGTCAGAAGACCGAGGGTGCTTTGTCGAGGTTCGAGTACTGCCTGGTCATAGACAATTTCATCGTTCATGCGGTTGACAGCAACAACCCTTCCTTCGACAAGCGCCAGAATGTGCCATTGCGAGAGAGTTAAGGCAGATATAGGGTCCTGGATGAGTTTCCTGCCTCCCCGTGCTGATTCGCTAGCCGGGAAGACCGATCGCGAAAGCATACTTGACTTCTCGAACGGCTGATTGATCTGATCTGACGCATACGGTAGCTGGCCATGATAGATCCCTTGCGAGCTGAGCCATGCAAACTCCTTGTCCAGATTCGAATCCGCAGTCGGCCCGTCAGGCATAGACGGGGAAATGGCCAATGCTGACGGCGCCGCGCCGGACGGTTTCTGAATCTCATGGATCACCGGTGTTTCCCGTTGGAAGAGATCGGCGTAAATTGAGCTACCCCCTTCTCTTCCACTCCGCCCCGTACGGCCAACGAAATAAGTAAGCCGACTATGAGTTCCAAGCAGCACCCGTCGCAGGTCAGGCTTGGTCGGGACCAGCTCCGCCCAGACTCCTGTTACCGGCGAAGCTTCCGGCACCTTGTAGACCACGCTCACGTGTCTCTCCTCGCGGCGATAGAATTCCGTGGACGGTTCAATGTAGACTTCATATACAGTGCCATCAGTGGTTCCCAGGAGGATCTCCCTCGTCGAAGCCGTTGGTACCGAAGGGTTCCAAGCGATACTCTCGATCGAAACACCCTTCAGTCGCGACAGCGGTTTCGGTTGCCGGGATTGCGTGTGGAGGTAGTAGTTCTCGCCCAAGGTGGTTGTGATAATTAGATGCGATGCGGAAGGGTCCATAAACATGCGTCGGATCACCCCCGTCTCCGACGACTTCTTCGGGAGGTCGATGTCTAAGAGCAGCCTGATTAGTATCGCAACGAACCCCCAGTCTGCAAACCCATTGGGATAACCATACCATCTATGTCCTCGGGTGTGTCCAAGTCGATGCGAAGGATACGACCCGTTGACAGGGCCAGAACAAGCACATTGTTGGCGACCTGCGCAGCAACGAAGTCCGCAGCTAGCGGGAACTGGAGCTGGACACGTCGGACATCGAACATGGAGAGAGAGGCGTCGGGGGAATCAGCCAGATTGCCGGGAGCGACATAACCACTGGATGCATCCAGCGCCATGATGCGCCAATTAGTTCGGTGAGTCTTATATCATAGCGGGAATCCCCGAAGAAGCGTGGGATGTTGGAGTGAGAGGAGGAGGAGCTGCGGTGCTTCGCGATGGTGACGATTGGCCGCCGCTTTAAGGCGGAGCCGGAGCTGTGGGTGCCTGATGCCTTGATGCCTTAGGTATCCACATCCGTTTTCTACTATCAACTATACTGTCCCAGCGTCCACTGTCCATCGGCTTGATCATGCTTGTCTACGGAGTACGGTGCACATGTCCGGTAAGAGACTCACAGTACATGAAGCCTATCAAACATGCCCTTTCCATCTATGTCTATCTCAGGCCGTCATGATCTAATACCCCTCCTCAAACGCCATCCTAAGTAATCAACAACACATTAAGAGGCATGAAAACCGACCAGGAAAAAGAAATACAAACAAGAACCACGCCTTGCATCACTCGTGCCAAGAATGGCTGGGTATCAAGCATTTCTCGCTGCAGATTTGCAATCACATAACCACACACTCTCGTTCCAGCTTTCGTCCGATCCTCTCCCGTGGCTTCTCCTTGGATTTCTCTCGCTGCTTGCCTGTGTCCCTTGACGACCGCCATGAGGATCTTTCTTTGACTTCACCTCCACCGGGTCCCGACTTTTCCCCGAGATGAGCAGTCGAGTCGTTTCCGCCGGGCAGTTCGTCGTCCCCTTCAAGTGAGAACCCGTCATTGCTGATCTTATCCCTGCTGAGCCGCCCAGTGAACCGAGAAAAGGTAGCGCTAATCCTGTTTTCACTGGTTTGGCTTCCGGCGCGGCTACCAGGGTTACTTTTGGTCGGTTTTGAGCCACGTCGAGAGAATGTGTTGGAGTTCCTTCTACCATCGTCGTCTCTAGGGCCGAGTTGCGGTGAACTAGACGAAGCGGTGTAGACTGACAATCCCCCGGTTTGATTCGCGGGGTCCGAAAACGCTATGCTTTGCTTTCTCTCATTCAGGTCCAGCGGTGCGTTCTCCGCATTATCGGGGCCGGTGATTTCAAAACTCGGCCGGTGCCGATGAAATGTCTCGGGACGATCACTATCACGGCCATCCGCAGGCGATAGATTCAGATTCTGCATGACCGCAGGGTCCATGTCCTGGATTTCCTCGGACAATTCCTCAGAAGAAACCTTACTGGGGAAGTTGGCCACCGCCGCATCCTCATCGACAGGCAGGATCTGATAGAACAGCAGATAAGGCGATTCGTGCTTCAAGGCTTGTTCAATGTCAACCAGAGTAACACGTTCCTTGGCCAGATCGTCGAAGCGCATCCAATACCGCGGAGCGTTTGAAGCATTCTCTTCGGCCCCGTGGGAGCTGGCCGGAGCTGCACCAGCACTAGTGCCCCGAACAATAGCGATGTAATGTCCTGAGTCGACCGAAGTACCCCGGTGGCAAACTATCGCTTGCAAGGATAGTTTAAAGCTTCCATAGATCGGGCCTTCTGCGTCCATGCTGTCGTCCTGAATAAAATGAGGTAGCCCAATCTCCGTTGGAATATCGACAAAGGTATCGAGTCGGATTGCTTTCCCACTGGGTAGCATAGAGTAGCGCTTCAGGCACATGCCAAGGATTGGTCGCTTCGAGGAAAAGTGCGCTGCGACCTGCGCATCGTTGGTGGGTGTGTTATCAGTGTACCACGCTGTATAGGAAGTTAGAACCCGAACTCAAGTGTGCAAGAACAATGCGCCTCACGAATTAGACTGAAAAATTGCCATGCAGGCATCATGACTTCTTTTCTGTACGAGCCTCTTCTCTGTGACGTAATAGCGCCCAGGTCGTCTGCTTTTTCATCTTCTGGGTCCGGAATAAACCGTTGCTGTACGATGCTGCTTCGTCGAGGCATTTGAGGGTTTGCGTTACCCGTCTCTGTCACCGACGAGATTGGATTCCCGCTATCGAGTCGCACGGGAGATGACACAGTTGGTGAGGCAGCCGGTGAGGGGGAGACTTCCACGGTTTCGACATGCGTCGTGAAACCCTTGGCCATAGAATCGACTGACTTCGTGGAGCTCACCGTGTTGCGTCGTTCTAGGTGGCGCTTCACTTCAATCCTGTTGTTGAAGTATGATTCCAGGCAGTCCTCCAGTGTCACTGTTTTCCCCTCCTCCGGTTCCGGGATTGCCACTTCCAGCAATCTTTCGTTGACGAATTTGTGATCACCGCTGACATCCTCTTTCCCAGTGTGATAGATATCCATCTTCAAAGTAAGGAGTGGCAATTCTAGCTTTTCTGTGATGAAGGTAAATGCCTCCGAGGCATCCTGCTGACGGAGTTTGGCCGCATCTTCCCAGCCACATTCAGCAAGTGCATCCTGTAAGTGTTTTGTCTAAAGACGGATAAGCATTGATTTTTTTTTTAAAAAAAAAAAAAAAAGACAAAAGAAGATGGGGCTACATACAAGGTCCGTCGTGATCAGCTTTCCCGAGCGCAACATGTTGACCCAAAGTCTCAATAGTATGGCAAGTTTTCGACGAGGCTCATCACTGAAGGACTTGTAAAGAATTGCCTCAAAGCAATCTAAACGTGCAAACATGGCGAAAAGCAGTGCATCCAGGTAGCAAGTGACATTCTCTCGGTTCTCTGCTCCCAGGAGTTTCGTGCGCGGGGTATAGTCTCGTAATATGCCTTCGATTGAATCTTCGAGGAGCAAGAGCAACTCAAAGGCCTTATCCACATCTCCTTGCGCGTGGGGTGACTGTATTGCGTAAACTAGATGGTCCTCTTTGAGGTTCGTTATTCCGAGTTGAGAGATGCGGCGTTCAAGTGATTTGACCTGCTTGCCCGATAGGGAACTGATTAGTCCAGAAGCCCAAGTGGGTGTGCTTGTCCGCCGTTTACCTTCTTCTGTTCTTCACTAGCATCATCGGAGGAGCGATCTGACGAGAAGAATCCACGGAAATGAGGGCGCGAGAGTACATTCGAGGACTAATAGCCAGCCAGAGAGAAGTCAGCAGTTGCAAGAGTCTTCACGTGGGTCAGATTCTACCTCTTCCTTGATGTGTTTGCCATGTCTGCTATATCGCTCGCGCCTTGTGAGGAACCTATGTATACCACTCATTTTATAAAGCAAAGTGTCCGTAGCCAGATGGTTTCTTCAATGTAGTAGAAAAATGTTTCTGAGTGGGTCGATCTGGAGATGAGTCGGCATGGGCGCAATATAAACTAGCTCAGGCCCCAGAATTCCCATGGAGCGCACGAAGAAGTTACTGTGGGGGTGGCGACCATATCAGGTGTCTTTTGTGTCAACTGTTCTGATCCTTTTCTTTCAGTGTTAAGTCGTGGATTAGCAAATCCACTTGTGTGCTAGGCACCAGCTGAGAACTCCCAGTGACATCACATTTGGTGGCATAGGAGTCCTAGTTCAATGAGAGATGAGACTTCAAGGTCCAGATCACGGGCTTGTGGCATAGACAGTACGATGAGGATTGTGCGAAAGCCTCATCAGAAGACCAGGGCACCAGATCGACGGTCTTGGAGCGCAGACGTCCAGCAGCAGCTTCGCTGTCTTTGTGGCGGGGAGGATGATTGAAGCTGATCACATGTGGAGCTTCCCGCCGCTGCGGAGCTGGGTTGGCTGCCTGATATTGATGCCAGATTTATCAGGCCATCAGTTCGCGGTCCCACGTGATGCCGTCCCGGAAGAAGTCGAGGTTGTTCTTGTCGCCGATCCGCGAAACAATTTTTGGACGGGCTTCAGGTTCGATTCAACTTGCAGCGACCACCCTTCCTGTCGAGCTCAATGGCTGCCAGTGAACCCTCCAGATACCTGGCAAGGTCATTGCCTCGGGCTTTTGCCCCATCGGCCATCCCCAAGGGCTTTTGCTTTCGCCGCAATGTCTCCGATCAAGCGTCCTCCAAGGCACCGGTCGAAATCAACGACGTCGAGTCAGCTGGCTCCCTAACTAGCACTACTGTGCCGGAGGATGTCGTGAAGACCTTTGATCCCATCGCTAAATCCAAGGGCCGCAAGAAGCAGCTGCCGCGGAGTCGGTACGTTCACTGCACCTTTGCAGAAATCGAATTTCTTCTCAAACTTGATCCCCGGTCTCTAATGAACGTCCAGTTACCAATTCCGTTCGCCGAAATATGATCGTGGTCCCCTCCATCCTCACCGACCTCCGCCTCCCTCTGATCCCTCTTCCCGTCTCTTCGTTCCTGGCCCGTTCACCCTGCCCAGAGTCGAGCAGACCTACCAATCCACCGTCGCCTCGGACATCCTCGCCCTCTGCTATGTACATACTCCTCCCGGCTTCAAGCCGCCACCGAAATCCCCCCGTCTTCGCTCGTGGGACGACAGCTCGCCTTACCACAAGAACCGACAACTGCGCGGACCCCGTGGCGGTGATGTCCTGCGCCTCCTTCGCAAACCCATCACTTTCAACAACGTCCCGGAGCTAGAGCGCATCACCATCCACAGTTACGTCAAGGGCGCGGCCCAGGAGAACTCGTCGTGGATCCACGTCGCCGGTATGGCCGTCCAGGCCATCTCGAACGTGCGGGTTTCGACATTCAAGTCCAAGACCAGCGTTGCTACCTGGGGTATCGCTCCTGGCAGAGACACGGTTGCCGTCAAGGCCGAGCTGCGTGGCGAGAACATGCTCCACTTCTTCTCCAAACTGGTGGACGTCGTGTTGCCCAAGATCAAGGATTGGGAGGGTGTCAAGGGCACCAGCGGTGACAGCAGTGGAAACATCACCTTCGGTCTGGATCCCGAGAGCGTGGCTCTTTTCCCGGAGATTGAGGTTAACTATGACATGTAAGCCTATTTTTTGCCTGTGTGTTTTTGCGTTGGGTGAATATTGGTGACTAATTCTTGTCCTTGAACAGGTACCCCCCTAAGCTGATTCCTGGTGCTCACATCACCATCCACACAAGCGCCAAGACCGACAAGGATGCCCGTCTTCTCCTCAGCGCCATGGGCGTGCCGTTCTACGGAAAGTTGGTTGATTAGATGTTTGAATTGGAGGAGGGCTCTGGATGCCATTGCCTAGTTGATGCTGGATCTGTAACATGGAAGCTTTTGCGGCATTTTGAAATCTTGTAAATTATCTATATATTGTTTTTATCGACGTTTTCTTACTGCACGAGCTTTTCCTAATCTGGTTCGTTAGATATAGAATTCATAATGCATGTTGAATTGTTCCGATGCTTGGAGGGTTCAAATATTTGTTTCAGTGAGAATTCCGTCCTAGGTTCCTATAGATCCACATGAACTGTGATATTTACACAATCCACACACCATCATCCAAAACGCCATACACCTGTAGTATCGAAGCTTGAGTCGAGCCCACTCGTCGAGGCAATCGCTTGGTGACGACTAGGTGATCACCAAGCTGTTTATTGAACTATAACATAAGTATCAGAAACCCAATACTTAACCATTCATCAAATAATTATAACCACTTTCTTACCTGTATCCTAGTCACCAGTTTCCTTCTGTTGGTTAACCTGCATTCACCAAGCCTTTTGACACCAACGTAGCGTATCTACGGGGGCTGTACGGGTGTACCGAACTGTCTTGCGTCTTTATCTTCCGGCTGGATATTCCTCCTTGATCGTCGGATACGAGGTTTGTACTTGCCTCGAACCGCCTCGACAGTCCTGCATGCTCGTCGGAGCCACTCTTCCACCTATGTATAGCTACCTAGGAGAACAAAAACATCGAAACCATTGCAACCCACCCACCACGCACTACGGCAGATGAGGGTCGTCAGTTGATTGCTCCGAGAGCCAAACCTCCTGCATATTCCGATATTAGTGGCATTTCTCGGACCTACCGGGTTGACGAACAGATATAGCTGTTGAGGCACTAAACAGGTTCGCTCCCTGAGGTTAATGGTCTAGGGGTCTGAGAACTGGATTTGGAAATGGCAGCAGGCGAGTATAAGAGGCAATACTCCTATTTTATTCGGATGATAATAGAGGCAGTTGAGGGCCGTTGCGACACGAGAACGCTGGGGAAATATATGTACATACGGTTATTATCTCGAGAGCAGGGGACCCCTGGTTGTTTGTGTGTTGTCGGGGTCTGAGGAGGGGTGAGGCTTATGCAGTCATACGGGGTATACCAGGTGAAGTCTACGGAACATTTGGTCACTGACTGATTGCTGTTTTTAAAAGAGAGCTTCTCCTTTTTTTTCTTTTCTTTTTGTTGGTTTCCTTTCTTGCAGTTGAGAGGCATTCGACACGGAGATTTCATCCCCTTTCATATAATAAATCAACATTCGATACTAACATCAGAATCAGAATCATTATCAATATAACGTCAACCCTAGAATACCTACTTGACCCGCCACCCAACTGACAGGAGCAATCACACTCACCCACCAACGCAAACTACAAAAAGTAAAACCCTCAGATCCGAGACAGCCAAGACCTGATCTCCAGGGATCAATCCCACTATCCCTCCTCGATCCAATGAAATTCCCAACCTCATATACCACAGTGTACTCCGTAATCATGACCGACCCGGATCGGCAGTCTACCTAGCTCATCGCCTCGCGCGGAAGTACCTTTCTGTGACCTGTCCGGGGGTCTGCTCTCAGAGCCTAGAAGTAGCACTCTGTTTGCTGTCTATGTATGCGGCCCTGGTCGTGAAAGGGGGTATTAAAGCTCAGTTCTGTCTGCCTTGTTCTTCGTCTCTGTACTTTGTTGAGCCAGTCTGTTCTTTCTTCTTGAGTTTATTGCTTTATTCCTGCTTCTTTCTCTTTGGGTTGCTTGGTACTTAGGTCTTTTGTCAATCTATCCCGTATCCTTCGAGATATCCGGTTTCCAATCATCCACCTGGATATTGAACATGATACGATGGCCGACGCTCCTCACGCTTGTCTTTCAAAGGCTCCTCGTGTCGCTTAGCAGAGCATATGTTATAACCCTAATACAGGGCTAAGCAATGACGTGCCCTATACCTCGGAGAGTGATACTTTTTGTTGTCCAGAGGATACGATCTGTCTAGGGAATGGAATATGCTATTACATTGACGGAATGGCCCTGAAAAGAGCTAGTTGCACGGATCAAAGCTGGGAGAGCTCTCTCTCTTCTTTTCTGAGATCTGGACTACTTTCTTTGGATGCTGATAAGTTTCTTGCTCACGTTGGGCTCGCAAAATAACACAGAGGGCGCTGATGGCTACATCCAATGGTTATATAATTATAAAGGTAGTGCCTACTACTGCTGCGGTGGAATTTCCTACAACGAGACTAAACGATGGTGCTCTTATGGCCGGGGGTTCACTTGGTCCCTTGGAAAAGTCATAGTCGGAAGAGCGGTGCTCAAGGGCCTCGGTGTCACTGCCCCGGAAGACATCAAAGGTCAACAGAATCAACACCTCCCACATTCCGGACGAATACCAGGTCAAGAGCATTTCCGGCAAGGAGACAGCTATCGGTGCTGGTGTGGGTGTTTCGCTCGGTGTGATTGCGCTGGCTTCCCTGACATGGGCGTTCTGGCTGCTGAAACAGAACCTGATTCTGAAGAAGACCAACGTGCGGAATCCAGAACAAGGTAAAGATCAGTTCCAAGGTCAGATGGGGTATGGAGGTCAGTCAGGTATAATGATGCCTTCAGGGGGATACATGAATCCTGAATCCCCTGCATATAAGCGTGTGGAGCAGATGGAGATGTATAAGAATCCGAGTGAATTGCCAGGGATGCCTAAGCGCGGCACTTAGGTTGCACTTTCGATGTTGAGGGGTCTGTTTGGTGTGTATGGAACGAGGTGGTGGTTTCGCTTTGATGTATAGTTTGCTGTAATGGTTGCTGATGAATGGTTCTTTCAGTGCTCAACTGAAGATTTGCAGCGATTTTCGATGATCGAACTGCACAAAGCTGTCTGTCAGATACTTTCTAGCTGCGCGCTTCAATTATTGGGACTGGCTCGAAGCTTTGAGTGCGATATTGTGATAATGATCGCTTGATGCTGGAGATTAGGTTGTATGCGCCGAATGTATGATGATAATGCAAACTTTTGTAATAATAGAAGAACTTCGGGTTGAAGAGGCTAAATAAACGACCCTATCCTAGATGGGTGAACAAAGTCCTCCTATCAAGGAGCTCCGCATAGGATCCGGGGTTGGAAAAAGGCTCGATTGGGTACTCGATGTAAGGCTCCTCCAAAGGTCCGAGCACCTTGTTTCGATGTACTTCTGGCATGATTGGAGTGAGACATATTGTGCACTGACTCTAAGTGCTTACTCCGGAGTACGGTCGGCTTGGTAAGTACATACATCTGCACGTGACTACTCGCCGAGTAGGTACCTGCCGTTCTGGTGGATGACAACACTGCGCAATTGGTCGGGAATGCCTTGCCATAGAGACCGAAGATAACTAAGTTAAGGCCCGCCCCGTCCAGCCGACAGCAGGACCAGGGAACCTGGATTCTACATGCATCTATATACGCGGGTGCCCGCCGCATGAGGTTTTACTTGTCTGAGTTCTATTTAAGCCCACTGGTACTTGCAGGAAGGCCTGCAGTAAACATCAACATTGAGCTAATCTCAAATGCTCTCCAGGGCCACCAATGCTAAGAGACAAACAGAGGGAACAGTTCTTGTGTTACAATGTTCAGATCTTCCAATACCCCATCGGAATATCGGAATGCAGATCCCGTTGGTATCTTCCTCTCCATACATGAGTACACCGTGTGCATGATCCTCGTTTGCTGCTCATTCCAACGGTTTCCTCCCGACCACTAAAACTCGAGTAAGATCCCAGGCCGCTCCAGCTTTCGTTTCGGCATGGACCTCTGGAAGTAGATTCTTGATCTTTTCCGACCACTCGAAACCCTGGAGCTTGGCAACCATTCTCTCCTGTACCAGCAAGCCACAATAGTGCAGAGGCCAGATAAGTTCGGGCGATGGATTCCTGATATCAGATTCGACGGCGGTGAAGCCACTTTTACGGAAGATTTCGGGCAGTCTCGACACCCAGGTCGGCTTGAAGCGCGCATCTATCGGGTGAATGATGCTCAGCCGGTAAAGCTCCTCGAGCGCCTCTGTCTTGTTATCCGGGTCGGACTTCCTGAACTGGCAGGATAGGAGATCATGTTCTAACCACTGGAGGTAACCGCCCGGCTCTGTGGAGCGAAATATCAATCAGCGTGGGGAGTGGAGGAATCGCAAGGCCGCGTGGAGAGCTCCATATCCGACTTACTGAGGAGCTTCATAAATTTACCCATTGCATGATCTATGTCATTACTTCTGAGAATAAACGCGAGTAGCGAAATATGCACAATGTCATAGATCCCAACCAGCTCTTCCGGGACCTCGCTGAAAATATCCCATTCCCGCAGGGTCATATTTGGAGGATGGAATGCCATCGGGGGAGCGAGGTCAAATGCTATATCCAGTCCGTCCAGGGTCACGGTCGGGGGAAGCTGGTGCGAAATGTTTGAGAGCCAGATACTTTCGGAAATCAGCGGTAAACGTTGAATTGGCGAGACTCGGTAGGTCTTACCAGCTGCCGGATGCAACATCTGCAATCCTGAGATTGGGGTCGTCTGTGGGGATCGAAGGGTGGAGAAGATAACCATACATTTCCCGCAGATAGAAATGTTGAAGGTTTAGGCTATATATCGGGTCAACTAAAGTTCCAAGGTCGATGATTGCCAGTCAGGCGAAGAGAGCGCAGATACCGACTGATTTCGAAAGCGTCCCGTGCAAGGACATAATCGCCCGACATCTTGGAAGTGTGAGACAAGCAAGGAGGAAGAAAGAACAAGAAGAAGCGAAGCGACCAGTAAAATCTGCCAAGTGATAAAGTGACTATCGTTTGAATAGTCAATCAACAATGTCAATTGAATGAATCCAATGTTCTGCCCGGGGGGCAAGGCATCAAGAAAAGCAGTGAAGGGAATGGCACAGTCAGAGACTTGAGCACATGCATATTTATAACGCGTCGGGGTATGCGGGCTTGTAAATTTAACAGCTTCTGAGGCACTAGTGCCTGACCAATAGTCAATACACACTGGATAACACTTTCTTGGCCCTACCCTACCCATACAGCCAAGCCAAGATCTTAGCGTAGATCATTGATTGCGAGCCATAGGAAATTGAGGGTCGAGATGTTATGGTAATATCTTTTTTTTTCTTGCATAAGATAATGAGAACACAGTCTGCGCTTTGACTGTGGGTTAAGTTACACTGGGTAGATGTTGCCCGATGGTCACTACGGAGTACATCCAACCATAAGAATTACTAGATAAGGGGAAGATTACACGGCGGCCCGCAACTTAGCGTAGCCTGCCCAATGAATGATCTCCACTAAGACCTACACCGTTAGTAATGGGGCCTAAATAGGTACTAATTTACTAAATGACTGTACTCCGGTGTATACTGTACGGAGTACTGTACTGTACAATAGGCTGGCCCCGAGGAACTCGAGGGGGCGTGATATTTGCAGCGGAGTCCAAATGACACCGCTGGGAGGGAATTACCTTTTCTCAGAAGTAGGAGATGCCTGCCTCTAGTCACTGAACTCGTTACTCCATTTCAGGACCCCAAACTATACCAACAAGCAGAGTACGTGGCAATATCTGCCTTTCGATCCAGAACTACTTCACACGAATTGTTCCGGTGGGGTCGAGAATTGTACTACATACATAGTGTACGGTATGCACCAAGACAAGATGAGACTCCACTTCCAATACTACCTTAACCTACGTGATCAGGAGAAACGGCCCGAGTTCAAGAGAACGGGCAAGGGGATCTAGCCAATTGCAATTTGCAAAAGTGCAGGCTTTGATGCAGGAGGCCAAATGCATGAGGGGTAAACAGGTATGTGTATGTACGTACTTATGTACAGTACAAGTTGGGGGCCAAGTAAGGTTGGAGGTATTCCGATGTAAATAATGCTGCCGGGCTCCCTGATCAAAGTCATTTCCTTTGGAACCGTAGAAATGAGGATCGGAAATACGCAACAATTCAATAATCTCAAACCTGATCGCCGCTTGCTTTTTAATTCAACGATATACTCCGCACTTGGTCTTTAACAACTGCCCCTCCCAGCTGAGTGGAGTTAACGCGGGCCGGCCAGAATTGTGGCCCATCGCCAGTTTACCGACCCACTCAACAATCAAAGAAGACTGACTTTGTTGGTTCGAAATTCTGACCTACAGAAGTTCCAGGACCGAGGAGACTTCGATTGCTGATTCCGCCTCTGTCATCTGGCCCCTCACCCCACCTATCACCACGAACAACGAGCCACAACATGCTGTAGGACTATATAACTGGGTTGAACCGTTGAAGATAGATACAATACTTTTGAAATACGTTGAATTCTTTCCTCTAAGATCAATCTGTTTCGTGGGCGGATATCTGGACAATGACTACTTTGAACCAATTTGCAGCAGATAGTTATCTTAGACTGTTCACCCTTAAACTCCAGGAGCCATTGACTCATACTGTGATGTGTTGCGTGGCGGATTTAATCAAGGCAGTTTGAGGGCCACCACGCAAGTTATATTGTCCCGAAATTCTCCACTATGCAAGGAGAAGACTACATTCAACCCGCGTGTGACTGAATCCAGCGTATGCGAACACTCAGGCAATCCCCAACAACCGGTTGAACAATACTGGCCACGTCTTCCGGTGTCGTAGCAGTCGAACCATGACCAGTCTCGATGTCAAAGGTCCTAACCGCGCGCCCTGTAGCTTCCATACTCCCCACAGAAGCTTTCAGGTAGGCATAACGGTAAGATAGAGTCATTTAGGGTGTGAATATAAGACACTGGAATATCCCGCCACGCACAGTGCTCCAAGGGCTGGCCGGAGGTCTTTGAATTCCACCGTCCGAGCGATGCTAAGAAAGATTCCGAGGTCTGCATCTAATAGCCCGGGGCCTACAACGCCCTTCGGGTCCCGTGGAAGATAGATCCCCGTATTCAGCGTAGTCGAACATCAAAGATATGATCTCTCCATGCCCGCTTTGCTCAATGAGCTGGAATATCGACTGACCCTCCGCGAGTGCGTGCGCGCAGATATAGATCAAGTGGATCACGCCGCCAGATAGGTTCTGTTGTTATTGCACTATATGGATGGTGGTGTAGGGCAGCCATACTTTCCATAGTGCCTCCACTGGGCTGTATGAAAAGATGAAACCCAACTCATCGGACATAAAGAAGCCGAACACTCGAAGGTCCACAATTCAAGAGGCTATGCGAAAGGGGTTTCGAATTTGGAAGATGTGTTGATAGAAAGGAAGGATGGGGGTTTTTTTTGCAAGTGTGACGCCAGCGACGTTCGTCATGTTGAAGCCAAGAACGAGCAAGTCCAATCAATCAATATTAATGGCATTGAACATCTTGGTGGGTGACAGAGGCCTCAGAAAGTTGACAGAAGGAGATGGGGGGCTTCCAAAGTTGCCTTACTGTAGAGCCAAATATCATATCCAGCATGGGCCTATGTGGCGGCTACAGATATGCAGATAAAGCTTCCGTATGCCAACACCAGCGCACCGAGGAAAGTCCAGTCATCCAACTTCACTGAGAGGGCCAGGAGTCAGGAGGTAAACCGTAGGAAGACCGCAACTGTCGAAAGGAAAGTGAACACTTTTGTAACATGTACAAAGACCGCCTCACCACTGTGAATCTTGTCGGGCATCAGATCTTAAGATGAAAACATTGTGATTAGTCTGGCTGTTGTCTACTCAAGGCATGAAAAATGAAAAGGAAAAAAGACACTTGCGGGACTAAGACATACATAAAGTAGAAAGCTCGAATAAATCTTGCGTCCAAGAAATGGGGTCCAAAGGTTCGGTGGCTTCACTGTGTGTGGGGGACAAGTGTTACGAACCTGTACTCCGGAGTAAATCAGTGCGCTTCAGCCATTTACAACAGATAAACTCCCTGCTCCCTTCCTTAGCTGCAGGTCGATCATGCTGATGAGGGGAATTCTAGGCTGCGGTGATGGGGGCCAAATTTCCATGAGCAAAAGAGTTCCTCAGGTCAATTAGCAGTCTATTATGCTGAAGTTTAATGATTCATGGATCTTCATGATCTACTCTCTCTAGAGCTCTACTCCCAAGTCTGGCACCTACCTAATGGATTAGTTTACATGTCAGCTAACCTATAATAGATCGGCATTAGATAGGCTCGCTGCAGAGCGGGAGCTTCCATACAATTCAAGCTTCCTATACCTACAGTTCCATCATGCAACCTAGGTTGCTTGAAGGTCCAACAAATAGTGGAAGAAACATTCGAAGTTCATAAGTAGTGTTCTCAATTAGATCAGACTAGCCTTAAACTTCACCTAGCCTGAGTACTGATTTTTGACACATCGAGAATCGCTTGTGCTAGTTTATCAACCTCATCAGGCTGAGTTGGCGGGTTATGTCCGGCTGAGTGCTGCAAGTTCACACGATTTGAAGTGTCACACATTTCCACTACGAGCCGACCTTCACCCGGATACTCCGTATCTTGGGGGCTCCAAGCATGGATGGTAGGGATCTTGATGAGGCCAGTAACTTGTGTTGGGTTCACGAACTCTAATCTTCCCATCTGAAGTGCATCCCAGTCACATGGCAAACAACTGCAGAGTAATATCGCGAATTTAAATGGCGACTCCACAAACCCAAGCTTGCCCCAGTTGAATAGGAAGGTTACTGCTAGCGTAGCCCCCAAGGAGAACCCCATAACGGCATCGAATGGCCCATTCTCAGCCACATAGTCTGCAAGGTCTTTCACGGCTGCTAGTGCTCCTGATGGTGTTCCATCAAAATAAGAATAGCAAACTTCATCCCGCCCAAAGACCTCTGCAATTCCAGGAGCAGCTGGCCAAGGATGTTCTCCGCCGATGAATTCGAAGTTGAATGCGTGGCCCAGTTGATATCGCAATGCCGCTAGCTCACGTTAGAATTTGAGCGGCTTGTTCTCAAATATTGATGATTGAAGGTAAGCCTTACCAGTTTGGGCCTCGAATATCTTCACAACTTTAGTATGCGTATAAAGTTACAGTTCGAAATGGTATTGCATACCTCACAGTTTGTCCCAATTCCATGCAGGCAGAGAACTCTCATTTTCATGCAGTCAGGCTTTCGCGTCATCTCACTCATAGTCAAATGTGGTTAGGGTGGGAATAGAAGAATGCCAAAGCCACATGTGCATAAAGAGACCTCGGGAGGCAGGAAGGAACAATAGACGCACATGTGCATTCCAACCTTTCTCGGAAGTTTTTAATGATCGAATAGCGAGGTTGGGCTAATGCACGCCTTTACCGTTCGGTCTGTACGGAGTAGTATTCCGTAGCCCTCCGTAGGATGCATATTGCAGTCTCGGCTAGTATAGACCCACAGTCACAATGCCTTTGTATTGGTTACTGGTGAACGCCCCCTCTTATACCCGGGCGCCCCGAACCTTCTGCCCTGAAACTGCCCTGAATTTCCTTGAATATTACGCGTAAATTCATTCCATAGATAAAAAGTACCTATATCAAAGTAATCAAACGTACCTACTAACAGCCTAACACTAACCTGAAATGCCAATAATGGGCCTGTACGGTGTATGTACAGTACTGCCACGGACCGGCCCACGATGCGTAGACCGTAAGTTACCCGAGATGAAGAGGGGGGGCGAGAAATTATGGGTCTGACAGGCTACTCCGAACATGGGTTACATGCACATGGCTTGGTCAGAACTAACAGGGATCTGCTAAATAGAGCCGGGATTCCTCGGAAAAAGGAATTATTCAGTAACAGCTAGCCCTTTAGGATCACATATTTGACTTGATAAAAATTCGCGATTTCTCGATTCTCCCAGCTCTTGAAACTATACGCCCCCAATGCCTCTTCTGTACGATGGGATGTCAAGTCCAGATCCCTCTGGGCCAATTCATACGCAAGGCGGACAGGACATAGCCATTGTGGGGTTTTCGTTTGAATTCCCTGAAGAGGCTACATCTAGCGAACGGTTCTGGCAGATGATTTGCGAGGGAAGATGTGCCAGTACAGATTTTCCAGAAGACCGCCTGAATATTGAAAGCTTCTATCACCCTGACGAATCACGCGAAAGCACGGTTAGTATCTTTTTAGAGTGCTTACTTGGAATTGAAAGCTCACCTAAGTGTACTCGGTTTAGTTTCCAGTTCGTAAAGCACATTTCGTCAAAGAGGATCTTGGGGTATTTGACGCGCCCTTCTTTTCCATCACCCCCGGCGAGGCATCTTCTATGGACCCTCAGCATCGTCGGCTGCTTGAAACAGCATATCATGCTTTGGAAGATGGTATGCTCTACTATGAACCTTGCACCTGAGTACGAACCTTGAATTAACCATCGACCATAGCTGGTGTTCCAATACAGAAATGCGCAGGATCCGATACTTCGGTTTACACCGGATGTTTTGCAAATGACTACAGCAGCCTCATACAGCAGGACATGCAGGAAAAAGAGCAAACGCACACCGCTTGTGGGATTGCAGCAACAATGCTGGCCAATCGACTGAGTTGGTTCTTCAATTTCAAGGGCACGTCGATGAACATAGACACTGCATGCTCAAGTAGCCTCGTGGCCCTTCATTTGGCATGTCGGGATCTTCTCACAGGGACCTGCAATATGGTATGAAATGCCGATATACAGTTCCACTTCTCCTTTCACATGGCTAACCTCCGCCGAAGAGTCTCGTCGGTGGCACAAACTTAATCTACCATCCCAATTTCATGAAAATGATATCTCAGTCTGGCCTACTCTCATCCGATGGTCGATGCTGGAGCTTTGACGAGCGCGGAAGTGGATATGCTCGCGGTGAAGGCACGGGTGTTCTGGTGATCAAACGTGTCGAAGATGCCATCCGTGATGGCGATATCATTCGTGCAGTTATTCGCAATACCGGAACCAATCAAGATGGGAAAACGCCCGCAATTACCCAGCCGAATATGGAGTCTCAACTTGCTTTGATCAAGCGAACGTATCGACTGGCCAATCTTGCTATGGAACCGACTCGCTTCTTTGAGGCGCATGGAACAGGAACCGCCGTTGGAGACCCGATAGAAGCTAATGCGATCGGTAATGCCTTTCGGAACTGTCGCTCGACATCAGATCCACTTTACATCGGAGCTGTTAAGGCTAATGTGGGCCATTTGGAGGGTGCAAGTGGAGTGGCAGGTATCATAAAGGCACTTCTTGTTCTCGAACATGGTGTCATTCCTCCGATTGCCGGCTTGGAAACGTTGAATCCTCGCATCGATGCAGATCAATTAGGCTTACATGTAAAATTCTTCTCCTTTCTATATTGTTTCCCCAAGTACACACATATAGTACCTCTTTTCTATATGTGCACATGTCCTTCTGTTGGTGGCCTTCCCGATTGGGAAGGTGGCGAGCCATCCCATCGAGAGATCTCACCAGGTCCCCTCTCTCCCTCCTTCTCCTCCCCAATGCTCTGTTCCCCAGTTCTTTATTTGTCCTCGTCTCTTTTTCCTCTCTCACACCTTACCTCGACCCTGTCATCTCGACTCACGAAGATGAATTTCTAACGTCTGTTAGTTCCCCCAAAAAGCGACTCCTTGGCCCACAGACGGCCTTCGACGAGCATGTGTAAGTGATAGTCCAATATTATCTATTGAACTCATCCGAGCACCAGAATAACCATGATTGATCAGGTGAATTCATTTGGGTTTGGTGGCACGAATGCAATTGCCATTCTGGATGACGCCTACCATTATCTCAGTTTACGCGGCCTCCATGGCTACACTCGAACTCGTGTTTCTCCGCCCAGCGCCGATTCGATCGCCTTAACGAAATACATGTTCACTCCTGACTCCACGGATCTCGATGGAAACAACCCCGAAGACGTTCCATGGGATA
Source organism: Aspergillus melleus (assembly GCF_016097325.1). NCBI lineage: Eukaryota > Fungi > Ascomycota > Eurotiomycetes > Eurotiales > Aspergillaceae > Aspergillus > Aspergillus melleus. The sequence goes on from NW_025763377.1 coordinate 461,377, forward strand.
AGCCGGAAGGCATGAGCAAATCACCAAAGCTTCTTGTTCTATCGGCCGCGGGGCAAACGGTTTGTCAGAACGTCACGTCGCAGTATCGCGAATACATTGAAAGATATCCAGACGAAGCTGTCAGCTTAGCTTACACGCTTACGGAGAGAAGAACTCTCTTTTCGTGGAGGTCATTCCTCATTATTGACCGATGTGGCACAACCCTCTGCGAAGAATCCGGACTGAATCCGGTCCGAGCACGGAGCGATGCCCGAGTTGCGTTTGTTTTCACTGGACAGGGTGCTCAGTATTTGGGAATGGGCCGTGAGCTTCTAAGTTATCCTGTTTTCCAGGTTTCTTTGCAAACTCTCCAATGCTGTCTAGAGGGCCTGGGAGCTTCATGGTCTCTCTATAAATTTCTGGAAGTCCAAGAGAGCTCTGTCTCGATTGACGAGCCAATATACAGTCAACCATTGACAACCTGTCTTCAAATCGCATTGATCGATCTTATCAAAAGCTTTGGAATCTCGCCTACCATTGTCGTTGGGCATTCATCAGGGGAGATTGCTGCTGCATACGCAGCTGGCAGCTTGTCCAGGGCCTCTGCTGTGAAGATCGCATACTACAGAGGCCTACTATCATCCAACCTGGCGGATAGAAGCGAGAATCTTTCTATGATGGCCGCTGGACTGTCGGCTGGTGACACATCTTCCTATCTTGATCGCTTAAAAGAGCATATTGGCGATCTGAATGTATCAATTGGCTGCGTTAATAGCCCCCGAAGTGTGACTCTCACCGGCGATGTAAAACAGTTAGAGATCTTGCAGAAGTGGTTCGATGAGAACAACATCTTTGCTCGCAGACTCCGCGTTCCAATTGCATACCACTCTTCTGCCATGGACGAGATTTCACATGATTATCGAGAGGCCATGGGTGAACTCGCGTCAGGAGAGAATGTTAAACACATCCCCATGATTTCAACAGTGACACAGGATGTTGTGACCCCCAGTTCGTTATGCCAGGCCGACTACTGGATCCAAAATCTGACATCGCCTGTTGAATTTCAAGGAGCATTGGCCAAAGTCCTTGCCCAGGCTGGCAAAAGCAAAGGCCCGCGCAAGCAACTCGGCAAATCGCGCTCAATTGACCTTTCCGTTTCTCATATCCTTGAGATTGGTCCTCATGGCGCTCTCCGAGGGCCTATTAATGACATTTTGCGGGAATATTCAAGCACAGAAAAGCCCTCATACATTCAAACACTTGACCGTAAGAGCCGTGCTGATCAATCTTTGCTTGTTGCCATTGGAAAGCTTCATTGTGCCGGGTTCCGGGTGGACCTTCACGCAGTGAACTCTGCCGACAAAACTCCTAAACCCATGCCTCACAGTCTGCCGCCATATCCGTTCGACCATACTCGATCCTATTGGAATGAAGGGCGTATTAGCAAGGGTACTCGATTTCGAGACGCACCTCGCCATGACTTGTTGGGAACAAAAGTTATGGACTGGAACCCGGAAGTCGCGCAATGGCGAAATACCATTCGCTTAAATGAAGCCCCATGGCTTCGCGATCATAAAGTTGACAATCAAATCCCCTTTCCCGCCGCAGGAATGATGGCGATGGCTATAGAGGCGTTCCGGCAACTCCACGCCTCAGGCCTGATTTCTATTCACATGAAAGATGTCGAGTTCTCACGTGCTATGATATTTAGTGGCAACGCAAATGCAATTGAAACTTCGCTTGTTTTGTCCAGGACTGGATACAACTCTGATGAATCGGATTGGTCTCACTTCAGACTATTTCAGATCATGAACGAGGCTCATGCGGAATGCTGCTCTGGATTCATCCGAGGAGAATTTGACCAGGGCAACATGAATGCAGATGTTTCTTTCACTCTCGCGGGGGATCTTCAAGAATGGGCCAGGGATATCGTAACCGTGTGCGGTGCTTCTCAAGATCCATACAACCTGATAGGTCAAACTGCAATGCAATATGGCCACTCCTTCCGAGTTTTAGAAGACATGCAGACTTTGCCTCAGGGACAGGTCGTTACCAAGCTCAGAACGGATAATTGGAAGGTCAGCCAAAAAAGTGACCCACGGAACCAGCATTTTACTCTCCACCCTTGCACTTTGGATGGTTTGGCTCAAATGCTTCTTCTTGCCCTATTTTCTCTAGAAGACCGCATTTTAGGCATGGTTCCAAAGCGCGTGTCTAGTATTTGGATTGACTGTCGCAACAAGGTTCAAAGCGAGAAGCAGCTTCGTGGCATTGCCAAATGTGTTCATGTTGGGCATCGTTCTGCGATTGCAAACATCATGGCTACAACCTCAAATTTGGAACCCGTTGTTTTTCTTGAAGGGGTAGAGGCTTCATTTATTGAGTTTGGTGGGTCAATTGAAGCGGGATCTCGTCTTTTGTGTACTCGATTGAAATGGAGGCCAGATATGGAATTGATGGATCCCAGCCAGGCTATGGCAGAGATCAATCGTGACAGACCCAAAGAACCAGCAAGTGTTGTGTCTCAACACGATGATCTAGTGCTCGCCATCCTTTGCTTCGTAGATGAAGCCATTCAGCATTTGGAAGAGCACCCATCTGCTCAGGTCCCAGGGTATCTCACTCGTTATACAATGTGGATGAAGTATCAGCTATCTCTTCCGCGGAACCAAACTCTCCGTCTCGCAAGCAAGCAGCTTCTCGGCTCGCCAACAGCACGAAAACAGCTTGTTGCTAAGGTGGAAGATACTGGAATCGAGGGTCGGTTTCTTATGCATGTCGGGCGCAATTTGCTCCCAGTATTGACCGGAGATGTCGACCCATTGGATGTTGTGATCCGAAGCGAGCTCACTGATCCCTATTCTGAGCGAATGCTTTCAAACCCCTACTATACCCATCCTGTTTCTGTTTTGATTGACCACCTCTGTTTTAAAAATCCATCTATGCGCATTCTCGAAATTGGAGCCGGGTATGGTGGTCAAACCGCACGCGCACTGAAGACAATATGCTTAGATGGCACAAAACGGTGCGATCGTTATGTTTATACAGACATTTCACCAGCCTTCTTTGCGAAGGCCAAGGAAAAGTTCCAGGACTACGCAGAAATTTTGGAGTATAAAGTCTGTGATGTCTCCAAGGACCCAGTATCGCAATCATTCCAACCAGAGAGTTATGACCTTATTCTTGCTGCAAATGTTTTACACGCAACAGACAATATCGGCGAATCCCTTCGGAACATTCGCGCACTCCTCAAGCCCGGAGGAAAGCTTCTCATCGATGAAATTACCGAGCCGGATGTTTTAAGTGTTGGATTCGCGTTTGGGTTACTCAAAGGTTGGTGGAGCCCATTGGAGCATGAACTGCGAACAGCCCATAGTCCTTGCTTGCGAGCAGCCGAATGGAACGACAGATTGCAAAACAGCGGATTCTCTGGTGTTGACCTCGACATACCTGGCCAAGAACATGAAAAGTCACGCTGGAGCAGCCTTCTGGTTTCCACCGCAATATCAGTAACAAACGGAGAGGCACGTCCAGTAAACGATCTTTTTGTTGTGAGAAATCCGTCATCGTCATACCAAAACGATATCGCAAAGGTCATTGCAAGCAATTGGTCTACATCAGTATTCACCCTTGACGAGATTTCTGGCATTCATATTCCATCATCCACGATTGTGGTTTTCCTTGTTGAGCTTCGAGAACTTTTCCTTGAGGGCATATCGGAGACGGACTTTGACCTCCTACGTGCGGTCCTCATGCAATCCTTAAACGCTATTTGGATCACAGAGCCTGCAGTGAAGTCACAGATCCCTGCGCTTGGTCTTGTCGACGGACTTAGTCGCGTTATTTCTTCCGAAGACAGCTCTCGAAGGCTTGTTACTCTAGCACTGGATGGATCGGAGACACAAGAGCAGTTTTTGGGCTTGTTGTCGAGAGTGACTCTCAGTATTCAGAATGATCCATTAGAGGCAATGGAAACGGCATACTACTCCAACAGAGGCATACTCCAAATACCTCGCGTGTCTGAGAATGAGCTCATGAATGATCAAGTATCGTCGATGCTAGCGCCCCATGTACAAGATGAGCGGCTGGTTAGTCCCGATCTGCATGCTTCGCTTCATATGGGTAGCCCTGGTGCTTTCCAAACATTAGAGTTTGTGGAGGATGAGCCCGAGTCTCTCATACCTCATGAGAATCAGGTCGTGGTGAATGTCCACGCTATTGGATTGACAAGGCAAGATCATCTTTCTGCAATGGGTGGGATCGACCGATGGGCAATGGGCACCGAGTGTGCTGGTGTTGTGCAAAAGACCGGTACCAACACTTCATACCAGCCGGGTGATCGCGTTTGTGTTATTGGAGATGGCTTGGCTCGCACTTCAGTGTGTGTTAACGCCGATGCAGTTGCCCCCATCTCACCTAGCATGAGCTTTTCAGAGGCTGCTTCACTCCCTACCTCTCTTTGGCTAGCCTTCTACTCGCTGCATAAACTTGCAAGCCTTGAAGAAGGCGAGTGGGTGCTAATCCACCAAGCAACGAGTAGTGTTGGTCATATCCTGGTTCAAATGTCGATGAAACGAGGCGCACATGTTCTTGCTACAGTCAGTTCGGCTGACAAGAGACAGCTTTTGTGCGACACGTATAATCTCTTCCCAGACAGGGTGTTTGTTTCCGGTGATACATCTATATGCCAAAGAGTTCAATCAGTCACCCACAGATCAGGGATCGACGTTGTGATTGGTTCATTGACCGATTGGGGTGGTCCAGATCTATTTGGTTGTTTGGCGGCATATGCCCGCATCATTGACATCGGGATCAGCAGCAGTAGCGCCCCTAATCTTTGGAAACCTAAGCAACGGGCCATCAATATCTCTCGGGCTTCTGTTAACCTGGTCGAATTACTTCAACACAAGCCAGCTATCGTCTATCGGACATTCCAACAGGCTGTGAAGTTATGGTTTGAGAGCCATACTACCATGAAGCCATTGGTCTTACATGTCTTTCCCGCTGACGAGATTGAGTCTGCGTTCCGTCAAATGCAAGACAGGAAACTTATTGGAAAGTGTATTATTGAGCTGAAGCAAGGGGTGAATATCAAGGTAAGACAAGAATCTCTCTACTTTATTCTAATGCCTAATGTACCCCAGGTGAAAACCCGCACAAGGCCGGACTATCAGTTCTCCAGTCGCTCTACCTATGTGATATCTGGTGGGCTTGGAGGACTTGGACGTACCTTGGCACGTTGGATGGTCAGCAGAGGAGCTCGCTATCTGATGCTTCTTTCTCGCTCGGGGCCTAGGAACCCTGAAGCACACCAGCTGATTCATGAATTGGAAGGGCAAGGCGCTACCGTGGCGACGCCTCAAGTTGATGTTGGAAACCTCTCCAAGTTGAAACAAGTCTTGGCTGAATTGTCGAGTTTCATGCCACCAATCCGTGGATGTATCCAAGGGACTATGGTATTGCGAGTGAGTCTTGATCCCCCGGCATTGACCCCTCGGTGTGACTTGACCAGATATTGATAAGGCTTCATAGGACAAACTTTTCCAAAATATGACGTATGAAGACTGGAAGACCAGCATTGCTGCGAAGGCGGACGTCTCATGGAATCTTCACTTGACAATGCCGACTGACCTAGACTTCTTCATTCTTATCTCCTCTGTCAGTGGGGTAATCGGCAACAGAGGACAAGCCAATTATGCAGCAGGGAACACATTCCAGGATGCCCTTGCTCATTACCGGATTTCACAGGGTCTGAAGGCTGTCACAATTGATATGGGCGTTATGGTTAACGATGGTGTCGCTGCAGAGAACAATTCTCTTTTGAATTCTGTACGGCGATTCGGGCACTTGATGGAGATCACCCAAGAGGAGGTTCTCGCCCTGTTTGATTATTACTGCAATCCGCAGCTTCCATTGCTTTCTCACGATTACGCTCAGCCCGTGATAGGTCTTGAAATGCCGTCTGTCATGGCCGCCAAAGGCGTGGACCTCCACCATTCGATCCGACGCCCAATGTTCCGTCATCTCTTCCGAATGGGCCTTGATAGCAACTCGTCGGCGGACAATGCTGGCGCTGAAAAGGGATCAATCGATCGCCCTGCCGCGCTGAGGTCCGCATCAGCCGAGGAAGCTGTGTCTATGATCACTGAATGGATTGTCCTTCAGGTTGCACATATCTTGGGGATGTCTGAGACGGATATCGAAACTGATAGGCCCCTTCATGCCCATGGAATTGATTCTCTCGTTGCAGTCGATCTAAAGAATTGGTTCCTGAACGAACTTGGCGCAAAGGTCACCGTGTTTGATATCATGGGTAACACTGCGATCAAAGAGATCAGCGTCATGGTGGCCGAGCAGAGTCGCTTTCGTCAGTAGCTAGCTGTATAGTGCCCTTTTCAAGCGTTAGAAATGCAATATCTACTTAGCAACTGGATAAGTATCTAATGCGACTTGGAGAAACTAAATTAAACAGCATGGCCCTCCATGGGCCCCTCCACCGGCCCACCATGTAGCAGCCTTGTTTAACAACCGTTACTCATCACATTCACTCGTGTTAGATCACATTCTTAATACAAATGATCTCCGCCGTTCCCTTTAAAAGCAATCTGTTCCAACAATCTAGACAATTGTCATATTCACTAAAATCACGAGCTCCATCAAATGATAAAGCTCAGGTCAAAGACAGCATCGACACAAATCTCATAATTCCAGGAGAACCAAACGCATTCATATTCCTCCTAAGTTATTATGGCTGCTCCACTTCTCCGGCATCGTGCATCCTTGGAAGGAGTCATGTTTTCTCTACCGGAAGGATTGCCATCGGAAGTGCATGACAAAGCTACCCTGCTTCTTGACAGACTTATAAACGATTTCGAGCCTTCGCAGACATCTGACAAGTCTTGCAAATCAATAACACTCATACGCCTCACGAAGCAGGAGGTCTATGTTAAAGATGACTTTCTGATCCTCTTTTTCGATTTCGAACCCGAAGATTCGATCTCACGGAGGCTGAAAAGCGATACGAGATTGATGGAGAAGACATGAAAGATGATGACGGAAATCCTTTACTGTCAGAAGCTGAAGATGCAACCTATCTAGAAGTGGCGCATATCATCCCTCATTCTCTCATGTCTCATGGTGACATCGCTGGCGAGTCGAAACTAGTACGTTATCATCTATATTTATTTATGGCGTTATTCTAACAGGTCTTCTAGTCTGAGCGGAAGCAAATAGCCCACAAGATTTTGAAGATGTTCAATCCGGGCGCTGTCCACCTCATCAGCGGGACTGACATTGACCGGGAGACAAATGCGCTCACCTTAACGAATAACCTTCATCCCGGGTCAGCAACACACGTACACGATCGACTATATCAAGCAGAATCGCGGATTTCGAACTCAAAAACTTCCTGTTACCCGTACGCTCTATATGACCGCCGATAGAAGTATAGACATGCCTTCTTCTGAACTTCTGCAACTGCATCGCGCTATCGGGCATATACTTTACCTTAGTGCTGCCGGTGAATATCTCGATAAATTCATCGAGGATATGACGGATATTGAAGAGGGACAAGTTGCCCCGAACGGGTCTACTCGAATCGATGATTACGTTCGTTATAAACTTGCGTCTGATGTTCACCAAATGGTTGTTTGCTAGGGGTTGGTGGGTTGTTGGTAATGACAGCTAGCACCAGGAGCTAAGCATATGTATGAGGAATGTTCCAGGGGCCTTATCTCCTAACGGGCTGGCCCTGGTAAGCCATTCAAGCTCGGTCAACTCTCAAAGAACACCAGTATTCAGAAAATACAAAGATTGCTAGGTAGTCTAATAGTATAAATATTTATCCAGTATTTGAAAATAGCTCGAACGAGTGTTAAAACTGGCCTAGATTAGACTTAGGCCTCAATATATAGGTGGATCTCCAAATCTTCATTTACTCCATTCCAAAAAAGAATAGACACGACAAAAAAACAGACGCAACAACGATGACATAAATAATAAAACATCATACAAAACCAATTAAACTAATAACTTCAACAAATCCGGGGGGGTATTCGGTTTTTCAGAAAAGATTCACTTAGACTTAGTAGACGCTTTTTTTTTCTATTAGAAATCGTCACATATATCGGGTCCAATATTTCAGGCAAGAGGCGCGGTCAAGAACTGGCACTTTAGTAATTCATCCGCGCTCGGTCGCTGCTCGTAGTCGACTTGGAAGGTCATGTCTAAGAAAGCCACGGCGTCTTCGCTGGCCATCTCCGGAGCGGGAGGTCGGGCTTTGTTGCTGCCGATGGCGAAAATGGCTTGTAGTTGACTACAGTCCGGGAAGGGGTGGGCGCCGATGAACATCTCCACGACAAGACAGCCCAGAGACCAGATGTCGGCCTTCTTGGTGTGGGCTGTCTGTCGAACAACTTCCGGAGCCATCCAGTATACACTGCCCTGCAACGAGGGACGATGCAAGTGGCCGGCTCCCGTGCCGCTGGCACGAGATCCCAGAACCGTAGACGCCTCTACTCGCTTGGAGATACCAAAATCGGAGATCTTGATACCGCCCTTGTTATCCACGAGGATGTTGGCACCCTTGATGTCACGATGGATGATATCTTGGCTGTGAAGGTAGGAAAGTCCCGACAGGATTTGCCGGACAAAGTTCTTGATCAAGGGCTCCTGGAAAGTGTTGTATTGTTTCAGCATCGTGGCAATGGAGCCTCCTGGAACATATTCCAAGAAAATGTTCAGGTACTGGTCGTCGGCCGAAGTGCCCAAGTACTGCACAATGTTGGGATGATGCATCCCCTGGAGAAGTTCAATTTCATGCTTTAGTGCGGTGACCATGCTATTTTTCCGTTTGTCGAACTCGGTGCCCTTGGTTGCCGATGGAATTTCGACTTGCTTGACCGCCATCAGCTCTCCGGTGATAGAGTGCAGAGCCAGGAACACGCTGCCAAACGATCCTTCACCGATCAGGGAACCCTTCATCCAATTCTTCGGGGCGAAATTGTTTCCGGCCAGGAAGTCATTGAGGCCGTCATCCTCTTCTTCCCCGTCGTCAGCCACGAGCACACTGAGTCGCTCATTGAACGAGCCTCCATCGGTAGCGGCCACGCTCGCATTCTCATCCAGCAAGCTTTGGCGAGAATTGCTGGGGTCATCAGAGCCACTGTCGAACGAAACGTACGATTTGCGATTCGGCTCGATGGGGGATTCCTCCTGAAGCGGTTGAAGGGAACTCGATGCGATAGAGTCCCGATACGCGGTTTGGGGAAGGCTAAACTTCGACACGGAGAGCGGCCTCGACGCCCGGGTAGGCTGCGCCCCGGGGTTAAGCCAAGTATCAGCAATGCTAGGAATTGGGGGTGCGTCCCTCAAACTCGATGCATAGCTTGTATTACTGACGACGCTCATCCGACTTGCTGCTCGACTCAACCGTTGAGATCTGCGCACGGACATGCGCATCGTCTTCTCGATGTCTTCGCGATGATGGCTGGGGAAATACGAGGTGATCTCATGGATGATCATCTCGCTAGGCGGTCGAGCACCGAAGAATGACCGCAGCTTGGACACGGGGTGACGCTCCGCGTTCAAGAGTTGTAGCTCTGGGTCGCTTGGGTTGGCGTGGTGACGAGTGGACACGGGCGACATAGGCTGCTTGATATTGTGCCAGGATTCGCCGGTGAGTTGTTGGATCTTAAGCTGGTTACGCATGTTTGAGCTGTTCAAGGCGTTGAGGTGTGTTAATTGGCTTTCATCCATGGCAAGCTGGGACGCGCGACGAAGCTCATCGGTATCAGGTTCTCCGGCATGAATTTTCCGTAGAATGAGTCGACTTCGCTCGGATCTGTGCGCGCCCTCACATATCTCCATTAGTTCATGATCCCCGAGTCTTCGGCAATTAGACGGGTTCGGTTCCAGGCCGTCCAGAACGTAGAAGCAATAGTTCCGGTATTGGTGTTCAGGGAGCTGCAGTTTCTTCAGAACACAAAGAATAACCTCATCTGCAGTTTTGCAGTGCTTGATGTTCAAAACCTTGGTCTGCCCCCCTGTGTAGATGACGCGGATGACTGGCGAGTTTGTGGGCAGAATGCCCATCAAGCCGTCCAGACTCGGATTTTGTCGCAAATGCGAGGCACTCTTATGAATATGTCCCTCGCCGGGGGTTCCTGGGTTGCGTCCGGAGGTCGAACCGCCCGACGACGGGTGGCTGAAATAGCCCTGACCTTGGTCTTTTCGACCAGCGTCCATCGGGCTGCCGGCATACCTTTGAGCTCGCAGTGGGGACCCTGGACGAGATGACGGTCTGCCGGACGAGTGACCATGGAGACCAGTATCGGCGGTTCGAGATAATCGGCGATTGTTCAAGGTCTGTTGTCGAAGGGGCGGGCGAGAAGAATCGTGGGTAGATGCGTAAGTAGTAGCTTCCAGGGAGGCCAATTGATTCTGCGTAGCGTTAATAAACGTACCGAGAAAAGGGAACAAGCAGGGTACGCACCAGGTTCCGTTGCTTGCGATTAACAACCGACTTGGTGCGAAGCTGTTTAATAGCCACGAAAATCCGGACTCGGTCGCCAATTTTCTTCACACCCAGTTCTTGAAGAATCTTCTGGTCGCATTCGATCAGGTTGTTGCCATTGAAGTTGTTTGCTATAGCCTGTCAGTTCCCACCCACTGTATGCAATCGGCAGAAATGGTGCAGCCCGGCGTACCTCTGAACAAAGGTTCGTATTGGCCGCAGTTTATGCTGTGCAGCCAGGCAACCACCTGCTTCTCGTCCCAGGACCTAGCGAAATTGTTATTGGAACAGATCGCCTCCGCAACGATTCGCGCAGGACTCACCGAACAGCATCAAGACCGTCCTGTCCGCCTGTAAACTCCGACTCCGTGGGGCTTGTATACAAGGTTCCATCCTGGGGGTTGGAGAAAACGGCAGATTTCTGTGATCCGGTATGGTATGACGCTGTCGGGGTTTGGGTCGTCGGCACACCCAATGGGGTATACGAGGGTTTTGACGCCAGCATATTTGTCCACCTTGTCTATTCTCGACAGTCCGAATGATAATCCAAATACTATAATCAAGTGGTCGCTTGCGCTTATTCACCGGCGACGGTAATGGTTCGTTCGAAGGGTATTGAAAATCGAGAACTCTCGACACAGATGCTGACTGGGCTAATGCATGATCCGGAAGGGTGCTAGTATTCTAAATTATCCATTAGCTCCATGATCTTCGGAGGAGGGGCCATTGGTTTGCAGATGGACTTTAAACGGATGGGGTAAAGGGGGGCCGATAAATAAGGTGAGGTGAGTGAGACAGAGACAATAAAAGGAAAGGGAAGGAAATTGAGCAAAGACTGAGAGAACAGCAAGAGAGCGAGACGAGAACTAGATAGAATGAGATCAGAGATCGAGAGCATACCGATCAACCGGTGCTGAGCAATGCAGCGTAGTAAAGGTGATGGCGATCAGGCACTTGCACTTGCAGTCCAGAGCCTCCGGGTTCCCTTGCGGATCCGACGCTCCCTCTTGATCGGGCCTTGATGGGGCTGGATCGGATGTTATCAGAGATAGCACATCCACCGGTGAGCAGAATATCGGAGGCGAGGGAGAAAGGGAATAAGCAGGGTCGGCGCTTTCGAGGGCAGATGAACAACGAAGGCACCTTGGCGGATGGCGAGAGAAAGAGAAGAGGGAGAGGGAGAGAAAGTCGACGAGAGTTGAGGGAGAACGACTCAAGAGGCGAAATCAGAAGGGGGAAAAAAAATAGAAAGAAACCACCCCCTCCCACGATAACCTCCAGGTCCAAGTCGAGTTGTCCGTGAGATTCTCGCTATCTGGGCCGATCGGATGGAGACGATGGAAACGCGGATGATTTGTCAGGCACTTCGCATCTGAAACACGCGACTTCTTGAGCGGTGGACTCGCCCTCCAAGTGTTCCATGGTTCTCTTTCTTTCTTATGAGTACTTCGCTTACGGAGTATTACTATTCAGTATTCGGGACAATATATTATCTCTTGAGTCTTCACGTCCGTGGTTACACCTTTACTCCGTACACTTGACACCTACATGGTCGGCCGGATATACAACCCATCTGAAACAAGCTGACGACGGCCGGCCCTACGGAATTTTGCATCGTTGGGGATTGACAAGTTGACACGACCTTGTCACCTCCATCTCACACACGGAGTGCATACGATATACGTGGTAGCCATAACCAGCCATGGCCGTCCCTCATGAAGGTCGCCCGGCTGAGCTGGACCTATAGAACGACTGATGGTGCGCGATCGGGCTCTCAGTAAGGCCGTTCAGTCTGCCTATCAGGACCGGCCAAAGCTAATGATGCATATAAATAGTAAACGACTCCGTATCCAGCATTAAACTGGAGCTTGGGCCATTTTCCGAGGAGAGTGGGTACGACTACTGACTCTCGTATCCATCTGTTCCGTTTCTTTGCTGGATGTTTACCCTATCCCAGTGAGTCTTCGATGGGAATAGGGGAACAAAGGAGCAGGGGCCGGAGGGGATTCTACGACATCTCTTGACTCGTCCGGCGAGTCAGTCAGGGAAATACGATTAGAGTTGAAATCTGCTCCTTGGTGTAGACAAACCCGTAAGTTACAACCCTCCAGGCGATTCATTGTTGACGCTTCCCCTGTGCTTGTTGTTTTGATAGTATTGTTTGTAGTGTTCAAGGACCAGGTATGTCGAGAAAAAGAGGGAGAAAGAACATCCAAGAAAGACGTATTTATAGACGAGTACCAGGATAGATATAGGTGTATACAAATATACAAATGGAGGAATATATTTATAATGAATGTCCAGGAATGATGTAAACTCCAAGAACCCCTCTCCGCCACATGCGATGAGGAGAGGGAACTCCGCACAGGAGTGAGAGAGAGAGGGAGCGAGGGACGAGGGAAGACTCACAGCGAAAGGAAGAGGAAAGAAGAGAAAGAAGAGCGGAATGCCACGTGACCACCCCTCGCAACCTCAGGCTGACCAAAAAAAAACCCCCTCATTTGGTCTGCGTCGAAAAACCCCACAGTTTTTCTTTCCCCGCTCGTCTGCTCTCCCATTCCGCCCAGGACATGCTCCGATTCCATACCAATTCGCGATGGAGGACGAGAGAGCTGCCCCGGGAAAAGTGAGGAAAAAAGCCACTCCCGCTCATCGAAAGTCGCTGTCTTGTGAATACTGCAGCAGATCTTTCGCCCGCTTGGAACATCTCCAACGACATCTCCGCACCCGTTGAGTAACCCTGAGGTCGGCCAGGTCGCCCGTCTGAGCCTGCGCTCTCCCCCTACCTGCCCCCCCTTTCTCCCCAAAGTCTTCCCCCTCTTCTCCGGGGGCAAACGGTACTAACGGTGGACGGCAGACACCAAGGAGAAACCGTTTTCATGTGACATCTGCTCCAAATCTTTCGCCAGGAGGTAAGTGGTCCTACGCACCGTAATCTGACCAGCCCGCACTAACATCGGGGGGTTCCTCTGCAGCGATCTGCTCGTACGACATGAGCGACTAGTTCATCCCGCAGAGGCGGCAGCCAATCGAGAACATCGCAGTCATGGCCATCCGGATGTGCCTCAAACCCCTTCGACCATAATCCCGCCCGCCCACCACGAATCGCGCATGCTAGAGCTGGCGGACGCCGTCCCGGTCCAGCCGCAGCCGGTAGCGCCCCCTCCGCCGGACGTGCAGGTCCAACCACCCCCAATCGTGGAGACAACTCACTTTAACCCTTCCTGGGGATACGACCTGAATCTGCTGTCCCATGCCGCTAGCCATGTGGCCCTGGAGGGGCAGCAGGAAAGCCTGGAGTCCATGCGGAAGTCCTCCCAGAACGTAGGCCCGCAGCCGCTGCCCAGTGTGCCCGAACGAGCGATCACCGATAATTATGGCGTTGAGCCTTCCATCCTGGATCTCACGGATCTAGGGGATCCCGTGCAAGACTTTTCGGTGTTCCTGGAAAGCGTCGGTCTTTCTTCCGATTGGGACTCCGGCGTATTTTCAACGGTCGAAGACCCCATGTTGACGAACCTGCCGATGGATTCGAAACCAACCGTCCGCGACAATGCAAGGCTCGGGCCCGATATCATGAGTGATCCACGAGGCGCTGCCGACGAACCCCCTTCCTTTTCCAACTTTGGTTCTCGGCTACCGTCCCTACAACCGGAGCCTCATGATGTTGACGAGCGCCTCGGATTCGCCGATGACGGGCCTCGACCGGCCTGGGATGTTACAAATGCAGACCGCCAAATGTTCATCACCAAGCTTGAGGAGTTCGCTTACATTCTCCCCAAAAATTTCGTTCCGCCGTCGAGGCACGCCTTGTCTCGCTTCTTTGCTGGTTACATCAATGGACTAAACGAGCATCTCCCTTTTATCCACGTCCCAACGCTCTCGGTGGCAAAGTGCTCCCCCGAACTCACCCTGGCCTTAGCCGCTGCTGGGTCTCATTATCGCTTTGAGAACAATCGAGGGATCGATCTCTTCCATGCCGCCAAGGCCATCCTCCTCGAGCGCCTTCACAGACGGGATAGCAAGCAAGTGCAATACCCGACCTGGAATTTTCTATCGCCCTCGTCCGGTTATCATGACTCTCGTGGATCATCCACCACATCTAATCATGCTAGTAGTCCTTTCCAGCAGCATCATATCGCACATCAGATTGATCCTTCGGGTTATGCCCCCCAGGATTCTGAGGCCCACATGGAAGTAATTCGAACATTTCTGCTGCTCACGGTCTTTGCTTCTTGGGAAAGACACCCAGAGCTTCTGCGAGAGATACTTTCGCTGCAGAGCACTCTTGCGAGACTCGTAAGGGAGCATGGACTGTCTGAGCCGCCCCCCAGCCCTGATCCGAACAACTGGGAAGAGTGGGTACGGAGAGAGGGGAACAGACGAACGAAGCTCATTGTTTACTGTTTCTTTAATCTTCACTCTATCATGTACAACATTCCTCCCTTGGTCTTGAATGCGGAGCTCAAACTGAACATGCCGTGTTCCCATGACGTCTGGAAAGCCAGCAACCCGTCTCAATGGCGACGGGTCATTCGCAGCCGCCATGGATCAGAGGTCTCCTTCCCGGAAGCCTTTACCAAGCTATTCCTCAAATCCAGCATACCCAACTCCTCGGCACCGATCTCACCGCTTGGAAACTATATTCTCATCCACGCTCTCATACAGCAAATCTTCTTTGCTCGGCAGCTTTGTCTTTCGGCACCAACCATGCAAAGCACAAGCCTCAGGCAGGAGGATTTATCCGCGCTGGACAGCTCCTTGAGTGCGTGGAAGGCCTTGTGGAAGCGCACCCCGGAGTCCAGCATTGACCCTCAAAATCCGGCAGGCCCGATTGCCTTCACATCCACGGCACTTCTTGGCCTCGCTTATATTAGACTACACGTCGATTTAGGGCCGTGTCGCCGCCTCATCACTCAAGACCCGATCCAGATCGCACGGGCTCTGAGTGAATCTCCTCCAATCGCAAGAAGCCCTCGTCTGATCATGGCTTTGTTACATTCCGCCCACGCACTTTCGATCCCGGTGCGACTTGGAATTGACTTCGTCGCAAGGACTCACTCCTTTTTCTGGAGTATCCAACACTCTCTTTGCAGTCTAGAATGCGCGTTCCTTCTGAGTCGTTGGCTTCTGTCCATCCCGATGACTCAATCCGAACAGAGGCTATCGGAGCATGAGAGAAAATTACTTTTGTGGATCAAAAGTATGATGGATGAAACCGACATGGCTGTGGACCCGCCGGGCCCGCCTGATGTCGATTTCATGGCCAGTCCCTACAAGGCAAAGCAACTTAGTGTTGCCATCGTTCGTGTATGGGCAAGAACTTTTAAAGGGAATACAAGCTGGGCTATAGTCGACTTGGTTGGGTCGAGCCTAGATGCCTATGCCGGTCTGCTAGAGACGCAGATGTAAGGATATCATCTGATGTCTCAAGCTTTGTTTCTTGAGATACTGTGGTTCTACCATCAGCTTGTTGAATCACAAGGCTGTAACTGGGTTTTCATCGGATGGTTTAGTATTTGCTTGTCCTTTTGTTGAAAGGACCGCTTGGCATGTTTTTGCTCGATATCAATATCATTTCACGGATCAAAATCGAAGGACTCGGGCGGTTCGCGTTTCAGGCTTGTGGTTCAAGCGAATCTTCCCCAAACTAGATGATATTGCTATATACCCATGCGCCCATTCTTGTTGTTTTTCCCCCTGTATAAATTAGTGTGCAAGTTTTTTATGACGGAGGAGCGGCTCAGCTTTATGGTTTTTTATTCTTTTTTTTTTTTTTCTTTCTGTCTTTCTTATTGTGGCTCTATATATGTTATCTTATCTTTTTTTCTCTTTCTGCGTTGCCACTTGTGGGACATGTTATGACGGGATGGGACAGAAAACCGGGCTTTTCTCTTACTTAATACCTGCACCATTGGCCAATTTTCTATCATGAGTTTTCACGCGTCTGGAATTGATGTCGATCCGATTTTTCTCTTGCTTCTCACTTATTCCTGCTCTGCTGGCTCCGAGGTGACCTCCATTGGGTCATAAACCCATCGCTAAAGGTGGTGGTATTGGTTGAGTATTTAAAGTACAATGCAATTACATGTTTTACCTATATCTTCTTGATCCTCGCATGATACCCAGTCGCTAATCATGAGTATTAGAGCTATATTTACAGTAAATCATCACATCATCTAATCTAACACTTCACTTCCGTATCCACCCCTTCCCCTTAAACCATAGGTCGATTCTAGCTCTTCCTCTGAGCAACGCTTTTCGGGACAAATCGCAGGGCAGACATGGACTGTTCCAATTGCGATATATCCGTATCCCCTTTCTCCCGAGGCGCTGCGTTCTCCGCGGACGTCGGTTCCGAAGGATCCGAATCAGATACAGAAGTCTTTCTATACCTCAGCCGACCCGCTTGGGGCGAGGTCGGGGCATTCGGCATGCGATGCCGAGGATGGTTCGTTGGACGCAGTAGCGAAGTCTGCTTGTCGATGCCATCGTTCACGATGTAGAAGTTGTACGTCTGTCGATCGTCAACATCAGTCGTTGGCTGCCTATTCTAGATGGAGTGAAGGGGCTGGTTACCTTGGGAAACATGTGCTTGTCTATTAGGTGCATCCGTCGTTTCTGGGGCGTGGAGCATTTCTTTTCGCAGTCTTCGATGAAACATCCGTACTGCTCATCCTTCAATTAGCCCAGTCCACCCAGTCAAAGCCAAAGGGAGCTGAGTTCACTGCTGTACTTACTGTCTTATCTCCTCGTTCTCGTCTCGTCGCAACCAGTGGATCATGATTCTCTTCAATATGCAGACTCAGGAAGTGGCCCGTGGGGAAGTTCTTCCCGCACTCTGAACACCGGTTGACGTGGGTTTGCATGTAATGGACCTCGTACTCTTCATACGATGAGAATGACAATGCCCCCCGGTGAGGTGGCAAGGAGCAATGCATCACGGCGGAGGCCGAGTTGGTTGGGTCCCCGAGGTGGATTTTGCTGCGGCCAAGGGAGGTGGTGGATGATGCTGGGGATGTAGACCTTGTTCTGGTGTCTAGGGATGGTCCGGCCAATGGGCTTCTGGACATGCTGCGCGAGCGTTTGGACATTTGGGAGTTTTATTCTGGATAGTCGGTTGGAATCGTGGTCGGTTAATGATCCAGATGAAGATATATACTGGGTGGTAGGGAAGGAAGAGAAGGGATGTCAGATGAATGTGAATCTCCCCGATATTGGAATCCTTTCTAGTGAGATTGGAGGTAACAAGGAAGGAGTATGAGTTCGTTGGAAGGGACTCCCAATTGACAAGGAGTAGATAGTAGATATACATAGAAAGGATGGTGCAAGACGAATAGGTGTAAGATACAATACCGTCCGGTCAGCGCAATACCGCAATACACGGGATCCTCACCAGCCACAAGTCAGCCACAGCGTCCCGACGCCTTTTTCTTTTTTTCCCCGTGATATGCCCTTTTCTCTCGCAACGAGCGGCGGCCGCAACCCCTCGCCTGTTCGTCCTCGCGTGTCCGTGTCCATCCTGTGCTCGCCTCTCCCTCTATCCTCCGTCATTGGCGAATCCTCTCACCTTTCCTTCCGGATCCGCTCGTCGTCTGCTCACTCGCTCTGTATATACTACTGATGGATCGTTCACTACTTTGGTCGCCCGCAGACTTCCAGCCAGCCATAACCATCTGACGGGCGAGGTCAACGGTGGAGTGATACGGCTTGGTCTCGTCGTCTCCTGAGCATGGCGTCCGCGTTCCAGAATACGTGGCAGTCAGTACCTTGTTCCCCTTGCATTCTCCGCGATGTGGACTTGCTCCTAAATCCCATGATGCAGGATTGCGCTCGATGCCGAAAGGGAGCTTCTGAAGAGCCTTGCCGAAAAAGAACCCACGTTTACCGGAATCTCGCATTATCTTTCAGAGTCAGTTTGCTTCTCATGTTGCGCTTCAGCCGCCGATTGATTCGCATGCCCCGAGTTCTTGATCTGACCGTTTCCCCTCTTTCCGTTGTCGCAGATTCCGGTCCGCCTGCCAAAATGCCATCCTCCAGGATTTCGAGGCTGCTCGCTCCGTCGATGTTGAGTCCCATCTCTGGGACATGCATCTCAAGATCAACACTCGATTCCGTAAACTTCTCTCTCGCGTGAGTGCCACGACTCCCCGGATTCCTGGTTTTCCTACCGTCACCCGTCTAATCAATCCATTGGCGCCTATCTAGTTCCGCGACGAAACTGTGAAGAAGAAGAAACCGGTCGAGAGACGGAAACTCGAGAAACATTATCTCGAGTTCATCAAATCCAGCCAGCGGTTTTATCGGGGCTATATCCAGCAATTGTCGTCGCATTTCGGCTGCATTCCCGAGCTTGAAAAAGTTGCGCGGAAGTTCAATTTTGACAGTGAGCGATAACCATCCCCGTCCGTACCAGGGTCTTTATTGAGTTTGGGTGTGTTTCCAGCAGATCCCCCCGTGGGGAAATCGACGCCCCAAGCGTCCGGAGACCTTCGAAGACGTGTACTCTTATCATGCCATGGAGCCCTCATCCATCTCGGCGACCTGTCGCGCTACCGCGAAACTGAATTGGTTAGCAAGGACCGGAACTGGGGACCTGCCATTGGCTACTATGACTTAGCTATGATTATTTACCCGGCTTCGGGCATGTCGCACAATCAACTGGCCGTTATTGCTCTCGCCGATGGCAACCACTTGAGGGCCACTTACCATCTTTACAGGGCCCTGGCGGCGCAGGAGCCCCACCCATCGGCTCGGAGCAACCTGGAGATCGAATTTCGGAAGGTCAAGTCTGCATGGACCAAGCGGGAGTTGATTCGTCCGGAAGATGCTGGCATTCCTGGCCGAGCATTGGCCCCTTGGTTCGTGTACCTGCACGCCCAATGCTACAAGGGCACCGATTTTCCGGAGCACGACGAGCTAGAAAGTGAGGTGCTCAACCAGCTCGCTGTCGACCTCAAAGAACGCTCACTTGAGGGTACTTTGCAGAAGTTCTGTCTGATCAACATCGCCGCGGAAGACTTTTCTAGGAAACGCTCAAATGGTAAGTCTCCTGACTTGGGCACTTATCAGACCCGTCATTGATCTCAAGATTCAGAAGAGTCCGTATCAAATGCGCGCCTCTTCCTTCAGCGAACAAACGTGAAAACCTTCTTCACGTTGCTCCAGATCCTTCTGGCCGAAGTGGAACGGTTTGCCGTCGAGGATCCTACCAACAAGGAAACGAGGACCGGTCCCGATAAAGTCACCGTCGTTGCGCGTCGTGTTCTGCCCGCCCTTCGGAACTACAGCTCTTGGCTTCTTACCGTCAGCAATCTACTAGTGGCGCACAAGGAGGAAAAAGACACCCCTCTTGCCGTGCAGATAACAGAATTTTGGAAGATTTATGCCAACACCCTGACTCTCCTTGCGTCGACTTTTGACGTGGTTCATCTTCCAGAGATCGACTACCTCTTGGAGGAGGATGAAGAAACGCTGTGTTTTGCACCCCTCAGCGTGGAGGCTACGTCGCGCAGATACTTTGATATGAACGGTCAGCAGAAACCTCGAATGAACGACCTAGGGGTTGAAAGAAGCCATCCCAACATGGAAATGCTATATCGGATTCGTGAGTTTGTGATTGATGGTCTAGACCTGGTTGTCAGCAATGTATGCACACCTCATACCTATCCTCGCTCTCATGACTGTGGTTGCTAATCCTCTTTTAACTCAGAAAATCCCCGTGGCCCTGATCGATGATGAAGACAAGAAGACCTTCATCTACAAAGAAGAGGATCTGCCTTCTCAGTTTCTTGCGAGTCCTGCAGGCCATCAGCACACGCTTCCTTCCGCGAGCATCGGACGGGAAGACATTCAACAAGTGGCGCAAGATCCCCAACATGCCACAGATGCCCGGAGCACATTTGGCGGCTCTCAATCGGCGTCTGCGTCGATGTCCGCGAGTATGCACCGCATAGTTGAGGGGGTAGAACGATTGGTAGAGTCAGACACGTATGAGAACGGCCCGACCTTGCCAGAGCCCCTGGCCTTCTCTCAGAATGCCAGTCAGCAACAGCGCTCGAGCCGTATGTTCGACCCTAGCACGGACTCGATCTTCCGCGAAGACAACTTCCCTCCACGCCAGACTCCCATTGCCCCTCCTGGACTTGGCCCACCGATGCCAGCTGCTGCCGCTCTCGTCAGAGATCCGTCGTCTCAGTCCTACACCTCAAGACCCGCGCTTCCCGGAATCCCCAGCATTTGGAACACCGCCCTTTCGCCTGACCTCGCCGAGGCTTCGTCTCCTCGTACGCCACCGGGACTCGGACAACGACCGGCTCATATGATGCCGGGAAGCGTCGGTGCCCCCGGTCATCATCGCCAGCCGTCTCAGGAGGCGATTGCCAACGAGCTTCTATTCCGCCAGAGTCTCCTAAACCAAAGCCCCTTGCAGAACCCCCTAAGCGGGCCTGGCACCATGTCCCCATGGATGGGTGCAGCCAATCCCATATCGCACCACCGTCTCTCGGGCCTCAACTGGGAAAGAGCCCAGCTGGAAGCGGTGCATTCGCCTGCCTCCCTCGGTGTGCCCAGTCAGCCGATTTCGAGTGGCCTAGCCAACGCCTCGTGGGCCAATGATGCATTCCTCGCCAGTAGCTTTTCGTCGGTTCCCGGCTACCCCAGCTCCGGATTCAGCGGCAATCGCAAACCATCCACCCAGTACGGCGCCATCGGCCAGACTCCCCCATGCGGACAAGGGGGGTGATCTGATTACCCAAATCCGGTCTTCTCTCACTCTTTCCCTCATTGGGAACGTGAACAAGGAGACCGGACATAGGGAACACGGCAAGAAAGAACAGGGGGAGAAATAAGATCTCCTAGAAAGAGCCCTTGACGCGGTACATGCAGCAACGACAGGAAGTGCGAATTGTGGACTTGGTCATCCGATCCGCGAAGCAGGATAAGGAATGGAAGAGAAATTGAGTGCTCGTCATCATCAATCTTGACAATCCCGTGGAGACTGGCACCGACAGACATCCTCTTGAGTTAATATTGTCTTTTCCGTCCTTCCTGACTTCCAGCAGCACAGCTAGTTCTACATTCCTTTATCACAATGATGGGCTTTGTTTGTATGGTGGGAAATCAGCAGACGGCCAACCAGACAGCTTGCTAAGCTTAGCAACTTACAATACAGTTTTGGGGGGTTGAAAAAAACGAACCAGAGGATCAGATTCGAGCAGAGATCGCTTATTCTTTCTATCATTTTTCATGGCGAGCAGAAGGAAGAAGGAAGGAGGAAGGGGCCAGGGATTCTTGATCCCTGTTCGATGAAGACACTTACATACCTATAGTTCTGATTGATTCATGACGTCAAGAAGAGAAGAACACGTTCAACATGGTTTTTTTTTTTATTACTATCTTCTTTCTTCGTTTCTCCAGTTATCATTTCTCCTTTTGTTTATTTATTCCCTTACTTTTCCCACTGCACTGAGCTACTCCGTACAAAATGAGCAAAATTACCTCCCCCCACCCCCTTGCTGGTCTTGTCTGAAGGGCCTCTTGCATTGGACAGGTTCAATAGTTTCTCTTACAGTACTCATCTGAGGAACTTTGATTCATTCTTATTGTTCGTTGTTTTTTTCCCTTTTATCTTTTCTTTCTATTATCTTTCGCTGGTTGTCGGATTCATCCAGGGTGATTATGATGACTTGGAAATATTTTATCTATTACTTACTTTGCACATCGCATGATAGCACTACGAACGAAGTCGCAATGAAAAGAACCAATTCCTAGACAAAAAATGTCCTCAAATGAATAGTCCCCTCGAAGCATAATCCAATAAATGCTCGAAGATCAATTGTATTCAAGTTATAATATTTATAGAGAACCGAAAAGCCTGATCGTCATTTCGTTGTTGAGAACGTCATCTCTCTGCTTGCTGCTCCTGTCTATATCATATATCATGAAGCCGATTGGGAGCCGCATCGTCACATGAAAATGTTAAGGGAAAGTTTAGTCTAGGACGTTAAGTCGAGGACCGGGTATAGGTTGAATTTTTGGACATAAAGAAAACACAGAAGAAAAAAGGTGATTGCTGCTGCGGGTTTCTATGACCTCACGGGGTGGGTGGTGAGGCTTCTAAGAATGGGGGGTGGGGTGATTTATGAGCGAGGGGTGTAGGTCTGCTTGGGGAAGGGGAAGCTAAACATGAAAGTCAGTGGTCATTGTATCAGCATAGGCCAATGAAGGTGGACTTACGAAGGACCCAGCTCCTGGATGCTCAGACGGGCGAGCCACTGGCCCATGTCCACGCTCTCGGCAAGAGACTTGCCCTGGACAACACCAGCAGAGAAACCACCGGCAAAAGCGTCACTAAACACGAACGTCAGCTAAAGACCTAAAACATGACAGACATCAACACGGTTACTTACCCGGCACCGTTGGTGTCGTTGATGCTTTCCTTGGCAATCTCGTGCACGCTGAATTCCTGGACCTCGACCTCACCGTTGGCCTTGGCAGTAGCAGTGACGGTGGGAAGAGTGCCCTGGGTCACAATGGCCGTTCTGGGGCGGTTGGTGTTCTTCTTAGGCAGCTGAGCCAGCTTCTTGGCAATCTCAACCACATCATCGGTACCCCACGAGTGGCTCTCAGCGTAAGCACGAGCCTCGGTCTCGTTACAGAAAGTGTAGTCGGTGTAGGGAAGGACGGTGTCGAGCTGGTCCTTGAAGAACTGGGGAATGAAGGGAGCCGAGAGAGACAGCATGAAGATCTTGTTCTTGGCCGCGGCCTCTTCACCAAGAGCCTGGATGGCAGGAACACACACGGTCAGGTGGTAACCGCCGACGTAGTAGACCTGGGCCTTCTCGACGAGAGACCAGATGTGAGGCTGCTGAAGATGCTCAATCTTGTATTCGTTGGCGGCAGCAAGGTGGGTGCACATGCTACGGTTGTGGCCGGTAATGATGACACCGCACTTGCCAGTGGGCTGGACATCATCGACACGGTACTCGGTGTGGACACCAGCCTTGGTGCAGGTCTCCTTGAGGATATCGCCATACTTGTCTTTGCCGACACAGCCAATGTAGACAGTCGAGTTCTCGGGAAGAATGTACTGCAAACAAAGTTAACACCAATGGGCCTGAGGGAAGACGAGCTCATAATTTACCTGGGCACCACGGGCGGTGTTCTGAGCAGCACCACCGGCAATCAGCTTGGCGTCATGGTTCTGGAGCAATTCCTCGTAAAGACCCATGTGCTGCTCTTCGGCCAGGATGGCATCGTTGTCCTTCAGGCCATACTTCTGCAGGAGGGCGGCATCACTATAAGAGGAAGATCAATTCCTGACTCTTGAGGTTATATGTTTTTCTAGACGGGCTTATCATACCCAACAGCCTGGATATCTGTATCATAAAGCTCATACGTTAGTTGAAGGAACTCAATATTCCACATAGGCTAGGATTTACATACCAAGGAGGGGGTTCTCCAGACAGAGGAAGGGGTATCCTTGAGGAGCAGCCATGATGAATGAGATTGAGTGCTTAAAAAGCGATGGATGGGAGGAAAAAGGGAGAAAAGGAAGATGGAAGAGAGGGAGAGGAGTGAGAGTGAGATTGAAGAAGAGAAGGAGGGGAAGAAGCAGGAGAAGTGGGGGGAGAAGGGAAAAAGAGGAGGGGGCAGAATGATTCGCCATGACCGCCTTTAGGGACCTACGGAGCACGACGTTCTCCCCGACCCGATCTACATCATATGGCTAAGCTCTCATTCTCGCTCTTCACGACAAACACCTCCCCCTTCTTGACTTCACTTTCACCATGGTCAACCCTTTAAGTCTCCCCGAGACCCTCGAGTCCGTCTCTATCAACCCGAACCCTTCCCCGTCCCACGACATCAACCCTCCGACCGCCGCCTCGGAAAAGGAGCCCGTGGATGAAGTTGAAGAGACCCCGTCTGAGCCAGACAGCATCCCATCAGACATTGTCGACCCGCGTCGCTCCATCCAGCCTGTTTCCCGTCGTCACAACCTCCCCCCGTTGCCCGATCTCCGCTTCGAACAGAGCTACCTCGCCAGCATCCGCGACGCCGATACCTGGGGCCGAGTAGCATGGATCACGGTTCGCGACCAGGTACCTTCCTCCCCATCTGTTGTCCCGTTCGAAAGCCACCTACGTACAAATCATTAAGTCTCGCGTTTCAAAACTAACAATCCCTGCTCCCACCTACAAGGTCCTCCTCCCTCTGATCCAAGGCACGGTCTGGACCCTCGCGCTCTCCGGCTGGCGGTTCTGGAACCGCAATGCCTCCCTCAGCGGCCAGACCCTGGGCAGCCGAATCCGTCGCTGGTGGTATGAGACGAACAACTGGAAGCTTCCGCCCCTGTCTCTGTCACTCCCGTCGGCAAAGGATCCTCAGTTCGCGGCGCGGACGGAAGACGTAAGTTTTCTTGCTTTCTAGCCTTCTAGCTTCCTCCTGCAAAGACCGTCTCGCTTCTCCGGGGAGGTTTCCTCCGGTGATATTTGTGTAGGTAGTGATACCGGAGCTGACACTCGCGGAGTTCTTACAGTTCTACACGGCGCAATTCGCGAATGCCGGGTCGGATTAGACAGACTACGACTACGACCACCTTGACTGCTGGAGGTCATGGTTTATGTTAGATTGTATTCAGGGTTTGCATCTCGGAGTTATGGTCATAAGGCGTTGCCTAAGCGCTTCACTATCGTCTTTTATCTGGTTGTCTTTTTGCGCTGTCTGTGCGGCCGCTCTGTAGGTCGATATTGTCTGTCAACTTATTATAAAAGATCAAGTTGTTTGGGCGGACTTGGTAGTATCAATGATAGTAAATACAGTACGGAGTATACATAACACTCGTACATGTCGCATGACTGAGTGTTTCATGACTGACCCATTGTCTTGAGACTCGACATCAAGCATGTCTACTAGATCTTCTAGCTAACAACATGGACAGAACACCCCCATTTTCATGTAGCAACCGCTTCGTGACATAAGAGCGCTACAAGCTCAGCTCACTGACTGATGAGCAGGCGCACTTTTCAATGCCCACCTAACAAAGTTTTCCCGGTGACAATAACGCCTAAGACTCCCCGTTTGACCCTCAATTACATGAACATGAATGGAAAGAATAAAAGACGCTCCCCGCAAAGAACTCTAATAAGGATAGAAGATACTCGGGTCAGTCGTAGTCAACTAGACTCAAGCAGCCTCGCCTGATTTAGCGAGGGTGACGGGCGGGTGAGTTGGCAGGTCTGTGCCGGTCGTAGGCTGGGGAAGCTTTGGGGTTTCCTTCAGCTGCTCATCCCCGGTGTTCTGTAGTTCGGTTTTCTGGTCAGGATTCGCGCCGGGTGCCACAGCCGACTGCTCAGCATCTGCTGCTGCCGAGTCCTTGTGGGTATCTAGCCCATTAGAGCCAGTTTGCGCTTGAGCCGGCGGCTGAGTCGTTGCCTCTAGTGGTTGAGCATCGCCGTCAGGACCACTGGGACTAGACGCTTTGCCTTTAGTGTATCTGAGCTGCACCACCAAGCTGGGGGCCTCTCCATCCACGACCGACTCATCTCCGCTCACTTCCTCTTCGTCGTCACCTTCAAATTCGTTCTCCTCCTCTTCCTCGCCGCCCTGCCATTCATTTCCGCTAGAATTCGCTGCTTCGGATGCATCGCCCATGTCCTCGTCCACATCGTACCCCGGTTGTCCATTTCCTCGGGTCGAACGAGTCCTCTGGGGTCTGCCTGCGCCCTCCTCATCGGCAGCTGAGCCGCTCAGCAGCGTCTCTCCATACAGCCCCCCCGCGCGAGACCGAATCTGCCTCCCACTCGCCGTATACCGGGGGCCGGCTGGCTCCGGGGGTGTAGAAACGCCCGAAGTATTACGTGTAGAGCGTCGAGTCGATGGAAGGCCATCAGAAAAGATGTCCTCGTCATCGGAGTAGGTGTATTTCAACTTCTTTCCCCGAGTGCGGCCTTCATATAAGGAGAATCCGGGCTCCGGTCGCGTGAATGCTGCCTTCCGTGCAATACGATAATCACGGCGTTTGCGTTTCTAAAATTTCGTAAGCAAAGATGACGGATGAAAAGCCAAGGGGATCTCACCTCTTCCGCACCCTCAAACCGGGGAATAGAGTTGTTAATCTTCTCACTGAGTTTCTTCGAGTTCACGCTCCTCTCCTCGTCGAGTTTATCCGCAATGGCCTTTAATTCCGGGATACTGCCCGCCACGCTCCACCACGTCACATGCTTCAAGGCTGGGTTGCTCTCGCGATACAATCGGAAATGGGTGTCGTCAAGCCCTTCGATGAGCCAGTATCGACGTTTCAGGCCGTCGCGACCCCAGGGCTGAACGGATAGGGGTTGGTTCAGGTCGTCTTCGTGACGCGCTTGTTTGTAGGATTCCTTAATCTTGGCCTGAATGGCCTCGGACGAAGACAAGGACCAGAGGATGAGGGATTTCAGTAGTTGCAGCTAGGATGTGGATGTTAGCACATAAGTTCTGGTGAGGCCAATTGCCGAGCCACATCACGTACGCGTTCTTCTGGTGTCATCGCCGCGAAAGTGCGCCCCCCGTGGAGCGGGTTCCTTCCCTGCCAAGCCTTAGGCCACTGGGGGGCATGGGTCTGAATCGCTTCCTCCAGAGGTCGTTGGTAGTGGTTTCGACTGTGTTCGCAAGTATGTATTAGTTAGGTCTCTGTATAAACTGTAGAGAGAATTGATGCGAAGCTTCTGGGCAATAATTCCCCAGCTGTTCGTCCTCTGTAAGGCACGTTCTCGAGGCCCGAGGTGGGAGGTCATACTCCACGTCTTTCTTTCGGTTCAACACCAGACCCAAAAAAGCACATAATAGCCTCTCGATGTGATCTCCTGGCGGCGTCTCGCTGACCCCTCGTTCAATATCTTGTGGGCCAAAGTGTGGCGTGGATCGTGGGAAGGCCTCGTGGAAACGCGCGCGGAACATGACGATGAACTGGAGAGTTGCGACTGGTTAGCGATCGGGCGTCACAACGGGTAAAACGCGTCAAATAGAGGATTGGAAGCTGAAACAAGTCCAGCCAACGTGCTCACTTACTGCAATATCGGGATTATCGGCCAGAACGTATTCATGGGGTGGTGACGGTGCCCGTTTCGGCGGCGGAGATTCGGACTCCTTCTTGAAGTACTTCGTGATGCCCACAGGCTCATCGACGTTCATGGCGCCAGATTCTTCATCTGACGGAGGCGCCGATGAAAGCGACGAGAGCTCCGAGTCGGAAAGAGACATGTTGGACATGTATGGGTTGGTTGCGTGAAGAGGGTGTTGCGGCAAGGGTAAAAGGTGGGCAAGTGCGCGCCGCAAGAAGTTCTGTTGCGCTACTGCTTCCTGGGTGGGAGCGCGGCTTTACGCGCGTGGCTTGTCTGGCATCGTCCATTGCAGCCCCATATCAAGCTATGATCAGCACCCGTTCACTACATGACATTCTTTGTCCTTGGGTTTTGGAGATTTTTCTACATTTAGACCTTTGGAGCACGGTCTGAGGGATTTCTGCAAAGGTGGGAATTGGAATTCCTGATATAGTTGAACTGACACAGTGATGAAGAGAGATAAATGGATAGAGTTGATTCCATGCATTGAGTGAACGCGCAATAAACGAAGAATGGAACTAAGGTAAATTGTGAGATATGATCTCGCCCGCTGGTAGATAGTGCTTAGACGGTCCTACGGAGTGAGGGAACACGGCAACCGCGCGACGCGAATGGATGCGTTGAAAGACAGACAGCGCGCCGCATGCAAAGCGTGCATCGTGGTTTTCTGGTTTTGGTTCTGGTTCTGATTGACATCGGCCCAAAGACAGGATGACAAAGTGCATCGAGTCGGTCAACGACGTTGTATGCTTGCTCTGCGACAAAGCGAAGCCCTAATAGGTACCTTCCAGAACCCTTCTAGGCGTTGGCGAAGACGGGATGGTCTTGCGGGGATATGACCAGTCTGGAAGGGCCATAGGACTTGTCTCATCGGCAGCAATCTAGAATCAATTGTTTAGTCTAGGGAGTCACCGCGGGAGTGTTTGAGATCACGTTACTGCCAACCTGAGCTGACCTCTCAACTATCAAATGTCCGTGTCATCGAGGGAGCTTGGATGACAGATGCACAAGAAACTAAGGTTTGTTCATAGGCTTGGATGGAAATTCGGAGAGACGATGGAGAAAACCGGGATTCGCAGGGAACCCTAAGTCTAACTCCTAAGGCTCGAACGTGGTGGTTCTGCCGGCGAGGGTGGAGAAAGGGTCAGAGTCAAAAGGCCTCAAGGGACGAGAGAAGTTTAAGTGCAGACTGCAGGCATCAATCAGGCAGACAAACGCGAGGGCACGATTACGTTAGCCGCGGCGCGCCAAAAAAGAAAATGCACAAGCGCGGGACTCCATCCCAAAGGGGCGCTAGCGCCAACTCGGTTAGATTAGCGATTTCGCCCTAAAGCCCACACAGCCTTTCGCCGACGAATTCTCAACACCAACCCGACAAGCCCATTCTTCCGATTTTGAGGTACGAGCTTTTGATAACTCCCACCACTGGGTCGCAGGCGGTCTTTCCTTGAATACTAACGTCCAGGTTCTTCATTACAGAAAGTCGCCATGGGTCGTGTGATCCGCAACCAGAGGAAGGGTCGTGGATCCATTTTCAGTGAGTGCGACCGCAATTCTTCGTGATCGAAATTCCAGGAAGCATTATTATCGTTTCCTGCGAGATTTCAAAATCAGAGAGAAGAAACAAATTACTGACCGGTGACATCTCCCGTTCAGCGGCCAACACCCGTCTCAACAAGGCCCCTGCCCAGTTCCGTACCCTCGACTACGCCGAGCGTCATGGATACACTCGTGGCGTTGTGAAGGAGATCATCCACGACCCCGGCCGTGGTGCTCCTCTCGCCAAGGTCCAGTTCCGTCACCCCTACAAGTTCAAGCAGATCACGGAGACCTTCATCGCCAACGAGGGCATGTACACCGGCCAGTTCATCTACGCCGGAAAGAACGCTGCTCTGACCGTCGGCAACGTCCTCCCCCTCGCCTCCGTTCCTGAGGGTACCGTCGTTACCAACGTCGAGGAGAAGTCTGGCGACCGTGGTGCTCTGGGCCGTACCTCCGGAAACTACGTTACCGTCATCGGCCACAACCCCGACGAGGGCAAGACCCGTGTCAAGCTTCCCAGTGGTGCCAAGAAGGTCATCAAGAACACCTCCCGCGGTATGGTCGGTATCGTTGCCGGTGGTGGCCGTACCGACAAGCCTTTGCTGAGTATGTGATCCGAGTGGACTCCTTTTTTTCAGGGGGGGACTGCGGTTTTGTCCAAAAGGAATCAGTTCAGTGCTAATATTTCCCTACAGAGGCTTCTCGTGCCAAGCACAAGTTCGCTGTCAAGCGCAACTCGTGGCCCAAGACTCGTGGTGTTGCCATGAACCCCGTGGATCACGTAAGAATTTCCTCCATCCTATTTTATTACATCAAATTCTGACAAAATTTCTACAGCCTCACGGTGGTGGTAACCACCAGCACATCGGTAAGGCCTCGACCATCTCCCGCTACGCCGCCCAGGGTCAAAAAGCCGGTCTTATTGCTGCCCGGAGAACTGGTCTGCTCCGCGGTACCCAGAAGACCAAGGACTAAACGGGTTATGGAGTGGAGTTTTTTTCTTTGTGACGGGTTGAAAATGCTCTTTTGCTATGAGACATATGTACTTAAGGCGACTGTGGATAGCCTCCCACGCGTCCTTAGCGAATTAAGGTTGTGGCCAACAAATTTCATTGACGATTAACCAAACGGAAGAACGGAAAAAATGGTCGGTCTTATGTCTTCGATACCAGCAATTGGCAGATTCAAAAAGCAAACAAAAAATGTGGGGATCTACATAATAAAATTTCTTTTGGTTCATGTCCTTGTCTTGTATGATCTTGGCCGTGTAGACCTACTCGGTGTATACGGTGTAGTGTAGGCATTTGACCTTTCGCCTTTGTATTCTGCAGAATGCCATGCGTCTCCTCGATCGGCCTCTGAGATGATCAAATTCCGCGGAACTGGCATAAGCCCTCCGTTATGTAGTCAGGGTACCACCGACGAGACCCTAGGTGTGCGTGGTTGGTGTGTACCTGAATGGCTGTTGTCTAAAATTATTGTCGCGCTTTACGCATTGAAAGTTCCTGTAGATGGACTCTAGATTACGTAGAAGTTCTAGAAACCGGTTATTGTGTCTGTCTTCCCCGCAAATATATATCCGCTGTCGAAGTGTGCCGCCAGCCGTAGGAACTATGGATATTATGCACACATACCTATTTCTATTTGATAACATTTTTTTTTAATAGCAGACATAAGGAGGAAATATTCCTACGAGACCGCAAGTCGACCATCGACTCCCATTCGAAGCCAAATCAAGCGAAGGTGGCAATCTGAGAATGTGCGAAGACATTGCCCCCAAATTGACCAATCAGCGCTAGCGGAGCCGTGACTTAGAAATATCCGTACCTTTTAAGATGGTAACTATGGATTTTCTCTTCTTCCCTCCCATTTCTCCCCTCCACATCTACGATGCAACTGGTATAGCAATCTCCTCCCCAAAATCCAAAATATGTGATGGCCCAACAAGGATCCCCCCAGAAGATCCCACGCCTGCACGCCACCCCCGGCCCGTCAGCCACCGCACGCTGGCAAGCCGTAGTCAACCGGGACGCACACGCGACATCCTTCGTCTACGCCGTCCTGACGACCAAGATCTACTGCCGCCCATCATGTCCGGCACGTCTGGCCCGTCGAGCCAACGTCCGGTTCTACGACACCCCTTCGGACGCGGAGCAGGACGGCTTCCGGCCCTGTAAGCGCTGTACACCCCAGACTCTGCGGGCGGGGAATCCCCAGATCCAATTGATCCAGCGGGCCTGTGCGACTATCGAGGCGCAGGTTCGGGGTGGTTCGAAACCGACGCTTCGGGAGCTGGCGGACGAGGCGGGCCTCACGCCGAGTTATTTTCATCGCCTGTTTAAGAGGATGAAGGGCGTTACGCCGGGTCGGTATGCGGCTGTCGCTTTGGGTCGGGGTGGTGGGGGGTTAGTGGATGAGAGTTTGTCGATTGGGGATCTGACTGTGTCTCAAGCATGGGAGGTAGAGGTAGACGCCCGGTGCGATCCCTTCATACCCGACACTCTGGATGACGCTGTGGTCGCGAACGGTGGAGACGTGGACGTTGGGTTATGGAATGATTTCGACGTTTTGATAGCCGCCGAGGCTCATTGGGAGGATGCACAGTGGCTTGGGTGAAATGGGATGGATGGAGTCTGGACTCTGAGGACCAGATATCTATGGTGGTTGCCTATCGCAGCGAACAATCAACCAGCGGAAGAATGAGCGGGGATATCCGATATCGTATCATCTTCTATTCTTGGGAACTACGGAACCCGAGGGACAAGCATCAAACACACGGATCCACTCCGCAAGACCCCTGGTCTCCTGACTCCTGAGTTCTAACTCCATCCATTGGAGTATATCAGGGGTGCCTTGAATCGAGACGGATCTCAACGCGTCGAAGTGGACATTCAGGAGGTATCAAGTACAGTCAGGGAGGAGGGATGCGATATCACATCTCATCAGGGACCGAAAAAAGGGGTCAGGGTTCCATCAACACTGCCACCGGGATGCCCCCAAAGCCAAGTTTTGATAGACTTAGACCTGTTCAATCGCCGTGATCTACTGCCCGTTGACGTTGGCTGGTCATACGTGGTCTGACAATCTGGTGTGCGATCGTCAGAGCTCCATCTGGCAGCATGATCGTCCTTCTAGACCGGGAATCTAATCTATGTAGTATTCCTGCTCCATACATATGGAGTAGATATAGATGCTGCATACACGTACTCCATCCAATGTACATACTGCATCTGCAAACTAACTACCTAGTACATCCTGATACTTGATTCCAGAATTCATCCAAGGGAATCAGTGGATGCCAGAATATAAATAGCAGCGTGGCAAATCCCCCACTTTGGCCGACCCACCAACGCGTGTCACTTTCAATCCGAGCCAACGATGCCTCGAAGAATCATCACCATCGATCGAGCGATGTTTCAGGTTGGGAATCCAATGCAGCGTCCATTGGTTGCTTGCACCGTATTCGTACTATAATAGAGAATACAGTATGGTACCTAGAGAGTACCGCTACTCCGTAGTACTGTGGTTCATTCCTCAGGTATCTCTTCCGTACTCCGACAGGGACTGGATGGGGCCAGCTCTTCTTTAATCGCCGGCCATCCCACCTCCGTCGCATCTTGTTTTCCTTCCCTCTTCCTTCTTCTTTCCTGTTTTCTTCTCTCTCCCAGCCTCCCTTCAACCTTCTTTTCTTGCCTTTTCTTTTTTCCCTTCTCCCAATCTTGGGTTCTGACACTCGCTTTCCCAACCTTTCTCCTTCTTCTCCTTATCAGTGCTCCCACCATCCGCTTTCAGTGTTTACACTTTCCGCCGGCCGGATCTGTCCCTGAAACTTTCTCTCTCTTTATTTCTTCTTCTTCTTTTGGTACCTTCGTACTCGACAACTACAAAATGAACGTCAACAGGAAATTCGATCGCTTCAAGCAATGGGCTGGCGAGCGGATGGGCGGGGAGGTCAAAACCAATCAATCCGACGACTTTAAAGCCATGGAGACCGAGATGAATGTGCGACATGACGGTAAGCCCCCAAGCCATTGATTCCCATCCCCTTCAATGACTGACGTTTCTTTCCGCCCAGGGATCGATCGAATCCACAAATCTACCACCGCCTACATCAAGGCCGTCTCCAAACGCAGCGAGGGCGACGACAAAGAAAAGACCCTACCCATTGCCCACCTGGGTACCAGCATGGTCGGCCACGGTGAAGACTTCGATGCGAATTCCGAATATGGCCGATCCCTGATCTGTACGTGCTCCTACTTGTTGCGCGCCCGAAATAATTGCTGGGCCTAACGAGCGTTTCCCCTGAAATAGTGCTTGGACGAGCGGAAGAACGTCTTGCCCGCGTCCAAGAATCCTACATCTCCCAGACGACCTCGGGCTGGCTTGAGTCCCTGGAGCGGTCCTCGACCCAGATGAAAGACTACCAGGTAAACAGGATTCCTCCGTACTCCCTAGCGACCGATTGTCTGACCGTTAAATAGACTGCTCGCAAGAAGCTGGATGGCCGACGACTGGCCTACGACACCTCGCTCTCGAAAATGCAAAAAGTGAAGAAGGAGGATTTCAGAATGGAGGAGGAACTTCGAACGCAGAAGGTCAAATACGAGGAGGCCAACGATGACGTGCTCCGACGGATGCAGGATATCAAGGACTCGGAGCCCGAGAGCGTGGCCGACTTGGAGGCTTTCTTGGATGCCCAATTGGACTATCATGAGCGGTGCAGAGAGGTGCTCCTCCAGCTCAAGAATGAATGGCCGGGAAGGTAAGATCAACTCGTGCTCCGTTTGTCGCGTGGACATACTCTTAATATGGAAATAGATCTCCCCAGGCCCCCACCCCCAATGGCCGTCGCATTGGACGTGCTCGTTCCAACACTGCGCACTCGTTCCAGGACCGATACGAACCGCTGCAGGAGGAGAACACCAATGGCGCGGATCAGCGTCCGATCATCCGCACGAGCCGATCGCCTTCAACTCATTTTGTGGAGTCGAGAGAACCCTACGTGGCTGAGACGCCACCTCCGCCGCCTCAGCGACCCGTTCTGAACCGCATCTCGACCTTCGAAGGACCCGCGCAGCTGCGACAGGATCATGCATCTGGCTCTCAATGGCCGGGGCGGACAACCAGCGAGAATGTGATCAGTCGCCGGAACAGTATCCAGGCTCGACCTCCTGCCCGAGTGCCTACCGATCCTTATATCGATGCGTCCGGCGAATTCCGCTCCAGCAGCAACACGAGCCCTGAGAGGTCTTACTATGGACGATCTGAATCGCCTGCCTCGTCTTACGGAGGGGTGTCACGAAGAGCCAGTTCAACGGCGCTGAACGCTGCTGGCGGGCCCAAGAAAGGACCTCCCCCTCCTCCCCCTTCACGGGCCAAGAAGCCAGCTCCTCCTCCGCCTCCCATGAAGAAACCCATGTTGAGTGCTGAGATGTAGATCTGTCTGGACAGATTCGGGTTGACCAGGAGGAACTATTGTGCATGAAGGAGAGAGAGCGAGGGAACATAAGAAGGAGGGATCGTGGATAGTTGATTGTCTTTCTCATTGTAAATAATAATCATGGGTTATCTGGCTGTGTAGATCTTTCCTTGCTTTCATGGCCTACAGTGACTAGAAGCGTAGATACAATTCTCCGAAGTCATCGTTGATAGCTCCTTGTTGCTACTGCCTGAATAGATCACAAACAGTTCTCCAACTGCCAAGATCGATGACAGCGACCCACTCCAATGAACTTCCTAAAGCGTGCATGTCATGACCTCGGGTAATTCTGGTATCTCCCATCTGGTGGAATCTAGGTAGTATTTACATGGTAGATGATATTAATGATGTTAGAACCAACTATCAAGGCCAACATCGACTCCCCCGCAATCTTGGCATGCGATTTGGTGTAAGCGTTCGATTACGCCTTCTCCGCACTAAACCATGCATACTCCATACTAACTGTATGCGAGTTTTATTCACTACATTTCATTCCATCTCTCGTCCCAATTCAATTCCCTTTATTTCTGGTTAATTGTCTTGGCCTAACTGCTCCACAGTCACCCATAATGAGAAAACGTCTCAAGGTTGCAACCTCCTGCGACACTTGTCGATCACGAAAGGTCAAATGCAACGGAGCTCGACCAGGTGTGTGGCCACTTTGTTTGAGATCCTTGTGCATGGCCTGTTTGGCATGAACTAGATGATGACTCTATCCTAAATGGTTTAGTGTGCGGTGTCTGCAGCAAGAGACAAGACACTGCCTCTACATGCTCCTACGGGAAAGAGAATACCCACCGAGCTCGCATCGCTCGACGTGGTGAACCCACCGATGCAGCTGCACCGCATTTGCATAGAAGATCAGAGCCTAGTCCGTTACTCCCCCGAATCCCTGCTCGTGAGGAATTGGCGGACCACCGTACCGATGCGCTGCGTTCGATGCGACACGAAGAAATCGTGCCTGGGACGCCGGAGTCTTGGGGCCCTTTCCCCGGGAGACATCGAGCTCTGCACAGGGAGGTATCTAGAGTGCCTGCTCCTGTCCAGAGTTCTCCATCCTCTTCCAGCCCTTATCAACCAGGTCCCCCGGCAGTGACGGACTCCATGACCGGGGTAGTCGGCGAGCCATCCGGAAGCCACGAGTTCTTTGGCAGCAGCAGCGCGGGCTCGTTCATGCGACAGATGCAACGGGCAATTGATTCCCGACTAGGGGTAGGGAATGATAATGCAGGGGCTGGCATCGTCGGAGTCATATCCGCCGACGGCCTAAGCGTCACGCAGCGGCCGTTCTCGACCAAGCCCTCAATCGAGTATGTCCTTCCTCCGCGAAAAACCGCGGACGAGCTGGTGCATTCATACTGGGAGCTCGTGTACCCGCTATATCCCTTCCTCGACCGCGACTCGTTCCAGCGTTTCTATGAATCAGTCTGGACAGGCTCAGGCCCAGGGCCAGCCCCAGACGAAAGCGTCCTTCTCTGTACGATGAACGTCATCTTCGCGCTCGGGACCCAAGTATCCGGAACAATCGAGCCCGAGCAGCGCTGGGAAAAGGCATATACGTATTTCCTAAGAGCGGATCATATCCGGGAACATGATCTGCGGGACAACGGGTCTGTGAGTCTGGTGTCGTGTCTGCTCTTGATGGGTATTTATTTGCAAAGTGCCAATATCCCGCAGAGGTGCTGGATGGTCGTGGGTCATGCTATTCGAATGGCGCAGAGCTTGGGTTTGCATCTTCCGGATTATAATGCTCCGGGGAGATCGCTGCGTGGGAGGGAAGTGGTGAGGAGGATTTGGCATGGGTGTATTCTTATGGATCGGTATGTTGGGGTGAACCATGAACCATCCTTCTTCTTTTTTTTTTTTTTTTTTGCATCTTCACCTTTATCTTCATCTTCTGTTTTCCCTACATTCTCTTCTTCTTCTGACATGTTCAGCGTCCTGGCCATGACCTTTGGCCGTCCAGCTATGATCCCGAAATGGCTGTCCGCCGTGGTCCCCCTGCCCAGCATGATCGACGACGAGTTCCTGGATCTGCAAGTTGAAGGGTCTTCGATTCGACCAGACAACGAGCCGTGCATAATGGAATTCTACGTATCCCAGCTCAAGCTGCACGACATCATGGACAACATCCTCCTCAAGCTCTACATGGACCACGGCGGACGACAACACCCCGACGTAGTCACCGTGTTCAAGCTAGACGAGGACCTCATGAACTGGACTGCTGGTCTGTCGGCTGAACTCCAACTGGACGCGCCGTTGAAACATCGAGAGTCTGTCCGTCATCGGTTGGCGGTGGTCAATCGAGTTCGGTGCGTCAGGTCTTCTCCGTAAACCATAGACTACTGACTGACCCTCTATCAGCTTCTTCCACGCACGCATCTTATTACTGCGGCCGATTCTGGCCCAGTTCTGCCTGTCCCATCACGCCGTAAGACCGATCGAGAGTCTGGCTAGTCGAATGGACATCCAATGCTCGAGTCTGTGTCTTGAGACGGCCCATCGATCCATCGATCTGATCTACTCGCATCTGAACCAGGACATGGTATTTGGACCGGTGCCAGCCTGGTGGTATTCCGTGCTCTGTATGCCCCCCTTTCCACTGCTTTGCTCAACGACTAGATCATCTCTGACAACCACCCCCCTCCTTGAATCCATCACCTAGACGTCTACACAGCCGCCACCGTCCTACTAGCTGAGCGAATCCGCCCGGAGATCGGCACCACCATCGCGCAGTACTCCAACGTCGTGTCCTGGCGCCGCGCCATTCAAATTCTCAAGGCATATGCGCGCATCGGCACCTCCGCCAAACGATGCGTCGCTGCGCTGGAGATCTTATCAGCCAAGATCCCAGCCGCTCACTCTTCTGAGTTGCTTCAGGCCGACGATGCTGATCCCACCGTGTGTACGGAACCGGCGAACCCGGTTCCGTTTCCTGATAGCGATCTGTTCAGTCGTGTTGATCTCGACGGTATATTCCTGGATTTGGATGATATGGGTTGGTTGCAGAGTGGACCGGAAGCGTGGCGGACGAGTATGAATTGATTCTGTATGTCTTTTGATCTTGAAGTAGGAGGCGAATATATGGCAATCCCTGAGTATAGGAATCGCCTTGTAGCTATACACCATAGGAACTAAGCCCTACTATATGATACAACCGACCTCCATAACATCCATCCAACCTACCTCCTCCCCTCCAACCCTCCTCCAAACCCCTTCCTCCCCGCCATCCTCCCCCAATAATCAAACGTCGCCCCAACCACCCTCTCCTTCAACAAATAATCCCTCGCATCAACCGCCAACTCCCCCGGCACAGGGACCAGCTCCCCCAACACACTCGCCCGCAACTGCAACCCTGCAGCCCGTTCCAGGTAAACCGAGAGATACGTCGCCTCCTCAACGCTCACCCCCGCCGTCAACTGCCCATGATTCACCAGGATAATCGCCTTGCGGTCCGGCCCCAACGCCTCACTGATAATCACCCCCTCGTGGTCGGCGATCGGTAGACCGGGCCATTCCCCTAGGAATCCACAGTTGTCATAGAAGGGCGTCATATCCATCTGACACACCACCAGTGGCTGTTTCGCCGCCGCAAGCGCAGAGACGCTCGGGGAGTGCGTGTGCACTATACTCGACACATCGGGTCGCGCCGCATAGACCCATAAATGGAATCTCGTGGCGGGGTTCGCCATCCCCGTCCCGGCGACGGTGTTCAGGTCCGAGTCGACCTCGATGAAATCGTCCGGGGTGGCTTCGTCGAAGCCAATGCCGAAGCGGAGCGTCCAGTAGTATGTTTTGGGGCTCTCGTGAGAGGAAGGCGCGCGGGTGGAGCGTGCGGAGATCTGCCCTGCGAGGCCGGCTTCGCCTTCGTGGAGGGCGATTATGTGGCAGGCCTGCGTGAGGGTTTCTTTTAGGGAGCGGGTTTGGAGAGATAGGTGGGTGGCCATTTCTTGGGTGGCGCGGTCTTGGAAGTAGGTTTTTTCGCGGAGGGTCATTTTGTTGGTTTGTTTGTAGGATTTGTTGTATGTGTGTGAGTGAGTGTAAGAGAGAGAGAGAGAGAGAGAGAGAGAGCGAGAGTGAGGGAGTATACTGAAGTAAAAGGGAGATGGAGTCTGCATCTATATACTACCTATTCTATGGTAGACCAACGAGATCCTGTTCGGACAATGAGTCCATTGGTCATGGCACACGAAGGATCCCCGGGATTTGAAAGTGTGGATTGATCGATAATTGATTGATTGATTGTTGATTGCTCTAGAGAATTACACAAGGTGTGGATCATCGGATGGGATGGTTATTGGTAGACTCGGATCCTACGTGGATTGCTGATCAGGCACTGTGGAGGGGGCTTATTCTTGTCTTCTTTGTTGGTACGTGTACTTAGTCGGTGAAGGTTCTCTGGGGTAGACAGTCTATAGAGCAGAGTAGAGTATAGAATAGAAAGTACAGAAAAGTAACAAGTATGTAGTATCACCATGAAAAGAAGCATAGACTATCCTCCATTCTGAAATCTGTATACATCTCCACAGTCTAACCATCCTACAAATCCAACGGCTTCACCCCCTTCGTCTGCCGAAACCAATACTCAAAAGTCCCCTTCACCACATCCTCCCTCAGCAAATAATCCCTCGCCTCCCTCGCCAGCTCCCCATCCACCTCGACCAACGGCCCAAACACCCTCGCCAGGACCTGAATCCTCGCCGCCCGTTCCAACTTGACAGCCAGATACGTCGCCTCCTGCACCGACTTCCCCACCGTCAACATCCCATGATGTGCCAGCAGAATCGACCGTTTCCTCCCCAGCGCCTCCCGGATAATCACCCCTTCCTGGTCCGCAATCGGCAGACCCGGCCACTCGCCTAGAAAGGCACAGTCATCGTAAAACGGCGTCTGATCCATCTGCGTCACGATTAGGGGCTGGCGCGCCGCCACAAGAGGCGCTACCCAGGGGGAGTGCACGTGTACGATACTCTGCACGTCAGGACGAGCAGCGTAGATCCATAGATGGAATCGCGTGGCGGGGTTCGCCATCCCCTTGCGGTCTCCAACAGTGTTGAGGTCGCCATCTACCTCGATGAAATCCTCCGGTGTCGCCTCGTCCCAGCCTAGCCCGTATCGCAACGTCCAGTATATGCCTGCGCCGCGAGATGACCGCGCCGTGATCTGTCCTGCTAGTCCGGCGTCTTCTTGTTTGTGGGCGATCAGGCGGCATGCGCAGGCTAGTGTTTCTGGGACGCTGCGCGAGGGAAAGGTGAAGTTTGCTTGCGTTTCGGCGGCGGCGCGTTGGGCGAAGTAGGTTTTTGGACGGAGGGTTGAGCTTGAGGGGGGGATTGAGTTGGACATGGTTTTGTTTGCTCTTTATTTTATTTTTTTTTTCTGGAGAGAGAGGGTGGACAGGAAGAAGGAACTAAGAAAGGTATCGATTCGGTGGTGTAGATTTAGTGTACAGTCCAAATCGCGGGGTCGACCTGAATTAAATCACGATATCTCGCTAGCTAAAACTACCTGACATGTCATACTACTCCGCACTCTACTTCAGACTCGGATACTAGGCTGATTCGTTCGGCTTTCAAACCCTCGGACGCTCATCTTATTGGTCTTGATGCTCCCTCGAGCGGGGGTGGAAAGACTATGAGGCGTGGTAAAGAGGATGGAATAGCGAGGAGTAAGTGGATGGGTATAGGAAGAGAGTCACAGTGCATTGCTAATGTACAGTTCTACTCTGAACTTCTGTAAGTATTGTGATAATGTAAGACCATGGAACAACGGCAAACCCCTTGTCTAAACCTACTCACCCCTCTGTAGATCTAAGTCATCTCTGTCTCGCAATAGCTTACTACCACAAAAAATTCAGCTTTCGCCATCCCTTCTTAACCGGCAGAGGAGACGGCTCTTCCTGATCCGCAATGTCAATCAACGATCGGATCGGTATCTCCTCCAACCGAATAAGCCTCGTCTTCTTCACCCACTTATGCCCGGCATACAGCAGCAGCACGAACGGCGCGTTAGCGTACGCCGACACAAACGTCCTTGTGTCCCATGAATTCTTCAAAAATGCCGGCCATCCCGAGGTCAGCAGAATCAGAGAAAAGAAGACGAGACACAGCCATGCAAAGTACGGCTGAAACGGGGCCCGGTAGGGGAGCTGTGCCCGAGGAATCCCCTGCTTGCGACACCCGTAGTAGAACCGCAGATAGGTCAGCGTGATGACGATCCAGTTCACCAGGATCGCTATGGACAAGAGATCCTGTAGCCAAGTGAAGACCTCCGCCGCACCGCTCGACGTCGTCATGTACCCGAGGGCCATGAAGACGGCAAAGAGCAGCACCGCGACGTAGGGGATGCCGAAGCGGTTCAGTCGGAGGAAGATGCGCGGCGCGTGCCCGTACTTGGCCAGCCCGAACAGATATCGTACGTAGGTCATGTACCCGGCGTTGCCTGAGGACCAGGCCGACGTTACCACGACCGCATTGATGAAGTGCGGCACGCCCTGGATGCCCGCGAGGTTGGCCGCGATGACGAACGGGGAGGCTGCGGTGCCGGAGTCGCCGAGAAGACGATCGTTGTTGGACGGGACCAGCATGCCGATCAGGAAGATCGTGATCACGTAGAAGATCACGATCCGCCAGAACGTCTTTTTGGCTGCCTTGGGGATGGCCTCGCGGGCGTTTTTCGTCTCCGCCGCCGCCAGCGCCACGTTGTCTACTCCTGAATATGCGTAAATGGCGTTGGTGAAGGCGGACCAAAACCCTAGGAACCGTCCTAGAGATCCTTCGATGTCTAAGTATTGGACAAATGGGCCTGGATCTGATTACTGTTAGATAGGACGGGTGACAACGGGCGACAAAAGAACACTTACTATGCCAGTACTTGAAACCGATGACCTCCCCTTGAGGCGCACCGCCAGAGATAATGACAATAGCCA
This sequence comes from Aspergillus melleus, assembly GCF_016097325.1. NCBI lineage: Eukaryota > Fungi > Ascomycota > Eurotiomycetes > Eurotiales > Aspergillaceae > Aspergillus > Aspergillus melleus. The sequence goes on from NW_025763377.1 coordinate 502,917, forward strand.
TGATATTGACCATAAAAATCAGGATAATCTTGAGAATGGCAAATCCAAACTCGAGCTCGCCGTAGAACCCGATGAAAAGACAGTTGCAAAGGGCCATTAACAGGCCAAACACTGTAATCCACTGAGATGGAGGGTTAGCGTTTCCAAGTCAGGACACGAGAGAGAGAGAGAGAGAGAGGAAGGGAGGGAGGGAGGGAGGGGGGCATACGATTGCACTGTTCAGATCAGTCCAGAACTGCATCAATACAGACGCAGCGACGATCTCCGTGGGAATAAATATAAGCCCCTTGTACACCAGGTTCCAGCCATTGGCAAAAGACAGTGAAGGGTCGACAAACAGCTGAGCATAGCGCACAATGCCTCCGGAAATAGGAACCAGGGCGGCCATTTCGGCCATGCTGAACACTACCCCAGCGGCCAGCCCCCCGGTCATGCTGAAGCTGAGCAGCGCCCCCAGAGGCCCCGAGATGGCAAGCGCCCGACCAGATCCAAGAAAGAGACCCGTGCCAATGGCGCCCGCGAGGGCAATCATTTGAATATGGCGGCTCTTCAGCCCCTGCTTCATCTCCGACCTCTCGGAGAAGTCCACCGCACCGTCGCCTTGCCCTACGTCTTTGGACGGGCCATTGGGGTCGGCGGCCTCGACATGGAGGACATGGGGCTCTTCGACCGCGCGGGGATCGAAATCTTTAGGGGACATAATGCCGTGGAGACAGTCAAACCTTGGGTTTATTCTTGGGGATTTTCCCTAGCAGCGTGGGAGAATTCTGACCCTATATACCAAACCCCGGAGGATTGGTTAGGGTTCAGAAAACAGACCCCAACGTGGGGAAGGAAACATGGAGAAGAACCCACCTCAACCCCCCGGTCATGACGGCCAGCCAAGGGAGGCGACAGGCCATGGGTGATTCGGCTAGAATCGTAGGAAGCTGGGGAAGTGGACTACCCACGATGGATCGTGATAGTACAGAACACTGTGGGGAAGTATAGCTCTCGGATCGATATCTCACTGGCCATCTCGGCATACCCGGAGATCGGGATTCGGAACAGACGATCCCTCTTTCTGGACTGGAGTATTTAAACGAGATCTTTTCAAGAGCTAGCGACTCCCTCGTAGTGACTCTGACTTTGACCTTGATCCTGACCCCGCAATTTACTGACGGAGACGCTTCACAAAGAAGTTGATCGCGTAGCCCACCTTTTATCTAACATACTTCCTCCTTTCCTGTCAAGATGGGCTCGAATCAAGACGGCAATGATGGCAAGTTCATCCTCACGAGGGAGCTTCTCGACGAGGCTCTTCCCAAGTTCGCCATTGCCACCAAGGCAGTCCATGCCGACGATTTCTCTAGCACCCACAAGGCTATTGCCCCGTGCATGCACACTGCGGTTAACTTCCGGTATCATCGCGATCCAGATACTCTGAAGCCGCATGAAAATACTGATGTAGGCACCATTGCAAAGTCTTGCTGTGCTTCTTGGCTGACGTTCATTGTAGCCCGCCAACCCCCAAGATTCCCATATTTATGCCAGATACACAGCGCCTAACACGACCCGCTTCGAGAAAGTTCTCCGGGAGATCTTTGGTGGCCGAGTGATTTCATACTCGTGCGGGTTGGCCGCCTTCCACGGCATCATGTGTCTTCTCAGGCCGAAGCGTATCTTTATTACCGAGGGTTATCACGGCGTCCATCGGGGCATCCGACTAATGGAGCGCCTGATCGGCGTCCAGAAGCTCACCCTCGAAGACCTGGATCAGCTGGAGGCCGGCGACATTGTCCACGTCGAGACGCCGCTGAACCCTACCGGCACAGCGCGCAATCTCGAGTACTACGCCGACAAGGCACATGCCAAGGGCGCCTATCTGGTGGTCGACTCGACCTTCGCGCCGCCGCCGCTCCAAAACCCTCTAAACCAAGGTGCGGATCTGGTCATGCATAGCGGAACGAAGTATATCGGCGGCCATTCCGATATGCTCTGCGGTCTCCTCGTGGTCCCGCAGCATCGGGTGGACGAGGGCTGGGACGGGACGCTGATCGAAGACCGCCGTACCTACGGGTCCATCATGGGTAATATGGAGAGCTGGCTGGGACTGCGGTCGCTGCGCACCCTCGATCTGCGGGTCGGTAAGCAGTCTGCCACGGCCACGGAGCTCGTCAGCTGGCTCAGCACCGAGCTACAAAAGCCGGACTCTGTCATTGCCAGAACCATTGAGAAGGTGGAGCACGCGTCGATCCAGCATGATGCTCTCAAGCAGGGCTGGTTGCAGAAGCAGATGCCAGGCGGTTACGGACCCGTCTTTTCTCTCTGGACCAAGAAGGCCGAGATCGCTCAGAGACTTCCCAGTAGGCTGTACGTTTTCCAACACGCGACCAGCCTCGGGGGGGTCGAGAGCTTGATGGAGTGGCGGGCCATGAGCGATGAGGGACGGGATCCCCGAGTTCTGCGCGTGAGTTGTGGGGTGGAGGATGTGAACGATATGAAGACGGATATTCAACAGGCGTTGGAATCGATGATTCGAGATTTTCCGTAGTTGTTAGATCATGTATGCGAGGTAATCAAATCCATAAGAGGAGTGGTTATGCACGTGAATAAGTGGACCTGACTCATCCAACCGGAATGATCCGCCAAGACCCGTGCACGGGCCGCTGAGTCAGCTTCTCACGTGCCCTCCCGCACCGAAATCTTTCCTTTCCCATCGTCTCGCAGACTTTCGCCTTCTCTCGCCGCCTGCCTTCCTCCCTTCCCGTCAGTCACCGACAGGCTGAGCACAGCCAGTTTCCCCGACCAGCACGGAAACGTCGCGAAAGTCCCGTCCCCTCCATCTCCATCTCATCCATCCCCATCCTTTCCACGCGCCGTTTTTCTGCGCATCCCCTCCGTTTGGGGCCCTTCCCACTCCCCTTCGCGCTCGCGTTGGCTCCCCTTCTTTTCCCTTCCCTTCCCTTCCCACCCACCCCCGTCCTTTCTGTTTGCCGCCTACCGCCCTGTCTCGTTCTCTCTCCCCCGACCCGGCTCAAAACATCACGAAACCTTTCGCCAAGGTCCAGATACAGGCCGCTACCTGTCGCATCCTTCGACATTAGATCTCCCCTGTCCCCTTCACGTCCTTAATTTAGCGCGCTTTTGTCGCTTGACAGGCGCGACCGGTCATTCATTGTCACCACCTTCACTTTTTTACGTGTTTCTCGGCCAAGTCGCGGTCTCCTGTCGCATTTTACCTCCACCTGGGGCGTGTAAGAACTCTTTGCTTATGCTTCAAGCAACCACGCGCTAGAGAATGGCTTCCCTCCAGTCAGCTCCCAACATGGCCGCTGGAAACATGAGCCTGCCGCCGAATCTGACGCAGCAGCATATTCAAGAGGTTTTTCAGGTACGATACCGGCGTCTATTCCTGGACTCTTCCTTCACGCACGTTTCGCCTTTCAATTTTTTTTTTTACTTTCTCTTTGCTTTCCCATAATATATGTTAATATTATATTCTCTTACCTCTTTCTCTCTCGTGCCCTTCTCTCCTGCCCTTCCACGCCGAGTCTTCCTTTGATTGCCCTCTTGGACTTTTTTTTTCACGTCACTACAGGACCGCGTGTTAACCCTTTTATCCCATAGAAATACAAGCAGATGCAAGAGCAAGGCGTCCGTCATGACGACCCCGAATACCTAAAAGCTCATAACCTCCTCTCTGCCGTCCAAAGACAGCAAGTCTTCCACAAGCAACGACAAATCGCGCAGCAGCAGCAGCTTCAAGCACAGCAACGTCAGCAGCAGTTGAATGGCGCGACTCCTGACTCTGTCTCCGCAAATGGTGTCAATGGTAAGACCATCACTTCCTCTTTGTCGCGTATCAATTGGAACTCTGATCTAAACGCGTGTACCTACAGGTCGAAGCAACTCCATCTCTTCCGGCGTCGGCCCCGCGCAGGATGCCACTCCCGCAACTGCGAGTGGTCAGCAACAACCCCCGGGACAGTCCGCTCCCCAGAAGGGCGTTCCGGTTCCGGGTGGTGGCTTCACGGCCGAGCAACTTGCGACGCTGCGAAATCAGATCTTAGCTTTCAAGATGCTTTCCAAGAACCTTCCTTTACCAGCTCGTGTTCAGCAGCAGCTGTTCGCTGCTAAGAAGCAACAGACACCCGCCCCACCCGATAACATTGCGGCTGCCGAGACTGTTCTGGACGGTGTGAGCCGCGATAAATCTGAACAGCCCACAAGTGCCACCGAGGACGCTCCTCAGACTAAAGACTTTTATGAAAGCTTCCAGTCGCCGTACGAATCGATCTCTAAAACAATCAGCTTCACCGATCACGCTTCCCGCGTCAACCGCGCACGCATTCCCGCTCTGATGCCGCCTGGAGTCGACCTGGACCAGGTGCGCGAGGAGAGGGAGGTGATTCTGTACAACAAAATCAATGCGCGCAAAGCGGAGCTCGCCGAACTGCCTGCCAATGTTGGCGTGTGGAATTCTAGCCAAGGCGATACCGCGACTGGTGACGATTCCTTGAAGTTGAAAGCTCTGATCGAATACAAGATGCTCAACTTGCTACCAAAGCAAAGGCTCTTCCGCAAGCAGATTCAGAATGAGATGTTCCATTTCGATAATCTTGGCATGACTGCAAATCGCTCGAACCATCGCCGAATGAAGAAGCAGTCCCTGCGGGAAGCTCGGATCACCGAGAAACTAGAGAAGCAACAGCGTGATGCTCGCGAGACGCGCGAGAAGCGGAAGCAATACGATCAACTTCAAGCGATCCTCAACCACGGCTTGGAACTTCAGAACGCCGCCAACCAGCAGCGTACCCGTATGCAGAAGTTGGGTCGCATGATGCTTCAGCATCACCAGCACATGGAGCGTGAGGAGCAGAAACGTGTCGAGCGTACTGCCAAGCAGCGTCTCCAGGCTCTTAAGGCCAACGATGAAGAGACATACATGAAGCTTTTGGGACAAGCCAAGGATTCCCGTATCTCTCATCTGTTGAAGCAGACCGACAACTTCCTTCACCAGCTTGCGGCGTCGGTTAGAGAGCAGCAGCGCAGCCTTGCCGAACGCTATGGCGAGGATGACCATTTCTATGAAGAGGAGGAAGAAGAGCTTGCTACAGCCTCTGGCAGTGACGAAGAAGGCGATGGAAGACGTAAGATTGACTATTACGCCGTGGCTCACCGTATCAAGGAGGAGATCACTGAGCAGCCAAGCATCCTTGTGGGTGGCCAGCTCAAGGAGTACCAGATGAGAGGTTTGCAGTGGATGATTTCGCTATATAACAACAACCTCAACGGTATCCTGGCCGATGAGATGGGTCTGGGTAAGACGATTCAGACCATCAGTTTGATCACCTACATAATCGAAAAGAAGAAGAACAATGGCCCGTTCCTGGTTATTGTGCCTCTCAGTACTCTCACCAACTGGAACCTGGAGTTCGAGAAGTGGGCCCCGGCTGTCTCAAGGATTGTCTACAAGGGTCCTCCGAATGCGCGTAAGCAGCAGCAACAGGCCATCCGGTGGGGCAACTTCCAGGTTCTTCTCACCACCTACGAATACATCATCAAGGATCGGCCAATTCTGAGCAAGGTCAAGTGGACCCACATGATTGTCGATGAGGGTCACCGTATGAAAAACACTCAGTCCAAGCTGAGCAGCACTCTGTCGACGTACTACACCAGTCGGTACCGTCTTATCTTGACCGGTACCCCTCTGCAGAACAACCTTCCCGAACTGTGGGCGCTTCTGAACTTCGTTCTGCCCAACATTTTCAAATCGGTCAAGTCGTTTGACGAGTGGTTCAACACTCCCTTTGCCAACACCGGTGGTCAGGACCGCATGGAGCTGTCCGAAGAAGAACAGCTCCTGGTTATTCGTCGTCTGCACAAGGTTCTCCGTCCCTTCTTGCTTAGACGTCTCAAAAAGGATGTCGAAAAAGATCTGCCCGATAAGCAAGAGCGTGTCATCAAATGTCGCTTCTCTGCCTTGCAAGCCAAGCTATACCGTCAACTTGTTACACACAACAAGATGGCTGTCAGTGATGGCAAGGGCGGTAAGACCGGAATGCGTGGTCTTAGTAACATGCTGATGCAGCTGCGGAAACTGTGCAACCATCCCTTTGTGTTCGAACCCGTCGAGGATCAGATGAACCCAACCCGCGGGACCAACGACCTTATCTGGCGTACTGCCGGTAAATTCGAGCTGTTGGACCGTATTCTACCCAAATTCCGGGCCACTGGTCACCGTGTCTTGATGTTCTTCCAAATGACTCAAATCATGAACATCATGGAAGATTTCTTGCGTCTTCGTGGATTGAAATACCTTCGTTTGGACGGTTCCACTAAGTCCGACGATCGTTCCGATCTCTTGAAACTCTTCAACGCCCCCGATTCGGAGTACTTCTGTTTCCTGCTTTCGACTCGTGCGGGTGGTTTAGGTCTCAACCTTCAGTCTGCCGACACGGTCATTATCTTTGATTCTGACTGGAACCCTCACCAGGACTTGCAAGCACAGGACCGTGCTCATCGTATCGGTCAGAAGAATGAAGTGCGCATCCTGCGTTTGATCAGTTCCAACTCTGTGGAAGAAAAGATTCTTGAGCGCGCCCAGTTCAAGCTTGATATGGACGGCAAGGTCATCCAGGCCGGAAAGTTCGACAACAAGTCCACCAACGAGGAACGAGACGCTTTATTGCGGACGCTTCTCGAGTCTGCCGAAGCGGCCGATCAGATCGGCGAGCAGGAGGAGATGGATGACGACGACCTCAACGATATCATGGCTCGGTCTGACGAGGAATTGACTGTTTTCCAGCGTCTAGATAAGGAACGGCCTTCGAAGGACCACTATGGTCCGGGGCATCCACTCCCCCGTCTGATGGCGGAAAGCGAACTGCCGGATATCTACGTCGCGGAAGACAATCCCGTTACGGAGGAGGTTGAGGTCGATATCGGTGGTCGCGGAGCTCGTGAGCGCAAGATCACGCGCTACGATGATGGTCTCACCGAAGAGCAATGGCTTATGGCTGTGGACGCCGACGATGATACCATCGAAGATGCTATTGCTCGAAAGGAAGCTAGAGTTGAACGCCGTCGTGTCAACAAGGAGAAGCGCGGACGAAAGTCTGGAGGCCCCGAATCCTCACCCGAGCCATCGCGGGAGAGCTCCGAGACGCCCCAGCCCAAGAAACGGCGTCGCGGTCCCGCACCCAAGCGCAAGGCGGAGGAGGTCGTGGAAGAAACGCCGCAGCCGAAGCGCAAGAGGGGCAGGCAGGCCAAGCCCGTCGAGACATTGAGCCCGGAGGATCGTGCTATTCTCAACCGGATAGTCAACCACGTTTACCAGACCCTGATGGACATGGAGCAAGAGCTACCGGCGGATTCTTCGGATAGCGAGGATGGCCCTGTTACTCGATCCATCATTGAGCCTTTCATGAAGCCCCCGCCCAAGTCGCAATATCCCGACTACTACATGATCATCCAAAATCCCATCGCCATGGAAATGATTCGAAAGAAAATCAACCGGGATGAGTATCAGAACCTGAGAGATTTCCGGAACGACATTCGTCTCCTCTGCCAGAATGCCCGGACGTACAATGAAGACGGCAGCATCCTCTTTCAGGATGCCAATGATATTGAGGTAAAGTCAACCCCAGCCCCGGTAATTACCATATAGATCATTCACTGATTGCGAGCAGGCTAAATGCATTTCCGAGCTGAGAAAGGAGACCGAGGGTCACCCGCAGTTCGCTAATTTCGACGACTCGAGCTCGCCGGCTGGTAACGATCAGTCTACCGCGGCCGTGTCTGGGGCCGAGACCCCAAGTGCAGCAACGCCCGGACAGCCCAAGTTGAAACTCACGTTCAACAGTAGCAACCGAGACAGCGCTGGTGCCAACGGGACGCCTGGCCCTGGAACGAACGACGACGAGTAACGCAGCTTCTTATCAATTGTGGAAACACGACGGCTCCATTGTCCATTGTTTTTCTTTTCTCTTGTGTTTTTACGGAGCCAGGTACACTTTATTTCCTTTCTGAACCTCATGTTTTACTGTCCCGATCTTCTTGACGTGTACTCCCCCGATTTTGTTGATCTCTTTTCCATTTGTTTCTACTTTGGTGGACTGGCGTTTGTATGAATTGGTGGTTGGCGGTGGATGATGGCTGATGGCGCATTTGCTCTGTTCCACCAGACGAGCGAGTTGCCTTTACTTCATTTTCTCTAAACTTCTTTGTGTGTTTATGTATCTCCCTCTGTCTCTTCCCTTCCAGTCCTATCTCTCTCCTTCACGTGGGCGCATGATCTCCTTGATTGCAAAGCCCAGTTGGGGCTGGGGAAGACGAGATTGGCTGTAATTGATTGGATTTTTTTCTACACTGCCATTGTGTCTGGACGCACATTTCATCGAGTTCGTTTTCGTCTGCATAATACAGGGTCTGTTGGCTGGGAGGGTGATGACAGCCAGGCAGAAGAAATTCGACTACTCATACATAGTTAGAGATGGCGAATGATGATCATAATTTAACCCTGCGCGAAGTGATGCATCTTAGAATCTACATCTACTGGAGCAGTCAGATTGACCGACTGCCAGGTACAGAGATAGGTCTGTAGATACTCCCTTAGACCTCAGCTACTGGATACCTCAGATACTTCCAGATACCTGCAGATACCTGCACCGGGAGAAATGCACAAGTTACCGTTTGATTGCGAATCGGTGACAGGACCATACCAGAGGTGATTGGTATTTCCGGTAATACCTTGGATTACCCAGGTACCTCCTGTATGTATAATACTCTAAAGTACGAAATAGGTACTATGTGAGTAGATACTAGATATTGATGGAAGTTTCTACCAGGTTTCCCACCACAAACGCCGTCAATAGACCAGGGAGGCCCTGATATAGATAACCAAGAAGTATGACCAGCAAACCAGCAACAATGGGAGAAACGATGGAATGTGTCGTAAGCGCCCGGCCTTGTTCCATACGTCACCGGTCTCGCTCGACGTCATGACCAGCCACGTGACCACCCGTCGGCGTCGCTCTGAATCTCAGCTTTGGTTTTAAGTTCCCATTCATCCCAATCCCCCTTCCGTCCACCATCCACCCTCTTCCCTTTCCCACCCACCACCCCCAAACACCCCCGTCTATCTCTCCAACTTGCTTCGCTAGCAATTCTACAATTCCATATCAACAATGGCTACTTTCCAGGATCGTGCCCAGCACGCCATAGCGCAGCTTGACAAGGAGGTAAGTTTGTGTGTGCGTGATTTTTTCTTACCAGCCAGGCCCCGAGAGACCGGTTCTGGGGATCGAATGCACGGGGAATCCCTACACCAAGAACATATTCAAAATTGATTCCAGCATCGTGATTCGATTCTCCAGATCAAGTGATCTCAGGAAGTGGTTTTCGTGTGTTTTTTTCTAGTTTATTTTGCGAGGGAAAATGGCTCTCTTAGCAAAGCGCTTACACCCATGTTTTTCCTCTTGTCTAGCTGTCCAAGTACCCCGTCCTCAACAACCTGGAGCGTCAGACCTCCGTCCCTAAGGTCTACGTGATCCTCGGCCTGGTCGGCATCTACTTCTTCCTCGTTTTCTTCAACATCGCCGGCGAGTTCCTGGTTAACCTGGCTGGTTTCATCATCCCTGCCTACTACTCTTTGAACGCTCTGTTCACCGCCGGAACTGCGGATGACACGCAGGTGAGTTTTTTCCCACATGAGAAAAAGAAAACGTTCTTTATCGCCCTGATGACTGGGGTGTGTGCTTGATTATGGATTGCTGACTGGGTTTTGTTCTCGTTACAGTGGTTGACGGTATGTTCCTCGTGATTACCCGCCCTTCTTATCTGGCCCTTTGGCCATCTTTCTCCGCTTCGGCTGGCTTAGCTCCCTTTCCTGCCCCGAGCACGTGATGCCTTGCCGCCCCGGGAATCCCAGCCAAGAATCCCCTCATGTTCTGACATGTGAATTCTGAATAGTACTGGGTTGTCTACGCCCTCTTCACCGTCGTTGAGAGTGCTATTAGCGCGCCCTACTGGTTCCGTAAGTGTTCTAGACGCGAGTTCCCAAAAGAGTAATGATCATTTAGCTAATGCCGACCTTCTATCAGCCTTCTACTACATCTTCAAGTTTGCCCTGGTCCTCTGGATGGCTCTTCCCCAGACCAAGTGAGCCGCTCCTGTCGCCTTATCGGATGAACGATCTTGCTAACAAGTTTTCTTTCTCCCCTGCAGCGGTGCCCAGGTTGTCTTCCACTCTTTCCTCCAGCCTGTGCTGGGCCGCTTCTTCAACGCTGGCAACACCTCCGCCAACCTTCGGGCCCAGGCGGCCGATGCCACCAAGACCCAGTAAATAGGATGACCTTTCGTTAATGCATGGTCTCGGCGACGGGCTTTGTCTGCCGTCGAACCATGAGCTAAACTGGGTCATTTTGCTTTCTGGTCAAAAAGACGACCTCACGAAGCTATGGAACTTCGTTGATGCCAGCGGACGGATGTGAAGACTTTGTGGTCAAACTGAGCGATTTTGGAACCATTTTTTTATTTGGTTTTTCTTTTCTCTCTATCTCGTGTTTTGTCATGATTGGTTCAGTAGAATTGTATGTGATGTGCGGAGGGGGGAGGAAATGATAAAGAACACAGCCCAGCGGTTGCTGTTCTGTGGAGATATGTGGGTATAGCTGTATCTGATGCGATGATGCCTCTTGGTAATTGAAGCACATTTGATAGCGTTTCCACCTGGATCTTCTCTTGCTTTCTTGGTCCGCTTGTGTCCCTAACACAAATAAAGAGGATCGTCTCGGAGACCCTCATGTAACCTTCTGACAGGATAATAATAACTACCCGGAAGCACAGGCCACGGCAAGCTTTAGCTTTCCGAGAAGCGGGGGAGGTGAACGGACGGATCAACAGACGGTGGGAAACGACGACGGTCTTAGACCTATTCGAACAACATGCGAGACCGTAGAGGCACGCACCCGAATGTTGCGGTGATGCCCAAGCAAGTCCCGGTCATTCACTCGATGTAAGTGCTTCAGCCCGCATCATCAGTACAGGCCAAAGCGATTTTGCCAGCCATCCGTCCGAGGGTTCAGCACGATGCGGTAGGGAAAGGGGTTAGCGTCGCTGGTGGTGATGGGGGGGATATGATCCTTATCCCGGTTCACGACGGTGAGGATCTTCAGCGCGGCCTTCTGGAGCATGTTCTCCATCGCCTTGCGTACCTTGGCGCGTTCTGCATGCGTTGGCGCGTTAGTTCGGGGGTCCGTGATATGCAAGCATCGTCCATTCATATCCAGTGAATAGAGACCGGAGCTGATGACGCTATTCTGATACATAGGAACATACCTGATTCTGTCCGCGGAGTGGCGATCGTCACGTCCAGGTTCCACACTTCCCAACATACCTCTTCCTCTCCTTTTCCTGCCAGTCCACCGAACCACATCCCCGAGCGTCGGCGCTTTTTCTCGTAGAACTCGACGGCGATGCGGCCGCGTACACCTCCATTACCGCCACCGTCAAGGGCGCTGGTTGTGGAAGACGAGTGCTGACGCACCAAGGAGCTGATCCGGGAGTCGATCAGGGTTTCGAGGTCGACGTCGTTGATGGCGGGGAGGGTGAAGTCCAGCACGTCGAATGTAGTCGGTCGGATGGAGGGGAAATAGCGGTGGAAGAAGATCAGGTTCAAAACACCTTTGACGTTGAAGATATTGTTAGTTAGTCACTTGTTTCAATCGAGGGGTAAACTGGAACAAACTACGTCACGGGCGGGACCAAGTACAAAGGGGGCGAAAGAAATGAAGAATGAATGAATGACGACGGACTGCCAACGGAGAAGTTGGGGAAACGAGTCCATATAAATATATATACCTTTTAGCACGTCTCGGACGGTGGTGGTATCCGCAAAGATCTCCAGAAAGTACTCCGGAGGGGTTCTGCGGGGCTCCATGGTGACGGGGAAACGGTTCGTTAAAGCAAGATGAATCACGGCGAGAATCCAGACGTTCTATGATCCTTCCTTTCGATTCTGAAGTCGTAGAAGGTGGACTGAAAAGAGCCTTTGGCCGAAAGACTCAAGTCGACTGACGGAGAAGGCAAAAGAACCCCTGAGGATGTTCAGAGAGGGGGAAGGAGGCGCCAGGTAGGTATGAAGCTGTGGGGGTTCCTTGCAAATGGATGGGGGGAAAGGGCATATACTCCGATCCGGAGATGGGCGATGTCGGCTGGCTGCTGGAGGCTAGATGGACGTCATCGGTAGAGTAACCACGAAGTTCGTCATGGAGGAGGATGCATGATTTCTGGGAAGAAGCTGAGTTGATCTCTCGTAATCTCCAGGAAGAAAGAAAGAAAGAAAGAAAGAAAAAGTCAGTTGATCGGAGCCCCTCGCCAGAGTCATCCGTCTCGTATCGGTACCGTTCTGTATGTATGGATGTACATACATACCTATACAGATGTAGAGGTACTGGATGTACCCTCAGGTACCGGGGTGTACCTGAGTCTCCTTGGAGGCCCTTTGATCGAAAGATATGCACAGAGAGACCGATCGAGTTACAAAATCCCGGAGTAAATGTCCTCAAATACCCTCGTCAGCCCATGCCATCGCCGGGGTTCGATGACGATCCTCATTCACGTTGGCCGCAGTTATCAAGTTTAGCCGAGGCCGCCTCAGCTCCATCCTTCCCCGACCGTGACCTGTCGTTTCTACTCTCCTCCATTTTCTCTCTTCGTTACTTTTTATCTCCTGTTCTATTTTCCTCCTTTCTGTCTCCCTCCTAACAAGAACCGTATAATGACCCTCGCGCTCGCCTCGCCCTCTCGGAAGATTATCGCCTGATCCCCTTCCCTGCTCCACCATGATCGGTGCTACGAGGCGCTGGTTCCGGCGCAATCGCAAGGGCCTTGCGATCGGGGCTGGCGTGATCGGAGCCGGGTACCTCGTGGGACAATACGTGTTGAACAAGATCTCCGAAGCGCGAGAGCGTATGAGCAGTGATCGAATTGCCCGAGAGAAGTCGGTCGCTTCCTTCTTTCGCTTGTCTTTCCTTGCCTTGTTCTCCGTGTTTGGACGACCAACGCTGACTTTGATCCATCCAGTCTACGACGGCGCTTCGAACAGAATCAGACCGATTGTACCTACACCATCCTCGCCCTCTTGCCGACCGCCGCCGAGGACATCCTAGAGGCCCTTCCCGTAGAAGATCTGACCAAGAAGCTACAGAAGAAACGCGCGGAGAGGCTGGCTCGCCTCAACGGTGGCGAAGGGACCTCGTCGGATCTCAGCTCGGTGGCTCCCAGTCTACCCGAGGAGGACGGACGCAGTTTATCCAGTTTTCAAAGTGACGGCTTTCTTCGCGCCAGTCAACTGGGGGAATCAACCCTCGAAGGAGATGGTTCGCCGCGGCCGAAGCGGAACAAGACCCAGCTCTGGAAGGAGGTGAAGATCACCTGTACGTGATATCCCTAGCCCGTTCTCACAAGGTTCCATAAAACTCATGATCGTACCGCAGCTATCACTAGATCATTCACACTCATCTACACCCTGTCCCTCCTGACCGTCTTCACCCGAATTCAACTCAACCTTCTCGGCCGCCGGAACTACCTCTCCAGCGTGATCTCCTTGGCGAACCCCGCGAGCACGTCGACGATCCGACTGGAAAATCATGACGACGACGACCTGACCCAAACCTTGGGGAATGATTTTGAAACCAATCGGAGATATCTCGCCTTCAGCTGGTGGCTCCTGCACCGGGGCTGGAAGGACTTGATGGGCGAGGTGCAAGAGGCCGTCAAGGAGGTGTTTGGCTCGCTGAATCCCCGAGAGGATATTTCGCTGGCCAAACTATCTGAATTGACCCTGCAGATTCGGAAGAAATTGGAGGGCCACACGGAGGCGGATAGAAAGTAGATGCTCCTTTTCTGTTGTTGATTGATGGCTAGATTTCTGACCGCGCTATTTCAGGAACCGAAAATGGCTGTCATACTTGCTTCCTCCCCCCGAAGAAGAAGAGAGGCTGCTAGAGGAGTCCGGCGTCTTGGGGGTCACGGAGCCGTCGACCGCCCAAACGGCGACTACGCTTCGACATCTCTTGGATGAGACGGCCGACCTGATCGAATCGCCCAACTTCACCCGCGTCTTGATGCACCTCAACAACGAGGGTTTCGAGACTCTGATCCAGCAGTGCACGGCCGACGCGTTCAAGGCGTCACCCAACCAGCCCGAAACGGCACCGCAGTCGTTCACGTCCGTTGCCACGGTGGTTCCCGTGGCCGACAGCTCAGAGCCCAAGACGAAGCTGGCCAACGTGCTGGCCGTGATGGCCCGACAGGCCCATGTAATTGGCAACGGCACCACGCCTCCCAATCTCTATCTGGCTGCTATGGAACAGAACGTTCGCGAGTTGGAAGCGTTCGCGGCCGTGATCTACAGCTCGAACTTTGATTTTGAATTGCTTGGACCCGAGTCCAAAATTCACCCTATAGAGAAAGAGATCAGTGGCTCTGACACGGTTTTTATTGAGAGGGATGATGCCAGTCCGATTACCGGAGTTGAAATCCTGGAAGAGTCATCGACCGTCCAAGTCGGCGAAGATTCAACGTTCGAGACGGCGTGGGGAAAAGCCTCGAGTGGACCACCCACGGAGGCTAGTTGATAGTTAGAGAGGGATGCGTCCTTCCTCGTACAAAGCGCGATTATTTATTCTCGGGCTCATATTCCGAGTCTCTATTCTTTGGATGTTGTTTGTTTCCCAGTCTGATTTTCAAGGGTCTGCATATTATCGGTGTTCTGCCACTGAAGAGGCCGGGGAAAGGAAGTAGACGAGTGTATGATAAGCCAAATGCACACACATATTATGACAAGAACGAGCTTATCGCCGGTGCAAGGCCTTGCACAAATTACGAGAGCCCGTTCATAATGACTGACAGGGCAATGTAACCTCGGACTTAGGGGCCTCGGCACTGACCCGGGGAGCTCCACCGAAGAGCCGAACTCGGTGCTGGCAGTGGGTCCGGACCGCAGATTGCTGATTCATATTTATACGAGGTAGGGCAGGTGCTGACCATGATAAGCGTAATGCAAGACAACTGCCTCCAGGTAATGAACAGGGAGTCCTTGTTGCGGATATATGCAGTAGCATCCGTTGGTATCCGGAGGGATCTAGATCAGCCACGACGAGGTCATTGGAGATATACTCCGTCGTTATGCGAAGAAAGTAGGAACGATTGCTAAGCATGGGATTGCCGTTTTCGGTAAGCCCAGTCCGGGCAGGTGACCTGCGATCTGCGGGGGCTTATGTCAGCAGTCCGCCAATTTGCGGGGAAGCCCAAAGGGGAAAGTCGCTGTGGGAATTTGGTTCTTGGTGCATTGGCATAAACTTATGTCGAAAAGAAGATATGAAAAGTACGGGAACATAGAAGATAGGTACAGAAACTACTCTGTATGGAATTTATGGAACAAGAAAAAAATCAGTCTCCTGCACGTCCTTCCCAGTCTCCCACAGACTATCACTATCACCCACTCATTAAACTTCCGATCGACACGCTGGAGCCCCGAAAGCCCAATCCAGGCCGAGATCGGGGCCACCGGAACCTCCGCCGGTGCTTGCCTCGACTTTGCGTCGCTTCGATCCGTGGACCCCGACTTGTCCTTCATCCTTCCCATTGGACTTTGCGCTCTTGGGTTTAGTGTCGGCTCTGTGGCTCCCCCCCGATATTCATGGCTTCGACCATGACTGTGGTCATCCTGTTGACCAGGGAAGCTATTGGTGATCTTCGCCTGGTGGAGTCCTTTTATGGCTGATTCTTCGGCTGTCTCTCTGACTCTTCCCCTCTCGTCAGGGCTATATATTTGTTTTTTGTTGCGCCATTGGGGGTTTTTCCTTTTTTATCTTTCTTCTCCTTTATTCTGTTCTTTTGCTCCGTTCCGCTGATTTGTCGTTTCTTGTGCGTGACGTATCACTGCGCACGGCTGAATAATTTCCATCTTGTCCAACTCCTTGCTTCCGTTGTCTTGTTATATCATTTTTACCCCCCAGTCATCAAGAATTTACGCGGAGAAAGCTTGCGCCCAGAATGGGGACTTCAGGTTTGTCACAACACCAGTTACAAACCACTCGCGGTGCTAATTTGCGCAATTGCGCAACTAGAGAAGATGGGGTTTTCGGACGACAAAGAGGGCGAAGTGCAGACGCAGTCGCCCGAACTCCCCCCTCTGACCAACACCACGGAGCGCCGACTCATGGCCAAGATCGACTGGCACATCATCCCATGCTTGTGTGTGATGTACCTGCTTGCTTTCCTGGACCGGTACGTATCTCGCGCGCATTCCCGATCGCGATATACAGACCAATTGACCCGGCATTGTCATCAATAGAGTGAACATCAGTAATGCGGCGGTCCTTGGGCTGCGCGAGGACCTGAACATCGTCGACGGAATGAAATATAACACGGCATTGACCATTTTCTTCGTCCCATACGTTATCTTCGAGATCCCATCCAACATCTTGCTGAAGAAGTGGAAGCCTCATGTGTGGTGTACGTTTATGATATCTGGAAGACGATCGCGTGAGCTAACGGGTGGTCCAAGTGTCGATGTGTATGTTCTTGTTCGGCCTGGTGATGATCTGCCAGGGCTTGGTGTCTAATTGGGGAGGTCTGATGACAACCCGTTGGTTCCTCGGTATGCGACACTCGTATTCTGTCCCATTGCGATATATCGGCTAATGTGTTTTCTAGGAATGTTCGAAACGGGCATGTTCCCCGGATGTACGTGTTGACCCTCTTCCACTCCGCGATCGATCGATCGAATAATAACCGACTATATACAGGCTTCTACCTGCTGGGAATGTGGTACAAGCGCAGCGAGGCGCAAAAGCGATTCAGTTTCTTCTTCAGCTCCACGACCCTCGCCGGCGCGTTCGGTGGCTTGCTGGCCAGTGGACTGGGTAAAATGGATGGAATCCGGGGGTACAGTGGCTGGCGGTGGGTTTTCATCATCGAAGGCCTTCTCACCTGCGTTGTCTCCTTCATCTGGTTCTTTGTCATCCCCGACTTTCCCGAGGATGTCAAATGGCTTACTGAGGAGGAGAGAGAGTTCATCCGGGCGAAGCTGGCGCAGGACACCGGAGGTGCTGCGCATGACGCGAAGATTGGCTGGCGCGAAGTTCTGGACGTCTTCAAGGACTGTGAGTGTTCGCGAGGATCGCAAGTCACTAGCATGGGTTCTAACGAGGATGCAGACAAGATCTTCATCGGCGGTCTTATGTATTTCGGTCAAATTGTCACGGCATACGGTCGGTTTCCGTGTTCCTGTGGACATGCAAGATCTCGATGCTAACAAAATGCAGGATACGCCTACTTCGCGCCGAGTATCATCAAGACCTACGGCTACGATGGTATGTAGATGCCTGCACCGATTGTCTTGCACCGACTAATCCGCCCTTAGCTATCATGACCCAGTTATACTCAATCCCACCGTGGGCGGCCGCATGGGGCTTTTCCATGGTGATCGCTGTGCTTTCGGACAGAACCGGGCATCGTTTTGCGTTTACTATAGGACCCATGTTGATTGCCATGGCCGGATTTGGTATCTTGCTGAATGTGCACGGAGAAGAGAATCGCAGCGTCCAGTACGGCGCCTTGTTCTTAGTTACCAGCGGCTGCTACAGTGCGATGCCGGTGATAGTGTGCTGGTTCGCCATGAACCTAGGCGGCCATCGCCGACGAAGCATCGGAACTGCATGGCAAGTGGGTTTTGGAAACAGTAAGTGATGCTTCTCGTGACCTGTCCGCCATACACGATACTAACGGGAGCCCCACAGTCGGCGGCATCATTTCGACATTTGCATTCCTCGAGAAGGATGCGCCGGAGTATAGACCGGGCTTCGCCATCAGTGTAGCCTTCCTCTGCTTTTCGGCCGCCTGCTGCATTGCCTACTTCGCAGCGGTCTGGTATGACAACCACCGGCGCGACCAGGCGGCGGCCAATGGCACTGTACCGGAGTACAGTCAGGAGGAGCGAGATCTCCTGGGCG
This sequence comes from Aspergillus melleus, assembly GCF_016097325.1. Lineage (NCBI taxonomy): Eukaryota > Fungi > Ascomycota > Eurotiomycetes > Eurotiales > Aspergillaceae > Aspergillus > Aspergillus melleus. The sequence goes on from NW_025763377.1 coordinate 520,922, forward strand.
ACATGGCGCCCAGCTATCGGTATGCATACTGAGGAGAATCCACGGAGAGTACCAATTTCCTATTTTCTATAATGACCACACAGAAGGTGTGTAGAATTAGGGCAGATGATTATGCGACGATGAATGATAGTAGTCTATAGATCAAGTGTGGATTCTGGGCGATACACAATGAACAAATTAATAAAAATTTATCAAATTGATATCCATTCTCGAAGCTGGGACCAGGACCCTCTCTGGCCCCATTCTACCAATAATACGATGCATCTGGCGTCCAGCGTGCAAGAGACGATGACGGAGGGCTTCATTCGGTGTGCAGAAGAGCAAAAGTCACGGGATAGAGTGATGACATAATTCCCCATCGCTCGGTAAGGCCGCCGGACGGACCAATCACCGCGGCCGCAGCACTAGCGAGCCCTTAGCGGCAGGCGACGCTGAGTCAGCTCCGACGCACACAAGAAGCTCCGCCGGCGCGCTTCCTCCGTCTTTCTTTCAACCATCTCCCTCATCGTCGCAGAAGTGTGAGTTACCCTCGCCGGCCCTACGGTTTCGTAGGCATCATGCCTTGGCTTTGCTCAGTCACTGACCCTTTAACAGTTTCGAACCATCTACGAAGATGAGAGCTAAGTGGAGAAAGAAGCGCGTTCGCCGCCTCAAGCGTAAGAGAAGAAAGATGAGGGCTAGATCGTGAGTTCCCGAATCCGACTGGATTGCGATATATGAAGACGCAATTGTGCTAACTGTACTCCAGCAAATAAATGACTCGCCCCGCTTCATCTCAGCTTTCCGTGTCGGAGCTCTAGTTGAACGCTGAACATGACAACTCGACGACGTCACGATTATGATTTCTTCTGTTCGTTTCGTGGTCCGGTCACTCCAACGACCCCTGTCTGGCCTATTTTCTCCTGCCCTCCCGATCGAATTCGGAGCCTTTCCGTCCAACAACAATCCCTTTCTTCCAATCCCGTGGGCTCATTTAAAACGTTTTCGATTTGATTCTCAGACCAGGCGGTGGGATGCGATGGTGCCTCGGTATCCTGTCGTGTCTTTGTTACGGGGGACGAACGTGTTTGGTGGGGTTGGAGGGGTCGTGGAAAAAGTTTCCTGAAAACATCACTCCTGTACTATCTGATTGTTTATCCACCGATCCTTTGAGTTTCGCATGGGGACTGGTCAATTGCTTAAGCCTGGGTCTGGGCGGGGAGCTCCTATTGCAGGGTTTCTTGTGCAGGTCCAGGCTATGAAGAGGTTTACGAGCATTTATCACAATATGAAAAGTTCCTAACGATTCACTATTTCTCCACATTGTAAAAGTAGCTGTGTAAAAAGATCTACCAACGGACAGGACTTAGCATGTCATATCAGTAGAGCTCTGCCATGCGACTTCTGGACTTGTTCTGTGCGTTTGCGCCTCTCCGCCTATAGGGCGGTGAAGCAATTATGCCGCGCATCAATTTTTTTTGCGTCCGACTTTTCTGCTCCGCCATTTGACGCTTCTCCGCATCCAATCTTCTCCCTACGCCAAACATCATGCCCTCCGACAAAGTGGAAAAGAAGCGCAAGCGCGACTCGGATCGTCATGAACGACCCAGCAAGAAGCCCGCTCTGGGGCTGCATGATCTGCCTCCGCTGGCCGCCAGCGTCGTGAACGACGACAGCGAGCTGGCTCCCGTCCTCAGTATGCGCTTCTTTCCATAAACGACGCCAGAGGCATTACGAGACTAACGTTTTCTCGACAGTCACTACCCCCGGTGTCAACGCTCCCCGAAACATCAGCCTCAAGCCCTACCTCAAGACCCGCACCGATGGCTCCGACCCCTCGACCCGCAACAAGGGCATCTTTTCGAGCGAACTGCTGCTGCAGACCTCCGACCACCCGAAGATGGACTTTGTCGGCCGCGAGGGCAATGAGGACGCCGATTCACAGGTTAAGCACTACGTTGCGGTGATCGATCCCCAAAAGCAAACTTGGCAGTTCATTGAGGCCCGCAAGATTACTCTGCGCGGTGCCGTGCGGTCGACGAAATATGTGGCTGAGGAAGAGGAGGAGGAGAGCGAGGATGAAGAAATGGTGGGTTTTCTCTTTTATACTTTCTTACTCGTCAATCTTGCCGGGAACAATATGGGACAACCCCGAACCTCAGGTGGCTGACTTCCAATTCCCTATAGAAAACCATGCGTGCCCAGCGCACCGAACTCACCAACACCTTCGGTACCAAACAATCCCGCAAGGCCGCGCAGTCCTTGGCCGAGAACGCCCAGCTGTCCAGCGTCCCTGCTGGTGCTGCCTCCGCCGCCGAATCTGCCATGCTCTCCTCCATGCCGGCCGATTCCGCCGCCGACCTCGCCTCGAAGACGGCCGCCGTGCAGGCCCAGATCCAGGCCGCCAAGCCGCTGCCCCAGGCCAACCTCGAAGCCTCGCATCCCTCGGACGTGTACCCTATCGAGAACCTCGTCCCCGGTGGCATGGCCACCCTCCGCCAACTGCCCGGCGTCAAGGAGTGGCAGGACACGGTGGCCGCGGGACTCAGTGTGGTCACCACCTCTCGGTACGTGTCGCGCCGTCTCGACGCCGTCGTCACCTCCGGCAACATCGCCCAGATCCAGGTCCTGCGCTTCATCTTCCTCCTGCTGGAATTCGGCCGCTCGCTACGCTCCGGCCGCGACCCCAAGAGCTCCGGCGGCCCGGGAGGCAAACGACTCCCTCCGCGGGACGATCTTCGCCATATCCTCTCCTCCTCTACCGGTGCCTCCTCTTCCACCGACCCCTCCTCCAAATCCTCCTCCACATACTCCGGCGAAACCATCCCAGACTCAATCATCGACGCCATCCGCCGCAAATTCGCCCCTCAAGGCTCCTCCCTCTCCAAGAATGACCTCACGCTCCTCCACACCACCATCTGCGCCCTATCGCTGCACATCCCCCCTCAGCCCGCCAAAGACGGCGGCTCCAGCTCACAGGGCGGCAACTCGCCCAACGAACTGGCCACCGACCCGGCCGATATCCGCGACGACCTGCGTGTCGAAACCGGCACTATCCTGCAGTATTTCCGGGAGTTGGGCTGCCGCATCGATAAGCCGCGCGAGTCGGAGTTCGCCAAATGGAATGTTAAGGCCGGGAAGGCCGAGGCTTCCTCTAGAAAGATCGCTAGACTTAGAGTGCCGGTCGAGTTTCCGAGGGTGTCGAGGGGTGGTGGGAGGAGGTAGTTTTCTTTTTCTAGCTTAGCTTTTCCTTTCTTTGATGTGGTTGGTGTGATTTGTAAAAAATTATGAATAGGGGAAGAATGAATGAATTGAGGAAATAGATAGTCTACGAAAGGAAGGTAGTGACTGAGAAAGAGAGTGTGTGTGTGCATGTGTGTGTATGAGATTAAAAATGATCTTCTTGATTAGTTAGTTTGCTACGTATATAGCCTCATCCTGCCAATCAGGCGCTGGGAGAAACCCTCTTCTTTCTCTCATCTTGTTTCTTTACCTATCTTTAATACATGTTCAATCATTTACGTTTGTTTATCTACATTGATTGATTGATAGATGAGATATACGTATCGACGTACCCTATCAACCTATGAATAGAACGTAGCTCGCTGATTTAAAATCACACTATCACGTATATATATATATATACACATGATGTAGAAAACCTAAGGTATGCCAGAGACCCGCTACGAAAGATGAAATGAACCGATTGACTCGATGATGATGACAACGTATTCATCTAGGGGGTCAGAGAAAGCCCATACTTAAACTTCACGTACTCGTCAGCGAGCCGAGAGTTCAGTCGATGGAAGTTCTGTTCGCTCAGTTTCATGGAATCCTCCGCTTCGTGGGGAGAGATCTTTGGAACTTGCCTTGAGCGAAGAAGGGTTGGCGGGTTGGACATCTAGATCGCTTACATATACGTTGACTAATGCATGGGGTATATGTTACTCCGTACTTTGTACCCTATAAGTGTATTTTGTATGGGACTTGTCGTGTGGTGGATAGGATATGGCGACTCAATTTATTCTGAATTTTGAATTTGAATTACACTATAACATGTATACAACATTATGAATTAGAATGATTCCTACAAAATACAGCCTATAAGGACAAGAACTACGATAACAGAAACATGTTCGAGTATGTGATCAGACAAGATATGTCGATCGATCGACGTTCTTGAAACTTTCATTGAATAAGTTGATATGATTGATAAGAGAACCCAATACGCGGTAAGGACAGGCCGGTTCTTAGGATGACAAACGAGCCCCATCAGACAGAAAATAGAAACTGTCGGAGGACGAGGGCAGATAAGCAAGATAGCCAAGATAATTCCGTTTAAGCCGCCACTCCAACAGGAATGGAAGTAGGAGCAGTCAGAGGGCTGCTGGGCTTGGTGGTCTGCATGTGAGGAGCCAGCAACCGGGCCGCTTCTTCGCGGAATTCACGGTTGACCGCCGCCTCGATGGTCTCGTTGGCCTGAAGTCCCAACTGCGCGTCTTCCCAGATGGGCTGGTTGGCGGCTTCAGCGCCTTCCACGCCCACGCCGACGAATCCGCCCTGCGCCTCCCAGTCGCTGGCCCGCTTGATGTTCAGGTCCTTCCAGACGGCCTGCACGGCCTGCACCAGGTGGTCGCGATGCTCTTTGACGTGGCCAGGGGTGGGCGTGATGCGGAGTCGCTCCTCGCCGCGGGGCACGGTCGGGTAGTTGATGGCCTGCACGTAGATACCATGCTCCTCGAGCAGCTTGTCAGACGCCTGCTTGGCCACCTCGGCATCGCCGACGAGAAGGGGCACGATGTGCGACGGGTTGGGGATCACGGGGATGTCCAGTTCCTGGAGAGCCGCCTTGACGGCGCGAGTGTGCAACTGCTGCAGAACGCGGTCCCGCTTGTGCTGGGACTGGTACTGGATGGCCGTGTCGGCTCCGGCCATGGTGGCGGGCGGCAGCGACGTGGTGAAGATGAAGCCAGGGGCGAGAGAGCGGATGGTGTCGACCATGGCCGCGGACCCGGCGATGTAGCCGCCGACGCAGCCGTACGCCTTGCCCAGCGTGCCCGTGATGATGTCAATGCGGTCCATCACGCTGCCCTTGGTGCTGCGGGGGTTGGCGGTATCCTGGGAGGCGTAGACGTCGTAGTCGAGGTGCTCGGCAACGCCCGCACCATGGGGGCCGTACATACCCACGGCGTGGACCTCGTCCAAGAAGGTGATGGCACCGTACTTGTCCGCCAGGTCACAGATCTGTTCAATGGGGGCGATCGATCCGCACATGCTGTAGACGGATTCGAAGGCGATGATCTTGGGAACGTGCAGAGGAAGCGAGGCCAGCTTCGTTTCCAGGTCGACCAGATCGTTGTGCTTGAAAACCATCTTCTTGGCGCCCGAGTGGCGGATGCCCTGGATCATGGACGCATGGTTGAGACTGTCGGACAGGATCACACAGTCCGGCATCTTACTGCCCAGAGTCGCTAGGGTGGCATCGTTGGCCACGAAGCAGGAGCTGAAGACCAAAGCAGATTCCTTGTCGTGCAATTTGGCCAGGGTGCTCTCCAATCCCACAGCGTGCTGGTTGTGTCCGGAGATGTTACGAGTGCCTCCAGCTCCCGCGCCGTAGGTATCGAGAGTCTTGTGCATCGAGTTCAGGACTTCGGGGTTGCGTCCCATGCCGAGGTAATCATTGGAGCACCAGACAGTCACGCGCTCTTCCTGCGAGGCCGTGTGGGCCCGGGGGAACTCCTGCGCCAGGCGGTTGATGTTGTTGAAGTAGCGGTACGACTTGTCCTTGTGTTTCTTGTCCAATTCAGTGCGGTAGAAGTTGTCGTAATCGAAAGGTGCGGTCGCTGGTGCATCGGGGCGAGGCCCGGAGACCGCTGCGGGGGCAAAGCCGGGACGGCGTTCAGCTCGAGACAAGTTGGGATGGCCTGCAAGCGTTCAATCGATCAGTACGTGAGATTCCACCTTGAAGGCCACGGGTGAAGACCACCCACCTCTCTGAGAATCCTTGAAGACGTCCGGGCTCAGGTTGGCGCCATTGCCGCTGGTCGAGTGCAAGTCCCGTCGGGGAGCCGTGGGCCGGAGATACTTGTGGTTGGCGGTCACGCCGGCAGCCGAGGAGGTGAATCGCTTAGTACCGGCCATGCGAGCACTCTGGACGGCCAGAGCCTTGCTCATGACGGGGCATCGACGGGCGAGAACCTGCAGGTTGGACATAGTACCACCGCCGGGGCTGGTGCTGGGGCGGGTAGCGGTGGACAGAGACCGCAAGGTGGCGGCGGAAGTCCGCTTGAGAAAAGGGCACATGGCCCGAGATTGCTGGAGAAGCGACTCCATGAAGAGCAGACAAGTGCGTAAGGCCGAAAGGAGAGCGCAATGAGGACGAGGTGTGATGAGGTTCAAAAAGGGGAAGAAGAGAGAATGGGGAAAAGAAGAGGAAGAAGGAAAAAAGTGGCTCGGTCATGCCAGACTCGTATGGATCGACTGAGTCAGCAGCGGCAACTTCGGCTGACGTTCGGCCCCGCCTTGATTGGCCCGTCGTCGCCGGGGACTGTGACCATCCCGGTACCGGGCATTACCAATAACTTTCGATTCGTACCAAACGCCGTCCCGCTCAGGTAAGCAGACCGGCCTGTGGTGGCGTGTAACTTTCCGTCTCGGCTGGACCGGCTTACTTGCCGCGGCTGGACTCCTCTCGCTTACTTCAGCGAATGTGATCGCGGAGCAAATTCCCCTTCCAGGATTCAAGTCAATATGGATTGATTGTTGTTGTTGATACAAGCCGGGGAGATGATGGAACATCCCCCTTGATGAATAATTAAAAAAGAACATGGGTAGACAAGAAGATAGTAGAACAAAAAAAAAAAAAGAAAGAAAGAGAGAGAAAGATCAAATCACAACGGAAACAAAAAAAAAAGAGAGAAAAAACGCCCCAACCTTCGTCTTTTTGGTACATCATCTATGCGAATGTATGTTAACTGGGTCCTAACCCGCCATCACCATCGATCAGACGTAATCGTTCCTTCATAGTTTTGGCTCGTTTCGACGTGCCTTTGCCCGATCCGCGTCCACGGCCACGCTTGGGCACTGGCGTGGACGACGGCGTGCCCACGTTCTCCGCCGTCGACACGGGCGTGACCGCCCCGGACGGCTTTCCGCTGGCGTTCCCGCTGGCGTTGGCACTGGCATCGTCAAAGTTTCCTTCGCCTGTGGGAGATCATGAACGGTTAGCATCATCTATATGTGGCGAAGGGTTTGTCAAGGAGGTGAAGGGGAGAAACCACGAACCTTCATGATACATATCATCCAGCGTAATGTCACGCTTCCTCTTCTGCGCCGCCTTCTTTCCACCTTTACTGGACCCAAACACCTCGCCGCGGTCCGCTGCTTCTTTCTCCTTCTGCTCGATCAGCTCCGCCTGCTCGTCGTCGGCCAGCCACAAAGCAATGTCCTTGGTCCGGCTTTCCCGGTTGCGCGTGTTGAAGTCAACCCCGCCGGCGGCACCACCCGAGATAACCACCCGCTGCACCTCCTCCTTCTGCAGCGCGCGTTTCCGGATGCGCTCTTCGATCGTTCCGCGCGTGATCAGACGGTACACCGTCACCTGTCGGGTCTGGCCGAGACGATGCGCCCGATCCATCGCTTGCGAGTCAATCGTAGGGTTCCAGTCCGAGTCGTAGAAGATGACCGTGTCGGCGGCCGTCAAGTTGATACCTAGACCACCTGCACGCGTGGACAAAAGAAAGACGAAGATCTCCGGTCGTTGCTGGAAATCAGCCACCGTGTCGCGACGATCCTCTAGCTTGGTGCTTCCATCTAGTCGGCAGTATTTGTAGTTGCGGTACGTCAGGTACTCTTCCATCAGATCGATCATCCGCGTCATCTGGAAATAGAGCAGGACCCGGTGACCGCCCGCCTTCAGCTCGCGCAGCAGCTCGTCTAACTTGGCCAGCTTGCCCGAGTCCGTGACGAACCGCCGCATAGAAGGAACCTCGATGTGGGTATACCGTCCCTTGGCCGAGATCGGGTCCGGCAGCATGGGGGCATGTGAGTACGGGGCCGGATCGACCTTCTGCTCCACGATCTGCAGATCCAATTGCCTCGACGGAGCCGGGATCAGAGCATGGCGCACAGGCACGTTGAAGAAACTGTCCCTCATCTCCAGCAAAGGGCCTCGGCTGGAGGCCGCGAGAGTGACGGGAGGCGCAGAAGCGGCCGGACTGACGCAAGGTTCGATGGTATTCAGTCCCTCTCGCTCGAATGTCGACCGCGAAACGGTCAAGAGGTCCCGCATGTAGCCCTCCGGAGTGATGTCGTGAACAGCACCGCGATCATTGCGCTGGACAATGTTAAACATCGTGTGAGGCAGCACCGGTGCCGCTTTGCTGTCACGATCTTCATCGTAGACCACGTTGAGCCGAGACAGCCGGTTCGCCAGGCCACGACGGCGAGCGGCACGCTCGAAGACGCCGAGGTGTGACTGCTCGTAAGCTTCCCCGATCGACGTGTCGACGAAGCGCAAGAAGGAAAAGGCACCGTCGTCCTTGGCGCTCTGCTTGATATTTTCCGGCGCAAAGACGTTCATCAAGTGATCTAGGTACTTACCGCGGAAACCTGCCTGGGCATTGTCCGGCCCCGCCATGTCGACCCGACCACTCGAACCGCAGAGGAGACGCGGCAGAGGGTACTCAATCATATTGCGGGTCGAGTAGGCCACGTCGACATTTTGTCCTTCGCGCACAAACGAGGCGGTTTCGGCGAAATGCGCCAGAGAGAACGGCGACTTCGTCTCGGCCCTTTCGAAGAGGTCGGGGTGATTGCAGACCTTCCGGAACTGCATCACCAGGTTCATCAGGGTCGTGCTATCGGCCTCGTCGCCGATGGCCGCCTTCTCGATCAGGTCCATGATGCTCACGCGGTTGCGCAGGTTGCTGTAGTAGGCCCGTTGGCGGTAGGTGAGGTCGCAGAAAACATCCTTCTCCACCTTGTCTCCGAGTTCCTGCTGCACATGCTTTTTGACACGACGCAGCATGAAGGGCTTCAAGATCATATGCAAACGCTTGAGCTGGTCCTCATTGAGTTTCGTGTTACTTTGCGCATGGGACTCGATATCCTTTGAGAACCACTCGCTGAACTCGTCGTGTGAATCGAAAAGGGTCGGCATGATGAAATGGAGAAGGGCCCACAGCTCCTGCATGTTATTTTGAATGGGCGTACCCGTGAGCAGGAGACGGTTTCGACAGTGGAAGCCAAGGAGATTCTTCCACCGCGAGCTTTGCGACGATTTGATCGCCTGAGCTTCGTCAAGAATCATGTACTGCCACTTGACTTTCTGGAAATACTGTGCATCGAGGACCACCAGTTGATACGAGGTAACCAGAACATGGAATTCCGATTCCTTGGTGTAAGTGATGTGTTTTCGGTCCCAGAACTTGCGGAGAATCTTGCGGTCCTTGGCCGAACCCCAGTAGGGTAGGACTTTAATATCGGGGACGAATTTAGTGATTTCTTGCTGCCAGTTGTGCAGAGTTGATGCGGGCGCGATCACCAGGAACGGCCCCCAGATATTGTGGACCTCGGCCAGGTAGGCCATGACCGAAATCGACTGGATGGTTTTACCGAGACCCATTTCATCTGCTAGAATGCCGTTGATACCCTGCTCGTAGAGGTTGACCAGCCAGTTCAGACCCTTCAGCTGATACTCCTTGAGTTTCGCAGTCAACATCGACGGTTGGGAGATCTCAATGTCACCCAAGCTGGTTGGGTTCTGGAAGTTCAGTTCACCCTCGTCCATGGCTGCCATCGGGTCGTCCTGGTTCGCGTTGTTGAAAGCACGCGCTCGGTCTTGTGCCTGCTGGACGGCGTTCTGCGCGTTGGCCATGGCAGCCTGTTGCAGCGCGGTTTCATCTTCAGCGTCAAAGTCTAGGTCTTCGAAGTTGGTGACTTTGGCGCCCACGTCGTCGATACTCTTGTCGGGCTGAGCAGTCTGATCTCCGCCTTCCACCGCCGTGTCCCCGGTTTCATCGCCGTCGGCGCCCTTGATCTTTCGACCGATAAAGTGGGAGTACAGCTCGGTTTGTGAGATCAAGAAGTTGAGCTTACGCCGCTGGCGGTTGGCTTCACGCTCAGCTTCAGCCTTCTTGGCCGATTCAATCTCTTGTTTCTCGGCCAAGCGACGCAAGTCACGCTCCTCACGTTCGTTCCGCTTCCAGAACGACATCATCTCACGCATCGTACGCTTGGCGCGAGCTTGGGTGTCCTTCATGCTCTTGTTGGTCCGTTCCTGCCACTTGCGAGACTGCTTGCTGGCCAGCTGAGCAGTCTTGCGCAGATTCTCCTGGCGCGTGCTGAGCGAGAGGGCCTTGATGCGATAGACTTTGGGAATATCCTTGCGGGCGATGTCTCGCCAGATCTGCTCGTAGATCTGATTGTAACCCTTAGTCTCGAAAGCAGACAGAGGAGTAGGCGTAGCCTCCTTGGAACGGCTGCCCTTGGCCTCCTTCTTGAGGGTTTCTTTCCTGGGGTCGTCTTTGGGTGCAATTGGTAGAAGCTCCTCGTTCTCCATGGCGGCATAGGCGGCTTCCGCGGCATCCTTCTCGGCCTGTTTCTGTTCCTTGGACTTTTTGGGACGCGTGACGGGGCCACCGCGACCAGATTTACGTCTGGACGGGGAGCGGCCGATGTGAAAGGAGCTGGTCGTGCCACCTTCGAGGTTCGGAGCCAACGGGGTAACTTCGCCAATTTCTTCGGGTGCTGTGACACCATCCAGGGCTCGTTTGGTGATCTTGATCTTACGCTGGGCCCGTTCGGCTTCGCGGAGGAACTTCGCCTTTTCAGCGGAGTCTTGGGCCTTGTTGGCTTTTTGCTCGGCCTCAATTTTCTTTTGCATTTCTAGGCGCACGGTGTTCTCTCGACGTCGCTTCCGTTGCATGTCCTTCTTGCGTTCTTTCTCATCCTGTATCTCTTTAGCCTGAACTTCGGCGATAACCGAGGATTCATTCGCATTCCTGAAGCGATCCATGCCAGCAGTGGCTTGCTTCTCAAAAGTTTTACCCAGTTTGATCAAGAAGTCGTTTCGGCGGCGCTGGCTTGGTGGTTAAAATCATATCCTCGAGCGAAGAGGGGGAGATCGAGCGTAAAATGCATACCTTGCGTCGGACACTCTCGGCCTTTTCCGCATCGATAACTCTTTTCCTACCCCGAGCCTCGTAGCGTTCCAGCTCTCCTTCGAAGCCCGGCGCCTCCACATCACTTTTATCGGCGTTGTCGATCTCGGCCATTAACCTATTGACAGCCTCGTTGTCACGTTCGGAAAGAAGCTTTCGCGCGGGGGCGGCACGGGTTGGAAGACCGTTGGTGTTGGTAGGGGTCGACACTGTCGGCTCAAATTCACCCGTCCGGCGACGCCTTTCCGTGCTGCTAGGTCTCTTGTCTGCTTTGATTGAGGAAAGGCCGGGAGAGGTGTCTGCTTCCTGTTCCTTGATCTTCGGCTGAGAGACCGAGGCCTGAATAGACACGGGTGAGCGGGCTCTGAGGGTGGGTTCGGATGGCGTCGGTACAGGAAGGGGTGTTTCGGCGGGGGGCGATTGTCTCTTCGGAGGCGCTTCCTCAGCCGGTCCAGAAAGGATGCTTGCGAAAGACATGGGATCTGCAGCTCGAGCCGGTTTCTAACGGGAAGAAAGGGATATCTCGTTAGCTCGACAATAAACGGGTAAAAGATAACAACCCCATATTACATGAGAAAGGACACCCAGAGGGAAAGAACGAAAAAAGGTAACGAAAGATCGAAATGAGAATAATCACATACTAAATCCTTCGGAGGGGAGGCTGTCCTCGGCTCCCGCGCCATGGACGAATAGCTATGACTCCCCAGGGAGTAGGGGGAGGAGGCCGCCTCCTTCTTAGGAGACAACTGCGGATGGCTCTCCGGGCGGCCTGAGGGATGGGGGTGAGATGAAGGTGAATGGCTGTAAGGAGAAGCACCGTTTCCCGATAGAACGGATCCTGAATACGGTCGGGGAAGATACTGAGGTGGTGCGCCGGCCGATGAGTGTGGCTGGTATTGCGAAGAAGGATCAGACGGATGAGGCGCAGGCGCGTTACCCTTCAAAGGCGGAAGTGCGGCGGGCAGTGGAGACGAGGCATGAGAGTAGTGTGGGCTCCTCGACAGGGAAGATTGAGGCGGAAAGGCGGGAGGTGTCTGGGGAGGGTGTTGCTGGTATTGATCATTGTTGGGGTAGAAAGGGCGGTTCTTGCTCGGAGGCGAGTAGGCGGGATAATGGGGTTGCTGGGAAGGGGACTGGGGATTGTACGGCGGAGCCCCCGTCATGATGGCCGTTGGTAATCGGAGCGCGACGGCGACGATGGAAGGATTGGATCGATGGCCGACGTCAAGAAGGGGCGAACGGTCCGGGTCAGGTGAATCTGAGCCGACACGATAGACGACCGCTCTCCATGCGCCCAAGCGATCTCAAAGAGGCGGCGATACCGCGTTGGTCACGAGAGACGCTCCCTAAGAGACGAACGTATTAATTCGGGGCAAATTATACCGGGGTAATTGAGCAAAGGATGATGGAGAGATAGAAGACAAGACAGGAGGTAACAGTCCGAAAGGGTGAATTCTCAGACCGATCTGCAAAGTCGACTGGTTTTGAGCGCTCCGGTACGTACTTTGTATCGACTGCCCTGATCTCGCACGTTGTGTTTGGACGACGAACCGACCAACCCGTGGCGGGTCAGCGATTGCGGTGCGGCGATGAAAGGATGCGTCGGGCAGGTCGCGTGGAGGATGTCGATAGAAAGGTTGAATTCAGTCGGGGCGGGTTGGGCAAGGAAAGGACAGACAAACGAGACGATTAGGAAAGGAATCAGGAAGTAAAACGGACGATAAAGATGAAGCCGATGAGATGACGATTGAGTAGAGATGGAGGAGGGGAGAGAGGGAAGGAGAGAGAAGGGAAAGTGAAGATGGCTGATGGGTCGTCGGGCCAGCAAACCAAGAAAAAGGAAAGGAAGGAAAGGGGAGACGGAGGGCCAGAGAGCGAGGACAAGAACGAGGAAGAAAGAGAGAGCGAAAGACTGATGATGGCGATGGCGATGGCGGAGTGGCCCGTTTGGGAACGCCGTATCCGTATGGTACGGTATGCTGCGCCGCTGAAGCCGCCATGGACTTGGATGTCCTTGGAGATTGCGGTATTCTGTGGTATCCTGCCAGTATTCTGCTCTACGTGAGAACGGAGGATCTTCTCCGTCGAGTTTCAATACTGGCCCCTGGCTACCATCTCTGTACTCGCCCATCCAAAGGGTATCTAGCAGTATGGCAGGTGGACGGTCGATATAGACACCTCAGGCATCAATAATCGAATCCCAAAGTAGACTAGACTTGATGCCTGAATATCCTGGACACCCACGGTGATTCCCCCAAGGTGGAAGGAGCGATGGGCGCTTTCTACTAATCTCCCGGCCTGCCCTCCTCTTCTCCCTTCTCTTTCCTTTTCTTTCTCATTTTCTCTTCATTCACTTTCCTTTCTCCCACGCCCTGCTTTCTCCCGTTCAAGGACCCCCCTCAGTCAATCACCATCTCCGTCTACCCGCGGTGGCGCCAACAGACGTGGCCCGGCTTCCACCTGCCCACCATATCATTCGACAATAATGCACCTCACATCCCTGAAATCACCGCTTCTAGACTATCACCCCTGCGATTTACCACAGACTCCCGTCCTCGGTGAATCTCCGTATGCACGTTCATCCAGCTTATCCAGCCTCTCCCCCGGGGTTTGCTCAATTATGGGTCTCAAATGAGGGTCTTGAGTGACTTTACCCAGCAAAGTCGTGCGGGAAATGCGGAGGGAGGATCTTTCCCCCGCTTCCATGACGTCTTCTACCGCCTCGCTGCGGCGGCCGTGGATTCCTGCCCGCCAGTTCAGGAAAAGAAACAAAGCCAAAAATTGTCCGTGATAGAACATCAACGTTATCGGCGTTTCAATGGTCTGACATGGCCGTCATTAGACTTTCGAGGGATCCAGGCCGCTATGCCCTTCGCAGGCGAAGTCTGAAGTCTAGAAGCGCGTGGTGTTCCCAATGGCTTATCCTTCCGTACGGCCGACTGATAATTCACAATCTTGTTCCTCGTACTTTGCATAGAATCAGTGAATGCGAATGGTGAATGGCACAACGTCATCCTAGGCTGGCTTATGGTACTCACATCACCCCACCGTCAGACTTGGTCTTCCCACCCCTCCCCATCCGGTCTTCCATACCTGCTAGCTTTCTAGGTGAAGGGACTATAAAAACCCAGCCAGATCCTCCTTCTTTGATTCACCATTCACTTATCTAAGTGTCTATCAGGGAATCCTTCTTTCGAGCTTCTTTCTATCGTTAATCACCTTTCTTCCTTTACCCTTTCCCTTTCAATCTTCCACTTGTACTGTCCCAGCTGCTTAGCATCGGTCAGCATGTCTCTTCCGGAAAAGCAGTGGGCTCAGGTCGCAGAGCAGAAAGGCGGCCCCCTCATCTACAAAGAGATTCCTGTCCCTAAACCCGGCCCTGATGAGATTTTGGTCAAGATCCGATACTCGGGCGTCTGCCATACTGACCTTCATGCCTTGAACGGTGATTGGCCTCTGCCAGTGAAGCAACCTCTGGTTGGTGGTCATGAAGGTGCGGGAGTTGTCGCCGCCAGAGGCGAGCTGGTCAAGGACTTCGAGATCGGCGACCATGCCGGCATTAAATGGTTGAACGGATCTTGCATGGCCTGCGAGTTCTGCAAGCAGTCCGATGAACCCCTCTGCCCTAATGCCTCTCTGTCCGGCTACACTGTCGATGGAACTTTCCAGCAGTACGCCGTGGCCAAGGCTACCCATGCCTCCCATTTGCCGAAGAATGTCCCTCTCGATGCCGTCGCTCCCATTCTGTGTGCTGGTCTCACCGTCTACAAGGGATTGAAGGAATCGGGGGCCCGTCCCGGTCAGACCGTAGCCATCGTCGGCGCGGGTGGTGGATTGGGTTCGCTGGCGCAACAGTACGCAAAGGCCATGGGACTCCGCATAATTGCCATTGACTCCGGCGACGAGAAGAAAGCTATGTGCGAAGAATTGGGCTCTGAGGTACGTTCTTTGAACCTTCTTTCATCAAGTCCCTTCTAAGGAATTGCAACGTGGTATGGCCCCAGTGCTAACTCTAGTCCCTCACCAAGGCATATGTCGATTTCTCCAAATCCCAAGACCTCGTTGCCGACGTCAAAGCCGCGACTCCGGACGGCCTCGGTGCCCACGCCGTGCTTCTCCTCGCCGTCGCTGAAAAGCCCTTCCAGCAGGCCACTGAATACGTTCGCTCGCGTGGCTCCGTTGTCGCCATTGGTCTCCCAGCCGGGGCGTTCCTGAGAGCTCCTGTTTTCAACACGGTGGTGCGCATGATCAACATCAAAGGAAGCTATGTCGGTAACCGCCAGGACGGTGAGGAAGCGGTTGACTTCTTTGCTCGTGGCTTGATCAAGGCACCATTCAAGACGGCTCCGTTGAGTGATCTTCCCAAGATCTTCGACTTGATGAGTAGGTTTCCTTCGATGCTTTCTCGCGCTTTTTCTGTCTATTGGGAGACGTGCTAACAAGTGTCCACAAACAGAACAAGGCAAAATTGCCGGCCGTTACGTCCTCGACGTGCCACAGTAAGGCGTTGGAAGTCCATGGAGTTTCGTGTGAAGTTTGGCGTTGGGCTCGCATATGGCATTCTCTGTTACTTTGCTCTCTGACCCGCTATTTACATTAACGTGTAACTGTGCATAAGATAACGAAAGCTTAGTCGTTCTAATACACTGCATACAGCGGTATCAAACCAAGGCGTTTTTGGAATTAGGCTTCCATCTACCATCCAAGTTTATGTCTACCCCTTTTCTTTCTTGCCTCTGTTGCCATTCCTCTCTTCTTTATCCCCAAAATCTCCCGGGAAATGCTAGTCGATATCCGAACCGTCGTCTCAGATCTTCCGTAAATTACCTCAAGGTGAAGAATATATGAAGCACAAATAATAGCACAATGCCCATAGAACCAGCCCCATCGTGACGACTACGTAGCTCACATCCAGGATTAGCCGAACCCTCAACCAAGCCTCTCATTAACGTATTTAGCTCACATTACAAAGATCCAGAACCGTACGTACACGAATAAAGGACCTTGCTTGATTGAGTAGGTCGATGGGAACGATGGGTAGTGGTAGTCTACTCCGTGCGAGGCTAAATCCATTCACCCCTTATCAGTTGATTCTGGTACTGATCTCGATCTTAAGTCTGCTGGATTGATTGATAGCATCTATGACGACTGTCTTGGTCCACACGAGTCAGGTCTCTTTGTATCACAACACAGACTAAAGTCGGTTTCTTGGGGTTCCAGACCCATTACAGTAATGTCTCATCAACAGGCCAAGAAAAAAGAAAAAAGAGAAATCGGAACAAGAATCAGGGAATCTCAATAAACGAGGCAAAAACAAATTCCGCCCTCCATCCAATCGGAGATCGGAGATCAGTCAGTCATAAAGAACAAGAGGGGCAACAAGCATGAAAACGTAAAGCAAAAACGTTAGGTATACAAAACAACAAAAAACACACAAAAACATCTTCTAAACGGCACCGGGCCCCTTGTGATTTGACTGGTCCAGCAGAAGTCGGGGCTTGATATAATCTTCATCCAGCTGCCGAAACCAGGCGGCATGGTCTCCGGATGCTCCGCCGGAGAAAAAATCGCGGATGGCATCTCGGGCGCTCATTCCTGATGCTTCTCGTCTGGAGGGAGACACGCTGGCTGAAGGGGGTGCTTGGGAGGCACCGCCGAGATGAGAGGGAGATCGGCGGAGTCGAGACGCTGTGTGTGCAGATGGAGGCAGGTCATCATCCGAGGGAGCGTCGTCCACATCCAGATCGAAGGCATCGACCTGGTCGGCATCCGACACTCGACTCTTGCCGGTGGTTCTCAGACCGAACTCATCCTCACTAGCCGCGCTGCTGCCACTATGGCTCGGGGCGCCGCCGTTGTTAAGGAGAGTGGCTGTCGAGGAACGGTCCCGACTCGTCTGCGTGTCCTTGGGGCTGAAAGCGTTCGAGTAGAGCCGCGAATGGCCACGACTCCTGCCAGAAGAGGACGGCGCCGGTGGGC
The DNA here is from genome assembly GCF_016097325.1 of Aspergillus melleus. NCBI lineage: Eukaryota > Fungi > Ascomycota > Eurotiomycetes > Eurotiales > Aspergillaceae > Aspergillus > Aspergillus melleus. The sequence continues at coordinate 538,042 of NW_025763377.1, forward strand.
TAGGGCGGCGATTGTTGCCACTCGAGTAGCTATCGTTCCGGTCTATGGTTCCTCGTGGCATCCCGTCTAGAGGAATAGTGGAATCCATCCGACGAGGCGTGTAGCCGAGAGCGGTGTCAGAGCGCTTGTAGTATGTGCCTCCGTTGGTGACCTCAATGTCGAATTCATCGTCCGATTCCAGCTCTTCGACCACGCCCGTGCGAATTCCGAGAATCTCCAGCATACGAGCGGTCGTGCCTCCGAAGATGATGACCGTCAGCACGACAACGACGAGCACCGTCGCACGCAGGGCCGGGGCATTGACACCCGTGAGGCCTGCAGCGAGCGCGACGCCGACCGCTCCTCGCAATCCTGCCCAGAAGAGCATTGCTTGGTAGGCGAAAGGCAGTTCGTCCGCGACATCCATCCCACGGCGCCGAGCCCGGTATCGGATAAACCAGTTAATGGCTTTGGAAAGTGGGAACACCGCGAGGTAACGGGCGATACAGATACCGAAAACGGCAACCATAATGAAGAGAGGCTTGAACTGTAGATTCCGTTGGACGAGCAAGTCAAGTCCAAGATAGATGAAGATGAAGTTCTCCGACAACTGAGCCATAACCTGGAACAGATACTTTGTAGTCAACTGTGTTCGGCGTGACATGTTGTAGTAGGCATAATGCTTCAGCGTAATGCCGCAGAACAGGAGCGACACAATTCCTACAACGGTGAGTTTCTTGAGCCCAGTTTCAAGGAGTCGGTAAACCACTTACCGGAAAGATAAACGCCATTGGAGAAGAAGTAGCTGGCATATGCAATGAGGACAATCAAACAACTCTCAATCTTAGGCTGCCGACGAACGTGCGTGTATTTCAAGCCCAGCGCAGTCATGATGCCTACGATCATGCCTACCAGCATACTACCAAAGAACACCAGCAAGAACAGACCGATGGCCTCGAATAGATTGAGGAAGGATAGCGATCCGGCTTCGCTGTCCGCGTATTTCTGTGCCGTTTCGAACAGGACGATTGCAATGGCGTCGTTCAGGATCGACTCGCCAAAGATCACCGTGTAGAGTTTCGGCTCGACCTTATATAGATTGAAGATGGCTAGGATAGTGACGGGATCCGTAGCTGACAGCGTTGCGCCCACGGAGATCGCCTCCACAAAGGTGATGTTCAGCCCATCCAGCGGAATCCTCGTCCAGACATACAAGACCAGTCCTAGCACGATCGCAGAAATGAAGGTGCCCGCGAACGCAAAGGTCAAAATGGTGCCAATGTTCCGAAAGAAATTCGCCTGGTGCAGCTCATATCCGGAAGCCAAGATAATCGGAGGAAGAAGGAGGTTGAAGAAGAACTGATAGTCGAAGGTTACGCTGTCTTGGATAGGTGATTCCGGGCTCAATCGGATAATCAACCCGACGAACATACCTAAGGCGCTTGGTATAAGTCTCATATTGCCAACACTGTCGCAATCCCTCCAGGAAAAAACGTACCCGCAAAAATGGACAAGACCGTTTCGTGAACTGCCTGGATCTTCTTTTGTTGGAGAATGTAACTCGTGAAGAGAGCAAACATCAAGAGCATGATCAGGATGAAAAGGGCCCAGGAGCTGAAGAACTCCTTGGTTCCGGCTTCCGGCGCATCTGCCATCAAACATCACCATCAGAACATATTCAAGCCTCGTCTCGTGGGAAGGGTTGAAAGCGCGTACCTTCGTCGGGGTCTGTCTCGGATTCCGCCGCTCTCCCTAATCAAAGCCATTGGTCTGTTAGCACCAATTCAGCCTCCTGCGCGACCACAAGTAATTCAAGGCAGGTCATCGAGCCTGCGCGCACAAATTGAAGGCTATGATAGGGCCCTCAGAAGGGGTGGAAGAAAAAAGACATACGGAGCAGCTGGTGGAAGGTGTCGCTCATGAGTTGTTTAGCCATTGTTGAGAAGCTCAGGCCGCCACCACGGCGGATAACACCAAATGATTAACTCCAGCTGTGAGTCCGTGACGCCAGACCACGGCGCACATAATCCACGGACGAGAGAAATGTCGGAAGGAAAAGTCGCGGGGGAGGTAAGGGGGAGGAAGTGAAGTTGAAGGAGGTGAGATAACGACGGGCAGGGAACTTTTGGGGCCAAGTAGCCAAGACTCGAAGCTGTCCGCCTGCTGATTGCCGGCCCGAGCAACCGTTCGCCGTCTACTTTTTCGGTATTCTACTGCCTACAATTGACCCAGGCATCCAGATTTTACTCTTAAACACATGTGGGATTAAAAAGGTTATTTATCAACAGGTTTGACATCCTCCCCCATCCCATCTCCTCTACTGTCGACGCTTGTCGGCGAGTCGACTTGTCAACCAGGCCGCAAGCACCGTGGCACAGCCGCCAAACCTCAGCGTCCATCCAACGCTGTCATCCCACGGCTCGCCTCTGGGCTTCTGAGCCATCTTGAAAATGGCACTGCAGACCAGACTCGACAGGATCTGAGGTGCGCAAACGGCTACATTATGCAGCCCCAATATGATACCCGCCTGCGCCAGATTTTCATCCGCTGCTTCTGCTTTCAGAGGAGTTGACGTCGAGCCAGTCTCCAGATCATCATCAGTGACCTCTCGATCAAATGAAGCATGAGTGCTGTGAGCTTCCACGCTATCGCCCATCTCCAAGCGTTGACGCTTGATCCGACGTTCCGCATCAATGCGTGCCACCTCCGCAGAGATTAGGGCAAAGGGTGCCCAAAGCGTCACTGCCCAGCAGATTCCAACTAACCCAATGATCACCGTAGCGGCTTGGTAGTTATACACGAAGAACGTACTGAGCATGCAAAGGGCGAATAGTACATGCGACAGAAGCCAAGCTCGGCGGAGAGTGAAGCCAGGGATCTGTAACTTTGACAGCCATGTCGGTCCTGCGGTAGTGCCATATCTCTTGCGGCCTGCCAGATTGGCCGAGGTCTCGAGGCCACCCTCACTCGGGATACTAGAAAATGACCTTCTTCTGTCGCTCAGGAAAGTTTGCTCGTCATCCGTAGAACCGCCTTGAGCAAGGACCACGGGATCGTAGGTGGGAACGACAAGTAGTGGCAGGGCTATGTTAGCCACAAAGGAGATGATCGCATAGACCAGAAGCGCAAATGTTCCAATTCGAGTGGCCTCCTCCCATGCGTCGTTGATATCTCGATCAGAAAGATCCGGGTGCTCCTCGAAGATAGGGTTCACGTAAAGCTGTCCAATGTATGTCGTGGCATAGAAGAGAAAGGGGAACCAGCCGACCCATGCAGCCAGCTGGACTTCGCAGACTTTGGCTATCTGCGGTGGTAGGTTCTTAATCGACTTGAAGACCTGCCTGAAAAAGGCAACGATCCCAGGGTTTCCGGCTGACGATGGCGAGTCTAATCTCGGGTCTCGCTCCTTGATATATGAGCAGCTGATCAATAACGTGATGGTGAGTGAAATAGACGCGAGCGCGCACAACACTTTGAACTGGGTGTTGCCGAAGAACGGGAAATATTTTGGGAGCTCGATATATCCAAATATGTATCCCAGGATATTTCCCACGCCAGTAACTCGGGAAGCCCAGGCATTTGCCGATTCCTGTTGATGGGCGGGTGCATTATCGACTATGAAGCACCGAATGCCTGCTTGAACTATGAAAATTTATTAATTCCAAGTTCTGCATGATATGTTCAGTCAGCCCTACCTGTGTTTATAGCAAAATCCAAGCAATACATCAAGATAGTCGCCAGAATGATGATCATTGTCCGAGTGCCCGTGGAGGCTGGGTCAACGCCAAAGATTCCGAGAAAGCCGCCCACAATCTCTTGCACCCATGCAAGAGCCAGCAGAGCCACGACCGTGGCGATTCCGCCGAAGACCATGAATGGTTTCCGTTTGCCCCATGATACCCGGCAATTATCGCTGCAGATACCAATATAGGGCTGCACCAGCGTACCGGATAGAGGACCTGCGATCCATACGAATGCAAGCAATGCTTTACTCATTCCCAATGATAGGAGGTAGGGCTGTTGTTCATCGAAGTCAGTATCTGGATCAATCATAGACAACGGGGTCTATCACACATACTGAACCATTCGAGAGCTCAACAGCCCACACTATTTGTAAACTATATGTGCATTGTCAAACGTCCACTTCCTAGCGCGAAGACAAAGCCGGTAGGACCAAAAGACTCACCCGCCAATGCTTAATGTCAACAAAAACAGATACCAGCTGCTTTTTGTTTTCGAGATATCATCTGCATCCTCCGTCCCGGACGTATAGTGTCCCCCAAGGTCTGATATCTGGGGAACTGGATCATCGTTAGGCCCACGTCCCGGTCCCACAAGTGGGGACGTCTCATTTGCTGAACGGTCATGTGTGTCTGTCATCTTGATGTTTCTGGCCGACTGGTTCGGTATGTATGGGGTATTTGGGTAGGAAGCTCGAGAGTTGAGAGCTGCTTATGACGGATCGATCCTCGAGGCACTCAATATTCGGGGGAAATGACCAGGGCAATGAGAGACAGCTATGCGAGATGCAAATTCGGGTTTCAAAGAATGCTCAAGTCTGATGAGTTGGACTACCCGTAGGTGGTCTAGCAACACACCGATATTTGGGGTTCTCAGTTATGTGGGCTAGGTAGATGCGCCACCCGATGGTTACGTCCAGAAAATTTGAGCTAGCTGTGGGATTTAAAGCAAATAAGATGCAGTCATGAAGACGCCATATCTATGGATTGTACAAAGTCGAGAAAGATGATAGTCAGCATTCAAGATTGTTTGTCCTACGTAGATCACGCAGGGATCGAGCCATGTCAGCAGGTCCTGGCACGTGACGCTTGCGGGTGCATGACGTGACGTCGATCGCAGGTCAGGTGTGCTTTGGAGCTGGTTATCGTTGGTTCTACGGTGGACAACACGGGGGATTTATTCGCCAACCATGGATCCCCACTGCCCGTTGATGATCCGGGGATAGTAACTCAGATGGAGCAAAAAAAAAAAAGTCTATAACTGTTAAAGGGTAAATATTTAGCTGCTTACAGCCCTTCCGCTTTCCACTTTCTGAAAAGCATCACTAAAATCCAATCTTTAATCGTATCCCACAATATATCCGTGCCTCAAAAAGGTGTCCACCACCTTTTGTAAGATTGCATCGCACTTCCTAACATGTCTGCAACTTTCCAACCAGTTCCTAACAGATCGAGGGAGAGAGATAAAACAAGGTATAAAAAAAAACAAAAGAACCCCATTATCAACATAGCACATAAAGACAAAGGAAAGCCCACGCAGAATAAACACAATGGCAAGAGCGATACGGATAAATCTCACCACACTCTGGCCACACCCATTAAGAGGAAAGCATGTTGGAGAAGCTTTGATAGAAACCGAAAGAATACCTGGAGCAATCCCGTGCTGAGTATCATCTTCGATCCTATTGAAAGCCGAACGTCCAAGCAGCCAGTATAGAGCATGCAGTCAAGGAAATTTGAAGCCCACTGACAAATGAAGTGGTATCCACAAAGAAACAACGCATCAGAAAAGGAAAATGGTATCCTAGAAGTCTATAAAATCCGAAGAATTGGCGGAATCTCGGCGCCGCGATCGTCCCAAAGCCAGTAACAAGACCGGTGAGGTACGGTATTTGTTTTCTTGTTTTGTTTTGTTTTGTTTTGGTCTTTGATTGACAGCCCGGTTGCTCCATCGCAGCTAGTGCGAGGCCGGTCCTAAATCTGCTGCTGTAGGAGTTGAGGAGCGATCATGTGAGGTGCTACCATTGGATGCATGGTGGGAGGCATGGTCATGGCAGGAGGCATTGAGACCATGCTGGGAGGATTAATCACAGTGCTCGGCACCATCTCTGAAGGCGAAGAGCCTTCGTCGTTTGAATTAAAATCATTGTCCTCGTTCTCCAAGTCTTCCTCGGGGACAGGAAGTGGCGGCTGACCATCCTGTTGGGCCTCGTGGATTCGACGATGTCTGTCATGTTGGGTAAGCATGGATCCTTGGTATACTTGACACATGAAACTTACTGCGCGAGATTGTCCGATCGTGAAAAGGCTTTGTTACAGTATGGACAAGGGTAGGGCCGTTCCTGGGTGTGGGTTCTCACGTGCCTGCGCTAAATGTTAGTGGGCGGCTACAGAAATCGTCACACGAGAACCCCCTGCATATCTTGCAGAAGGGGCGGTCCAATGATGAATCGGTTAAAAATAGGTTTCTGCGACTTACCGCTTCAAATGCTCTAATCTCTTGAAGAGCCGTCCGCACGACGGGATTGGACAGGAGTGAGATTTCTGGGGATAGGGTCCAAGTTCCATCATGGTGGCGCTTCGGGCACGTCGAACGGGCCCGGGCGCGTAACGCTCCCCCTTGTTGGAGGCACTGTGCTGGACAGCGGTCTCCAACGCGTCGCCATTGGGCAGAGCAGTAAGCTCGTCGGCGGGGTTTGCAAGAGATACATTAGTCTGCTCGGCATTCTCGTCCAGGCTTGAAAGCGGGGTACCATTACGCGACATCTCATGCAGCAAGTTCTTCTGCGGGAGAGTAGGTGCCGCGTAGCCATTCATAGTTCGACGCGAGGTGTGTTGCGATTCATCAGCCTCGATGACTGGGGCAACTGAGCTAGAGACAGATCGTCGAAGATCGCTTGGCCGGTGGGCGGCATAGGAGATAGGCTGAGAGGGCGGTCCAGTCACCTGGGAGGGGGTCGACGTAGGGATTGCGCTGGGACCAGGGGGGATGGAAGAACGGCGACGTCGCTGCTTGTATGTTGGCGAGCCCTCGAGAACCGAATAAACGTTGGAGTGAAATGTTCTCGCAGGGGTAGGGTAATGGGCGCTTGCAAGGTTGGAGGTGGGCAATTGCATCATCGGGTTGAAAGCGCCCGAGGAAGACACCTCGGGGATGGCAGTGTAAAGGCCGGTGTCCTCGTTAGCAATGTAAGCCGGTTCGGCCCCAAGTTGGGAGCTGTGCTGGGGAGGCGTGACGGGCTCAAAGGATAACCCCCGGTTGCTGTAGTCTTCGAACTGCGACGAGACAAACGACGGAGCCGGCGAGTACTCGACGAAGGTGGGCATGGAAGCGTGGCGTTGGTGGATGCGCGCAATCGGCATTCCATTACGATCATAGTGGATCTGCCCGTAATCCGGCTCGCGCTTAACAATGTTCTGAGCCAGAGGGTTCGGCATTGGGATCTGGCTGTACATGGCCGGATTGCCAGACTCGTCCGGGAGAAGGGCTAACGCTGGGGGAGCCATCTGAGGAGCCATCTGGGGAGGAGGCATAGCGTCAACGGTCCGAACCACTGGGGATGCGGGTTGGCCATATGTCGTACTTGCGTGTGCAGCAAACGAAGATGAATTTGCTTGTTGCGCCTTTGTGAGTTGTTCATACAGCGACTGAGATGAATCAAACTCGAAAGACAGAGCGGGCTCGCTGACGGCAACGGTGGTCGCCTCCTGTCCCATCTTCTCCCGCTTCAGGTCACGCTCCAGCGCGTCGAGGAACAGCCGATCATGCGGAACACTATACCAATAGAAGACTTTTTGCTTCTTCTGCGTTCGGATGCAATTGTTCTTGTAGAGGAAGTCTAGGAACGGGCTCTTGGGCTCTTCGAGCGTCGCATCGGTGCCGGCCTTGAGATTACGGAGATCTGAGAAGATCCCCTCTTCAAACTTCTTGGAATTCTTGACAGGGCGACCGAAGGCTTGGAATCGGAACGCAAGGCATCTGACGATATCGGTACCCGAGATATGGAAAAGGTTGCTCCTGTCACTAATCAGCTCCTAGGTTCTTGCCCCAAGACTGAGGGAATTATCCCCGGCGAAACGAACCAGAGAACGCAGGAAATGTAGTCGCCCGTTGGTAGCAGGAAGCGTCTGATAAGCTGATCCGGTTGCCAGTCCACTGGGGCCGAGAGGAGAAAGTATTTCACTAGAAAATTATTCGGCTTTAGCCAGGATGACCCCTATATTTGGGGCGAAACCCAAGTCGCGATGGAAGGACAAGGAAATTGCGAGTGAACTTACGGTTGTCGACTTGCTGCAGTGCGACTTGCGCATCATGAGGAAGGCTTTGTTGCGCTTCGCTCGAAAGCATAAAGGTCTCGGGCTTCTGAGGCGGTGCCATAGGAGCACCATGTTGGGGATACATCTTTGCCACACCAAAAAAATACCTAGTAGGCCCATTAGTTTGACGACCGCAAATACTGGATGGATGATGCGCGAATAGGGGGCCATCGGGGATGGATAAAGAGCGAGATCAACGGTCGCGACCGGATGACGGTTGGAACAACGGGAGGTATACGCACAGTCAAAACACCCCCGTTTCAGGAAATAAGAAAGCCAAACTTTTTGGTAGAGAAAGTGATGCGAAACAAGAGCGGGAGGAGAATAAAGAAGGTGATGGATAGGCAATCCAGACGCAAGAGGGACCAGCCTCTTGAAAATGTAGTCAGGCGCTGATGCTGCGAAGCTCGTCAACAACAAAGAGAATGGAAGGTTGGCGGAAAAGAAGGCAACAGAGAGATGAAGAAGGCCAGCCTTATTCCAGGTCTCTTTGAAGAACTCGCACGGCGAAAATGAAGAAAAAGGGTAAGAAAAAAGAAAAAGGAAATAAGAAATAAAATAGAATAAAATGGGAAAACGAAGGGAGGTAAACGCGAAAGAGAACCAGTGACGATGAAGAGAGGGGGAGAAGAAAGAGAATGGGAGAAGGCGGAGGATGAGGTAGGTATGTACTAGAGTCGCTTCTTCCTGCTGGTTTCCCTTACAGCGGTAAAAAGAAGGTGCAGCCAGCAAGCAACGCGGTAACGACTAAAAACCCCAAGAATAATAATATAAATCCAGTCAAAAAGAAGCACTAAGGAAAATAAGAGAATAATAAAAATAAATAAGCCGATAAAATAATACTAGGAAAATTAAAAGCATGAAAATAATGATGATGGCACTAAATGAAAATAAAAGGGAAAATATTCAAGAATCGAGAAAAAAAAAAAAAAAAAAACAGAAAAAAAAAAAGATGATTATAATAAAATCGATACTAGTAAGGGCAATCGACAACTTGACAACAATAATCACCAGTATTCTCGATCCACAGGGGGGCAAGCTGTTGAGAAAAGTTCTTGGGCTGGAAGAGCGAAATTCAGGGAGAGTCGACCGAGACCATGGATTGAGTCGCCCAGATGGAGCCCTTTTTCGGCCTCTTCTCTTAATTAAATCGGACTAACAGGACTAGCGCGGGATATTGGGGATGGTCTTTCCTGATTCCTGAGTCCGGAGTTCTGACTCTTGTCTTTGCTCATAGGGGAGTAAATTCATAAAGAAAATGAAATAATAATCGAGCATTATTATTATTATTATTATTATTACTAGGTTGGTTGGGCTCCCGGGAGGCGACGAAAAAGTAGGGCTTCCAATTCAATAGGGAAAAGCGGGGACAAGCGCCAGGGACCGCAGAAGGGAAAAGAACGGTATTAGAACGGGTGGACCCGGTCCTAATACATCCGGATTACCGTACTTCCCGCCGATGGTTCAGTCCGAATGGCTTACCAGCACGGCAGGTGGTACGGTACCGCAGTATCTATACGGTCACATACCGCTCATCCGTATTTTCGTACATCATCATCCCATCCAAGGTTGGGACTTGGGAGAGGTGGGGCTCCCGCTCAGTTCCAGAGATTCCATTCCGTCTTCCTCTCTGTAGATAGACTCTGGGGCCACGCTGGAGAATCAACTCCGTTCTGCTACCGGATCTGCCTCTCGGTCGGGTTAGACTCTCTCTCCCTTTACTAGAGTAGAGGACTAGAAGTTCACGACTTACTTGCCCTAGCTATCCTAGTCGGCCCTGAGAGGCCTACCCTATTCTCATTCCGGACCTCCATTTCGTGGACGTCAATCGAAATGGGGGCCAAAAGATGGAAGATTTCCCTGTTGAGTTACTGTGTAGGGAGGATGTGGCTAACGGGGTAACGTCTCTACCGAGGAGGTCTCCCTTCTCTTCCCGCTCATTGCATGGTTATTTCCTTTGTACATGCGAATATCTGCAACTACATGAGATGTGGCTACAGCCACTGCCTAGAACACATGTCACAGTGGCGGCAGCTTTTTCCAGACCAGGGAAAGCCACGGAGTATATAACTACGGAGGAGATTCTCGCCTTGTTTTTGTTGTTGTCTTCCCTTTCCCTCATCTATGACTACTGTGTATGATCTCATGCCGCGGATAGCACTCCGTAGAGTTTAACCTAATTTTTGGATGGGCAGCCCCTGCCCTCTTTTTTTTTTATTTTTTGGGGGTTCCCCTTCTTCTCTGCCCTTTTTTTGAAGGAGGATTATTTTTATCTCTTCCCAAGTACGAGTGTAACCTAAATCTGCATCTACTGTCCTCCAGCGACCAGCTATAATCCTATATGGCCCGAAAAGCGAGATTTTTTGGGTCAGCTTACTATGGCTCGCTGACCTCAACCTTTTTCTTGAGTTTCTGCAGTCGGAGTGATCAACACGGCGGTTAATTCTGCTATATTCCCATCACCTAATAATCTACGGGGGGACCTTCTTACTTGCCAATCCCAACCTTCCGAATTTCTCTAGTTTCTTGAGAGAAGAGAGAGGGAGCGTAGCATCCACGGATGCCGCTCCGGTGGAACCAAACAATGCCAAGCCTGCACAAACAGATGAAACGGGCAGAGGAAACAGCAGTGAAGCATTCGCCCCCTTGTTTCAGAGGCCAGGTGAGCGCTAACGATGCGCCAATGGGCGGTCGCATGATCGGGCCCCACGCCTCCTAGGGCTCTCATTGAAAGATGCCGACAATCCACTCCCCCCAAAGTGGTGATGGTGGAGGGTGGAGGGTGAAGGGGCCACCACTAAGGCGTTGGACGGAGTCAGAGTGGTAGGTCTGCCCGGTTTTGCCTTTCGATATCATTTTCTGCCCTTCATGGCCGACTCGCTATGGAGTCTGGGATTGGTAGGATTTGATGGGTCTCGGTCGTGACTCGGTAGTCTGACAGGTCAACAATTCCCAGAGGTACTGAAGCTCAGGACCCAATTCAACGCCCATAGCAGAGGTCTCCCACTTTCACGACTCTCACTTGATGCAAGTCAGCAGTGGGGTCCTTCACTGGATGCGCCGGTGCATTGACGCCAAAAATAGATGACTTACATACGGAGTAGCTATCTTACATGATCGATGGTTAACTATTGTCAATGTCAGGGAGACTTTGGGATCTGATCATCTGAGTGACACCAAGCCCGAAATCCTCGGCGTGTCTTCGGCGCTATCTCGATCCCTTCGTCCAATTCCCACTGACTAAGAAAGATCTAAAATCCAGCCTAAAGAGGAAAGTCTACCATTTAGGTACTTCGTACACCGTGTACAGAGCACGGAGCAGTGCTAACTAGGTAGAGGAATACTCGGACCAATGACTAAACTGCATCGCCGTTCTTAACGTCGCGCCAGGTCTGTGAGGTGACGCCACTTCGCGGACCACCGTACTTTATTGCAGTGTGGACAGCAGAAGTAGCTACCCCGGGACTCATATAATATTCATTGATCCAGAACCCCCTTGGCCAAGAGTCCAACCGCAGCCTCTCAAGCTAGCCCAGAGGTCGGAACGTTCGACCAGATGTGATGAATCAACTTGACTGATCTATTTGCACCGGAGAATTATGTGAACGACAGGGTGGTACGACCGTACGAGGCTTTGGAGTTATCACCTACAGTACATACGATCTGGCTATCGAGTATCAGTTGCTTTGGGACCATACGAGTACGATAAACGCAGAACAATCTGAGCTCAAATTGGAAGTCCTATCCAGAGTCTTTTCCCCCGTACTAGGGTGACTACTGACTACTCCTGCTGAGCTCGATATGGAAAGCACCGTCCGAAAACAGTGCGCTCGACCGAGCTACTCCGTACCCATCGAATCGCGATAGGAGTGAAAGATGTTTGTCCAATGCATTGATTGCTGTTTGGCTGCTTATCAGCGCGTTCAGGAATGATGATCGGCAACGACCCCAGTCCATGACCGAGGTCTTCAGGCGTCGGCGCGTACGGAATAAACACCTAATTCCGAACTCACGAAGCGCCATTGAATGAATTTTTGGGACAGGCACGATGTTCCTGACTAGACCACATGGGGGGATTGTCATCATAACGGGTTCCAGAGGACAGAAAACGCAACGGCGGGCATCAGGAGGCGATCTGCAAAACCCAGTTGATCAGAGGGAAACGGCAAAGCTTAACCGTAATTCGAACCTCGGACGAGTGGTTACTGGTAGGGATATCGCAGAAAAAAAAGTACCTTTCTAATTTCTATAGTTACATACTACATCATCCGTATATGGCACCATTAACGTCCATGCAACAGGAACATATGCAGCTGGGTGCCAGTGGGTTACTGTTGACCGTTGGCCCGGATACTACGGTGCTCAACGGAGGGATCTACAGTGAACATCTCGGAGGACGAAAGCCTGGACTTCTGACAGGTACAGTATCTTGCCCATTGGCCTGATCGGCCAAATTTTCCTACGACCTACTCCACAGTTTCGGCCGAATTCGACCACGGCCAATCCGTGCGATCGAGAGACTGTAGCTAGGTCGATAGATGCGTGTAGTATTCCATAGTTCATAACGGCAACGGTAACCGGAGTAGTCTATCTAGGAAATAGGGATGAAGTTCTTGGGAGGCTTCATGGGGGAGGGGGGCACCGAAGGAAGCACAAGGGCGCAAAAAAAGGGGGGGAAGTACCGTAACAAGCGGCTTTATTTTTAGCACGACGTTACCATTGGCATTATTGGCATTGAACCAGGAGAATGGAAATTAATTGAATCCCACAAGTATCCTCCGTACTCTAATTCTTAAGTGCCGGGCGCAGATTGCTGAGTTAAGAACCAAGTCCGAGAGCCTCTCACTGTCTTCTTTTTCTCCAAGGGGAAAATACGGGAATACTTCAATAGTTGCTCTCCATTGCCCAGGAACTTCAAGGAAGCACTTATTCCGAGGTCTCCACCGGCGATGGATTCCCATAACTAAAGTTAGTCAGTTAGTCGAACCCTAAGCCGGTCCATTTGCAGCCGAACTTTTAGTCCAAGGCGAGAGATTCCATGAGGTTCTCGACGGCGATAATTTACGGGACCTTTTACGGCTTTACGGTACCTTACTTACTAGGCCACTGGCACTAGGTCCCTATGGATTGTATGTATCTCGAATGCCGCCGTTTCGTTTGATCGTCGTCCCTGAAACCCTCGAGAAGCTCTGCGTCTGTTGGCATATTCCACCTTCTGGCTCTGATGCTGGCTGCCCACCACGTTCGGGGCTGAAGGATCCCACGTCGGATTGACGGCTATGGGTGATTTGTCAGGTGGGATCTTGAATTGTGTTCGTTGCTTGTGCTTGAAAGGACTCAGGACGACGTGAAGACAGGTCCTGTATACTCCGCTCTCAGTACTCAGACTCAGTACTCACCCTCAGACCAGAAATAACCGATGCATACACCGACAGATTGAATATGGATGGGTCGGTCATCAATTCCATTTGGAACTAGGCAGTAGGCACTGTATATGCTGAGAACGTGCGGGGATTAATCAATATTGACAATCTAACCTGCAGCCTGCATATGAATTGTGGTGATAGTACATATCCTACTATCGAAATTCCCATCACTACCAGGCAGGTATGACAGTACATAGTACATACATCATTGTGCTCTATCACTCATGGACTTGATATCAGGTATGTGCTCCGATGAGAGAACGTCCCTATTCCATAGCTCTATGCCACTGGGGTTGGTGCTATCCCCGAATGCGATAAACATCCGTTGCCCCCCCTTCCCAAATACCTTCCTCAGTTGAAAGGCTGAACATGGAATAATGCATTTCTTCCACGATTTGTCCGAGCGGCCTCTGATAGGGTTATTCGGCTCTACACTCCGTCTCTTTCCCTCCTCTCCCCCCTCCCCACTTCTCGCGCCCTCTCGGACTCGAATGTGAACGAAGTTCGAAATTTCTGAAACTCCCAGGCCTCGGTGGGACTTGTGATCATCACAAACATCTAGGCCAGCCAGGCCACATCCACCAAGAGCTCCTAAGCCTCGTCGAGGTTCCTAATCCAGCAACTAACTGAGCAGTGGGCACATACTACATTGGGACAGCCGTCTTCCACTCTCATTCTCCGCATCGGAAGAGAGATGCGAATCTGGAAAGAAACACGGTGCTCCCATGTCCCCACCGTCTTCTGTGGACTACGGAATACCGAATGCCAAGGTTTCCGATTACGCATTCCTCCCCCCTTCCGACTAACTATATGATATATCCTTCTAGAGAAACCTTCCAATAGTACGGATCAGGCGGGAAAAAACGAAGGCGTTAACCCTGCGACTATTGACCGTTGGCATGGCCGTTATGGGTAGAGTTTTGGGCTACTTATCCGCAGGATTCTCCGACGTTCTCCCGTCGTTGAACGGGATTCGGGATAGGATACGAGAAAAGAAAAAGGAGGGAGGGGGGAAAGAGCAAGATGACGATGAGAAAAAATGAAAAACTAGGACAGACCAGGGTCGTCGACTCCGAGTCTCCGACGGAGTAGTTAGTTAGTGTCTAGCCCTTCTCTTCTTGTTTCTTTCAACTTCACTTCCCTCTGTTGCCGCAACCGAGCTGACACTGACTCGCGATGCACGAGTGGCCTCCCTCGCTGACCTCTGTGATGAGATGTTGCTTGGAATGGCAACGTGCAGAATCTGAAACGCCTAATGTGTCCCTGATGGTTTGCAGCACATGGCCAGAGCGCGTGAAAATAAGTGGTTTAGTATTCCCTGACTAATGCATTTAACTCCGTACTTCTTCACAATTCACATTGTTCTTTTTTAGATTACAACTAGCATTTAGGCCAGGAACGAGACCAACTATCCATGCAGGTACGCCCCCCCCGGTAGCACGGTATTTCTACGGAATACGGCAGAGAAGGGGCAGGGCGAGCCACAAAAACGGAAGAGAAAAAACCAATGAAAAACTGTTTTTTTGGGGGGGGGGGTTGGTGGTTTGCGTGTGGGACGCTCCAGTATTTTATCCACTAGGCGCAACAGACTAAAGTAGCCGCAGACTTCTCGCAGAGAGAGCCAGTAACTCAAAAAAAGAAAAACATAATGGATTCATTGGATTGCGAGACTAACGATATGATTTACATGGCCGGGATGGGGAGCGCAAGCCCCCAAAAAAACAACAGAAATATTGTGGGAGAAAAGTCATGAAAGGAAGAAGAGAACGGGACCTCCTGGCGATCATGAAATTCTCCGTCGTCGGTATACTCGGAATACATCTGAGGACACGAGCAAAGTGAAAGCTTATTGAAGTTTCAGATCCAGCATTTGTTCTATACATAGACGAGTTTCTATCTCGATTACATGTCCATATCTAACTATAGCAGCGATTGTCCAAGGAGTTCAGGATCCTGATGAGATCTGAGACGACAGCGCATTCCGCGTCGCTGTATCAAAATCCAAATTCCAAAGGCGAGAAACCCCCCCTCCTTGGACCTGATAGGGAAGGAATGTCTCGGATTTAGCGCGTCATCGTCGAATCTTAGCCTCAACCGGAGATTTCGCCATATCTGGAACGACGGCGCATAACTTGGCCCTCGTGCACTGGGAACAACTTGGTGCGTGCTTTGAGAATCATTGCCCCATGGATTTGAGAATTAGAGTTCCTAAGGTCCAGCCTAGAAGTCTCAGAGTGAACCCGTCCTTGTTGATGGGTTTGTCGATTTACTGCCAGAGCCGTGTTGCAGGCTTTGCAACCCAGCCAAGTCTCATCGTGGATGCAACCCCAAGAAATGACGGCGGCCTCGAACATGCCCTAATTCCACTGGTCATGCGCATCTTCGCCAACAAGGGTTAAGCATGCAGGATGAGCGACGGCGGGGAAGAGGTAGGAAGTGGCGGGATTGACTGTCGATTGCCGACGCTCCTACCATCCTCGCGCATGCGGCAGCACGTCGTATTCCCAAACAAGGGATCCTGAAACAATAATGCTCTGTCAGAGGTGGACGGGCAGGCTGGTCATTTCTTGCCTGCCATGGCCGGGAGACTGATCGTCCTGCGTTGTGGCTACCGACATCGGAAAACTGCCATCTCAACGACGGCCTCTGCCCCTTCCCCTCCCCCTCCCCCTCCCGCTGCCTCTGGACGACCGGCCAGATGCTTGAATGGCCGATATGTCGTGCTTGCTCAAGTTCAAAGTGCCGCCTGCAAATTTTCCAACGGACGGTCCACCAACTCCTCGTTCCCGGTGCCCGGCGCTCGGTTTCTTTGGTGCGGGCTTTTCCAGAATGATTCCGTTCTCCTTTGCTTCTTTCCGTCGCTTTTCTTCTCTGTATTCAGCTTTGGCTTTAATACCTCTCCGGTGAGAGGAAGGCATGTTCTGCTTGTAAAGCGACTCCTTGGCCCCCAAGGTTTGCATTCTCAAGTCAAGAGCCTTGAGTCGATTTTTGCCTGTGGGCGCAAGCTCCGATGCGGACTCCAGAAGGTGGGATTCCTTGAGAAGACGTTGCAGCGCAAGGTCGTTCTTCAGGTCGTCGGCATCGTTGGCCTTGTCTTCCTCGCTCTTCTCGGCCTTTTTCGGCGTGGGCTTTTGCGCTGTCGAAATCGAAGCAAGAGATGGAGGTTTCGCGGTCTGTGGTTTTCTTGGATTAGAGTCGCAACGGACAAAAATTGCACATATAAGATAGACGTACCATGAAAGCCTTGCGAGCTTTCTTGTCAAGTAGATCCCCTTTTTTCCTGGACGGCGCTTGATGCTCGACTATCTCGACTTTATTATTTCCATCCTCCTCTTCGGAGACACCTCCCCATTCCGATCCACTTTCAGACCCCTCGGAGTCTTCCTCGTCAGTTCCCTCTTCGCTTTCATCCTCGTCATGCTTGGTCTGATCCCCGGGCAGATCTAAAGGCTGGAATTGTGCTTCGAAAAACTTGCGGAACACGTCATGAGCATTGGTATCGATGGGAGGCGTAGTGTTCGTTTCTTCGTCTTCTGCAGTGGTGGACCTCGACACAACTGCCGAGTCCCTCTTCCGTTTTCCAGCCATGTTCAATTGGTATCCCGTGAATCTGTAGCCAGGCGGGGGTGCAAAAGCCAATCGACGAAGTCGCAAGATAAACAGGTGATTTTTTTTCCGGGCCTAGAATAGCACGGTCTGATCACGTGCGATAAGATAAGCCAGCCCCTCGTCGGATTTCCACAACTGAAATGACTCCCATCACTTTGATGAGACAAGAGTCTGGAAACAAGAACAAATTGAGTTGAACAGAATGACTAAATTCAGGCCTTGTATTGACCTCCACTCCGGTCAAGTCAAGCAGATTGTTGGAGGCACATTGAGCAATATATCCGCGGACTTGAAGACAAACTATGTATCGAAGCTCCCCGCCAGCCATTACGCCGAATTATATCGGAAGCACGATCTGCGCGGAGGCCATGCTGTGATGCTTGGGCCTGGGAATGATGAAGCCGCAAAGGAGGCACTCAAGGCATGGCCGGGGGGGATCCAGGTTGCTGGTGGCATTACCGACAAGAATGCCCAGTACTGGATTGATCAAGGTGCGGAGAAGGTAGGCCAGGATTGTGACAGTTCTATATACTTGTTTTTTGTTTTGCGCTACATTTGTAGCCCCTATGTTAGCAACAGCTACTTCCGCTGTTGCTTCTTTAATTGTTGTTTGCTTCGTTTCATACAGCCACATCGGACAATAGGCTAACCATACCCTCGCAGGTTATCATTACATCTTTTCTCTTTCCAGAGGGGAAGTTCTCTCTCGAGCGACTAGAATCAGTCTTGTCGGCACTTGGTGGTGATAGATCGAAGCTGGTCTTGGATCTGAGCTGCCGAAGAAAGGACAATACTTGGTTTGTGGCTATGAACCGCTGGCAAACCATTACGGAGATGGAAATCACCCAGGGTTAGTTCTACTCTCGTTCCATTTCGCTGCTACCCCCTTTCGTTCTCTTTCTCTCTCGTGCTCTCTCTTTTTCTCTCTTTCCCATCCTTTTTCTCGTCACTTCTTCCCGCCGTCGCGCACTTTAACCCGCGCCTTCCAGCAGTACTAACATGAGGATAGAATCGATTTCACTACTGGAGCCGTATTGTTCCGAATTCCTTATTCATGCAGCCGACGTCGAGGGACTGCAGCAGGGTATCGATGAGGAATTAGTGTCCAAGCTAGCTCAGTGGTGCACCATCCCTATTACATACGCTGGAGGTGCACGTAGTTTGCAGGATCTAGAAAAGGTTCACACGAGCAGTCAAGGGAAGGTTGATTTGACGATTGGAAGCGCTCTCGACATTTTTGGTGGGTCGGGTGTGACATTTGACGAATGTATTGCGTGGAACGAATCTCATTAGATAGTTGAAAATTATAGCTTGCAGATAAGGGGTTTGAAGTTGGCCTGTCTCGACGTTTTTCTTGATATATATATGCATACACTAGTCACGGGACACACATAATCCAGACGTTTGTCATTGCTGATCAACATGTTTAAAATTAAGAATTCAATCTTGAAAAGTCATGCGACTTCCATGTTTTTTTGTTTGACTAATTTCCCCTTGTCCTCCCCCAAGTGTTGCGCGAGTTCTATCTTCCGAACGGTTGGTGACGCGGACAAGCACCAGAAGTGTCGATATCGCTGCCGAATGCGGCTAAAGCGTCTGCCTCCGGAGCTCCTCTCCCGCCCTCGCTGTGAACATCATCATCCATCTACGACCGCTCCTCCATCCATTCAGCCTCTGGACAGGATCCAAGCTTCACATTTCATACAGCGCTCCTGTCTCACATAATTGTCCCCCAGTTCAAGATAAGCACTGCGCCGCCATCCAGCGCCGCTCAAACCGCATCAGCAACGTCGCATCAGTCAGTTCTTATCGATCACATCATCCACCCGCCAACGTCAAGATGAAGCCTGTCGTGTCGGTCTTAAATGCGTGGTCCTGGTAAGTTCTATAAACTCTCCCTATCCTCACTGGTAGAGTACTGACGATGCTCGTTGATGCAGCGTGGTCATCTCCCTTTTCGCCATTGTCATCCTTTCAGTCCTTGGATCATTATACAAGGTTCGTTGCCGCCGTATCCGCTGGCTACCGTCCAGCCCTCCATACTGCAATTATGCCATATACAAGAGGACTAATAAGGAATCGGACTATAGAGGGAACACCACGGATTTACCGGCTCTGAAGGTGAACCGGAGGACGGTTCTGCAGTTGCAGCCTCGCTTTTCACGGCCGTTTTCGTTTACATCGTACGTTGCTCCATTATCGACTCTGAGAAAATACTGGATTCTCGTTCGCTGACTCCATCCTCTCTCTTGTCAACAGGCTTTCTTCGTGTTTTGCGGCTTCCAAGCATACCTTCACATGCGGAGTAACAGGGGCGGAGCTATATCCCTGAACTAGATGGCTTCTCTCTTTCTGATCATTCCTACCGACCGCACGATCCGTCGCTTGCCTTTGACCGCTGCATAAATCCGCTCGAAATGTGAACATGTCTCGGTGATACCGTCTGGATCTGTGGACGGGTATGAGCCTGTTCCGAGCCTTGCGGCACCGGCGATATCTATCGTCGGACCGTCTGGTAGAATCTTTGCCCCATTTTTGATACCTATGCCATGATGGAGAGAGACCGTCATACGGTCTTCCCGTCTCTTTCTATTGTTATTTGCCGTTGAGGTTGGGCGTTCTTACGCCACTTCCCGGCATTCAGTCAGTTCCGGAGTCTATTGCGGTTTGTATATAGTGTGTTGGGTTCAATAGATTTATTATTCTGCTACTCTCTACCATGTCGATATGCCTTCCGAAAGAAGTGGTCAAAAGAGCCCAGGAGGGAGCTTAGATCGCCTCCGGTTCAATGCATGTCGAAACATGGAACCCAGTTTATGTACATGCTTGAAAAAGAAGATAAGAAGCCCTCGAACGCCACATAGTTACCACGTCAAATGAATGATAGCCAAACTTTTTATCAAACATGCACCTTTTTAATTTTCTCGTCTTGAACCAGGGAAAGAAATCCGTAATCATAAATAATCATGTCAAAGGCCGCAACGCCATGGAGGCGCTATCGGGCTCTTACAAATCGTCATATTCAAAGGGTTCCAGCATCTTGGACATGTAGGGACCGTCCAAGCTGTAGCCCAGTCGCCCGTAGTAGCTGCGCACACCGACGCCCGAGATTACGCTGATCTTCAGACTGCCGTGTTCCTCTCGCGCGATGCGTTCCGCCTCTTCCATTAGGAGGGTTCCGAACCCGCGATGCTGGAACTTGCGCGGATCACGTCCGTGAAGCGGCACGGCGGAACCGTAGACGTGAAGCTCTCGCACGATACTGGTCTGTTGGCCGGTGAACTCGGGCCGGAAGGTGTGCGTGGCACTGCACTTCCGTAGACGCAGTAGGCCGATGAGGATGTCCTGCTTGGGGTCTTCGTAGGCCAGGAAGGTCTCCCACCCGCCGTTGGCGTAGTAGTCGCGGCGGACGAGCTCGACCTGCGAGGGACGGATCTTGTTCTTGACTTCGTTGATACCGACTTCACGAGTGCGAACATCCCGGCAGGTCGTGCCGAAGTCTTTCATTCGTGCCAGGGCCAGTTCGCGGAGGTTACCGTTCTCGACACCCGATGTCACCAGCGGCATGGGGATATCTCGCTGGACTCGGTAGATACGGGTCCAGGGGGGCACCAGGGCGAGGATTCGTGCCACGATGTCAACCAGCGCGTTGGGGGTGTAGTTCTTGTAGCGACCCGTCCGCCAGAGTTCGTAGAGACCGGTGCCGCGAATGACCAGCGTGGGGTAGATTTTCAGTCCATCCGTTCGAAACGCCGGGTTTTCGAAATACTCCTGGAACTGGAACAGATCGCGCTCCATGCCGACATTCGGCAGATCCGGCATCATGTGGCTGACGACCTTGAACCCGGCGTCCTTGGAAAGCTTGAAGGTCTCCGCAACGGCGGCCACCGTGTGGCCTCGGTTCGTGTCCCTGGCCACATCCTCATACAAACTTTGCACGCCGACCTCCAGCCGCGTACATCCATAGCGCAGCATACTGCTCAGGTGAGTGTCCAAGCAATAATCGGGTCGAGTCTCGATGGTGATGCCGACGCATTTCACGTTACTCATTTCGCCCGCCTGCACCGCTTCGTCGACATTGTCCGTCTGGTATCCACTCAGCGCATTGTGAAGCTGGGCGACGAAAGACTCCCGATAGTCCTCGGGCAGCGACATGAACGTTCCACCCATGATGATGTATTCGACCTTGTCCACGCTGTGACCGAGAGATTTGATCTGGTCCACCCGCCCTCGCGCCTGTTCGAATGGGTCGTAACGAGCTCGGATGGCACGCATGGACGTGGGCTCGTAGCCGGTGTAGGATTGCGTCGAGTATTCGAAATCGGAATCGGGACCACCAGGACAATACACACAGATGTTACCGGTATAGGCGATATGAGGGCAACGGTGGGGTTTGCTCATGACCGCGACGACAGCGATTCCCGACGACGTTCCTGTTCCGACTGGTTAACAAGAGCTCCGGGGACACCAGAGTGGATATGAAGGGCCACCATACGGATCGGTTTCGCAATCAACTTCGGCAGGATATACTTCTTATAGTGTTCGGGGACGGCGGCGATGATGGCTGTCAACGGGGGCAAATTGCTCAAGGCATGCTTTTTTGCGACTTGACTTCGCAGTCGGTTGAGGTTGATATCCTTCTTGGGCTTTGTATAATCCATCTGCGACTCATAATCCTGGATGAGAGCGTTGGCGATGTCCGAACAGGCCCGCATGTACCGTTCATTCTCCGGGGCGAGCTTTGCATTCTGCTTCGGCTTGGAGGGTGGCGGCATCGTCATTGTCGCGGTCGCCATGGTGGAGGGAGGGGCTCACAGCGAGCGCCAAACGGTAGTCGAGGTGCGATAAAGGTGACAGATCCACAGTTCAATCGGGTTGCCGAAAAGGACTGGTGGTTGCGAAGTCAAGATCGAACGAAGAGGGGCCGAGGAGCAGAGAGAGAGAGAGGGAAAAAAGCGCCCGCAGCACAACCGACCGCCCGCGACAATTCGGATCCGCTTAAAGCTTTGTCCCGAAAAGTCTCCATCCCGACGACTTCCCTTCCCCTACGGATTTCCCTCATCTCTCAGGTCTTTGCTGCTTCTGCTCTGCAACCTGCCCTTCATTCACCTCTCCCCTCTCCCCTCTTCTTCCCCTCTTCTCTTTTGAATCTCTGCGACCCCGTTCCGTTCGTCATCATGCAGGCCTTCCGCCGTAACACCGTCTCTGCCATTCGGAATGCTGCTCCCATGCAGCGACGAGGCTACGCTCAGGGTGCCTCGCCTTACGCCAGCACCGTCCAGAACCTTCGCATCAACTCGGATACCAAGGTTCTCTTCCAGGGCTTCACCGGAAAGCAGGGAACGTACGTGCTTTGCACCTGGCGCCAGGTCGCTTGGTCCAAAAGGCTGACGTTGCATTTCTACTTCTAGTTTCCACGCCGAGCAAGCTATCGCCTACGGTATATACCCACTTCATGCGCACCAACTTGAGCCAGCATACTGCTGCCGTAGCTAGCCGGAACACTGGACTTACAATCTTCTAGGCACCAAGGTTGTCGGTGGTACCAACCCCAAGAAGGCCGGCTCGACGCACCTTGACAGACCCGTTTTCGCGAACGTGCGCGATGCCGTGAAGGAGACCGGTGCTACCGCTTCTGCCATCTTCGTCCCGTATGGAACACTACAAGAATACCGAGGGCTAGACCTCTAGATGCTAATTGAACACCAGCCCCCCTCTCGCCGCTAAGGGTATCGAGGAGGCCATCGAGGCCGAGGTTCCCCTGGCTGTCTGGTAAGTTTTCGTCGGCGGACAAACGATAAATTGGACTTTTTTTTGACGCGAGATCATCGATATAGTATCACCGAGGGTATTCCCCAGCACGGTATGATCCCTCTTTCCCCTTTTTGGCCTGTTAAACTTCGCGCCAAACAGCCTTTTTGTGACTAGAAATTGACTGAATTTGGACAGACATGGTCCGTATCACGGATATCCTGAAGACCCAGAACAAGACCCGTCTGGTTGGCCCTAACTGCCCCGGTATCATCGCTCCCGTAAGTGATTCTCTGATTTTGGTCCGTGGTATTCCTCGCGATGTCAGAAAGCTGACTCGTTCTTCAACGTGGTATAGGGTCAATGCAAGATCGGTATCATGCCCGGATTCATCCACAAGCGTGGCCGTGTTGGTATCGTCTCCCGTTCCGGTACTCTGACCTACGAGGCCGTGAACCAGACCACCCAGGCCGGCCTTGGTCAGTCCCTCGTCGTTGGTATCGGTGGTGACCCCTTCTCCGGTACCAACTTCATTGACTGCCTCAAGATCTTCCTCGAGGACCCCGAGACCGACGGTATCATCATGATCGGTGAGATCGGTGGTAGCGCCGAGGAGGACGCCGCCGAGTTCTTCAAGGCCAACAACATCCACAACAAGCCCGCCGTCAGCTTCATCGCCGGTATCAGCGCTCCCCCCGGCCGCCGTATGGGTCACGCCGGTGCCATTGTCAGCGGTGGTAAGGGTGGTGCCGACTCCAAGATCTCCGCTCTCCAGGATGCCGGAGTCGTTGTCGAGCGCAGCCCTGCCGGTCTGGGCAAGGCTCTGCTTGCCGAGTTCGTCAAGCGCGACCTGGTTTAAACGAGATTTTAGTCGGGTTTTGTTGGTTGATACCATGAACCAGAGACTGAGCGGGCGAGAAGGAGCGGGAGAAGGAGATGGTGTGTGCGTCGCGACCGTGGTGTGATAACCGTGGAGTGACGAACCATTTCCTCAGCTCTGGATTTATATTCTCTTGAACTACTAGACGGTCCCTGTTTCTTTTCTTTATTGTCCGTGTCTATGATGACTCCTGTACTTTCCCCCCATTGTGTTTTTTTCCTACGTTTAGAGATGTTAGGGAGTAATTAGTTTCCATATGTAAATTTTTTGTTGTTTACAATTTTTCGTCTTGGGGATTGGATGTGAGGTATATCCACAAGAGCATCGATGAGAGCATGCATGGGGGTATACTCCCTCAGATACTGCCTGAGGCAAGGGATGCATACCAACCCGAACGGGTTTGTTTGTGTTGGGCCTCAGGCCGGGCGGAATGCGCTGAGGTCAGCAGACAGACACGTGACCGGCAGCGGGATTTCGTTGCTTGAGGAACGGCGTTTTCTGTTTATTCTTCTCTCGCCGAGTCCCTCGAAAACCACCAGAGAAAAAGCGCCCTCCACCGCAGCTGCGACGTGCTACTAGAGCCTGGTCGACTACTGCAGGTTCCTTTCTTGATGCCCTGACGACCATCTGCTGAACTTCGGACTGCTGCATCGGCCTGTCGCCTGTCGTGCTTCTCTGTGCCGTCATTTGCGTGTGGTCGAGGCTGCCACAGGACCAAAACACACGCTATTGCCCGTAGTTACGGCTGGCTTCCACCCGGCAACTGAACAACCTGCTCCGGAAAATAAAGCAGAACAGACAGTAAAAGATGCCTCCCGATATGGGTAATTGCTCCCTGTTCTTTCTATTTCTCTTTTCCCTACCGTTTTCCCCCAATATCTTGCTTACTGCTTTTTGTTTACTGGCGCCCTGCCCCTCGTCAGCTCACAGCTATGAGGTCACATCGCCGTTGGACCAGCGGATGCTAATTTGTTATTGCTACAGTAGGCCGAGCTGCCTCGCAAGCTTCCAGTGTTGCATCGCAGACAACGCAAATAGCGGCACCGTTAAGCCGCCCAGGAACGGCTGATCTCATGAGATCGCGTTCGGAAACCGTGGTATCGAGAAACAGTCGTCGCCCTAGGTCGCGAGGCTCGACGGCAAGCATCCATTCCAACACCACCCAGCAGACTCAGGACCAGCAACTTCCTGATGGCTTCTCTCAATTCCTCCCCGCCCAACCCGCCGCCGGCCACAATGTCTTTGGAGGCAATCCGGAAGACATCATTATGCGTTTTGGGCAACAATTGTCGCATCCCGTGAACGGCTCGCCCCTTGACCCGACTCTCCACGAGGCTCATCATCCAGTGATGCCCCGAGCGGAGGATTTCCCCAATCACGCCATGCACGGTCATCATTTGTCTCACCACTCGCTGTCGTCGGGTCTGGCCGCGCATGGGTTGCCCAGCATGCCAATTCCCCAGTACCAACCAATGTATGATAGTGGTATTGAAAACCATGTCCCCGAGCATATGCTGGAGGAGAACGATAATTCCGAGGCCGGCACCAAGAAGAAGAAGGGCTCTAGCTCCTCGCTAGCGAATGACAACGAGTTGCGCAAGTTGCTGCGGCAATATGAGGGTTATTCACTGAAGGAAATGGCGGCTGAAGTGCTCAAGCATGAAGGAGCTGGGGGTAAGGCCGAAAAAGTCAAGCAGGTCTTTGCCATGATCTGGTATGTAGCTCGTCGAACGCATGGACCTGGGGTTCAATTGGACCTGTTGCTCACGTCTTCCCAGGTTGAAGGAAAATTGCCGCAAAAGTAGTGGATCTGTGCGGCGTGATCGGGTATACTGCTGTTATGCAGAGAAATGTGGCACCGAGCGAGTCTCTGTCCTGAATCCTGCGTCGTTTGGAAAGCTTGTGCGCATCATCTTCCCCAACGTGCAAACTCGGCGCCTGGGTGTTCGCGGGGAATCGAAATACCACTACGTGGATTTGACCGTGATTGAAGAGAAGCAGCAAAAGCCGCCGCCGTTGAACCCCCAGATCCCGGCCAACACAACCGGTACACCTACTGCCACGGAAAGCAAAATAGACACCGAGTTTCAAAGAAGGTATGTAGGAGATGCGGGACATCTCGACGGAGTTGAAACTCATGTGGCTCCTAGTGTTAGTGCGTTACCGCAACCATCTGCAGATACTGCAATGTTCCCATCACCTACGACCTCTTTCGCCCCTCGATTCACAACACAATTGTCGCTACCAGGCTGTGGCTGCCAGCCTGCCCCCCGGTCACCTCCTACCTTCCCGGTCACACTTGACAATGTAGCCAGTCATTCTGGAAAGACGATCTACCAGATGCTCCAACTTCCGCAAACCGATATCGCGGCGGTTGATAACGAAACCCTCCAGCTCCCCGACATCTCTGGTTATCTTCCGGCTAACACCGATTCGAAAGTCGCTGCCGCGCTGGCGGCCCTCTATCGCTCCCATTGCATATCTGTCATAGACAGCTTTCGCTACTGCAAGGAGCGCAACCTCCTGAAATATTTCTCTGCCTTTCATGGGACCTTAACGGTCCCCGTGCAGAAGCTTTTGACACACCCCAATCTTGCACCCTGGATTAAAGAATGCGACTGGCTTATGTACCAGAAGATGATCGCCTTCGTGGCGCCGCTCACCACCCAAGTCGTACCTAAACTAGTCCTAGATGCCTTTAGCTCGATATCACAGCGATTGACCGGCCACATTGCGGAGACCTTCAAAGCCCAACCGGCGCACGTGTCTATGGCCAGACTGGTACCAGCCCAGATCTTTTGCAACTTACTTCGACATATGCTGGATGTGAACCAGTCCGCCAATGCGGCTGCAGCCTGGCTCTGCCACCCTGACAACCGCAATCAGATGTGGTTCGACTTTAAGACCTTAGTTGACCCGAAGGAAATGATCACGCGCGCCAATATCCCGAGTTGCGCCGAACGGACGACGGAGCAAATTCTGAAACATGATATTCTCGCCCTCCTTACCCCCGTTTCCGACTCGAACGCCTCCGCTGGCCTCCCTTTCTTCCACAAGCCGGACTTGGAGGAGGATCTCCAAGCGCATAGATACCCCGTTGACTCGTCTACCAATGGCGAAGACTACAACTTCCCAGACAAGTGGATCTCGTTCATCTTGAATCTACCGGCGGTGTTCCCCAACCACAGGACTCAGTGTATCATAGAAAAGGTGGATGCGTTGTGGGATTGTATCCTTCATCGCTTGACGTTAGGGGGCGCTCAAAGTTTTAGCGCCTGGTGGATGACCAAAGTTTTCTTTCATGAAATGATGTTGTGGCAGGCGGAGAAAGGAGGGTTTATGCGCTACACGCCGAGCACACTGCAGGATGCGGTCTCAACATCGTCGCAACACTCCGGAGTGAACGGCTTTTTGACAAAACAAGCTCACGGCGCAGACGTTGCTCAGGACAGAACATTCATGACCCCCAATTTGCCTCAACATGCTGTTGATGCAAAGTCTCGGGCAGGCACCAGCCCCGTGTCGGGGGACGGAATCGCTCATGCACGAGCATCGTCGCAGGTGGTACCGAACCCTAACCACACCGTGGACAACGAAAAGCCCAGCATTTCTGACAACATCGCTGCCTTCCATGCTCCCAACAACGATGACAGTGCGATTGATCTTGACGATGACTCAATGTTGATTACTGTCGGTAAATATGGTGACATGATGGCCTCCGATCCCGCCGATGCTGAGGGCGATGTCGTTGTCATATAATCGGCAATTGCATGTTCGGTGTATTTCCCCATTTCTTTTGTTTTCTTTTTTCTTCTTCTTTTGGAAAACCACACCAGTTCTTCCTTTTTCTTTTATATGCTTATGGGTGGAGTTGGTTCTCTTTCAGGAGTATTATTTTTGGTTGGATGAGTTATTTACATTCATGTACAAGGACAGTTCGGCGTTCGACGATCTTTGCACGAGAAACGAGAAATGAGAGCATCGATTCGAGATACGTCGACCTACGGCATTGCGATTTGTTCAGGTTGGCAATCATACGCATTTAATAGCGTGGTTGATCCCGCTCGAAAGCACTACTTACTGTTGTTTCATTTGACTTTCTTTTTCTATCCACGAGAGACCGAGCCCATCGCTGTACATAAATTTCACGGATCAGCGCATTGCGAGTTGATTCACCTTTTCTTGCTGTCATAACTTCATTTTTCATATGCCCCTATTTTGCTCTATACGCTCTCTATAATTACTTCGTTACCCCCCCCCCCTTTTCTCTTTCTTTCTTTTGTTTCTCTTAACTTCTCGTGCCCAATGTACGGGATACCCTTTCGCGCAAAGGTATTATGACTATGCCCTTGAACAGCAGTTGAAAACCGGTCCGCGCGCGTGTCTTCAGCCATATGAGGGAAACTTGGGTTTTCCAGCTTTGGATTTTACTCCAACTTACTATCTTTGGTTCTGTCTGATTCCTCTCAAAGAAAGAAAGGGTGCCATCGCCTCTTGGATCTTGATTGATGGCCACGTTGGACTCTTAATATTACCTTCATGAAGCAGTGTTGATGATTTATGTATTCAAGTGTCAAATAGTATTTTCGAAATGACCATTTACTTTCTCTCATTCACTCCATTTTCATGCTTTGTAATTTTCCATCAAACATAACATCACCCAAAACTTCCTGAAAGCAGGGGAGAAAACGGAAAATCATTGTCTATACGACCCAAAAAGTGTTAACTGAAATAATGAGCGCATGCTAATAATGAAGACCTCAACAACGCTTACATGTATTCTCAGAGAAAGAGAGGGATGTGAGCAAAAATGATAGGAAAAGGGAAGGAGCCAAAAAGCAGGTCGAATACAGACGAACTACGAAAAAAAGGGTATGTATGTATATGTATATGGATGGGTACCATCAACTTCGCACAAAATCGAAAACCGTTCAACGGCGTGGAGAAGAAAGGAAGAAAGGAAGGCAGGGAGAACATGTCTTCGTGAGAAGTGTTATACGCTCAGGATTGATTCGCCATATCACCTAAAGGTGCCGGCAGGGAAGAATCGTGGGCCAGAGAATCCGTAGGCTGTGATATTTTGAACATCAATGTTGCTATCGCCATGAGGACACCAGAGTTGGACTAGGATATAGCGCCCGGAGCTGTATGTGACGGTTAGCTACGCTCTCAAGGCTCTGGGATGAACGGGTCGTTGGGTGGAGAAACATACGGAGGTGGGTCGAACTTGATGTTTACTACGTTCTTGGTTCGCTCGATAGAGAAGCAAGCGTGAGCCATGAACGGACCCGGCTCTGGAGTTTGGGCCGGCCCGGACGAGGACGAAGGATGGTAAGCACTGGGAGCTGGTGGTCGCCTTGGGAGACGGCCATGCTCTATGGCTTGTTGCCTACGCATAGCTCTGACCTGTCTCTGTAGCTCGCGGCGTCTTTGGTGGAAGGTGCCGAATTCGCCAGCGTCCAAGTCGCCGTCGCTGAAGTCGCTGTCGGATGATAAAAGATCTTCCTCCATATCGTTGTCCACGCCCAGCCAGTCGATATCCGCAACGGAGGAGGGTGTCGGCCCCCCGAAGTCAAGCTCGCCGCAGTCACTGCGCTCGGAACGTTCGTCATAATCCATCGTCACTCGGAAGTCGGAGATCGGGCGAGGTCGACCATCTGCATCGTTGGGATTCGGACCCGACTCTGAATTCAACTCACGGCCAGGCAGAGCGGCGCGCTCAATCGTTCGCAGCGGAGCCCGATATGAATTCAAATACTCCTGGGAGGGTTGCATGCCACTCCTCCGATGTCGACGGTGTCGTCGATGGATGTGATGGTACTGATAGTCAGTGGCTTGGGCGACAAGTTCCTCCGAGCCCATCGAAACGAATACCATTCCTTCTTGCATCCTAAGTCTGCGAGGAGTTAATAACAGAGTGAAGCAAGTAAGAGTTCGTTGGAGACATACGGGCCATCATAACCATTTTTGGGGGCCTTGATCACGATTCGCTTGAGAGAAAACGGCGTCTCCCCACGATGCTTTAAAATTATGTTGCACCGGTCTGACTTGGTGCTATAGAATGACGAGTCGTTGCGGAGCACGTACGTGGGATTTGCAAGTTCACCTTCTGGCTCGAAAAGACCTCCATCGCAACTCTCCATTTCCATCTTGAGGGCTCCTGGCACTACTTGACCATAATGCCCGTATCGAAAGCTTTGCGGGCCTTCCCTGTTGTCATCGGAATCGAGCTTCCTGCGTTTG
Organism: Aspergillus melleus; assembly: GCF_016097325.1. Classification (NCBI taxonomy): domain Eukaryota; kingdom Fungi; phylum Ascomycota; class Eurotiomycetes; order Eurotiales; family Aspergillaceae; genus Aspergillus; species Aspergillus melleus. Next base: position 567,987 of record NW_025763377.1, read on the forward strand.
ACTCTCCACCGGTCCATAAGATGATCATCCTCTTCATCTTCCTCGTGTGGCTGTGGCATGACGGGAGGCATGCTGAGGAGGGGGGCGGGTTCGTCGAGAAGGGAGGTGGTGTTGGAATCACGATTGCCTAGCTCCTGGCTGGGCCTGCTACCTCTTGGGGTGCGGCGCCTGGAAGATCCGCCGGGTGACTGTGAAGAATCGGGTGTACTGGTGTCGGGGTCCACAACGGTGACATTCAACGTTTGTAATCTCTGCATTGCCGGGTGCGGATGACGAAGAAATCTGCCATGGAGATTATCCTCCCGGCGTGGTCGATGCTGGCGGGCCTGACGATCTACGGCTGCCCTACTCTCTTCGAAGGCAGGTCGATCTTGGGAACGGCGGTAGTGGTTGATCTCTCGGTTAAGGGTTTCTAGTGCGCGAGCGGATGTATCACGGCTACGATCCGAGGTTAACAGATCTCGCAAGTGCTGCAGATGGGTTGCAGTAGACCTCGGTGGTCGGTCACCGGCCCGATTTCCACGGCCACGGCGAGAAGCGGGAGGATAGTCGTGATTCCCCGACTAAAGAGTATAAGTATGGAGTCAATAATTTACTTTTTGTTTTCACGACCTTGCCGCGGGCCGAAGTTGCCTAGCCCAGTAGGAAATCGAGGTAGGAGAAAGCAGACTTGGTTGGTTTGATCACAAGCAAAGGAGGTAGTTCCGGAGTTGACATACCATCCTGTGGAAGCGGTTAATTCTATATAGTGCGGAAGGTGGGAGACGGAGAGCAGTGTGTGTCTGAGTGGATAATTGATGAAAACAGAGAATTACACTGTACCGGGATAAAAACTGAACAGCCGATATGAGAATATAAGGGGAGAGAATACAGAAGGGGTTAGGGAGGTAGAATGGAGGAAGATGAAAGAGTGAATGAATGAATGGACGCAGAGCGGGAATGAAATGGGGGACTTTCCCCGATAACGTATCGTGCACGTGATCCCCGCATTTCCTCCGTCGCCGTTCTTCTCGTCGCATTCCTACTTCCTCCTCCCCGCCATCTTCCTCTCTCACTCCCTCTCTGCTACTTTCAAACCAGTTGCTCGAAGCTCCTGCAGCTCACTCTTGCTCTTTGCTTTGGTTTCCTCACAGATTCTTCCTATCTCTTACTCTACTTCGCCTGATACGGTTGAACTACTTTCTTAGAGCTACTTTGTCTTCCGGGAATAGAACCGGGCTTGATATTCCAGGCATTGTTTTCAGTACTACCCTTGCCCACACACCACAATGGAACAAAACGATAACACAGCCCAGTCGATCAGCGCCGGTAAGTAGAGATACCCTTCTCTTATCGCGACAGGACGCTGACCTTTGAACTTCTGATCATCTCAGATGAGATTGCTCTGTATGATCGACAGATCCGGCTTTGGGGTGTACCGGCCCAGGAGAAGTGAGTATCGAGCTGCTCCAGTGGTTCTCTTATCGTCGATCCTCTAACATCTCTCACTAGAATCCGATCCGCAAACATCCTTCTGATCACCTTTAAAAGCCTCGCAAATGAAATCGCCAAGAACTTAGTGCTGGCCGGTATTGGAAAGCTTACAGTGATTGATCATGAAACAGTCAAGGAGGAGGACTTGGGTGCCCAGTTCTTCGTCACGGAGGAGCACATTGGCCAGAATGTACATATTCCCTGACGCCGAGGACATGAACTCATGCTAACTAGCAATTTGCAGCGTGCGCAAGCCGCGGCGCCTTCGATTCAGGAAATGAACCCCAGAGTCCAGCTGCATATCGATACCGACGACGTCCACACCAAACAACCGGAATTCTTCGCGGGCTTTGACCTGACTATCGCGACGGAGCTCGACTATGCCACGTACACCACCATTAATGCGGCATGCCGCATTGCAAACCGGCCGTTCTACGCAGCTGGGTTGCACGGGTTCTACGGATTCGTGTTTGCCGATTTGATCTCGCATGATTTCGTCATCGAACGCGCCAAGTCCAATGTGTCGTCGGCCACGCAAGAAACGCCGACTCGGAGCATCGTCAACATCACCACGAAGAACGAGAACGGCAAAGTTATGGAGATGGTCACCAAGCGCGAGACCTATTCGCCTCTAATCCTGGCCAACACCTCGCCCCTTCCCGAAGACTACACTCGCCTGCCCCGGAAGCGCCGACAAGTCACCCCGCTCCTCACCTGTCTCCGGGCCCTGTGGGAGTTCCAGAAACTTAGCGGAGGCCGCTTGCCGACGCCTTCTCACCAGGACCTGGAACTTTTCACCAAGCTCGCCCGCGACCGCCACCACGAATTGAAACTCGACATTACCACCCTGGACTCCGGCTTCCTGCGCACCTTCCTGCAGAATCTCGGAAGCGAGCTCAGTCCCGTCGCAGCCTTCGTCGGCGGCCGACTAGCCCAGGACGTGATCAACGTGCTCAGCGCCCGCGAGCAACCTATCCAAAACCTCCTCCTCTTTGACGGCGAAAAATCTCTCTCCCCCATCTACCCCCTCCATCCTTTTTTCCCTCCTGAGGTCGAAAACGCCATGCCGGCTGTGATCCCCGTGGCTAATCCCATCTCGGTGGATGACGAGCCGATCCCGGTCCATGCTGCTAATGGACAAGGAACCAAGTGAGTGAGTTGAAAGGGTTTATTCGCGAATTTTTGCTTTTTGGTTTTTCTTTCTTTCTTTCGTCTAGCGGACGGTTATGACCTTTTATGTACTTTAATGAAATTTCGGCGACATGGCTGGCATTCTGTGCTGTGAGAATTCTGCATAGCAAGCAAGCAAGCAGCACCCTGACATCGAGATTATGATGTGTACGATAGAGAGCTTTTGATGTATCTACTCTTCTCAATATACTTGGACAGTATATGGTATTTGTTTTCTACTTTGTAACAGTTCTGTCCTGCATGGAAGATGCCAAGTTGGTCGATACCTTAGTCTTTAGGGGAGCGCATGCAATTGATAATTGATGAGACTATTGAGACAAATGTATACAGAACGCCGTCATTTCAAACCACTATTCAAAGTTTGAAATCCCAAACACCAAGAGGTAGGCCAGACAGAAATACAATGAGAGCGGGGGTGGGGGTTTTTGGAGGAAGCCTGGCAGATAATATAAGATAGACCGGAATGATTTCCTTTTTCTAGGAAATTTCACCGGTCATAACCAAAACATAGATAGATTTTTGGAAGGGGAAGACAGAGCGAGGAATAAAAATAGTAGAGAAAATGTGGCTTGCAAAGTATCGGAAATCGTTTCAAATCAACGCGACGTCTCCTTCCCAACCAAGGGGGAGTTTTCTTCGTCTTCAACTCTTCTGGGACCCATGGAGTGTTGTCCTTCACCGTGGGTCTTGTCTTCGTCTTCCTCATCAGAGATTAGACCTTGTAGCTCGAACGCTTCGGCGTCCTGGATACGTTGGGTTTCCGAGTGCGAGCGGGCGTGACCGTTGGGTTGAGACCGGTGAGCCTTCGATCGAGACGAGCTTTCGCCTTCGTTCTCGTCATCCTCGGTAGAACGAGGTACCTTCGCGGATTCAGGCCATGCGTGAACAGCGTAGATGTGAAGAAGTACGTTGACAACTAAAAGAACATGATATTAGTGAACCCTCTCGACGGGCCAAATGCGTGAAACAAGGCGGATTTCCGGCACACTTACAGAGGAAGAGAATGAAAGCGATGCTGTACAGGATTAAGACATAGGACACATGGGTGATTCCGGCATCATTCAAAAGCTGCATTTGCTCCTCAGTAGCTCCCATGAACAGAAAGCCCGAGGCGTACAGCAGCTATTTCTTATTAGCCCGGGTAATGAATTGGTAGATATCCATCGGGATGCACTTACGAAAGGAGGCAAATATTGGAAGCTGTTGGGATCCGTGCCATCCGTGCTGAGGGTAGATTCGTCTCTCAGGACGAACGAAATCTCGATGATTCGAGTGAACCCAGCGGCCATCAGCGTGTAGCCGAAGATGCTGTGGATCATAGTACTGATCATAAGATGCTGGGGATGGGCAGACATCGCAAAGCCGGTGAGCAGAATGACAATGGCCGGGATCAAGTTCCGCTTGGGCTGGCCGTTGCGCTTGCGACTCAACCACATTCCCAAGAGTCCGGCGCACCACCAGACAATACCCATGGTAGTGTGTTGCAGGTCGTTATGCGCCCAGGGTTGGCCCCATCGATGTTCGGTGAAGGTGTTGACACATCCCCAGGCGGCGATCACCAGGGAGTCGAAGAACTCCTGACTCCGGCCGGTGCGGCGCAGCCAAAATTGGCCCACCAGAAGGAGAATGGTCAACAAGATTCCGTACGCGATGAAGGCGCTACCCATGATGAAATGGGCCAGACACTGTCCCAGATGATCCTCTCGACAGTAACCCATCGCCGTGATACCTCCGAACAGCATCTGAACCCAGCTGGCGATCGGCATCGCCTTGCCCAGAACCCCATGCGCAATAACGATAACGCGGCGAATCCGCCCGTGGATCCCCCGGGACAGGTGTAGCTTGAGATACACGCCCAGCACGATTTGCACCACCAGCATGAGCATCAGGGAATTTGCGAACGAGGCGTGAACGTTTTTGGAGAACTGGCGACCCTTATGGCCGTGGCCGAGGAAGTAGGCCACGACTGCGATGACGGTACCGACGATTTGAAGAGGGACATGCCATCGGGAGCGAATGATCTATAACCAGATACACGTGGGAGGTTAGAAAGCACCAAAGAAGATGAACGGATAGAACATACCCCCAAAACCATACCCAACGGGAAGATGATGCCAAAAGCCAAGCCCATCAAAATCATGTGTACCCATAGTGTCGAGTCCTAGATCGAGCATCAGTCCCGTTCATGCGAGTTGGCCAAGAATCACGCAGGCGGCCCGGAATAGAAACATACGATAGGATCCCCGGAAATGGCGGCACCTTCGGGGACATTTTCATGGCCGCCGTGGGCGGAAACGGGGGCAATCAGGAGAAGGGCGGCCAGCACCCCCGGCGCATTTAGCGGATTAAATAGCATCCTCGAGGGGGTGGTAAAAATAAATGAAAGAACAAAGAAAAGGTCGTCGGAGGAGAGGGGAAGAAGGAAGAGAGGAAGAAGGAGAGAAGAAGCGGCCAAGAAGGGAGCGACGCCTGAGGCACCGGCCGCGTATCCGCATCAAATCGGGTGGCTCGGATTGGTTGGGGTGGAGTGTCCCTAACTACCTACTTAGTACCGATGTATACTCCCTACTTCCTACAACCATCTACATTCTCCCGGTCTGATGCGTCATGGAGTCGCATCCAGAGCAGCTGAATCAAAGAGATCATCGCCTGGTATTTATCCAATCTACTCCATAGACATCCTTCATCTGGATCATCCGAGAGAGACTAACGCTCAGACCAGAACACTCTCCGTGCATCCATCGCAGACCTGGAATTGCAAACCGCTCAAGTAGAAGCCCAGATTGCTGAAATAAAATCCAAATTGAAGTATTGTGTCTCATTCAGTCCCCTCCAACGGAAGATTCTAAGTTCATCTCAGGAGCGATCCCTCCGCAACGGTCCAGCGCCACATTCGCCTTCTGCATGAGTACAACGAGATCAAAGACATTGGGCAGGGTCTGATGGGTCTCATCGCCGATGCGCGCGGCGTGCGACAGGTTGTCGTGCAGAGAGAGTACGGCGTGGCCGATCGCGATTGATTTGACGATGGATTGGAACGAGTTACCATGGCCTAGCAGTCCTCTTTGACCTCCGACGCAGATTATTATTCTTGTATATACTTCGAAGAACCAGAGAATCTGATTTAAATGACGTCTATTCTACCTTTGACTTTAGAATGAAATGAAAAAGCCATAGGGTAAACCACCCGGAACACGCGTCCATGAGATCTATTCGTAGAATAAAACAGATAACTGGAGAAGAAGAGATAAAGAGAAGAACCAAACAGGACAGAGCACGGGTCTGCCAGCCAAACGGCACAAAAGCTCGTAACACGTCATGTAGAAATCAGATCGGTGCAATAAGAGGTAGCAAGTGGGAGATGGTATCAAAATTAGGTATGTGCAGAAGATTAGAAATTATGTATGGATGTACTAGGCCTTGCCTAGACTCTGGAGGTTGACCAGTTCGTAGTAACGGCCCTTGCTGCGGATCAGTTCCTGGTGACTTCCGCTTTCGACGATCTTCCCTTGATCGAACACGTAGATGATGTCGGCTTTCTGGATCGTACTGAGTCGATGTGCCACGGCAATAGTCGTTCGGCCGCGAGCAGCAGCATCCAGCGCTGCCTGCACGACCTTCTCCGATTCCGAATCGAGAGCCGACGTGGCTTCGTCGAGAAGCAGGATTTTGGGGTCTCGGAGCAGAGCACGCGCAATGGCCACTCGCTGTTTCTGTCCTCCAGACAACATGCCTCCTTTGCTGCCAACCACGGTGTTGAATCCCTCTCTGCACGCAAGTGTTGGTTAGTAAAATCGGTCCATTTGAGAGAAGGTCAGGGATCGAGAACTTACGGTAGAGACATGATGAAGTCGTAGATATTGGCGTCCTTGCAAGCCTTCACGATAGCTTCTTCGGATACTTCATCCCGGTCGACTCCCAATAGAATGTTATCCTTGACGGTTCCTTGGTACAGAGTTGGCTCCTGGCTGACTAGCGATAGGAAGCTGCGATAGGAGTTGACGTTGATCTCGGTGATATCTTTGCCATCCACAAAGACATTCCCGGCGAGGGCGTCATAGAAGCGCTCCAGGAGAGCAATAGTCGTACTTTTGCCGCAACCACTCGGTCCGACAAGAGCAATGTACTGCCCAGGCTTGACGCTAAGGTTCAATCCGCGGAGAACGGGTTGCTCTGGGCGAGTAGGATATCTGAAATGCACGTCACGGAACTCGATTTCACCGTCGACAGAATCCAATTTGATACCCTCCTCAGACCAGATGTCGATGCTGGGCTTTCGATCAAACAGTTGCTTGAAGTGCGCCGCGGCATTCTTGGCCTTACCCATATCCGGCGAGAAAGAGAAAACCGTCCCGGCCGACTGCGCGCCGAAAAGAATTTCGGAGAAACAGACAAAGAACCGGAAGACCGAGTATTCGTGGTGACCCAGGAGCGTGCCTCCGTACCAGAATCCGAGGGCAACGCAAAAGAAGACGAGAGCCTGCGAGCAGGCATACAGGATGGAAGACTTCAGCACGGAAATCAAGCTAGTCCTGCCCTGCGCATCGAGTTGAGCGTGGTACACGTCCCAAACATCTTGTTCGCGGGTGAGCGAGGCCACAGTGCGAATCGCCGACGTTGCCTCACAAGCATAGCTTGCAGACCCTTCGTAGGCGGTCTTAGAACGTTGTTGGAACTGGGCAAGCATGTAAAACCGATAGAATCCACAGCCCAGCAAAATCGGGACCACGGAAATGCAGACCAAAGCCAGCTTCCACCCAATGGACAAAGAGATAATGATAGCGGCACCCAGGGTCGTGGAGGTCATGATGATTGTCCCCAGAGTTACACCGCTGACTCCAGAGAGATGCTTCGTCTCGGTCGATAGGAAAGAAGTCAATGCACCGGTGCTATTCTCTTCTCGATCAAAGAAGGTGATGTCTTGACGGAGAATTGACCTGAAAGCCTCACCTCGCGCACGACGGATCAGAGCTTCTGAGCACATGGCAAACGCAGCTCCGTTGATGGAGAGATTGATAAACTGGACGATTCCTACCACAAAGAACATCAGGGACCAAAAGTTGGCATCGCTTCGAATCTGACTGGCCATATTGGAGCCGTATGAGAGCGAACTGATCGCCTTGGCATACAGAACTGCTTGGGTGGGCTGGCCACCACCCGCAAGAAACGAGAAAAAGAAACCGATGAGCATGTACAGGGTCTCCGGCTTGTTAAAGGAGAAGATGAATTTGACCAAGGTCCAGAGCGAATATTTCTTGCCTATCTCTGGGGTCCGCTTGGACAGGACGGCGCTGGACACTGATTTGTGCGTACCAGAGCGCCCAAATTCCAGACGAGACTTCTCATCTTCGGCGTAGAGGGATGCTGAGCCACTAGCGGCCGTCTTGATGCGCGCCATATCCGGCTTCGGCAGGATATCCTCATCCTCATCATCGGTTTCCAACGCTTCCGCGTCCTTTGCTTCATTGATGCGCTGCGCCTCCACGAGGCTGTGATATGTGCCTTTTCCATCAACCAGCTGATCGTGAGTACCCTGTTCGACAATCCTGCCGTCGACCAGAACCACGATGTTGTGCGCCGATTTGATCGTAGATAAACGATGCGCGATCACAATAGTGGTCCGGCCCTCGGCAGCCTTGTCAAGAGCGGCCTGAACAACTCCTTCGGATTTCGTGTCCAGCGCAGAAGTCGCCTCGTCAAGCAGGAGGATCTTAGGGTCACTGACAATGGCGCGAGCAATGGCAATCCGCTGCTTCTGGCCACCAGAGAGCAAGAATCCACGCTGGCCAACATTAGTCTCGTACCCCTCGGGCAAGGCCGTGACGAAGTCATGAGCGTTGGCCATCTTTGCCGCGTTCTCGATGAGCTCCCGAACTTTGTCCTCCGACTCATGCTCAAACTTGGTGCCGATGAGACCATAGCGAATGTTCTGGTAGATCGTGGTACCGAAGAGAATAGGTTCTTGGCTCACTAGTGAGATTTGTTGACGCAACCAACGAAGATTGAGGTCATTGATATCATGTCCGTCCAAAAAGACCGAGCCTCCAACGGGGAAATAGAAGCGCTCGACAAGTCCGACCACGGTACTCTTTCCGGACCCCGAAGGACCAACCAGCGCCGTTGTCTTTCCTGCAGGCATTGTGAGGGAGACACCGTCCATGATGGTCACCTCCGGTCGCGAGGGGTAGATATGTTTGACATTGCGAAACTCGATGTTTCCCAGGAGGTTTTCAACCGTTCCGCCTTCGTTCGAATACGGATCCAGCGGCGATGTCCGGTCGATTGTGCTGAAGATCTTGGCCGCTGCAGCCACGGCATTAGTGAATGCCTGACTGTTAGGACTGACATTTCCCAGACTGAAGGAGCCGATCAAGATAGCCATCAGCACGGTCAGAACCTGGCCGACGTCGACCTCTCCGCTGACAAGGAAGCGAGAGCCCATCCAGAAACCCAAGCCGTAATTGGAGAACATGATGCCAAACATCGCGCCGATCATCACGCCCAGGATAGTCTGTTGCTTCCTTCCCCATTTCTCTGCTTCGGCCAAATGAACCTCATACTGCTTGGCAAGTTTGTCCTGGGTGCCGAATGCCGTGGCGTTACGGATCGAGCTGATCACCTCCTCTGCCACAGTTCCACCAGCACCATAGCTCTGCAAGGACTGCTTGCTGTACTTGACAATAAACCGCGAGCCACCTCCCATGATCAACACAAGCGCGACGATGGTGGAAGTACAGATCAGAGCCAGCTTCCAGTACTTGACGTAGGCCACAATGAACGCAGTGACGAAGGTGGAGATGGCGGTCAGGGTGAGTCCAACTTTCTCGGAGACACCGTCCTGGATGAGATTCGTGTCGGCAGTGATGCGAGTGGTTACTTCACCAGCACCAAGCTTGTCGAAGTACGCCATGTTCTGGCGGAGAATAGACTCGAGATAGTGCTCGCGAATCTTCTGGGTGACGTGCTCGCCGGCGTAGATGAACCCAACGGTACTGATGTAGACGGTGACAAATTCTCCAATACCAAGATAGACGAAATACAGGACGTTGGTCGTCAGTTTATCGTAGAACTCGGAATATTCAATGAGACCTAGGGTGATGTTCCGCATAGCGGAGGCCAAAGAACCAAACAGGATCTAGTCGTCAAGAGTCAGCAAAGACGCTTTCAAAAGGGCACTTCCTAAGCACATACCGTGAACAACGGCAACGCAGCACCGGCGGCAATGGCGCAGATGGCGCTCACCACCAGAACCAGGATATCCATTCGGGATGCATAGCGGTAGAGACCAAAGAATGACACATTCGTTTCGTCTACGTCCAGCTGTTTCTTCAGAATCCGCCTTTCATGAGGGGCCAGGTGAGAATATAGGGGATCCGTGTCGTTGCTGGGGAGATTTCCATCGGATGGCGATTGGGATCGCGCTGCTTTCGCCTCTGCTGGAGCGATAGTCGCACTGGAGGTTGAAGAGTGATTGCTCGACTTGGCCCGTTCGACAGTAGCTGTCGGTACTGTATTTCCTGCTTTGTCTGTCGTCGAGACGATAGCAGTATCGTCAGCAGCCTCGAAAGGCTCTTTTTCCGGATGGGACATGGCGTTCTGTGCGTGAGTATTTCCCGTATGGCCTCAAAAGTTTCCGAAATAAGTACAGGAAGCTTGGCGGAAGATCGAACTAAACGATCTACTCCATGAGGGAGAAGTAGTTATCGATAACAGCAAGAATGGGCGTTGCACCAAAACTAGTCTGGTCTGGCTACTAGAATGCCACCAGAGATGAAGGTATCCCAGATAGGAGTGAGCAAATTCAGTTCTGGGGGGAGTATTAGGTAGAGGCAATAGGTCGTTATTAATAGTTGTCGCACTCCCAACGGAGAAGATTCACAAAGAATGAAAGAGAGAGCCGGGGGGAGGAGAAGGGGCAGGAGAAGATAAGGAGGGGGATGGAGGGGGAGGGAAAAGGATCGAATTAATGGCAGAAGCCGGTATTAATGTAATTCAATATTTAGAATAAAAAAAGGAAAGAAAGAAAAGTAAGATGTTGGAAATAAACGACGGATACGATATGATCAATAATTGCCAGGACGGGGAGAGAAGCTGCCGGGGCCTTAATAATATTAACCCCGGAGGAGCGGCCTCCCGATGAGATTTTATGCAGCCCGAAGAAAGTGGATGTACAAAGTATGGAGTCTGTAACCAGTGAACCACTTTAGTGAACCAACTTGTACGCGGGCCCCTTTCGCCACTCGTTAAGAACCTTTTTTGCAGCATGTCATACAGAGTCATCCATCCAACATCCCAGTCTCATTTCAAGGCCCATGTTGGTATCGGGCACTCTTCGGGGGAAAAGAAGGGAAGTAAGGGGAACACATAGTCGATCGAACTAAGGTACCTTATACAATGTATGCTTGGCGCCGGGTCGGGTGTCAATCAAGCAATTCGCTGCATTTGCTCAGGATTTCGAAACCTTCCACCTTCTCTTCCGGGGAATTTCCACAGAATAAAAAAAGGCGAAAGGCTTGAGCGAATGATAAGCTTTCTGACTGGACATCCACACGGTTCAAGAGCACTTGCGTATTACTGTACCTACTCCGATAAAGTACGAAGTACGAAATACTTCATGCCGACCACGTCACGGCCATACCGTCCGGTATTAGTGTGCTCGTATAATTTTAGTATAAAGTCGGGGTCGGCGGTTCCATCCTCCGACAGTCTAGAAGTGAGTGATGTCTCCACCGATGATTGATGTGATACGCGAGCTGCCTTCCAACTCGATTGGCGCATCGCCTATCTACAGGCACTATCCGTAGTAGTAGCTGCGGTGCCTGAGTAGTACGGTGTACTCCGTCCATGTCGAGTTTTCTTTCGTTCTTTCTTGTTTGGCGAGCCCGCTAATCCCACTGAAGGAATAGAAAAAACATCATTGGTCGAAACACATACAACGTGAGCACTATTTCAGCGGGCACCTAAAGAAGGATAGTCGTTATTATTAACTCATGTGTCAATTTCGGGGACCAGATTAAGCCAAAAACTCGCATTATTGACTCATCCTCGACTGCTTCTCGGGCCCATGAGACGTGTAGGAGTATGTTTTGCCTCTTCTCCTGCGGATCTCCCCGAGAAAAGCATCGTGTCCATGTGCTATTCTCGTACGAGGGAATTCACTGCAGGCAGTCATGATGGCGATGATCATGTTTCGAAAAGCAGCCAACCTTGCATTATCGTTGACTAATTCTCCTTGCACGAGACGATGAAAAAAAGGAAAATTGACCTCAAATGGTAGCCGTACTGTAAATATGCATTGGATGCACACGAAGCTGAAATCAATGATGAAATACACTTCCTGCATGTCAAGGTTGAATGAAGGCGGTGTGGCAGACGAAGATAGAGAAGACGGTCGAATGCCTGACCAGACAGTTCTGCCTCAGGCATCAGTCACATGACCCTCCCGAAGCGAACCGCTAAGCCCTGTCCGCACAAAAAAACCACCACTACCGAAGGCCTTTGAAGACGGTCGACAACCTCACTATCGCCAGTCCACATACTCAGCTCGCCGTCGCGACAAGCCTTCAAGATGCCGGTTAGCAATCCCGTACCCCCTTTCGATCATGCTCTCGATGCCGGGATCGAATTTTATTCTTCGTTTCTTCTCCCATACGGCTGGTTGAAAGAGAATCATGCGCGGGGACGCACTTGAACAGCAATAGGCTAACGTCTTATGTTTTTTTATCCCATCAGAGCCACAAGAGTTTCCGCACCAAGCAGAAGCTTGCCAAAGCCCAGAAGCAGAACCGTCCCATCCCCCAGTGGATTCGTCTGAGGACCGGTAACACCATCAGGTAAATACATAACTTTTTTCTTGTGGAAAGCCCATCGGTCGGTCGGAGCCGCAAAAAGTCTGGTTTGGAATAAGGATACAATCGGAACGATGAACCCCTCTCGACACTTCAACCCCTTGGATATGTTGGTTCGATTCGACAAAAAGGAAGAAAGCAAGAGGGAAAGAAAAAGGACTTGATGACTCCGACCTCGAAGGCAGTTACCAATCGACAAACGGGATGGAAATGGCTGACGAGTGCTTCTTTCTCTACTTAGATACAACGCCAAGCGGAGGCACTGGCGCAAGACCCGTCTCGGTATCTAGATTCGAGGACATTTACCATGCTTTTTCTTTTGTCCGACCGAGATGTTTCTCCCGATTGTTTCGTTCAATTGTGATACCGCAGATCTTGCTCGCGACGATTAATCTGCATCCGGAATCCGACCCGCTTTGACTTTTTCCTCGATTTCCCACAATTTTGATCTGTTCGACGGCAATGATAAGGTTATTCGTCTTGGAAGCTTGATCTGGCTCTGGGCAAAGGACGGTCGTTCAAGGCGAAGGAAGAGCAGTGACAGAAATTTCAGGCGGTGTCCGGGCTCTGGATAGGTCGTACTGCAAATTATTTACACGAGCTGAGACAATTATAAAAAAAATCATGATGGATAATGAGCTGTGAGCAATGATGAGTCAACCGGGATATGATCGTATATGTTTCCTCAACCTCCCATTTCTAGCTCGCTTCCTCTACCTTTGATCATCATGTGTTGATCCGAAGTGAGAGCCGAGGGAGAATGTTTTGGGCAGAAGCTAGTAGACTTCTAGTCGTAGTCACATGTTGAGCCCTGCAGCTTTTGAAGCGGGGGAATACAATCCGGAGGGGTATCAAACCAGACTAGTTCTGTGATTTGAAGAGTATCTGGGTCGGTCAATAATCTTGCGGATCTTCGAGAACGTCTACAAGTGCACAGAAGAGAGAAGAGGAGACATCTCCAAAGACAAACCGTAATTGTTGTTGCAGAGTAATTGGTAATGCAGAGCGAAAAGAAAACTAACTAGCGATTTGTTGAAAAGCAAAGCACAGGAACTACATCTTTCTCTAGACCATAAGCCAAGAGGGAACAATCATAAGAAAAATGAACGTGAACGTGAAACCGCTCGAAGAAAGCCCAACGCCGAAATGAGGATCTTTAAAAGGAAGTCCCAATTTGAAAAAGCAAGACTGGTGATCGGTGGAAAGGTACTCAAGAGGCAATCCATCCATAATCAACAAGCCATGGGTGACATTGACCAGTCATGTGAAATCAGCGGCTGCAATTCAGCGTTAGCGCATCGGTCGTCATGAAAAGACAGAAAGGGGTGGAAAGGTGGTAGGTGACAGAAAAAAACTTACTCTTCGGCCCATTCGTTCTCGCGACGGATCTGATCCTCTTCCTCCGGAGTGAAATCATTCTGGATGTTGAAGGTCTTGCGGATCTCCTCGGGAGACTTGCCCTTGATCATGTTGGCGACGGTCTTGCAACCAACATCCAAGAGGCCCTTGATGTCAAGGTAGTTGGCGGCCAGGATGATTTCGAACAACATCTCTTGGTCAACCTGCATGAACTTTTGGTCCCATTCGTCGATGTCGGTGGTCTTGCGGCGAGAGTCGTCGTCATCACCGGTGCTGGGGGGATCGTTCTTGTGGTGCTGGCACCATTCGATGACCTTCTTGAGGACAGCTTCGTTGACGTTAGGGATGGGGATAGCCTCTCCGGTTTCACCCAAATCCTCGAGCATGTTCTTGATGAGCAGAGAGCGCTCGGCAACATCGCGCTCGACGGTGATCTCGACGCCGTCCGAGCTAGTCATAGTAAGAGTTCCAGACATCTTGAAGAAATAATCTGGAGATCTTTGGTAAGTCTCTGTCGTAATATGTAGGCTGCGGCGTAGATCCGTAGACGAAGACGTCGTTGAGGGGTAACCGAGTGGGGGAGTGAACCTACTGGAATGAGAGATGGAAAGGTGAGTGGATGAGGATGAGAGGAACGACGAGAAGACAATGGCGGCGAACGGCGGCCTATTTAAGTTGTAGTGATGCGGTAGAGGAAGTTGGATGGAGGGCGGCTAGACAATGGGACGAGACGTAGGCAGAGAAGGAAGAAAGAAGGCGGAAGTGATGAGGCTTAGTTTGGGGTCTGGTTGGCTTGAAGTTAGCGCCGACAAAAGCGAGCGAGAGAAAGAAAGTCAGTTACCGCCTTCGTGATTGGGAAGGCTCCGTTTGTCACGGGCGCTGACCTGGACCTTCCCCGTGATTGGCGATGGCTGCCTGGAGTCTGCCTGAATCTGTGATGACCAACAAACAAGACAAAAAGATGCTGAAGAGGCAACTTTCCCTTTTCCCTCCTGACAACTTCCCGTTGACCCGAGGACATGGAAGATCCTTCACATATTCCCTCCGTTATACATCACAATCCGTACGGTGTACATAGTCCCAGTACCACGGAATACTACTCACACAGTCACACCTACACGGGAGTACACAGTATGGTCCCATTCATCTAGCCTTGTTTTGATTTCCGGCCTTGACCCACCTGGCTAGCAGAAATAATGAACGGGGTTAAGGGGATCAAACAACGAACTACCAATAACTCACCCAATCCCATCGAGACCTACGGACTACTACGGAGTCTAGTCACTCTAGGGTTTGTCTGTCTGCTCACTCTGGTGTCCCTGTTGTCGCTGATGTCAATTTGCCCCCCTCCGACGCGTCTCGTTCGTCCACTGAAAATCCGCCCTCTCTACGCTTTGCAGGATATTTAATTACTACGGAGTATTCATCATCTCATCTGTCTTTTTCCCCTTGTGGACTTCGCTTCTATTTTTCCAATCCATGGGAGATTACTCCGTACAAGAAACCAATCACAGATCCTTCCTCTGCAATCATTCTACTTAATATGCACCGGCAACAGCATGTACTATGATGTACCTAAACTCATCCTTATTCTCTCTTTTCATCCATCCGAATGATAACAAGCGTCTCGTTAGAATCCCCAATTCCCAACTCTCTTAATTCATAATTCCTAATCCTGATTGCGATCTTGATCGTTCGCATAATTCTCCGCCATGTGGAGACGAACGTATTTGCTGCTCCTGGTGATCCGTGTTTACTTTGCGCTGTCCCCGAGTTATCTTCATCCCGATGAGAATTTCCAAGGTCCTGAGGTGGTTGCAGGTAAGCCGGCCCATGCCCATCCCTTCCCATGCCATCCTTCCGACTCCATCCGCCTTCGCGCGCGACCGTGATGCTCCTTCCGTCTCGGCGTGTTTGCGTCGCCGACGGAACGCGGGTTTCGGCCTGCGCTCGTTGCAGCTGCATACAATTTCCTCCTGCCGAGCAACTTGCATTGACTTCCTAGTGTTCAAGGCCGTATCCTCTCCTACCCCGCCAAGCTACCTTGGGAATTTACCGTCGAGAAACCCATTCGCAGCGCCTTCCCGCTATGGCCGACCTACGACGTCCCGATCAGCCTACTGAAATGGTTCTACACCGAAACCGGGACCGAAAATCCCCCGCCAGAACTCGTTTACTACGTTTTGCGAGGGGTCATGTTCCTTCTGAGTTTTGTCTTGGAGGACTGGGCCATTTACGAGCTGGTTCCCTTCCCGCGCCATCGCCGCGCGACCGTGGTGCTAGTCGCATCGTCGTATGTCACCTGGACATATCAGACGCACACCTTCTCCAACTCCCTAGAGACGCTGCTGGTAGCCTGGGGTCTCGTCCTCATTCGTCGCATTACTGAGAATAAGGTTCGGAGCAACATAGTCGAGTCAAGTGTGGGAGGACGTCCTGTGGGCTAATAGTGGTTTATAGCGTCGCTCATCTATCTTCTCCTGTGCCGTCCTGTCCTTCATCGCTGTCGCGGGCGTCTTCAACCGCATCACCTTCCCCGCCTTTCTCGCTATCCCGGGGCTGCAATTACTGCCTCATTTCTGGCGCAAGTAGGTGTCGAACCGATCCAACTTATCGGTGCTCAGTGAGCCAGAGCGCTAACCTTCAGAAACGTCTCAGACCGGTCTCCTTGGTCTCCTTTATTGGATTTGGACTATTATTCTTCGGCATCGCCGTCTGTGTGGACACCACGTTCTACAGACCATCTGCATCCTTTGGAGACATCCTGCGCTCGCCCATAATTACCCCCATCAACAATCTCCTATACAACTCCGATGGCTCCAACTTGGCTCTGCATGGACTCCACCCTCGTTACCAACACTTCCTTGCGAATCTGCCCCAACTCCTCGGTCCGGCGTATGTGATGATGGTCCTTTCCTTTTGGAGCCTCCCCACTATTCCGTCTTGGTTGAAGGATATACGCGCCGTTTCTGCGCTATCGGCAACTATGCTGTTGTCTGTCTTCCCCCATCAGGAACCCCGATTCTTGATCCCCTGCGTCCCTCTCCTACTCAGCTGTTTCCGTCTTCGCAAGTCCCGCTTGTTTCTGGCGGCCTGGGTGGTTTTCAATGTCTCCCTCGGATTTCTGATGGGGGTCTACCATCAAGGGGGCATCGTACCCGCTCAGATTGCCATTCCTTCGATTGTCTCGACGAATGCAGCCATACCAAACAGTGGCCCGTCAGAGCCTCTTCGAGTCTCCGCGGCCGTGTTCTGGTGGAAAACCTACTCACCACCACTGTGGTTATTAGGCGACAACACCGACCCCTTCGTGGACCTGGAATCTCGCGATTTGATGGGCATGTCCGGGCCGGGGATGATCGAAACCCTCGAGCGATCGCTGCCAGCCTGTCCACCGGGCGAAGATGGCAGCCAGAAATCGGACGCCGGCCTCGATTCGGTGTTCATGGTGGCTCCCAAATCTGCAACATTTCTTGACGCGTACGACGTTTCAATGAAGGCGCCATCTGACCACACAAGTCTAGAACTTCATGAATTATGGACGTACAGTAAGCACATCAATCTGGACGACCTAGACTTCGGCAGCGACGGGATCCTTCCGACATTGCAACGAGTGATTGGTAGACGCGGGCTAGCCGTCTGGGCCGTTCGAAGAACTTGCGATCGCGAATCCTCCGTCAGCTGAGGATCTATTCGGTGTCAGCTGTTTCGAGACAAAATTAAGCTTGAATGAAAGCTGATCGCCTCTCTTTCTGTCCTTCCGCCTTCGTTCCACTTTCCATTTTCCTCCATTAATCTTGGTCTTTGCATTGATGATATATTCAGTGACAACAATACCCACGGCCGTCATTTCATGCTATATATTGGATTTGATTATTTTTGTTCCTTCCTTCTTCCCATTTCTAGCAAGCTAACCTTTTGAGATGCTTTTGCGCCAACCCCCTTAGTATAGATTTGCATGTATATCACGGTACTGATGATGATAATTGAAATATACCCAACCATTCATATGAGCTGTTATATCCCCCAATGAGAGAGTTAAGTAGTAAATGTATATATGCATGCCTTCCACATTTACCGTAAGATTGTGAAAGGGAAGAAGTGAGGGGGCGTAAGTGTGACTTGATTGTCGGTCGGGCTTTGGGGGTCATCTGATCTGATGCCTGCAGAGACCAACGGGTCCTCTGACCACAGGCATAGCTAGCTATCTCTCATACCTAGTGTTATACGACACCTTGTGATTGAAGCAGCAAGTCCACTATGGAGTACAACTGTACAAGTGTGTTTCCACTTGTTTATCCTTCGCAATACTACTTACTTCTCTACACCGTACAGTAATCGCCTGTAAAGCAGGTGTCTGGACTAATCAGAATATCTCATTTCATTTTGCTCCATTAACTAGGGGTAGACAATAACGTCACACCTGAAGAAAAAGAAAATAAAAGGGGAAAGGGAAAAGAGGAAAAAAGGGTCATACGTGATAGATACACCGGGCTGCAAATGTTCTTGATCGCGACAACGAGGTGACGGCCAGCTCGCTCACAATGCTTAGACGCTCGATCATACCTGATCGGGTGAAGAAGGTGGAGGCCTTGCCGGAGAAAATCAGAAAGACTAGTGTATTGCAAAAATCGTTATGAAGGAAGAATTAAAACAAAAGAAAATCGCCACTTCGTATGCCTAACCCTCCTGCGGCCGAGTCCCAGGAACGGTCTCATAGATCGTCGGGGTCGTCGGGGTTCTCGAACAAGTAGTTCGCGGCCAGCTCCTCGTTCTTGTCGCAAGCAAAGTACGCCTGGATGACCAGATCCCGCGAGAAACCGAGACGGCAGAGCTAGCATTAGGTGAGCTTCGAGCTGTTTCCAAAGCGCGAGGTGGGGGGGGGGGGGGGGGGGGGGGGTACATACACGTTCAATAGCATCTCTTTCTTCCTCAGTCACGTGGATTTGATGCGTGCCGGGAGGCAGCGCGGCATCGTCATCTTCACCCAGAAGCTGAAGGAATTGCTCCTCATTCTGTCCGATGAGCTGCGCAATTTGAGGGTTGCCAGCGGCAACTTGCTGGAGGATGGGCTCGAGCATCGCCGGCTGCTGTTGGACCAGTTGTCGCAGCTGCTGGAAGTGTGGGTTGTTCCGGAGGAAATCAAGGTTGGGGAGTTCGCCGCCAGCTGCTGAAGCACCTCCGCTGCGAGCTCCACGTCCGCCCTCCTGGCCACCGGCCTGGGCAGCGGCTTCAAAGAGATTGACTGGCTCCTCAGTCCCGGCTGTGGGAGGAACATCTTCTCCAGTAGCAGGTGCCTCCTGCGTGGCGGCAACTTCGGCAGCGGCAGCCTGTTGCTGCTGCTGTTGCTGCTGTTGCTCCTGTTGAACACTCTCTGGGATTCCCTGCGTGAGACAAAGAAAAGGAGACAAACAAGCATTAGCCCCAGTTATTTACGAAATATTTGGGGCATAGGCAATTTCGACTCACGTTCAAAAGATATTCAATAGCACGGTCAGGGTTGAAGAACGCCGCTCTCATCGCACGGTTGATGTCAGACCTCGGGAAACCCATGCTCTCCATCTGAGCGATAACAGGCTCGCTCTGGGAGCCACTTAACAGTGCGGAAGGGTCACTGAACGACGATTGAGACCGGGTGGTAGTGGCGGCAGCCGGAGACGGGGTCGCGGGGGCAGGCGGGGCAGAAGTGTTCGCAGGGGGGGCCCGAGGAGGGGGAGGTGCAGCTGGCGTCGAGGCAGCGGCTCTTGAGGGTGTGGACGGAACTTGCGAAGGAGTGGCCGTGGAGGACGAACCCTTGGGCTGTGCGAAGCAACGAGATCAGTCGGGGGAGCTTCGGTATGGACATGAATTCATGACGCTTACCTTCGAAACCATACACACTATAAAGCCCTTCTCCTCGATGTTATATGTTTCGATGGTTCGGTCATCTTGAAGGATTTTTCCTATAGAAGTTGAACGGCGTCAGCGAGAGGATGGATGCGGAGAGGACCTTGGCACAAGCGCCGTATCGTCCATCAATCTGAATCAACAGAAATGGGAAAAGAGAAGAGTTGCAAACGTACCGGAGTAGATAAGCTTCAGTTGAGGAACTTCCCAACCCTTCTCCTGAGAAATCTTCTCCTTCACTTGCCCGACCTATCATGTCGCTCAGCCCCGCACTGAACGATTCCTGACGAAAGAGGGACAGCAGACTTACCGTCTCCGATGGCTCTGCATCGATTACGAACTTCTGTTGTTTCAGATCCTAGAGAAGGAGGGTAGACACAGGTCAGATGCCGAATGCGTGATGAGGATGGGGGTGGGGGAAGGAGGGTTGGCTGCAGCATACTTTGAACGTGAGCTTCATCTTGCGCCACCGGAAGACAAGAGATGGCTTTGAAAGGCGAGAGGGAAAAAGAGACCTAAAGGTGGAAGGGATGATGATAGAATGGACTTGATGGAATCGGCGGAATGGCAATGGATCGAGGAAACGGAGGATCGCGGGGTGGAGGATGGATCAGATCGACTGCGAAAGAACTGGCAAGTGGGAGAGAAACAACGATGACGAGGAGGAGAAAGCTGGAGGCGGTGACGCCGGAGCCCAGCCACACTCTGCCTTGCCGCCACAGTCACGCCCCCTCGCTAGGAAACGCCACCCGTAGTCACGGTACTCCGTACTCTATCTTCTATAGTGAATGACTAGTCCGAGATGGTTTTGTTCCATTGTCTATTCTCTCTCTCAATCTGCAACCTCAGCTCTGCAGGACGGGGTTGCATCTTCAGCTGGGACCTGGCAGCCCTATGACATCGATCTGCCTCTGGGAGTATGGAGGGGCTGAAGAAGGATGAAACACAACTAGGTATACGATACCTTAGAGCGTCATGGATCTACATGCATACCATGATTCAGATGAGCTGAAAATGCTATGTACTCGAAGGTGAATCTGTCCTATCTGGACTTGAACCTCAAGCGACGCGTGCTATGGCAAATCATGGGCAATTCATTTCATTGCCTCGAGCGAAAACGATCGATACGTTCATCCTATCTGATGAATTGGGACAGGCTAATGCGCCACTGGTTCCGTGTTCATCCCAACTGGAATCCCGTATTTTTGTTTTCTTTCCTTTTCGACATCCCTTCTTCTTCTCAACTACCATTGTTGTCCACTCTTCAGCGTGGCAAGGGCCAAAGCCCATCCGGGTGGATGTATCTCATCGATCTATCACACCGGCTCCTCACGGTGGGGTTGTCGAGAAAACACCAAGCGGGCTCCAACAATCATCCTCCAACACATTACTCACGCTAATGGGAAACTACTGTGTCGGGACGGGTAGTTGATTCAAGTCTTCTGTTCGGTCCACTCATGATCTCTCTCACTGGGCGCATCGATAGCTGCTTCGATGTCGTTACTCTCTTTCAACTTGGACTCGATTTTATCACATCGCACCTCGGAACCGTACGACATATCACATTTTAAGGATCGGAGGCATTTCTCAGTCAGCATTATCCGTATCCTATCCTGGAATCATCGCGGATGATCGATTGTTTAGGGCCATTCCGGGATACTGGTGATCGTCCCGGCCGCCTCGCACAGGAAGCCACCCAGTCTTGACAAATTGTTTTCTGGACGTGTTCCATGCACATCTAATTTTGTCTCGAGATTGGTTGCCGAACCTTCGATCATTCGTTGTTTGAATGGAGCTTTCTAACGGAGGACTGAGGCAAGAATCGTCTCGCACACGGCTTCTCAGACATGTGGACTGGGTTGCGTGGGCGATGAAAGGACGCATGGGTGATGGGAGTCGATTGCCAGCGAGTGAGAAATATCGGCCTGTACTTGATATTCTCGTGAATATTAGGGAACACGCTCCTGTGCATGTAACTCGATATGGAACATGGAGTGGAATCAAGGGGCTTTTTCATGGGCGTACATATGTCGTACTGTATGGAGTGCGTACATGGCCATGTATGTAAGTATATACATGGCGTTAGGTCGAAATGTCGGGTCCATCTATCGGCCTTTTTTTTTTTATTGATGATTTTATTTTTGTTGCTACCTACCATACCCTTTCTAGATCCCCTGATGGAGGACACTGACAGCCCCATATCAATAACGCCCCCCCTGTCCTCCCAAATGTTAATCCTGGTCTCGTTCGAATAATTCCATGCAGCACAAACCAAATACTTTCGGGGAACCGATTCCCCCCGTCACTCTCTTTTTAGTCTGATAGATATACTTTCGGTCCTTCCGGCCTGCTGGGTTAGTTACAGGATTCTACCTAGTCGGATATTTACCCCAGTCGTCCCCTCGTCCATCCTTAGGCTCTGTTGGCCGTTCTCTGGGTATTAATTTCTCGCTCGAGGCATTTCTTTCGTATCAGTTCCTGATTCTGGCGACGAGATTTACCTGATATTTGCCCGATAATGATCCTGATGTGACTATGACGAAGACTTTCCTTGACCACTGATGATATCTCAACCTTTTACCCTCATATGTCGCTCAGAGTAATCAACATCACCACAGACAGTCACTGCTAATTGACACGGCTCTCTCTTTACAAACCTCGCGGTCGTTCCTGGACTTCTTCGTCAGTCCAGAGTGCACTGTGCCATCTTCGGTCCTCAGGGATATACTCTACCTCTTCAGAGCTCACCATTCCCATGAGTTTCATCAGATGCAGGGCCTCACTGGCCTACATTCTGGGAACGATCGGTCTGGCGTCGACATTCACGGTCATGATACTCGATGGAATATGCTATGCCTTCGCCAAATCTCTCCCGTCTCACATAACCGCCATCGAGTCCGCCATTGTCAGCCTCAGTGTGGTTAGCTGCCTTGCACTCTTCGCGTTGGTTTTAATCTGGGTGTCCGATATTGAGAATGGACTCCGCAGACAGTGGAAAGGCTGGAGAGCGATCACCTATGGCATTGCCATTGCCTATTTCTCGCTAGCCACCGGGGTCACCGCGGGGGCGATAGCGTGGAGTGCTGTCCAATCCATCATGGTGGCTGAGAAGTCACACCTTACCGAGAAGCAGCGAAGCCTGATGATTGCTCGCTGTGTGGTATGGGCCATTTCCGTCTTAAGTCAGGGGCTCCTTGGAGGATACCTCCTGATGTCCATGTCGAGACGAGGACACCGCGCCGAATGGCCTAGCTCGTTCTCGCAGGAGCTCGAAATCCTCCCCGACAACACCAGCGTCAGGCCTAGCAGCCCATCCAAGACACCATCGCTGGTCATCACGGAATCCCAGCGCGAGGAGGAGCGTAAGACCAGCCGGGAGTTCCAAGCCTCAGCTCAGCCATCCGCCT
The DNA here is from genome assembly GCF_016097325.1 of Aspergillus melleus. Classification (NCBI taxonomy): domain Eukaryota; kingdom Fungi; phylum Ascomycota; class Eurotiomycetes; order Eurotiales; family Aspergillaceae; genus Aspergillus; species Aspergillus melleus. The sequence continues at coordinate 591,151 of NW_025763377.1, forward strand.
CGAGTGCAGCATCCTTGATATCCAACCGGTACTCCGGCAGAACCCTGACACAACTAGAATCGAAGCGCAGTTCTTTCGAACTAAACCCTCTATATTTGTCCCACCCCGAGGGGGCCTTGATCCGCAACAAGATCAGCGGAGGCCCAGAAGAGCCCTCGCAAAAGCTTCAACGCAGGCACTCCGAAATCAAACGGTCTTTGGACAGCCTCCTCCTGCGGACCTCGTCTGGTCGGTCGTCGCCGACCAGCAACTTGCTCCAACCGGAGATATCCCGGGGATCAGCTGCTCCAACGCTGACATTAGGGGACGAAAGTCATATCCATCCGTTGTTTCGCGTGGCTAGTCCGTCGCCAGCCCCGACGCCTACCCCCGGCACCGTCGTCGTTGCATCACCCGCCGCAGGACAGATTATTTCGGTGAAGACCCTCAACCGCGTGCGGTCCACCAACTCGCTCCGGTCTCATAGCATTCGCAGTCGATCCCCCATGCTTGAACGAACGAACCCGCTCGAAGACGCGTCGGGACAAGGGTCAGTGCCCACCGGAGACAAGAAACAGGGTTCTAATCTGGAGCCCGTCATGCCCGGTTTTATCATGGCCGCCGACGTCCGGAGAAGCCTCACCCGGTACGAGAAAAAGTATGATTTGCATGAATCCCCTCATGAGAGTTAGAGCTACGGTGTGGAGTGGGGGGGAGAGAGTGGAGTGGAATGGAGTGGATGTAAACATACAATATTATTTTTTTCCCCCTGTTTCTTTTTCTTTGTACCGTTTCCCCTTTGTTTCCTAGATATCCTGGATGTGCAGCGCGGGCGGTGTTCTATCTGTTTATTTTTAACCTTTTTGTCTTACCATAGCCTGTCCTTTAGCCAGTCGTCGATTATAGAAATTAGTCAACCAGATGAATTAATAGACCAAAAACCGACCAAGTCCTTATTTATTGAATTCTAATTCCCTTAAGGAGGGGGGGTTGGACCCGATGTCTCGACAACCTGCAGACTTGTGCGACGTCGACTGGGCAGCGTGTACAACATTTCTCGTGCCACCTCTACGCCAGGAGATAACATGCTGGGGAAGAGGCTGTGGAATCTCGTGACAATCTCGATGCGAGGCGGCTTGAGGGCGGGCGGCCGGGAGCGTTTGGATGTCTCCATTTTCTACCTACGGGGTGGAAGTGACGGTGAGATGTTTAAATGGCGGTCGGGGTGGTAGTGCCTAGTAGAGTGTCCGACTAGCGGTATGAGGTTTAAGAGATGGAGAGGTGTTTCTTTCCTGACGGCGTTCGTAGGAATCGCCCCGGTTTCCATAGATATATATCTGGAGATCCACTTGGACTGCGGTATGGTCCTACATAACGTGGTTTAATCGAGGGTCGACTGGGTTTGTGTCATCGCAGTCATCGCATCATTTCTCATCTGTATTACTCAGTATCGGTGATAATAATAATTATGGTAATTCATTAGAAACATGAGAATCAACACAATTGTCGGAGTATACGGAGGACACGGTTCGGGTAATACAAAGGACCTAACGACCGTATAGACGAGAAGTAGAAAATAGGATGAGATCGCATGAGACATACAAGGGAAAGAAGAATAACAGAATAAATTATAAAGCAACACATTCAATGTCTTAATCCTTGGTGGAGGAGTGGGAGGTGGCAGAGTTGGAAGTAGGAGAGCCTCTCCGAGAGTGCCCATTACCTTTATTCTTAATTCTTGATTACCAGTGGGAGAGAGAGAAAAAACTCACCTTTTTCCCTTGCGTTTTCTTCCTCTTCTTTTCCTCTCTCTCTCTCTTCCTCGATCTTCCCCCTCTGCCCTTTTTCTATTCTTCTTCGCCCGTTCCTTTCCAATTACAATTGGAATTGATTTTCATGATCGGAATTCCTTCCCCGGACACTTCGTAAAATCCTGCATTCTGGTTCCAAACCCCCCGAACTAAATCCGCCCTTTTCTTTCTTACTTCTTTCTCCGTTTCTTCCGCCTTTCGCATCCTACTCTTTCTCCCCTTTTGATTCTCCCTCCAGCTGTAGGAATCGCTGGATTCCATTGACTCTGCCGTATTGTTCTTCTCTCAGCTCCGTCAGGTCTTGAATCGCTGGGATCATCCTTTTCTTTCCCCTTCTTTACAACGTTTCCCCCCTATCGGAACAACGTTCATCTACCTCTGCAGGAAGAACTATCAACTACAAGTCGGAGCTTCAGACTTTTTCTTTTTTCTTATCCCTTGTAGAGAGAATAAAGTGAGTGAAAGCATTCCCGGGTCAGTGTCCATGACTCCATCTCCATGGCAAGGCATCGTGTTGCGACTACTTCATCCGGCGACTAAAATCTACATGCGGATCCACTTGGCCGAACCGCGTTCTGACTTCCTCCACTACTTTCTTTAGTCTTTACTCTCTACTTCGCTCATCTCTTCTTCCCTTCTACTCTTTCCCTCTGGCTTGTTCTTCCCGTGTATGCTCTGTCGCATCTTCGTCTTCGGTAGGTGATTCTGTTGTCTGCTTTCTCGCTCCTCTCCCCTCTCTGCCATTTTCATTTTCTCTTGTTTTCATCCTTTCCCTTTCCTTTTTTTTTTGCCCCCTTCTGTTCCCTGACCCCGACACGTTCTTCTTGCCGCATTTCTCCATATTGCCATATCTCCATGTCTCCATATCTGAATATCCATCTATCATCACAATCACTACCATTCACCTGCCCGTTTCCGTCTTCCTGTCACCATCGAGCTTCTTTCCTTTTCTCTATTGCCCCTTCACTTCCCCCTTCCTATTGTCTTGTGTTTCTGCTCCCCATTCCCACAGCAGCTAGCTACCCTTCTCTCGCTTCCTTCGCATTGTACTGTCCATGGCTCCGGCCTGCTCGTCTAGTCCCTTTCACTTGCTTTCTTTTATTCAACCCTTGCCATTTTCCTATCCCTACTTGATCTCCCAGTATATCTCGGGTTCTCGCCTTGTTGCTCCATCGTTGTCTTGTAACATCCTTTTAAAGTTATTGAGTCAGCGTTTCATCTCCAAGGGGCGTATTCTGCGGTTGCTCATCTCGTTGACCTTGCGTCTCTTCCTTTCTTGTCTTCCTGCCACTCCGTCTATCTACGTTTGCCGCCCATCCATCCTTCACCGGGACTTTTCCCTCCCTCTTCCTTCGGGACGTTCTTCTACATCACCTTTGGTACTAACATAAAGTCGCAGAAGATCGCGATGGGCGGGGTCAAGCGTAAGATTGAGGCCACCAAAGGGTCAACTACAGCCCCGGCTGGCGGCCCTCCAGCCACCCCTCTGAGCACTAATCGTAAGTTGGCCGGGCGTTTTCTGCCATTCATGAACATCTTCTCACTACAAGCATAGAATCTACTGTTGGTGATACTTCGCACATTCGCGTGACGCGAAGTCTGCGTGCAAGCCAGGACGCACGTGCCCACCAAACTGATAGTAACAAAAGCAACACTCATACCCCTACCACCACCAACAAGAATGGGCCTAATCGCCCATCCCGAATCATCACGCTCAAGACTCGCCGCTCATCCACGTCAGGCACAGCTGCCAACAATGCAGCAAGCTTTGCCGCAAACCAGGTAGCAAGCAGTTCCACGAGTACGACTCGTGAGACCCGTGCTTCTCGAACGCGGGCCGCCGTCCCTGCTGCACCTGCTGCCCCGGCCGCCCCGGCTCCGCCGGATGGCACGGCTTCATCAACGGTCCCGGAAACTCCTCGGGCCAAACGGGTCAAGCGGGGCCCGACGGTCGAAGAAACTCCCCGGACGACGAGGCAGTCGGCTCGATTGCGACCGCAGCCCCAACCGGCCGCAAGTGAGAATGTCTCTCAGGCAGATATTGTGATCAAGCGGCCCGAGGAGGCAAGTCCATCCGTAGGCGTTGCCTCCGGAACCCGGACTCGCAAACGGAGTCGACAAATGTTGGACGAGACTAAACTGCCCGATCCGGCGGAAAGGCTGCCCAAAGCACCTTCTCCAGATCCCGCTGTCCCTCAAACTGTCGAGGATTCTAAACCGTTGGATAGCGAACCTTCGCGGAATCTGACGATTACTTTTTCCCAGCCCGCAGAAGGTGGCCGCGAGGGTGCCGAGTCCCAGGAGAAGAAGAGCGACTTCGGTGAATCTATGACCGAAGAGGCCGTGAGCCCTACCACGAAAACGAACAGCAGCCCGTTGGCAACTCGGAAACCTAGACCCTCGGAGGCCGACAATGACGAGGCTGCACACCGTACTGCCAGTCCCGTTGCTTCCCCTAGCAAGAAGCCCAAAGTGGAGGAGAATGAGGAGGAAGGGGAAGAGGAGGAGCCTGCTTCGGAACATCAGTTGCCAAACGGCCCTACAGACAAACCAGAGTCGCAAACGCCGGATGACGGTGCCGCGGAACCTAAAACCGACAGTGAATCTCGGCAGATCACAGAGGAGATTGAGGGATCGACCCCTGAACTTGCCACGGGGCCTGCTGGCGGCAAGACGTTACGGGGTGGTCGTGTGAGGGGGCGAGGGCGCGGCGGGCGTAGCAGAGCAGCAGCACGCTTCGCAGCAAGCCGGCGTGGGCGTGGCGGTACACGAAGTACCCGCGGAGGCCGCACGGGTCGTCAGCTCGATCGCTCGAGTGATGTCGAACTCGAACGCTCCCCGTCCCCAAGTGCAGCCACTCAAAAGCTCCGGGATCGGCAGCGCGAACTTGACAAGGCGTTCAAGAAAGTGGCAGCTGCTCATCGGTTAGCATTGGCTGTGCTGGCAGATCAGTCGGAGAAAAAGCTCGCTCGAGACAAGAATGCACATAAGAATGTCCCCGAGTACGACGAGATCAACGATCTCCTGCAAGAGAGGCTTCGAGAAAGGAAGGAGTTGTTTCGCCGAGAGTACGAGCTCAAAGTGGAGCAAGAGAATCGGATATTCGCCGCTAACAAGGAAGCTATTGAAGAGAGGTTCAGAGTAAGTGATTGTGTTCCGCTTCCTGATCGTCGCGAGACGCTTGCTGACAGTCATCGGTTGCAGGCATCGGCACGGTATATCCAGACAGAGCATTTCTACGCCAGCCAAGGAGACTACATGGCTTTTGTGGAGGGCCGCCGGGCGGCGGAGGATGACGAGCACACTGAAGTAAGCCCTGCCATTTCTTACAGATCCCACATCACTTGGAGCTATCAACTGATGCATGAACGTGTAGACGGACGGTTCCGAGACGGAGCCGGAGCGGGGGCCCATCGTCCCCCCTGCGAGGGAGTTCATCCGAGGCTTCAATTCTTCCTCTGTCCGAGATACGGCAGGAGCTGCCGCCTACGATCGAGGCTACCATGGCTGGGAGGATTTCGTTCAACGGGCTAAACTGGGCGACGATATTGACCCGCAGATGAAGGAGATCGGCGACACCGCCGGCGCTGGTGGCCTCTCTGCTCGTCAGATTGTGGATATGCTCTTGGAGGCAACGGGGATCGTCGAAGTGCGCCATAGCGGTGGAGTACCGGGGCGGGAGTTTCACCCCCCTGCTGCTCCCGCTGTGCGTCCGACGGCATTGTTTGCCCTGGCCGATGTAGCAGCCGCCGAGCTCCCTCGTCCCTCGATAGTCCAGGCCACGCCCCGCCTTTCCGCCCATCGGACGCTTCTCCCGCAGCCTCCGCAGCCCCCACAGCCTCCTCCATCGCAGGTGGTTCATGGGCCGACGGATCCGCGATCGTTTGTGCTTCCTCCTCCCACCCCCCATCGCCAAGCGCCGCGTCGACTTCTACCTGCGGCGCAGCAGATTCCTCCGATTAACGAGCAGTTGGGACTGCCCGACCCCTTCGCATCCCGGAGCGGTCCCCCTCAGCTGCCGCCGCCGCCGGGCTCGAACTTCCAGCGGCCGCCGTTGCCGGGATATCTCGCCGGGCATCATCCCTCGCATCTGTATTATCCGCCGCCTCATCCTCCTCCGGGACCACGTCCGCCATATTGACTAGCGGACTGGGGTTGGCGGAGCTGACGAGATGATGGCGAGAGGGATATTTGGTTTGGTTTATTGAATTTTGCGTTGGGTTGGGTATGGCTATGATAATATTGCACTGTTTCTGGAGCGATTTGTTGATTCGATATGATACATTTTTTTTGCCTTGTTCTTCATTCCAGTTCTAACTTTAGAATTCCGCCTGTCTGACGGAGATCTGCGTAGTGAACTCACTACAATGGAGTACTCGGTTGACTAGGAGGAAGTAGCGATGACTAACGATGGATCATGATGACTCGCCGCATGACTCCTCACCCCAATCGGGACTAGCGCCGCGGGGCTCGTCGAGGATTTCCTGAACAACGGAAAAGATTCTGGTCTCGGGCATCGACTCGACCTGCTTATATCTTCCCTCGCACTCCTCTTCGACTGCGCTGGTTTCAACTCCTCATTCACAGCCTTGTCCACCTGTCCGCCTTTCTGCGCACCCCTCTCCTCCACCCTACCTCGCACATCTGCCTTGCGCGGGCCCTCCGTCGACCGATCTTACATTACCTCCCTCGCCATTTTCTCCGAATCTTCTCTGCAATCTAACCCCGATAGAATCATGGCTGTCCGCGCTCAATTTGAGAACTCCAACGAGTGAGTTGTCCTCGGACATCCTGGCATGCCGACGCCTTGCATAAGAAATATTCTCCAGGCCGCTAACAAGCAATCTTCCGACAGAGTCGGTGTTTTCTCCCGACTTACCAACTCGTATGCGATTGTCGCCATTGGAGCTTCCGAGAACTTTTACAGGTACTGCCAACTTCTTGTACTCGCCCGGACGGTTGCCCGTGAGCACATCGCTGACCTATTCGATTGCGCAGTGTATTCGAGGCCGAACTGCAAGATGTCATCCCCATCTGCCATGCTACCATCGCCGGAACTCGGATCGTCGGTCGTCTAACAGTCGGGTATGTCCGAACCCCTCACGCACAGCCTCCGCCCTTGTTAAGCTCTATATTCGATCCTTTTCGGGGTGATCGTTTTTGCAGGGAGCTAACACCGCGCTAGCAACAAGAACGGCCTCTTGGTGCCCACCACCACCACAGATCAGGAACTTCAACACCTGCGGAATACGCTGCCAGATTCGGTGAAGATCCAACGGATAGAAGAACGTCTCTCGGCGCTGGGAAATGTCATCTGCTGCAATGACCATGTGGCATTGATCCATCCGGATCTGGAGCGGGAAACCGAAGAAATGTAAGGATTCACTTCTCTTCGAAGAGGGACGCTAGAAAGCTCGAGAGAAAAAGAAGAGGCTGACAGGAATTGACTACAGCATCGCGGACGTCCTCGGAGTCGAAGTCTTCCGCCAAACCGTCGCCGACAACGTCCTGACCGGCTCGTACATGGCCCTCTCCAACCAGGGCGGTATCGTGCACCCCAAGACCTCGATCCGCGACCAGGACGAGCTCTCCTCGCTGCTGCAGGTGCCTCTGGTCGCCGGTAGTGTTAACCGCGGTAGCCCCGTCGTGGGTGCTGGTATGGTCGTCAACGACTGGCTGGCCGTGACGGGTCTGGACACGACGGCCACCGAGCTGAGTGTGATTGAGAGCGTGTTCCGACTGGGCGAGATGGGCCCCCGGGGTGTCGGCATGGGCGGTGCCAACAAGGAGAGTATCGTGGAGAGTTTCTACTAAGCTTCTCAGATCAGAAGTTGGTGGAGAATATTATTTTCTGTAACGATTTTTCTTTAACGCTCTGGACCTTTTCAAAACTTTTTTTTCATTTAGTCCCTCGTCTTTCATATCCGCATTGTTTCGGGGAGGCGATTTTTTTTTTCTTTTCTTTTTTTTTTTTTTTCCATCTCTTTCCTTTTCACTCTTGATGTCTGGACATTTGATATCTTCGTTGAGAGAAGGAATTCAAAAAAGCATCTACTACGGTGTACACATAGGTATCTTCTAATACATACTTTGATTGAGTGGACCACTTCCCTTGTTCTTTTTGCCTTTTTTGTAAAAGTGCGATCGAGATGAAAGTAAGGTTTCTAGATTCGAGTTATTCAGCATCAAAGCCTCAATACTAATTCAAAATTTCGAGGCAAAAAAGAAAAAAAAAAAAAAAAAAAAGGAAAAACAGAAAGAAATTTATTTAGTTATACACTGATTGATCAAAAAGAGAGAGGCAGTTCACCATCCATCCATCCGTTCATCCATGCTTTTTTTCCTGCCTGCTGCTGTGGATTGGAACTTCTTCCAACGGGTATGCAATATAACCATAACCAGTAAATAAGAGCGCAAATATTGGGGGGTATTGACAGTGTACGATACATGGAGAAAATGATAAGAAAAGTAGGACAAAAGCAAAGGAAGCAGAATAAGACAGAAAATTGAGATAGAAGGAGATGAAGATCGAGAGAAATAGCAAAAGAAAGGAGTCGAAGAGAATAGAAATGGAAAAGTAGGTATTATAATAGATACGCAGAAAGATCAACGCCGCTAAACTCCCGTCCGAAATGCTTCATTCAAAATAGAAGGGCAAAGGAGAGGGATAGGGGGTAGAGGAGGGGAAAAAAAAAAAAGGCAAACATGGAGGGACAAAGGAAGAAGGAAAGGAAAGGGAAAAAGAAGGATGATGGGCTGCTCGCTATACCCTCCCTTCGATGCCGATTTGCGCTCGCTCGAGCTCGTTCAGGCCCGGCGTGTAATCTCCATTAGGCTGGGTTTGCTCGGTCGAGTTTTCACCGTCGTTGGGAGGGCTGTCATCATTACTCTCTTCCGGCGGCGGCGGCGGCGGTGGTGGCGGAGGGGGAGGAGGCGTCGAAGAACGTTGTCGTTTAGAAGACGAAGCGGCTTCGTCTGCTGGAATTCCCTCACCGGTGTTGGACCCGGATCGCTTCCGTTTCTGACCCCCCTGGGGATCTTCCACGCTCGCGGGCGTCTCCTCCTCGGCGTTATCGCCCTCGTCGTCGGTCATTTTGACATCCCCCATTGCCTCGTCGTCACTGGGGACTTGGGGCGTGTCGTCTGGTTTCGAGTCCGTTCCTTGCGCATGCTTTTCCGCTTTCCGCTTCTCGTAAGCCCGGTGTTTCACCACGGCTTTGTCGAAGTACTCCTTGCAAAACTTCTTCACCTTTTTCTGCTGTTTTTCGTCGATCTTAGTAGGATCATCCACTCGGTTGTTCTTGAAATCGGAATTGACCAGCTTTTTTGCCACCTAGAGACGGGAGTCTGGATTAACAACAGGATTCCACCATAGGTTTATGAAGGAGGTGGTTCGGAACTCACATCTTTAGCATAACGTTTCAGGTCGTCCTTCGGAAGTTTGTGCTTGAACTTGTCCACAACGTATTTGACGTGAGGGAATAACTGATAGAGAAAGGAGAATGAGCAAGAAGTTGCAGATTCTGGGTCAAGCGGACTATTTCTCACCGTGTTTTCATAGAGCTTCTTTCGCTTCTCTTCGCTGTAGTTCTTCCACTTCTCCTGGCCTTCCTTTTTATCCGGGGTAGGTTTGGATGTTTGCGGAGTGACTGGTGTGCCGGTCTTCTCCTTCGGGGTGTTTTCCTTGGCATTCATGATGCCATCGATGATATCTTGCAGTGCCTTGTCTCTCGATTCTTTGGGTGGCGGAGGGGGTTGGGGTGCCGGTACTGTAGGGCGCGTCCAGGTGGTATCGCCACGCGCCGAGTAGTAATACGTCCGTCCATTCGATTCGGCGGCAAACCAACCTGCAGGGAGCGGGTTGAATTGACGCCGGAATGGCCTGGGTCCGTGATGGTGCGAGGCCCGCGCGCCGCCGCGATTCTGAGCGGCAGGCCCCCTGGGGGCCTCGATTGATCGCGACCTTGACCGGGAGCGTGATTTGGACCGTCGCCGCTCATCACGAGCGTTCGTCTCTCGTCGCTCGAACTGATTGACAGCATGTGCGAAGGCGGCTGGATCTCTCTTCATGCGCGGAATGCGGTAGCCGATTTCGAGCGTCGACCAGCTCTGCAGAAGCGTAGCTGCCTTCTTCTCGACCCGCTCCTCGCCACAGCTCGTTAGTGGTTGGATGGTCGACTCGATTTTCGAGTCGATGATTTTGTTTCGGGTCAAGCGAGGAAACCCATCAAGGATGTCCAAAATCTGCACCGCGACATTGGTGTCATCCTTCCACATGGCCAGCTGCGAGTTGAGAATTTGATAGCCGTGCATCTTGACAACACGATTGCGAACCCGCTCGTCATCACAGCGTTGAATGCGACCCAGAAGTTTGACCGCGATCCACTTCTCCTTGCACTGCATCAGAGCCGCCATGACCTTTGTAACGCCATTTTCATCCAAGGACTTGGGCTGCACGCTGTCCACGTATTCTTCGTCATCCTCGCCCATCTTCTTCTTGCGTGGTCGCTTGGCCACCGCGGTGTCCCATCCATCCGCATCGTCAATGCCCAAAGCTTCGATCGTCGCATTCGACAATTTGGTTGCACGTTCCGTCTGTGTCCTCCCGCCGATGAAGCCCGTGCAATTTGGTTCGCCACAATAACAGGGTTGCGGGTCAGCGCCGTAGCGGTCGACATTGTAGTTGAAGACGAGTTCCTCGCCCGCCTGAATGCTCCGTTCCGCGAAAATGCCCATGCGAAGCTTCTCTCCAACGACCCACTTGTCGACATAACAGTTGGGATTGCACGAGTGATTACAAAAACGGCCCAGGTTACCCTTTTTAGTCGCGTCGACGAATTCGCCCTTGCTCAGAGACATGAAATAGAAGTGTTTAATGCCCTCCTCGTCGTACTGTCTCATACGCCGTCGAAATGGGCCTTCGTTGATCACTTCACCCACATACTCGAAGATGAACTGATGCGGTCGCAGGTCCGCCTCGGCACGCAGGCCAAACCCTTTTTTCTCCGTCTTGATGACAGCAACAGGGGCGTACTCTCTGCGCTGAAATCGCTGGTTTTGACATTCCGGGCCACATCCACAATCTCCCATGCACTCGATCTTGGTTGCGCGATTGATACAGTCCGAGTCCTCTCCACATGCCAAATTTTGACCGATAGATGAGTCTGCTTTGCGTTAGAGAGGAGCTCAAATTTTTGCGCGAAGATCCGTATACTGGATTCATCGTCAAAGAACAAAAAGCAAAATTGCAAGGATACAAATTAAGATACGGAGAGTTGCAGACTTATCGAGGTAAGGGGGAGAGAGGCGAACTAGGGAATACGCAGGCGTAGGAAAGAGAAGACTGAAATCTTCGCGAACACTAATCTTTTTGCGTCCGAAAAAGAGGTGACAAGAGTGGTAGAAAAACCAAGCAGGGAGCGCGTGAAAAGTACGGGAAGAAAAACGAGGACAAAAAAAATCTTACCCCATTCTTCAGCACAATCGCATTCCATCGCATGTTCCGTATAACCCATATATTTGTTTGCATACGTGCAAGTTTCCATCAACTCAAAAGTCGACCGAGCTTCTGCGGTGCTATCCGGCAAATGCGAGAACAACTGCGGCGGGCGCGGGACAACCTTCTGGGACGAGCTGCGAGTCAACTTGGGAGGCTGTCCGGGCTCCAATTTGACGGTGATATCGCCCCCGATTCTCTCCTCCATGGCAGAAGCATCGAGGCTTTGTTCGTGTTCATCAGATTGCTCATATTTTTTGATCGGAGTGCGAGAGGAAGATCGCGATTTGACGGCGAACGCAGTTGGCCCATTGTTCTGGTCGATCGTGGGTGGTGAATGGGACGCCCTCTCGGGGTCATCCTTGATCACGGCGCCTCCGCCATTCGAGGTGGGAGCATCGGTGGCACTGTCGGGCTCCAGCTTCATCGCGGTCACCCCATCCGCTACGGATTCTGACTGACGGTCCGCGTAGTCATGGGGTAACATGACGACACGGACGGCGCGCGCCTAGTATCGGAGCCAGCAAGGGAATGCGCTGGGGGAGGGTAGCTGGGGGAGGTGGAAGGGCGAGAAGGTGGGAATTGGCGGAAGAGTTGGCAAAATGGTGGAGTGGAGAAGTTGAGGTGATGGAAAGAGAGGGAGAGAGGGGGAGGGAGAGGAAGAAGAGAGAATGATGGGGTCACGGGCAGACCGAGAGGGGAAAGAAAGAAAGGCGAAGAATTGCGAGTCCAGAAATGGTCGTTGAACCAGCCAAAGTCCAAAGTCGCCGTCAAACAACCCTCCACGTTTTTTTTTTTCTTTTTTCTTTTCTTTTTTCCCTCCTTCTCTCTCCCTTACCCGCGCCAAGAAATATCTGGAAGGAAAATGAAAATAGTATCAGGAAATTCTTCACATTTAATACGCTTCTAAAGCTCTCGATGACCTCGCTCGCATGGGCTTCGGCTTGCTATTCATTCCTTCACACCGTTGTTCACTCCTTCAATTGTCACTGTCCTCGAGAATATCATGGTGCTAAAGGGAAAAAAGACAATAAACACGATTTGGTTCCCCCTCTGAGTCGTCCTTGCACTTGCTGCGCAACTCTCACAATCATGCGTTAGATCTTCGCCAATCTCGACACAAAAAGGCCGGCTAGTGACCATCGGCCGTGGATTCGAAGTCCTGAGTTGGGCCGTTACAAGAAGCCATATGCCATCAAGCGGAGCTTCCTTGTTCGCTCTGAAATGTTTCCAAGAACCATAGGAAGTATGCGGCGTGTTTGGCTTCAACCCAAGGCGGTACCTTAAGGTCCGAGTCTGCACCGACTGCGGCCGTTCTCGTAAAAAGCATCACGAGAACAGATGGGCTTTGTTCTTCCCTTTCCCTTTGATTTTGTATACACTGGCTGAACGGTACATGCTCACCGGTATCCGCGTACAGCGCGGGACGTGTCGACACGAAGGCGCGAAACAAAAAGTGTCAAGAAAACGACGACGGCGTAATCAACCGAAGGGCTATTAGTCGGGTCATTTCGTGCCTAAACGGATTGACAACCATCAAATCTTAGTTTTCACATGACTTAAGTCCTGGTCAACGTAGAAATAGTTGGACAAACGATGCGTTTCCGCTGCAAACTGTAGGGTCAAGGCTGGAAGGCCTGACGCAGGACTTTCGGAGTCAACCGCATGACTGGCGGGAAAGTAGGGATCAGAATACATCATGGCTTTCTGAAGCAGATTTCAACTGAACGGCCAGTGCCATTGGGGAAAGAGCCATCCGAAGGCCAGCATTTCCCGGAGAAAGTACCGAGACGGACTCCGTATAAACTAGTTATAGAATGAGGACCCAGCAAGGGCGAGGAACCGTTGGTTTGCAACGGAGGTCAGGCACGCCGAGAAGAGTCCTGGAATTATAGGCCACGAGAAGACCGAATTGATCGGACTAGTATCCTGCGCATGCAGCTTCTATCTAAGGGTGGCTGGGAAATATCAGAGAGGATCTGCATGAGAAAATGAGACGAAACGCAGGCGATAAGTCAGCAGAGCGATACGTCCAATCGTTTATCCGTTTGCCTGGATAAAAATGCGCCTAAAGCCCCCGAATTCAGAGGGAGGTAAAGAAGTTACCGCAATATCATGGTGGAGGAAAAAGAGTCTCCAAAGGGTGTGAGAAACGTTGGAAGTCCGGCAGGCGGGTAACCATTGGACGCAAATATCGCAAAATCAGCGGGCGATCGAGTTAAGCGACCAATTCACAACGGAGAAAATAAATCAGCGGCAGACCAGACCAGACCAGACCAGACCAGTCCGGCCCAGTCTAGTCGGTGTCATGAGTGGATTACCTACTGTAGTAGTGGATTCTATTCTTGTCCTCGACCCCAATTCATCCGGATTCTTGACGGTGCATGAACGGGTGGTGTCACCGGCATCGGTTCAGGTTACGAGGGAGGAATCAATACGTTTCAAGAGGGTAATATAAGGAAAGATTGATTCACAGGCGCGTGTCAGAGGCAGTATAGCCGTTCGAACAGGAGGATAGGAAGGGTCGAGGGGGACTACGGAGGATTGATGCAGAGAACGACGCTCCGGGATAGTCAGGTGTCCGTATGTCATTTACTTACATACTGACTGTATGTATGTACTAAGGTACCTGTACCTTAAGACAAAATGACAGACTGACGGCAGACAGGTACCTGTACTTCATATGAAGGTGAGAGATCGTCGACGGAAACCGGAAATCGATCCTCCGATTAATCGCTTGAGCCTGTATAAATCATTGAATGGATCGATGACAGATTGATTGATTGACCGATCAATTAATCTATTTGAATTGACCGAAATCCAATCCCCAATCCCAGGTACCAGGTATCGTACCGGATACTTCGATGGTACGGACCGGGCAATGACTAATGGGAGTCGAGACAAGCGTGACGGGTACCTGGGAGGTGGGGCGGGCAAAGATGTCCCGCCTGGCAGATGATGAGCGAGACTTCTGACCAAGGTACCGGTACCGGGTACTTTACGGTTGACGGAGTACTACGGAGTACCTGAATTACCCGCCTTGATTATTTTATTTTTTCTTCCCCTCCTCCCTTTTCCCCCTCTCTCTACTCCGTTATGCTGGAACTCTCGAGTCCGCCCCTTCTCTCCCTTCCTCTCTCTCTCTCTCCTGACTACTCCGTACATCCCCCATCCTCGTTACTCATCTTCAGTTTTCCATCTCCCATCCCCCTCCCCATTTACATCCTACATGTCACCTTTCCCTTCCCCCTTCCTCGATCTCTCGGGATAAAATGGGTCAAACTTTAAACAACCAATGGCTTCCTTGACAAGTTGTCCATGCAGGACTATCTCGGACTACGGACTGACGGTTGATTCAAATCGGCGGGGCGCTGCTTCTCCTGCATGCCGATGGTTCTCGTGCATGGGCCATTGTTAGTATCGATCAAATGCGACGGCTCCTCTGACTGGCAATTCCCACTGCTAAGAATACCTTTCCACCACCCGACAGTCGACCCGTCAAATGAAATCCAGCGGCAACGCTGCCTAGCTCAGCACTACCACCGCGACGATGTAGCACTAGCAGGTTCACAAGCGCGGTGGTGGCATTAGTCCGCCTGCCTTGTGGATGAAGAAACCTCATGTCTCGTCCATTCTGCTTGATCGGAGTTGGTCCCTGACTCCCTGTCGACTTGTCGGCCCCTCCCCTCCGGTCGACGAAAAAGAGGGCCAAAAAAACAAGGGCTGTGTATCCTTTCCCACCATGATTTTGGTCGCTTTTGCTGGCGTTTCCATCCAAGTTTTGATGAATTTATATTTATCTGTGCATTTGGTTTTCTGTGTTCCTATTGATTTTTATTCTATTTTTCCCCCCCTTCACACCTCTCTTCCTTCTTTTGTCTCCCCCGAAGGAAAAAAAAATTGATTGAAAAATTAATTCTCTTTTTGTTCCTCCATCCCTGAGCCACCCCCTCATCTCATGCATACTTCGTTCTGTCTCTCTTTCTTTCCCTTGTGTCTTCCTCCTTAGCCTCAATCCGAAGTTACTAGCGTGATTGAGAAGTCCCGTTTCATGGTCAATTGTATTGGCCAGAATTAAATCCTTGCTGTCTGTTCTTTCCATTACCTTCGGAACTAACGGGATCCATTGTTTTTTTCTTTTTTTTTTTTTTACCCAGCCTCCAGGATTTTGCTTTCGTCTGCGTCTATTGCGGAGCCCTTGAACCCCACTCTGCGGTTATCATTTTGGCTCCGCTACTATCAACTGTGTGCCAGTCATTGATGGAATGCCTTCCCAACTTCCCGCTATCGTCAGAAGGCCCGATGCACGCCGCTGCATAACGAATACTATTTTCTTCCTGTAACTCTGATCCCTACGGATCTTGAGAATTGAGCACGCCAGACAAAGGCGACAGCTGCCGTCGGGATCGACCGCACCATCTGCATGCGGGAGCTAGCCCCGAACCTCGCTCCTGATACTGGAGCTTCACAGTTCTGACTTTCTGACTTCTGAGCAACGATGTCGACTCTGGCCCGTCGACCGACCCAACGTCTTGGGGCACGAGTCTCCACCCATCACTAATCATCTCAGAATCGGACTCACCTCTTGGACCATCGGGATTGCGCTGTTTCCCGTGGGATGAAGCGAGCGACTCTCGCGTTTCCCCATTTAGATGGCAAGCCTTTGCGGCATGTCCTGCCTGTACGGGTTGACGTCGTCTTGAACCGTCTCTGTTTCGTTCCCCCCCCTCTCTTCTCCTTCCCCTTCCCTTTCTTTTTCCCTCCTGGCCCCCTCTTTCTCAATCTTGGTGATTGCCGTAGTTCAGGGAGTACAACAGTAGCCCCAAGCTGTTGCATTATTTCTTCAAGCCGGGCCCTGTTTTGCTCTCTGCCCCCTTGATCACTTCGCCCGTCCAGGTTCCTACCGTTTCGCAGCTTTATGCATCATTAGCCTCCGTCTACCGTTCCTTTTTGTTTATTATTTGTTTGTTTGTTTGTACATTTTCCAGTTTATTATTCTGCCTTCTTTTCTTTCTTGGTTTCTCTTTGGCGCCCCTCCTGAACTCTTTAGCCCTCATGCGGAAACCCAGAGCTAACGTGCCCCTCTTCGGTGTTGTTTGTTTTCTTCCGATCCTTCTTGACGCTTGGAATCATCTGAAACCGTCGTTTTTGAAACGCTATCCTTTTCTTGGTAGAACACGGCCTAATCCACCCCAGGCTGGTTGGTCCGGTCCACCCCGTCCGGTTCCCTGTGGCTTTCCCTGGGCCTTTTTTCTTTTTCGAAAAATAGAAGAGAAAAATAAAAAACCCCATTTCAGAGGGCACAGCACAGTGGGCACTAGGGAAGAGAGTCCCTGCAGCTTTCCTCTAGCAAGCCGGACGCATGCCTGGTGTCTGCACTGGTCTCTTTCTGCGCAGACCCGAATTAAAAGTCCGTTTGGTCAGAAAAGTTCCTTTGAAAGCGATAGAGTGTTACTTGCCTACTTGGTGCTCTTTTCTCTCACTTGTCGTGTCCCCCCTCCCTCTCTGTCTTTCCCCTTTTTGGTTTCGATTTGATTTATTTTTCCTGTCCACTTATCTGTATTCTTATTTTATTTTATTTTGTTCTTTTTTGTTTCTTTTCCCGAGCCCCCTTTTTGCCCTCCCATAAGGAGTACAATACATTCGTTCCATTGGGGTGTTCCCGGACCACAATGCATCGTTGAAACGGTTTGTTCCAGAAGCTCATTCTATCTCCAGCAACGACAAGCTCTCTCTTTTTCTTGTCTTCTTCTCCGCCAGCGCCGTTATCCACTTGTGGTTCCATTCTTTTCTTTCGTTTTGGTTTTTGGGGGTCTTGGCCCTTCTCCGTCGCTCGCTCTCTCGCTCTCTCGCTCTCTCGCTCTCCACGCCGACTCTCGAAGCCTAGAACCAACCGTGATTTCGCCCTTTTGCTTCTACTGACTGGGAATTTATCTTGTACATCCGTACCTCGCTTGCGCCGCTGGCATCTCCAGGTCGAATTTCTCATGTGCTGCATCTCGCCTTGCATCTCATCCATGAATCCTAGGCCGACCTCCAATGTCTACTGTCCATCGCATGTGCACTGATTCCTCTTACCCTCTTCCTCTCTTCCTTATCATTACTGCTTTTCCCCTTTGTTCGTCATCGTGGTGCTGCTAGCCCATGTTCTGATTTCTATCTGAGCAACCACGTGTTTATACACCGTTGTAGACGCATCGCTGCACCTGGGAGGCTCCTTGGTTTTGTTTTTTTCCATTTCCTAGCTTTCGGTCTTTTTCGTTCGCTCTTTTCCATTTTTCTTCTTTGATACAGGTTCAAAGTTTTGAGGGAAGGACCGCGGTTGATTTTCTCTGTATTGTCTCTTGGTGTCGTAGTCGCGTGACGCGTCTCTTATCAATAGTGGTGCCCAGTTCGAAGTCTGGTTTCTCGCGTTAGATCTCTTGGTTGCCATAGTTTATGGTGAAGGGAAGCTAGAGATCCTCGCTTCCATGGTCTGCTGGATATGTCGAATCCACCGGAAAGACCATGGACCGAGGAGGAGAAGGTAGGGATTATCTCCATTCCTTTCATGATAAACGTTCTATCTCCTTAAGTTAATACGTTGTATTGGACTTTTGTCTTCCCCTGCGGCGAAGAAACCTGTGGACTGACTGGAAGATCTTATGCGTCTAGTACACCCTACTTACGGAAATCCTCAAGAAAGCAGGATTCCCTTCTGGCCACCTGGTGAAGATGATTCGGGACTTCAATATCTCCCCGAGCTGGACAGACATCCCTCTTCCTTCAGGTACAAATTTGCTGGCACCTTCCTGCTTGTCTTCTGAGACCATGCGACTCATGCCCTCTTCCTGCTGGATGGAGTCTGACATTCTCGGCGCATTGGACCGTTCTTCTAATCTAGATAGCTGACACCATCTCTCTAGGCCGTTCCCTGAATTCCTGTCAGCTGGCATTCTACAACATGTGTCAACATGTCCAAACATCAGTCAATCCAGGCATGGGGCCTTTCCCTCCACCACGGCACGAGCCCTCGGTTCCTCCTGCGCCTCCATTTGAGGGCGGCAATGTCCGCAAGCGCCCCCTCTTTCCTGCTGACAAGCCTATTCTCGCTCCGCGAGCAATCCAGCCTCGTCCGGCGGGAGCCAGCACAGCATCTTTGAGCAGCGAGAGTGGTGCGTCGGCTCTTGTCTCACCGAGTGCGGAAAACTTGGCGACCAGAGGCGAGCCACCGCGCAAACGCGGACGACCAAGCAAGGCCGAGTCCGAACGTCGCAAGGCAGCTGCCGAAGCTAGGGGAGAAACATACCCTCCCCCGCGACGGTCTGGCTCCGGCAAGATCAAGATTCCCTCCGCGCCGACCAGTCCCGCCGGGGTCGAGCCATTTGGGGCAACATTCATACCCCAGGCCGGCACTCGCCCCCCACAAGTCCCGCAGCCCGATCCACGCTACGCGCCTCCAATCGCAAGGACGATGGGGTTCGTTGGGCCTAGTGCGGACGATCGGTCAAGAGACCCAACCAACCGTGACATAGGTCCGACGTTAAGAGAGCTACCCCGTCCAACAGAAATGAGACAGACGTTACCATCGCCACAGGCGCTGCAGCTGGGACATAGGGAGACGATGTCACGAGCGGACCCTGCCGAGCGCCCCTTTGAACGACCTCACCCCGACATGATATCCTTCGCAGACCGAAGAAACCTCCTTCACCCTCCCAGTAGACGTCATGACGAACCCCCCGTGTCAGGCCCAGAAATGCCCTTGCGCACGTCGAGTGAAAACGGAACGGAGTAACGACCAAGCAAGCATTAGGGGCTCGCATGATCTTCGTTTCGCGAACTGTGAGCACACAGCAAATGAACACCGCCCCCGACACCGAGCGACAATTTGCAAGATGATGATACGATCTTCAACTTCATTCCAGTATGAGTTTAGTGGCGACGAAAAAGAAACTACGAGCGACGCATTTTCTCTATCTATATCCGTCTTTTTATTACCCGGATTTCTATTATTCACGCTACCACACTGGCGAGCAGCATTATTTCTCGTCTCTATCCTCTCATTCTACAGGCTACAAGCCGAAAATTACACGAATTTCTTTGCCCAAGCTTGGAGCCCAATGTCTATCAAGTATCTTTCGAGCTCTGAATATGCGACAAAGATAGGTCCCATGTTCATGATGAAACATGTTATGATTTAACACCCACGTCGGCAAGAACTTATACCTGGATATAATCTCTCTCTTTCATTGTCCTTCTTTTACGCAGTGTTTCAATGACGCTGAGCTATATGACTTTACCCCAGCCCATTTTTCTTTTTGCATAGCGAAACCACCAATCCTCGCATGTCAGCATCTTCTACCCTTCCTCATCGCCTCATAGGAATTTCGCTCGATCTTGATTGAACTCGAATGACCGTTATGATATAATGTTGAGCTGAACTCTATCTTTATTTTACTGTGTTCTCTCCCTTATCTAGTCTTCACTCTTTTATAATGACGTTTCATCCAATTGGTTGGCTACTCTAGAGAAAAACTGTTCAATTTTTGCATGTACAATTACTAACTGCCTGCCTATTTCATTGATGTTATGTATGTGTACAGCCCATTTCTTGACTGGGCGATCGTTGTGTTCCAGACGAGCTTTGGCCTCTCTCTCTCTCTCTCTCTCTCTCTCTCTCTCTTCCCTTTTCAGTATTTGAGAACCATGATGTAGCTTAGGTTTAACTGGTGTGAGCCAATCTGCGCCAGATTTGCCAGGGTTCTTCGGCAATTCTGCAGGTACCGTCGTTACACTACACAAGTGAGTGCCAGAGTGACGACCTGACTTATTAATCTCGTTGATTACAAAGTACAGGGATGAGAGTGTCACGAGCATCCGTCATAAATCGACAAACAACTTCTGCTCTATTGGTATCAGTTCGCAAGGGAGACAAAAAAAAGAAAAAAAAAGAAAAAAACGACGAGGAATGGGCAAGGTGTCTTGGTAGTCCTTTACAGAAGCACCTCGGGTCTTCGGCGATGGGGTGTCCGCGCTGTGGGTTGTATTAAGTCTAACTACAGTCATTGCCCCCCTCTTACACGATCAAGCAGAGAACGCAATTTTGTCCGGGAGTTCTCCGGCGATGACGACTCTGCAGTTGAGGCGCCTGTGGCTGCGAACGATGAGGTTGTAGGCTCTGAGACTTGAGATGGAGAAAAAGGAGGTGGGGACACGTCGCCGGGACTGGACTCTGCTACCTTTGGTGGTTGTTGTTGTTGTTGTTGCTGCTGCTGCTGCTGCTGCTGCTGCTGCTGCTGCTGTTGTTGGCGCTGCTGGTCGAGCTGGGCCCGAATGGCGCTGACTGCAAAACTTAGGCTTGGGCCCGAGGGTACAGCGATTCTCTTGCCGACCTGGGGTATCGTGCCGGAGCCCTCTCCTTCTTGCACCAGTTTTGTCATGTCGTCCCTGCCCTCCACGCGGCGAGTCAGGTACACCTTGGGCGCGGATCCCTGGCGAGGAACATCGCGTTTGCGTATACGCTCGATTTCCTGCCGGTATGCGGTTTCGTAGATATCAAATTCGGCAGCACCAGGGGACTCGCTTACAATCGGCTCGAGTTCGGTGTCAGAGATATTTTCCGGTTCGTCGCAGACATACTCCATATCGGTGTCTTCGTCGGCATCTGGCTGTTCTGAACCGGTATAGGTAGACGGTCCAATGAACAAGAATGGAAATTCCTCCTCCAATGGGTCCCGGGCATGCCCACGTGTCCCCTCGACGCTGCGTTTGGTAGTCGCCGAGCTAGCTCGGGACAAGGAGACGTGTGTCGATGGGGACTGAGACACGGGAGGCTGCGTATCGTCTCCGGGTTCGTCCTTTGTCTCAACTACAGCACTCCTGGTGGTTGTGCTGACGTCACCTGAAGGATTCGCTTGGCTGCCACTATCCAGCGGCCGGTTGGAGGATGGCTCTTCAAGCTGCTGATGGTATCCTTGGAGGACGTTATCAAGCCCCTGAGCTCTTCGATCGTAGGTGTTCAAGCTCTGGCTCCTATTGAATTCTGGCGCGGTTTCCATTGCAAAGTCTTCCTCCGGTTCCATCTCAAGAGGAGGCTGAACAAAATGTGTTTCATACTCCTGTCCAAGGATGCTCTGCATGGGCGGCTCTGCCTTGGCTGGGTCTATCAACCTCTTAAAATTCTTGACAGCTTTCATCTACGGCTCGCTGTCAGTTCGGCGTTGCGCCCGGTACATGAAGCGGGTAGGGACTTACCACGGCCAGAACATGCCCGATGTTCTTCGTGATGGCCGATTCCATTTCCTCTTCCGTGGGAAGCCCAATGATTTCGGCAGTGTTCTCACTCTCTGGCAACAGAGGGTCCAGTCCGTCTCTCGTTACCCAGGGATGCGCCTGAATTCCTTCCTATAAGCGTCGTCCCAGCATGAGAAGGGACTGTCTCTAACTTACTCGAAGCTCATCCATGGTGATTCTCTTTGCCGGGTCTTTTTCCAAGATCCGAGTCATCAAATCCTTGAAGTTGTCATCGGTTTCGCCTTCGCACACGATGGGGTCGTTCTTAATGGCATCATAAAGCTCGAAAATGCTTTGCTTCTCGAACGGTAATTTGCCGTATCGAAGACAGTACAGTGTGACCCCCATGGACCATATGTCAGCCGCCTTGCCGGAAACATCGCCATGTTTAACAACACATAGCTCCGGGGGAAGGAAGGCCGGAGAGCCTGCTGACTTTGCCGTGAACATATCCGAATCCTTCTCAAACATTTCGGACACACCAAAGTCGACAACCTTGAGGACATCATCGCTCGTTACGAGGCAGTTATCCGGCTTGATGTCGCGGTGCACGATTCCCTGTGCATGTAAATACTCAATCCCCAGAATCAAATCGCGAAACCAACAACGGCACAGCCCATCCTCGTATGGGTCAGCCCTCTCTTCGAGCCCGACCTTCATGATCACTCCCTTTTTACACATTTCCATGACCATATATAGGGAGTCTTCGGTTGGGTCGTCTAAGACTTCTATTAAGGACACAAGGTTGTTATGATGCAGCTTCTTCATGATAGCTATCTCTTCCTTGATGAGGTACAGGGCGTTTCCCCTTAGGTCGTTGTCCAAGCCCATCGGACGGCGATGGAGGGGGGAGTTGAAGCCATCTGACGAGGTCTTGGGGATTCGAGGCCTGCGCAAAAGGTGGGACTGTGCACGTTTTCTTAAACGCGCCTTGGAGAATTCTTTGACGGCCTGGTTTCAGCACAGACTGGTTAGTAGGCCAATATTGTCTAGGCCGGCTATCACATGCCCTTTGGGGAATGGAGAGCTGAGCACTTACGAATTCATTCCCGAACTGGTCAATAGCGAGGTGCACAGCTCCAAAAGACCCTCTGCCAATTTCCTGTTTGATCCAATACTGGTTGATTCTGTGCTCAGCGGTACCATCATCCTGGCTAGTGGTATACTCCGATCGAGCATTAAGTGTTTCCTACCGGTCGCTCATCAGATCCATCAGCATCATGCTCCATGCAAGGACGGAAACAGAGGACTGGGGAGGGATATAGCAACCTTGACGGGACGTCTAACTATGGGATTTCGGCGGTAATGTCTCTGGGGACTTTCGTACGAGGGGGTTGAGCTGTGCCCAATTTAGTCACCGATCCTGGGGCATCATATGTGTCCGCCTAGACATGACGATCCCTATATCCGAGAGGTAGTCAAGGAAACTCACGCATAACGAGCTGGTCGGGGATGTTGAGGCGCCGGGCGATCAACGGGGTTTCGACTGGCCTGAATGGAAACGTCGGCATTTTCGTTGGCCATTGAACACAGGGATCCCCGAAGCAACGAAGAGGAGCAGAGCAACCCGAAAGGATGCCGCTTGGTTTCGTTATTGATTGGACCTTTTCTCAGGCGGATAGGGCGAAACCTGGATGCCTACGTTCGAATGTGGGGAAGGCTTGGAGGGGCGCACGCAGCAAAGGTCGGAGATGACGATCAGAACTGAGGATGAAGGGACGGAGGACGAACGAAGGCGAGGGAAGCGACTTCAGATAGCAGCAGCGTAATGAGAGTACACTCCTTCCATATGAGCTGGCGATGAAAGAGACGAGGAGAGGTGAGAAGAGGAGAGGAAAGGAAAGGAAAGGAAAGGATACCTTAGGCCGATGATGGTGGAGCGGGATGTGCAGGTAGGTATCTGAATTACCGGCCGGAGCTTCCTCGTATCGATGCGCCGCAAGTCACTCCGTCCGCAATTGTGCAGCGAAAAGGTACCTGGCCAGCAACTCAGGCACCAATGCCCGGCCTGGTCGTATTACGGGCGTCTTTGGACCCGCTTCCATTGGCCGGACGGGCTCACCGCCCACGAGCCGCGAGTCGAGCCTGAGGTTTACCTCCCGTACCTTTGTGTGTCCAGCTGTTCCTCCCTTCCAGACCTCACGTTGGACTCCCCGTCGCATCCTCCCCCCCCCCCACACCATGGTTGTCTATTCCTTCTACATCTTTGACCGCCATGGTATGTTCTCCCCTGGACACGTCATATCCCATGAGAATCTCTACTAACCCGTCCGTTCTTGCCAGCGGAATGCGTCTACAAGCGGCGCTGGCTCCCCCGTCCGAGCTCGTTCACCGGGAAATCGTCACGCCCGACTTCTGAGGCATCGGCCCCGGCCAATGGATCGCCTGCTGTCTTGGGCCAATCTGCGCAGACCACCGACGATGATGCGAAGCTGATCTTTGGCACGGTCTTCTCTTTACGGAACATGGCTCGCAAGCTCGGAGGTGACGATGATAGGTAAGCAGATCAGAACCACTTTGCGCCGAGGAAGGCCCCCTCCCTCTTTCGATGCTAATCCTGCCTCGTGTCATGCCATTAGTTTCGTCAGCTATCGCACCAGTCAATACAAGCTGCATTATTACGAAACCCCGACGAACATCAAGTTTGTGATGCTTACCGATATCAAGAGTCCAAGTATGCGGGTGGCTTTGCAACAGATCTACATCAACCTTTACGTTGAATATGGTGCGTTGCAATTCTAATCTCGGACCAGCACTCCGGTTGACTAATACTGACGCTTTTGTCCTGATAGTGGTTAAAAACCCATTGTCTCCAGTTGAACATCCTGGGGGCGTTGGCGTGAATAACGAGCTTTTCGAGCAGTCGTTGGAACAATTCGTGGTACGTGTCCGATTATCTTCAAGGTCATCACAGGGATTTCCGGCTAAGTTGTCAATCAGACACGCGTTTTATCCTAGACTCCCGCCATCCTATCGGTCTGTTCGCCCAAAGGCGCAAGAATCGGCGGTCGTCGGATATTGCTTGCTGACAGTCGACCCGAACTCAAGAGCTCGGTATTTCTTCGGGTCACGATCTTCAAAGACCCGTCTGATGAATGCCATTCACCAGCATGACCAACCATGAGACATATCACATGATGCGCCAAAGTAACCCCAAGCTTCGGTTTGTTCCGCCTCAGCAGGTGGTCCGGGAGCAGAAGGTTTCGGGCCGTCATCATCCAAGCGTTGCCCGCATTCCATGGAGAAGGGTAATCGGACTCACGAGATTGGCATTCAGCTCAAGCCATCTTCATTTGAAGATGCAGACACAAAGGCGGAGTGGCTTGTGGTACCAGGGCTCCCATGGATGGATGCGCTGGAGACAATTACTGAACGCCACCCCTTGCCGCTCAGAGAACAATACAGCAGATATACAGTCATGGCGCACATGGCACCAGGTCAATGGAATCAATCCGGAGGACGATCGAATCAAGATCTGTTGCTTTTCGCCTCATCGCTCATTGGCGGCCGAGATCAGGCAAGATCTACTGGGGTAGATCACTGCCAGCGCACATTTGTCCTACCTGGTACTCTTTCCCCAGTCTGAGCCATGGCATAGTTGTCCAACCCAGGAGGTACTGGAATCTCGTTGACGTCGTGCGTTATCGTCAAAGCCAGGGCCAGAACTTGCATGACACGCGACTAGAAGCAGGGGACGGAAAAAGAAGCGTGGCTAGCCGTGGGTATATGTGAGATAACCTATTTATTTTTCTTTTGCCTATGTTGGGCAAATCAAACTCATTATTGTACTCTCTAAAATCGAAACCCGTTGGGTACGTTCTAAGCACGATTGATCGTCGCTGCTCATGCAAGCCTCCCTACCCCCTCAACTCTCCCCGGCTGAGGTTAAAGACCAGCTACCACGTGATGCCACGATTCTATGTGCGCATGCGACCCTACATTACTCATTAATATCCAAGCGAGGCCTCTCCCGAGAGAGAGAGGGAGAGAGAGAGAGAGAGAGAGAGATGGGGTAGATTAGGTTTAGATTAAGTTCGATGGGCGTCATCTCAGCACGTTTAGTCGGGCCACGTGCGAAGGGGTTCGTGTACACCGGGGTACTTCCTTCGGCCCTATGACCAGGTGGTAGGGTAGGTATTAGGTACTAGGTATGTACTAGTCCCCGGTAGGGGGGGGGGGGGGTTGGACCGTTGGACATAGTTTGTGGTCTGTGGGTTGTACGGTGTCATTATACCATGGGGTATAGGTAGGAAGTCTGGGGTAAAAAAGGGAGGTGCTGATGCATGGGGGGGGGGTGCGTCTCTCCCACGTCGAGATACCCGTGATCTTACTTTACTTTGTACTACGTTTATTCTTTGTTTACTCGGTGTAGTGTATGTGTGGGTGTGGACCAGGTCGAGGTGAACAATGAGTGACTGCAGGGTTGCAGACACTCTGGGGGAGGAGGGGGATGTGTAACATAAACACGCACACGACGGTTCATTCTTCTTTGATATGAATGTAACTCACCGTTGGAAGAAGCCTGGGGCCAAGCGATAACTGCACCGGTAGGTAGCCGGTGGGCAGAGGGCAGAGGGCAGAGGGCAGAGATTAAAGTAGGTATTATTCATACGATTTATTCAACTTGTAACGATAGGCAATTAGGCAAAGGAGGCAGCCTCGATCTTAGCGGCTGCCAGTCAGACAGGAGGTTTAGAGCCTAAGACTAAAACTAAAAGGAGTAAGAAACGAGTAACGACCGACGGGGATCCATCTTGATCATATGGAGCATCACCTGATGGCTGATGCAGATGAGCAGGAAGTAGGGTCCACTTCCAAGGGGGACACTGGACAGAAATGTGTGAAATTTCCGACTAGACTGGCTAGTACTCCGTGAGAAGTAAATATTCAAGCCGAGGGAAATGGGGAAGCCCCTAGTAACCTTACAGAGTAGTAGTATACACTACAATGTACTCTCTAGTCTCTACTCCGTACAATGCAAATCAAAAAAGAATGAAAAAAAAAAAGGGTGAGAGAAAAAGAAGAGAAGTTAGTCTGGTTCGGGAAGGCCAAAGGGATGCGACGAAGCTTGAACGGGGCCATTCCGGGCGTGATTCGTTCGATGCGGCTCCAGAGAGGGGGAAAGAGAGTGGAATGAGTGGAGTCCACTAGACAAGCGTCGTGAGATTTCCCGACCGTAGAGGTTGTAGACTAGTGTAGTTAACACTGAACAGTAATTTGTAGGAAAGAGGAGCTGTTGACCCTTCCAACCGAACCAATCGCCAACGAGCCTGGCAAATTGTTTATCCTGGCTGCATTTCCATTCTCCTCCCTCCGAGTAGTTGGACCTTTGTGCCGGGTGTGTACTCTGTACTGTATGTACCTACCTTAGTAGTACTCCGGTGTAGGGACGCATCAGCCAAACATGTGAAGAAGCAGACATGGTCTCTCGTCATATCCATGCCAATGTCCACTGGTCGTTGCATTGTCTGACCTGGCGGTCAGCCTGCCTCGTGCTTGGATCGATGTACGGAGTAGCACAACGAACGGAAGTAAGCATGGATACGATTTTCAAATTCTGTGCACTGAGTAGTACAACCCACTGGGGTGTGGCCGTTTCGGAATCTAACTCCAACTGGATGGACAACGGGGTCCCACGAGGGAATTGGAATGAATACGGTGGACGGTGGATCCCACCGCAGGCACCTGGTACCAGATACAGGTCCTGTTTGTATTGTACTGTATGTACAGTATGTACAGTAAATATACCTTCATAACAGTACGGAGTACTTCCATGGATGTATCGATGAAGTGGCTGATTTCTCATGGTTGTTTCCCCTTTGGCAGCAAGCACGCATTCGATTCGATCGAGTACAGATCATCATGCGGCATGCGATTAGGTAAATCCAAAGTCCAAAGGCATTGATGTGAAGGAGAAGACATTTCAATTACCTCACTTCCGGAGACAAGGGAGCTGTATGGATGGGTGGGTTTCAATTCCAACATCGATGCTGCCTACTTGGACTCCACGAGAGTTTCCATATGGATCGGAACTATATGAGAATTAGTATTCAGCCGGACGTATGCACCCATCCCCATTTGAACTGGACCATGGAGAGGGACTCAGAGTAATTTCCACCGGCACAGAACATGGAACCGTTTTCTGACACGCCCATCCTCGGCCCGGTGATTGGCCTTCAAAAATGCCTCGTGCAATTCTTGAACCTGAATTTATTTACCGCGAGTACGTCAATTTGGTTTTGGACGCACAAGCTAATGACGATTTTCATGGACATTCCTCAATCTCCATGATACGTCCACCTCGTCTGATCGCGGGCCCTCTGTCGACTGTCGGACGAATGCTTTCGCAGCTTTCAAGCCACCGCCATTTGCAGATTCCCGTCCAAAGATGTCGGGGAAACCCTACGGTGTAAGGTGTGCGCAGATGGTTATCAGCGGATCTCCGCAATCCACGCAGGGATTCTTCCGTCAAGCCCTCGTTGTTGCAGGGCGGCCGAGGTCCGCTGGGTTCGCTAGGGTTAGTTATCTACGGCGGCACTACTCCGTATCCAGGCATACGGAGTAGAGGAGCACCCACGTCATGAAAGCAATCCGGTGGATGGATTGACGAGCCGAATGGAGACAATCCCCAGTCCGGTCCCGTCAATGAAACCAACAACCCTGTCAATACTTTTCGTACAGGTTGAACGCAAAGGAGTAGTGATCGCTGGGTGGCTCGAGCGACATTTGGGGCTGGATTAAGAATTGTTTGCGACAAGCACACCTTGGCTCTCTCTACTGGATGGCACGGAGTACTGTGTAGCGGTGCCAATTGCCAACCTGGTCGCGCCCTCGTCCTCGTCCCGAGATACAGGACGTGCTCTTGAGTCCTGATACCTGGTGACCCCCACCGGGCTTTGGGCATGATGTTAAACTCGCCTCCGATTTAAGTTGGCGAGGGACACCCATGATCGAGTCACGGTCGGTCGCACTCGAACACGAAAAGTATGGAATGCCGAATGTAGTGGACGGGAGCGTTTCTTAGCTTCACAGGATGAAGTAATAACCCTCGAACTAGTGAGTGGCCATCACTGCCAGTCCCCGCTGCATGAGTTGTTGGCGGGCATCATTCCTACCGCGAAGGGTAAGCGTCCGACCACCAGGCTTTCAGTTTCCAGGTAAAAGATTAGAGAGGACAGACTGCTGCGCTGCGGGTTTTTTCAGCCGCCTGCAAGCGTTGACGAAATCCGTCGACAGTGGACATGCACGAGACATCTGACTGACGGAAATAACCCGACTGCTCGGGGACAATTGTCCATGAACCAATCCACACATGGAGAGGGGGGGATACCAGAAAATTGATCAATTCAAATTGAGAAAGCCCCTCCATGAGTGACAACTACCCCTCATTATTGTGTCTTTTTAGTCTTGACACCGTAAAGTAGATGGACCAACAAGCCACGGGAGGTAGCTAAGAGCAGTAACTCCATGGATAGTCCGTTGCAGATGCTGCACAGCCTCAGTCTGGCTTAACTAGCCCACTCGTGTGGATTCAGGGTATGTATGGACTATGGAGTAATGGACGTCATCCGACGAACGATTTTCCCTTGAAGAGAGGGGAAAGGTCGGGGGAGACGTTGTGAGTAAATTGCTGGCCTTTGGTGGAATCATCTTCAAGATAATCAAGATGATGGCGATGATAATCAGTGGGTAGATAAGCAGGTCTCTAACCTTGCGTCTACAGAATGATGAAAGAGCGGTCATCGTTACGGGTACCGTAATTAAGGCACCCATACGACCGACGTCGGCGCCGCGTTACCAGGGAAAGTGCCTCCACCTGCGCCACGCTAGCATTAATAATCAGAAGGCCGCCTGAGGGAGTCATAGTGGCAACATTCACCGTTAGTTAGTTAGTTGCAGGAAGCTGCCAGAATACGGATTACCATACAGATTATTCTTTTTCTCTTTCTTTTTTTCAGGTGTGGCTTGCAGGCCGTACGATACCTGGTGGTGACCGTACCATACCGCATCTCGACTGACTCTGGATTTCCACAAGCGGTAACAGGGAAGAAAGTCACTCACCTTTGTAACCTCGTCGACTCTGGTTTCCACCCTGAAAATCTCATAATAATTAGATAATTAATTATTCGAGGACAACGAAACAGAAAATGAATTTAAATATTTTTAAATCATTTTCTGGCTGGTTGGTTTCCCGACGGAGCCCCTCCCCATTCATTCAAGGCCTTTTCCTTTGCCTTTCCCACTGCTACTGCTACTGCTACCATTCTACTTACTACCGGGTATTTCAACCTCTCCTCCCCGTAGGCAGACGGGACCCTCCTGCTCTCTCTCTCTCTCTCTCTCTCTCTCTCTCTCTCTCTTCTTCCTCCCATTTGCATTAATACCAGTTCCTCGTCCTCTTTCTTTGACCCTTGCCCTGCGTAATTCTACTTACACCTAATTTCATTCGTGACTCTACTTAACTAGAGCAGTCCTCAGCCTATTCGATTTTCTTGGAATTCGGCAATAATTGGGCATTTTTTCCAGTTATCACGCTTTGTGGTTCTCAGCGTAGTATCGTTCCATCTGCGCATTCCGAGCGTTGTTGCGCGGCGGCCCTTTTTTTTTTTTTTTTTCTTTCTTTCTTTTTTTCTTACACGGTTTCTGCTTAAGTCACTTTTCGTCATCCTTTAGTTAAGTACCGTCGCCTCAGGCCACCACTGGGCCACCCGGGCCACCACAAGCTTTTTTTTTTTTTTTTTTTCCTATTTTAAAATACTCGTTCCGGGTCTCGCCCGCTCGCCTTTACTTCCCTTTCGCTCTCTTTCTTTCTTTCTTTCCTTCCTTCTCTCTTCTCCCTCTCACTTCAACCTCTCGAGTTCCACCTCAGCTACACTTCGCTGCGTTTACCTGCGGCCCTTTCAGCCTCGTGCTGTAGGCGCTCTCCTTTTATACTCCGCCCCGGGGGTTAATTTCTTTTCCCCGTTAAAATCCTCCTTTCATCTAATTACCGCACATGACTCCACCATCGGTATCTCCAGCTCCCTCCGCAGTCTCCTCCGCCGCCACATCCCAGATTTTTAGCGATCATCGAGATGGAGACCCTCAGGTAACACGCGCTTTCGCGGGCATGAATTTGTCCGCTGGGGACGGGGATGCCCTCCCCATGCCCCCTCCGCCGGCGAAGACCGCCAGACCGACCATGGCAAATCGCATCTCCCGCATGTTCTCCGCCACGGGGAAGTCGACCCCGAAAGAACCAGATGCCCATCGAGACTTCTCAGATAGCAGCACCGAGAGCATCAAGCCGCCTACGAATGGCAGCGGAAAGCAATCGAGACCCACATCCAGACCCTCCTCGAGGGCTCCCTCCCGGCAGACCTCTACGAAGGAAAACGACGAAAAGAAGCCGAAGCTGGGCAGCAACAAGGACCAGAAGGACGGCCCTGTCCCCCACAAGCGCTTCGAGGGATTGCCGGAAAACGCGCATTGCCACCACCTCAAAAGCGCAAGGCGACAGGAGAAATTGACCGATTTGCTCCGGGACATGATCGGTGGCGGCAGGAAGAAGGACGATGGTCACGTCGATGATCAACAACTCTCCCTCATGTCGACATGGATCGATCAATTCAAGACTGAACGCGATAAACTGGCCGCCGACAAGAAGGGCGGCCCCAACGCCACGGCCTCCTTGGTGGACAAATATGGCAAATGCCAGGAGATCGTGGGAAGAGGCGCCTTCGGTATCGTGAGAATATCTCACAAGGTGGACCCCAAGGATTCCAAGATGGAACAACTGTACGCCGTCAAAGAGTTCCGTCGCCGCCCTCAAGAAACCGCGAAGAAGTATCAGAAGCGATTGACCTCAGAGTTCTGTATCTCGTCCTCCCTTCGTCATCCGAACGTCATCCACACTCTGGACCTCCTTCAGGATGCTAAAGGCGACTACTGCGAGGTCATGGAGTACTGTGCCGGCGGTGATCTTTACACCTTGGTCCTGGCCGCCGGCAAATTAGAGGTAGCCGAAGCCGACTGCTTCTTCAAGCAACTGATGCGTGGCGTGGAATACATGCACGAGATGGGCGTGGCCCACCGTGATCTGAAACCCGAAAACCTCCTCCTGACTACCCACGGCGCCCTCAAGATTACAGACTTCGGTAATGGCGAGTGTTTCCGCATGGCCTGGGAGAAAGAGGCGCACATGACGGCGGGTCTGTGCGGCTCGGCTCCTTATATTGCCCCGGAAGAATACGTGGAAAGGGAATTTGATCCCCGAGCAGTCGACTTGTGGGCCACCGGTGTCATCTACATGGCCATGAGGACCGGCCGGCACCTATGGAGACTTGCTCGTAAGGATGAAGATGAATTCTACCAACGCTACCTTGAAGGCCGGAAACATGAGGACGGCTATGCGCCGATTGAGACTCTCCATCGGGTAAGCACTGCTTCGAAATCGTCGCGATCGAACGTTGAAACTAACAGATTGTCAGGCTCGCTGTCGCAACGTGATTTATTCAATCCTGGATCCGAATCCATCTCGCCGCATCAATGCCTCGCAGGTTCTCAAGTCTGAATGGCTTCGTGAGATTCATCTGTGCAAGGCTGGCGAGGAAGGGTTCTAAGGGTTCTGTTCGTCTTTGTCCTTCCATCTAAAACGAGGCTTTGCATCTCGGGGGCGAGCATTCGTCCAATAGACTCCTTCAAGAGGTGGAAGGG
Source organism: Aspergillus melleus (assembly GCF_016097325.1). Classification (NCBI taxonomy): domain Eukaryota; kingdom Fungi; phylum Ascomycota; class Eurotiomycetes; order Eurotiales; family Aspergillaceae; genus Aspergillus; species Aspergillus melleus. The sequence continues at coordinate 623,404 of NW_025763377.1, forward strand.
GGGATCGCATGGTCTCGGCAGGGTTGGTCTGACTTCGGTCGGTCTATGTGTTCCCTTTGTGATCTGTTTGTGATTTGCCCTCGATTGTGACAAAGCTGGGTGGTTTCTATGTGCACTTTTCTCCCTTTATGCGGGGAGGTCCACTCCTTCTGTGACTGTTCTATAGAAGGAGGCTTATCTTTGATACATCTTTTCTATCTTATTTTAATGCGGGCGCATCTCTCTGTCTTCCCTTACTCCTGTTTCTGCTCACCTTAGCTTTACGGGTTTAGTTTTCATTCTGGACTGTCATGTTTTCATGCCAATGCAACGAAGAGTCATGACCTTGAGCTATTTGCATTTCATTTTTCCATTTGCGGCCGTTTCGTCTCTTTCATTCTTTTTCTTTTTTCCTTTTGATGACGATACTAACTTTTGTTCTATCTACTGGATTTCCTTTTCACGTCACACTGATCTCCTATCATTTTCCAAACTATTGATGATCTGGCTGACCTAAATTGCTTTGAGCTTTTGGGAGAGTTCGGACAACGTACGGATTCATTTATTCTATCTTTCACCCAGGGGTGTTATGTTGACGGGTTTCCTCTCTCCGGCGTGTGGATTTCATTTGTCTTTCTCTTTAGCGCGGTGTATCTGTTTAAATTGTGGGTTGGCTTACCATTGGAGATACCCTTGTTTCTGTTCTCAAACAACGTTGAATGACCCGATGCCGATGAACCATCCACTTGATGCATGTGAGGGGCCAACGCCCTTGCACGGCATCCCCAAGGGTCGGGATGATTGGATAATCGCAGTCTCGATGTCTTGTGTTTACTCATAGCTTTCTAGGCTGAATATGAAGATACAATAACTACTACTCTACAGTTGGACCGGTCTCGATATGAAGGTCAGGTGTAGATTTCCAGTCCATCCAAACTACTCCTGAACCGGTTAATCTTGTTTACCAGCAGCAAAGGGGGAACAAACAGAATAACTGAGAAGGGAAAGCTTCAACTGAACATCCCGTCGAGCGAGACTAAGAGGCGTGCCCAGACTCTAATGAATGCACTAGGCATGCAGCACCAGGATGCATGTCCTAGCGGCATGCCTGTCTCAACAACGGCAAATACCTATCAATCCCGCCAGGAGAGCACTGGTCTTTTGCCAACTGCCCATAAAAGAATAATGTATATGTATGTAGCTACCGTACAACGCAACACACACCTCTTGGCAAGTAAGAGGGACTCAGTAGTTGTCTGCTTCCACCATTGTCCTCCCTCCCTCCTCGGCGATCCTCTGGCACACCCACCTTCCCTCCCTCCCTGCCCCCTTGACCTCGTTCAAGCTTGCTTGGCAGCTCTTCCAAGCACAGTGCGTTGCGAGGGATCGAATCAACAATCCAGGCAGTCTTGGCACGGTCGTCTACCTTGCGTCTAATGGCTGGAATCTCTTGGCGTGGTCTGCCCTATCGGTGGAAAACCGTGCAGGAAAAGGTCTGACAGGCAGCATCATTTGACTCGCCCTGCGGAATTTCGGGATTTCCAGGTCAACCGCAGCCGGTGGTGGCTCTAGACTGTGGCCAAACATCCAGCTCATGCAGTCCATGCAGGTTCGTTCTGGTTGAGCAGTTGAGATGCATTCTTTGCAACTGGGTATACAGTATGTGTATGTATGTAACAGACAGTACCTGGGACGGTGTATTTGATACTTGACTCTGAAGTATCGCGCATGTTCTCAGGATTCTGTACCGGTAAAACCGTAGTATGTCCCAAGATAGTATGTGGCAGGGCGTAGGAGTTAAAACACCCCTAATCCCAGTTCTGAGTTTCTGAAAGATCGATAATCTGGACTCAACCATGACATCAGATTCGGACACTAGGCGGTAGTTCAGATGGAGACCGCGAGTCCATCCGATAACGCTTGACATCACTTCTTCACTTTTTCCCTCTGGACAGGAAGGCCGCAGCATTTCGGCACATGACGTAACTCGGTTTTTCCAGCCGGAGTCCGTGGAACCCGACGGTACTCGTATGTATTCATACGGTAATGTCATACCGTCTGAACACCGCCTCCGCTGCACCGCCACGATGGATTGGGCATCGTGAAATCCGATTCATTCGACCGAAGTCATTCAGCCCTGTGACGAACATCCCCCGCTTCGATTCTTCTTCGACAACGCTCGTTGCTGTTATCCCGTCTCCTCCGCAATTGTTGGTTCACGCGGGCTGACTCCTATCTGGCATCTGTCCTATCTCGTCGTCTTTCTATTTTTCCTTCTCGCAGTATCCGTATCGCAGATCGACTCGCTTCTATCCCGCCGTCATGTCTTGGGCAGGTGCGCGAGAAACCAGATTCCCATCCCGAGTTCCCATCTCGGGGGAACTCATCTGCGCCCGGCTCGATGCTAACTAGACGTTTCCGTACTGTAGGGTTCAAGAAAAATGTGAATCGCGCCACCACGCAGGTGATGATGAAGACGGGTATGTCTGCCCTCCCTCCCCGACCATCTCGCATTGGGTCTCCGATCTGTTGATGGGTTGCTAATCAGTGATTGGAACTATTCAGGGCATGTGGAAAGGACAAACGATCGTGACTATGAGATTGAAGAACGGTATGCTTTCCGCGGAGGGCTGGAGATCCGATAAGGGGGGCGCAGAAGAGGGGGCAAGGCACCGATCAAACCGACCGATTGGATTACTGATTGGGATGCATAACAGACGGTACCGGACGATGGAGGCGGCTGCCAATCGACTACAAAAGGAAGCTAAGGGCTATCTCGACTCGCTACGAGGTGTGTATCCAGTCTGGGTTGAGTTGGGGTGGGTGTGGATTTAATGCTGATGCCTTGGGGTCTGTTTAGCCATGACCGCCTCGCAGATGCGCATTGCCGAGACGATAGATGCCTTCTATGGCGATGCCGGTACGCGGGACGGCGTGAGTCGGAGTTACAAGCAGGCTGTGGAGGATCTTGATGCCGAAACGATCAAGGCGTTGGATGGTCCGTACAGGTCTGTACAACCGGGTCTCCCATGAGAAGTCCAGTGACATACTGACGCCTTGACTCAACACTAGAACCACCGTTCTCGAGCCGATCTCCCGTTTCTGCGCCTACTTCCCCGATATCAACGAATGCATCAAGAAACGCAACCACAAGCTCCTCGATTACGACGCCATGCGTGCCAAGGTCAAGAAGCTGGTCGAGAAGCCCGACAAGGACGCCACCAAGCTGCCGCGAACCGAGCGCGAGACGGAACTCGCCAAACAGGCCTACGAGCAGCTGAACGAACAACTCTTCACCGAACTCCCGCAACTCATCGACCTCCGCGTGCCCTACCTGGACCCCAGTTTCGAGGCACTCGTCAAGATTCAATTGCGATTTTGCGCCGAGGCGTATTCGCGCATGGCGCAGGTCCAGCAGTACCTTGACGCGGAAACGAGAGACCAATACGCGCGGGGCGATTTGGATAATCGGGTGGAAGAGGTCTTGCAGGAGATTCGGGACTTGAGTATAGCAGGAACTGTCTAATATTTTTGGTGATTAATGTTTTACGCGCGCGCTTCATGTCTGCTACGGCGGTGATTTGCTTTTTTCTTATCTTTCTTCTTTTTCTTATTTCCTTCCCCTGGTGATTGTTGTAATCTGTCGCGTCTTTCGAGGGCGAGTTCGAGGAGTTATTGCTCGTTGATTTGGGGTTTACTTACGGCCTCTCGATTCTATACCAGGACAGTGTCTGATAATGGAATAAACCAGAATCCGTTATGAGAGTAAGAGAACGGTGCTCACATCAACTATGATTGGTGCTGTATGTTGTATTGATTGAAGGGTATCATCTGTCTACTATTCGAGTCTATATCTATATCTATTAATGCAAATGTACATATCTCGAGGATACTTGACTCTCCTTCAGTATCTTTTCTTTCATCCACAGGCGCAGCGCCATACCCACCCCGACAACTCTATCCCCCCCGATACATCTCGTCTGCCAAAATATCCAACACCGGCCTCGCCGCCGCCTTAACCGCCTTCATCTCCGCGGCATCCATCTCCGTGAGCACGAAATTCGCAACATCGCCTCGATTGCGCGTGTCAGGACGCCCAATACCCACGCCGACCCGCAAGACCGCCAGATCGCCCGCGACGCCAGTATTATTATCGCCGGCCCTCCGCGGCGGATACAGCCCTTTCCCGCGCAGACTCTCCATCACGCTGATCAGCCCGCGATGGCCGCGCAGACTCGCCGTCTCGGGCCCGCCCCGTCGCACTTTGACTTTCCCTAATGGCGCCTCGAGCTCGTCGTGCAGGATTACTAACGTGGGGTGGACTCGGGTTAGGGCGGATGGGTCTATGCCGCGTTGATACCATTCCGGTTCTTGACTGTGGGCTTGTCTTTTCTGTCCTGGGTTCTTTGGTCCGGCGGGTGGCTGCGTTTGCGGCTCAGGCTCCGCGTCACAGTCCGCGCCCCTGTCCACGACAGCAATCTGCCCCGACCTCACCACCCTCTCCAACACATCCGTCTGCGTCGCGCCCATCCACTTACTCAACTGCCGCACAAGCTTCGGCCCAGACTCATTCATATACGACGAGCTATGCCAGGTGGTATGGAAAACCGGACCCGTCGCGACGTTCGGGTTTCCCGACACGAGGGGAAATCGGCCAGGTAGGAGAGGCGTGAGGGCATCGAGGAGGACGTGGCCGGCGCTGTGGCGCGTTTTGAGATACGGGCGGGGGTTGCCGATGGAGGCGATGAAGAGGAATCGGGAGGGGGTTTTGAGGGTGGATATTGTTGTTTTTGTGGTTGTTGTTGTGAGGGTGGGGTGCGCCATTTGGTATGAAGGTCGGTGTTGTGTGGGATATGAGATTAGTGTGGAGTTGTTGGTTGGTGGTATAGAGAGCAGACTGAGGTGAGTAGGTGTTGGAGTAAGAGTAGCGATACTTTTTTTTTTCCCGCGGCGGGAGATCGTCGTTCGGCCGTGGGGACAATAAATGCATTCCGATGGAATTATCTTATTTCCCCCCTCTCTATTCGATCAACATTAAGTTATAAGGAAAAGGTCATAAAAGGTCTAATATTTGGAATATCTAATAAATCCAGTAGGTATATTTATGAACACAGGATGGAGAAAAACAAAAACAAACCACCGATCCCATTTTTTTATTGCTGAAACTCCGGCCCCATATGAAAGAAAAATCCAAATACAACGAAAGGTATATTCACAGTTGAAACTTCGTTCTCTGTTTCTCCATTCCTCCCTTCCATTCCCACTCCTGTCCACTGGCCCGCTGGATCCCCTTGTCTACTCGTCGCAGCTTGAGGGTAAAGTTGGGTCCCAGCGATTGCAGTCCCGTTCGTAGTCCTTCCGCGCCCTTCATCTCCTTTCCGTCCGCCCCGACGACGCTCTTCTCCGTCTCGCGCTTCTCGCGGAAAACGTACCGATGCCGTCTCACAAAGATGTAATCGCGCTGGTTGTGCAGGGTGACGACCTGGCGGCCTTCGATATCGGGTTGCGGCGGGAACAAACTGCGGAAGAGATGCGCCGTGAGGAGACCCAGCGGAGTGCGGAAATTGTTGAGGATCAGTTCCGGCCAGTGTTCCGTCGGGTTACCATGCCCGGGGAGCTTTTTACCCGTGATCCAGTTGCTAATGGAGAAGTGGAACATCGGACCCTTGGGCAAGTGGACAATGTCCAGACCCGCCGGCCGCTTTTGGTCTTCCTGGAGAATGACGAGGGCGGTATATTCCCGGTTCGTAGCAAACTTGGCGATCTCGCGGACGGAGAACTTGTGTGCGTAGCGGTGCGCAGTACGGCGGATGTATACGCTGTTGGGGAACAGGGAGGTCAGAATCTCGGCCTCGTCGTGCAGGATCGAGTTGATGGAGGTGGTAATTAGGATCTTGGGCGTTTTCGGGGTTTCCGTGGAGAAGAGCGACGGGAATTTGGCGGCCAATGCCTCGGGCGCCAGGTTCATGTTGGTACTCTTGGTCGACTGAGTCGGACTCGTCGCACGCGCAGTGGCCGAAGGAACGGAGGATTTCGGCCGCCCTCGCTCGTGGCTGTCACCGTCGGCATCGTCTTTTTCGTCGTCGCTGCTGGCCAACATGCTGTCCAAATCGTCGCTATCATCTTGCGACCCCTCCGACTGCTGTTCGGAAGGATCCAGAGGCCGATTGAGTTCGTCTTCCTCCTCCTGCTTTTGTCTCTTGATGCGCTCGACGTCGACACTCAGACCTAGTCCATCTTCGGCGTCGCTGTCCGGGTTGTCCCACACTCGCTTTCGCTCCAGGGTCAAGGGAATGTTGCGCTTGAGACGTTCCTCCTTGAGTCTAGGGTTCTTGGCCTCCTCTTTCTTGAACGCATAGCGTTCTGCCCGACGAGCCGAGTCCTTGGCACGCTTTCTCTTGACGTGTAGGAGTTGACGTCGGATTTTGTTGGCGGGTTTCTCATCTGAGACGACCCCCGGAGGAGGTCTGTGGAGTGACTTTTTGGAGACCATCGTGGGAGGAGACGAGGGCGCAAGCTGGGGAGATGGCGGTTGATCTGTAGCTTTTCTCGACAATTCTTTTTCTTTTTCTTGGGCGGGAAGGAAGGCGGAAGAAGATATGGCCGGCGGTCAGAGCGAGATTCTGCCGGCGACAAGTCCTTTCGCAGCGGTTGCGGTCGGCATTCTTCAACTGATACTGAAACCCAGTTAAAATAATATTTAATTAGAACCAGAGGAAGATAGGACGAGGTGTGTGGAGAGAAGAGAAGGTCTCAATGATTTCCCATTATCGGCGCTCCCTTCATTCCCCCTTCTTCTCTCGATTGTCATCCGAAGCATTGCTCAACTCTCGTTAAAGAACAACTCGACTCGATCAACACTGTCTGGATCCGTCACGTGGAACTCGATGACTCATCCGGCGGTCGCTCGTCTCTTCTTTCTTCCCCGCCGTGCGTCTTTTCCTCCTGCCCGGAAGAACCCCGCTATCAGAAAATACCTTCACTGCACCTCCGCCTCCGTTATCCAGACCCTCCAATCGAAACGGTTTCGTGAGACATACAACGACATGGCGACCGTTACCACCAAAACCGGTCAGGTCGTTGACCGCGCGAACCTGGACGCAATGCTCCGTCGCCGACTCTTCTACACCCCCGCCTTCGAAATTTACGGTGGTGTCTCCGGTCTCTACGACTATGGCCCCCCCGGATGTTCGCTCGTGAACAACATCATCGACCTGTGGCGGAAACACTTCGTGCTGGAGGAGGATATGTTGGAGGTCGACTGCACCATGCTGACCCCGGAAGAGATCCTAAAGACCAGTGGCCACGTTGAAAAATTCGCCGACTGGATGTGCAAGGATCCTAAGACTGGTGAGATCTTCCGCGCCGATCACTTGGTGGAGGAGGTGCTCGAGGCCCGCCTGAAGGGCGACCTGGAGGCGCGTGGCCAGGAGGTCGTCGTCGACGAGGCGAAGGAAGCGAAGAAGAAGAGGAAGACCAAGTCGAAGGCCGTCAAGCTGGACGATGAGGTCGTCAAGGAGTACGAGGAGACCCTAGCTCAGATTGACAACTTCGACGGGCCTGAGCTGGAAAAAATCATCGCCAAGTACGATATCCGCAACCCCACCACCGGCGGCAACCTCCTTCCCCCTGTCGCCTTCAACCTGATGTTCCAGACTTCGATCGGCCCTAGCAGCAACATGCCCGGTTACCTGCGACCTGAAACCGCCCAGGGCCAGTTTTTGAACTTCCACAAGCTGTTGAATTTCAACCAGCAGTCTATGCCCTTCGCGTCGGCCTCCATCGGCAAGTCGTTCCGGAACGAGATCTCGCCCCGCTCCAGTCTTCTGCGAGTTCGGGAGTTCCTCATGGCTGAGATCGAGCACTACGTCGACCCCGAGGGTGGTAAGAAGCACGCTCGTTTCGAGGAAATCAAGGACGTCGAAATGGCCTTCCTCAACCGCGATGTGCAGCTGTCGGGTAGCACCCAGACCGAAACGATGACCATCGGCAAGGCTGTTGAGACTGGCATGGTGGACAACGAGACCCTTGGATATTTCATCGCTCGCATTCAGCAGTTCCTGCTCAAGCTTGGAATCGACCCGACCAAGCTCCGTTTCCGTCAGCACATGGCTAACGAAATGGCTCACTATGCAGCCGATTGCTGGGATGCCGAGATGCTAACCAGCTACGGTTGGGTTGAGTGCGTCGGCTGTGCCGATCGCAGTGCTTATGACCTCACGGTGCACAAGAACAAAACCGGAGCCCAATTGGTTGTCCGAGAGCCTCGCGCAGAGCCCATCAAGGTCGAGGAGTGGCAGGTTGAGACAAACCAAAAGACTTTTGGCCCGCGCTTCAAGAAGGATGGCAAGACTGTGGCCGCCGCCCTGGACGCCCTTTCTCAAGAACTACGCGAGAAGCTGTCTCTGGATCTGGAGAAAGAGGGCAAAATCGAGGTGGATGTGGAGGGGGTTGGCTCTGGCAAGGTCGAGCTGGACAAGAATTTAGTTACCATCGAGAAGCGGACTCGCGTCGACCACGTCCGTGAATTTACCCCCAATGTGATCGAGCCGTCCTTTGGTATCGGCCGTATCTTCTACAGCATGATTGAACATTCTTACTGGTATCGGGAGGGCGACGAGGCGCGCGGTGTATGTACAACCTTTTCTTCAAATATTCTCCCCTTCTTCCTAGGGTGTCCCACTAACCTTTGACGTATAGGTTCTTTCCTTCCCCCCGATCATTGCACCTATCAAGGTCCTCATCGTTCCCCTCTCGAACCTTGCCGATTTCCGCCCTCTGACGCAGCACCTGATTACCAGGCTGCGACGCGCTGGCATCTCTAGTCGCGTGGATGACTCTGGGGCTAGCATCGGAAAACGGTACGCCCGTAACGACGAGCTGGGTACGCCGTTCGGTATTACTGTGGACTTCCAGTCTATTAAGGACAAATCCTTCACGCTCCGTGATCGGGACACGACGAAGCAGGTGCGCGCTAGCGAGGATGAGATCGTCCAGGCCCTCAAGGCGATGGTGGAGGGCGATGAGACGTGGGAGGATATCCGCAAACGTCTGCCCGAATTTACCGGGCAGGAGCTTGAATAGATGCCACTAGATGTGTAGATCAAACGACGAAGAACTAGAAAGAAGTGAAGTCCGAAGCAAACGAAGCAAACATTAAGTCATCCCGAAATGGCCCTCCGTAGATCACATGCCCAGAGAATCCCGCCGCGCATCTTTCGCCAGTTGGTCTCTTTCCTTCTTTCTCCCTTCCTTTCTTGCACACGCTCTTTATCAATTCTGTCATCCGTGATCTCTCGCTCCTTCTTGTCCGTTCGCTGCCTGGACGGCTTCGACCGGTGCTTCACCATGGCTCCCTCTGTTCCCTCGGCCAAATTGACCCTATCCTGTCCCCTCTTCGCTGCTGACTTCGACCCGCGCAACCCCGGCTTCCTTCTGGTTGCGGGCGGAGGAGGTGAGAGTCGTACGGGAGTGGGAAACAAAATCGCAAGTACCCTAATTAGGGCCTCCCCTGTGCTATCGAATGAATGAGAGTTGTGCGCTAACCTCTCCGTCCCGACGCAACAGACCCTGTTAAACACTTCCAAACGTCGTGAGATCTCGGAGATGGTCGACATCGAGCTGTCGCGCGAGGAGGACTCCGTGACCTCGCTTGCCGCTGCACGTGCGAGCGATGACTCCATCATTGCTTTGGCCGGAATCAACAGTTCCATGGCGGAGCAGAAACGGGACAACAATCAGCACCTGAGGTCGTTCCAGATCGATTATCCCCCGCGACGACAATCAACCTCGGCCGGCGCAAACGAAAAGGAGACCAAATCGAAAACCCCTTCCTCGTCCTCGGGCAAGACTACGGCATTGTCTCGCGTGTCTCTTTTCAGAACCAAAGCTGGTAGCACGGGTACCTACCAACGAATAACCCGCCTGTCGCCCTGGCAAGGTGCTGAATCCCCGCGCGTTGGTGCCATTGCCACCGGACTGGCTCCATCGGGCGAGATTGTCTTCTTTGATGCCACTACCGCAACCCCGGGCGCTTCTGATGTCATTGGGAGAATCCGCCTGGGTACTGACGAGGAGGCCGAGGATGTGGATATTACGGGGCTAGAGGCCGAGGGGAAGTTTCGAGTCGCTTATACCAACGGCGTCGATGTGTTTACCTGTCAGATCTCGTCGGACAAGAGGTCCAACGGCTCGCCAGATGTGAGCTGCGTATACACCACCCCAGTACCAGAAAAAGGCCCGAGAACCAGGCCTAAGTTCCGCGCGCTGCGCTTCATCTCGCCGACGACGCTGCTGTTGCTTCAAAATGCGCCAGACCGCCGCGGTTGCGAGCTCATCCTGCTTGATCTGCACCAAATTGCATCGAAAAAACCTTCCGCATCGATCGTTCGCCGCAAGAAGCTTCGCAAAGCGATGAAGATCGGGCTTGGTCTAGACGTTTGCTTGCTGAGTCCGAATGCCGATACGCAGCAGCAAATAGCCATCGCTGTTGCCGGAAGCGACCAGTCGATCGAGGTATTGACGTTCGAGTCGAATCGTCTACAAGGCACCCACGGCAAATTCCGTTCGTACACCAGCCTCCACGAGGTGCATCCCTTTTCACTCACCAAGGTCTGCTTCTCGCCGTTCACCCCTCCTCCGCAGCCCGTCAGCCCGGAGACGCCTCCCCAGTACATCAAGCTCGCTTCCCTCAGCTTGGGCAACACTGTCGTCGTGCACACTCTACCGTTGGCACCATCGCCACCTTCCAGTCGCAGCCCGCGGTACGTTCTCGTGCCGCCGCATGACTTGGATGTCTGGACCAGTCTCTCCAGCAGTCTCGCCGCCATCTTTTCCATCCTGGCTGTCTGCTTCCTTCTCCAGGCTTTTACGGAAATCCGTGGTGTCATGCCCCCTTACCTGGGCGCCACTGAATGGCTTCCTCCCAACATTCGCGACTCGGTTGCCCGGCCGTACTACGCTCCGCCACCACACCCACTCCAGCAATCATCTCTCACCTCGTCAGCCATTCCTACCATCGTGACCGATTCCCCAGTGTTATCACTCCGTGACCTGGTTCGCGATTACTCTCCTATAGTCACCGACGGTGACAGTCAGAGTCAGACCGTTCGCGTCTCCTGGGATGCCGAGCGCAACGAGCCTCTAGTTGCCTCGGTCTCAACATCCGAACAGACTGACAACCTTCTTCGTTGGGATGGTCTCAGCGAGGAAGCTCGAGCCCTCTGGACACAACGTCTGACTGAATCCGGACAGTGGTCCTCCGACGATGATGACGCTGTGACACTTCTTCAGAGCGTTCTGTTTGATCGAACGGAAAGCCCAAGCTCAAGCCCACGATCTGAACTCTGAACGCCTCTTCTTTTTCACCCTGTATTTCCCCCCAACTCGTCATGTTGAACTATGTTTTTCTTTTTATCATAATTTCTTGCCCTTTCTACGTTGGACTTTTTGGCTGAAACATTGAAGAATCGATGACTTACGGATGTATGCGTATGCATCGGTCGTATCACTCACCTATGGCCAGGAACAAAGAGGAGAAATAGATGCATGAGTGTCAAAATCACGAATTATCTACGAATTGTACGTTATACTTGAAAATCCAGACTGGCCTGTATCAACATCTAGCTCTGCTATGTAATGTAAAGTGAAGTAAGAAAGTATCGAAAATCGGAGAAAGAATAAACGAAAAAAAAAGAAGTCACCCAGCTACCTTCCTACCAGGTCCACAAGAATTTTTTTTTATTGTTCAACAACAACCCAGACAGAATGTAAAAGAAAAATATGCAGCAGTTGTACCTATGCCAAATGGCCACACGCGTGCTCGGAGGGCCTTTGCAATGTGATTATGATTATGGACTTGGCTGCTCGGCGTAGCTTTCAAAGCATTTCCAGTCCGCTTGTATCTCCGCACATCAAAGCCCGTCCGTCGGTTTGTATTTTTATGCTCCCTGACTCATCATCCCTTACTCTATTTTCTTTCTTTCTTTATTCCTTCTTTTCTTTTCTAAAAGGCGTCATCGGGTGGTCAGACCGATGCGTGTTGCACATGGGACCACCGCGATGGGCACCAACATCACACATAAGACTCATCTCGCTTCGTCACCATGGGGAGAAGAGTGGGGGCGCGAAGAGGAGGGGGACAATAGGAGTTGGCTCAAACAAGGCTGGTGCAATGAGGACGATAGGATAGATTATTCACGATATAAGAAAGGAAGGAAGAGACCAACGGGGAATAGAACAACCAAGATGAACGCCGAATTATCCATGCCAAGTGTGCAGAAAGAACACAGCTTTGTAAGTTGGATATCACACAAGAAGAACGGGATTGCAATGCAGGTCGTAAGGGAATAACAAAATCATCCGGATGCGCGTATATGAGACCCATATGTGCGTGAGACAAGATTGGTGCTAGATCGTGATAGGGGGAGATAGATATTGGTTGAGAAAAGAGGTTCAGCTCGAATACCTCCGGAGGTCCCGTTTACTGACTGTTCTTCTTCCAGCGGAGCAATTCGGCCAGGCTGGCCAGGCTGCAACCCGTCTTCAGGAACTCATGGGCCAATAATTCGTCGGCCGTCGCACGGCTGCGGACATCGACACAGAGACAGACACTCAGGAAGGACTTGAGCTCCTTGCTCAACTTTTCGGGCTTCTTCAATCGAGGGGTACCGTTGGTCGCGATGAGGTACAAGGCTTTCAGGGGTTCTTCGTTCAGGTACGGCGGCTCTGATTCGATCATTTCGATGGCCATAATTCCCAAAGACCAGCAGTCGACCTTGGGGCCGTATTCCTTCTGCTTGACCACTTCAGGGGCCATCCAGTACGGAGTACCAACCATTGTGGCTCGCTTGCTCTTCGACTCGGTAAGCTTGGCGCAGAAGCCAAAATCGGCTGCGGAAGAAAGGTTGCGATTAGCATCATGTCTTATAGCCAGATGTACAAGGTGTCGCTTACTGATCTTCACATGACCGGCACGGTCCAGGAGGACGTTGTCGCTCTTGATGTCACGATGAATAATGTTCTGACTATGCAGGTGAGCCAATCCCTGGCAGGTCTGTTGCGAGTTCGTTAGCTTTCCTACGAGGACTTTCTTACCCCTTCCTTTTCCTGTCCTTTGGCAGGGTATTCCGGTGCTTGAGACATACCTCTGCACATATCGTGGCAATCTGATCCTCTTGAATCACTGGGTTGTTGTCAATGACATCCGTCAAAGCACCACCCTCCATGAATTCCATGACCACCCAGAGTTCATTGCTCTGCTCCTGCAAAAAGGAATCCAAGAAATTGACAATGTTCGCATGCTGGCTGTCCTTCATGACGATGATCTCGTTGACGATCAACTCCTTGCGAGGTTGACTGCGCAGGTCCATCTGCTTGATAGCCACTTGACACCGGGGTCCGTACTGCCGATACATCTCGCGTGCCACGGGGGAGGCGGCATGCTCCTTCACCCGCGCAACGTACACAGAGCCCGAGGCACCCTGACCAATCTTGCGCTGCTTGCTGTAGGACTCGTTGGGGTTGTCCTTGGACACCACCGAGCGAAGTCGATCCATCACCTCATTTTCGCTCATGTTCGACATGCGGACTTCCTTTCGAGGCTCCGGCTTCTTGGTCAAGGCCGCCTCAGCCTGACGAACACCATCGGGTACGGCTGTTTTGTTGGTCGCCTGCTTGTTAGCGATGTTCAGAGGCTTCACGGGCTGCACGGGAGCCGGCAGTTTCGTGGGAGGCGGGCCCTGAGCCGGAGCGCGAGCCCCCTGGTTCTGAGCCCGCGGATCATGCGCAGGGTATCGCGAGCTAGGAGAGCTCTCGTCCTGTCTAGAGCCGGGGGCCCGAGCTCCGTAGTCCCCAGGTCGATGACCCTGGTTCGAAGCAGTCGGAGGGGGCGGTGCCGGACGCTGGGCCGTCAGCTGGCGAGCAGGGTCTTGCGGCCGGGTCGAACCAGGAGCCGAAGGAGCAGGACGGCTGGGCTTGTACCGATCATTCGGCGACTGCTCGGAGCCACCATAACCGCCCAACTCCTGCTTGGCCAATGGAACACGGGTCTTGGGGAGAGAGGCATTATACGCCTCCTGATCGAGTCGGTTCTGCTCGTCTTCGCGCGCGCGAGCCCGTCGAGCATCGTCCTCCACGCGGCGGCGCTCTTGATCTGCCATCTCCTTCATCCTCTCCAGCTGTTGCTGCTGCTCCAGCGCCCGGTCCGACTCAGGCTTGCCATGGGACTGGAGGGGAGACGCGCGACTTGAGGGTCCACTGTCCAGCCGCTGCGAGGGCGCAGGCGGGGGCGGTCGCGGGGGGGCAATGGAGCTGCCCACGGAACTGTTGCTGTACGGCTTCGACTGGTTCGAAGACGACGAAGACACCATGCCCCCGTAATACTGGGGATCTTGCTCGCGCATCTTGATGTCGGAGTAGAACTCCAGCACTTCGATGACGGCCTGCGGGTTCTTTTTGTAGTCTTCCTTAGTGATGGCCGAGGCCGTCAGAAGTTTCTCCCACTCCGGGGGCAAGCCCACGAAGGCGCCCGTCTGGGGATCAAAGCCCACATGAACGCGGTGGCTGAAATTGGTCGGGTTGCTGACGCCTCCCATGCCGGGGCAGCGCTCGTAGATCTTATCGATCCAGTCGTAGATCTCGTCGTCACTCTTCACCTCGCAGGTGATACTCTTGGTGGGCACGTCGCGGGTGATCAGAGCGGATTTGGAAGTAGCATCCTTGGGATTGGCCAGGCGAACAATTTCGAAGGCCATGCGGGTGTCTTCTGAGCGCGAGACGCCGGTGACGGTGGTGAGCGGGATGGACAAGACGACTTTGCCGGTCTCATTCTTCAGAAAGTCCAGGCGAAACTCCCGCAAGATCAGGTAGCGCTGGTTCCAGGTGGCCAGGAACTTATCCTCTTTGGAGCGAACATAGCCCTCCTTGACGACGGAGACCCCGCCCTGCAGCGACTGGTTGGTCTTGGTGTGCGAGAGCGCGGGCGAGCTGGTATTTGGAAAGAGAGACAGGTTGGCGGAACCGGGGGTGCTCGGGGAGTTCAGGCTCATCTGGCCGAACGAGGCGGTCGTCGACTGAGCCGAGGGGAGATTCAACTTCGGACGGTCGGCGGGCGGGCGGGGGGCCGGTCCGGGGTTCATGAACTGGTCAGGGGAATACATGCTGCGACCGAGTCAACACGCGACGTTCCGATGGGTTTCTCGTCGACGGTCGGCCGCGAACGAGGTAGGACAGAAAGGAGATGCGAACGCGAGGAAAACGAGGAAACAGACAGAGATAAGGAGAAAGAAAGGAAAGGAGACGAGCAGGGTCAGGCTGTTACTTACTTGCCATGGGAAGCCATTGGCCAGGAGAAGAAGCGAGACGCAACGGGCCTCGCGAAATACCAGGAATCGGTGAGATCCCTTGGCTTGGAAACAATTCACAGCTGCAATAGGGGGGTGAGCAGTCAGCCTTGTGATAATCTTAGATGATTAGAATCCCACCAGAGAGGGGGCCAGAGACGTAACAAGAAATCAGGATACAGGGGGGGCGAAATCAATTAATATGGATTTCAGTTGCAAATTGATTTCAATCTCCTGCATGAACATTGGGAAACGGCATTACCAGAGACTAGACAAATGAGAGAGCGAACCCTCGCTCTCGGAGCGTGGGCTGCACGCCTCGACGTAAGTGGGGGGAGGGAAGTGGATAAGCAAAGCTGGTCGAGCAGGATGAGAATGAAGGGGTTATAGAGATAGCGGGGGAGCTGAGGATGAAGATGAAGAGAAGACTCGACACGAGAGAGCAGAGGGACGAAGGAGAGAGAGAGAGAGAGAAAAGAAGGAGGGAAAGAGAAGAAGAAGAGGGGGGAAAGGAAAAGGGAAGGGAGAAGCAAAAAGTAAATGAAGTTTCACTAAATTCCCAGTCCCCAACCAGGGGCAACTTTCTGTTTCTCTCCATCTCTCTCTCTCTCTCTCTCTCTCTCTCTCTCTCTCTCTTCTTTCTTACTCTTTCATACTTCCGACCAATGCAATTCTCGCTCGAATCTGATTCGACTTGCTCAGTTGATCGTCAATTCCACGTCTAAACTTTCTCAAGGCTGCATCCCTGGCCTTGGAATCTGGGATACATTTTCCACTCCCCTTAAGAAAGACCCTTGTCCCCGATGGGCCCAAAGGGACTCCACTCGGGGCCAAAAGAAGTTGGTCAGCCAGACTCAGATTGATTGATCATAGATTGATCATTGATCATTGATCATTGAGGCGCCCTTCTTCACGTCTTCTCCCCCTTCGTAGCTCCGATCCACCAAATGATCCCTTCACGATCTTCCGGATCGACCCGTCCTTTTTTTGAGGTTCTTCGTGGCGGCATCGTGGGAATACCATGTGGCAGGCGCATTCTTCCTAGATTACAGATATTATCTTGGATATTTATATATATACAGAGCCAGACTGGCAGGTGTTCATGTCTCCTCGCCAAATGGATGATTGAATTTCAACAGGCCGTTCAATCCGCCCACCCATCCGTCATGCGCCTCGCTGCCGACGATCCTGCGCATCACGCAAGGTACGCCGCCCTGCCATTCATTCTTCCCATGTCGCATCTCCTCGTTCCAGACTCGTGCCTCCATCCCGAAGGCCATTCCCTGACCCATGTTCACCCCGTCGATGCTCACCTCTAGCTCACGACCGCGGTTCTTCTCGCTCAGTCGCAGCGTGATCGGCGTGCTGGATGGTAGTACTAACGGTCGGAAACTGAGGCTCCTCGCGCAGATCGGCGTCAAGAGAATCGATGGCACGAGTGGGTGCACGATGCTGCCGCCGCTACTCAGGCTGTAGGCTGTACTGCCGGTGGGCGTCGAAATGATGATTCCGTCCGCGACTGCCTCGGTGAGAAAGCGCCCGCCGACGTACACGTCCACCACGGCGAGATGCGGCTCCTTTCCGCGATGGAACAGCACCTCGTTCATCACGTACACGCCGTCCCTACCCAACGTGCCCTGCATAGGGACCGAGTCATCGTCGCGTTGAACGGGTGCGCCGTCGGCCGTGAACAAACCCACTTTCAACCGATTGCGCATCAGGATGCGGGCACCGCGGCTTGCGCCCATCGATTTACCGCGCACGGAGGACCACCCTGTCGGACCTTGCCCCGACGCTGCCGGCGAGGTCATGTTTTGGTCTTCCAGGATGGGCGCTCGGTCTCCAACGCCCGCTCCCGACATGTAAACTTCGCGAAAGGCGCGCTTATACTCAACGAACTTCCATTCACTTAAAAAGCCCAGCGTCCCCATACTAAACGATAGTACGGGCGGAACGTTGTGGCACGTGGCAAACAACGACGAGGCATGCAATATCGTACCGTCTCCGCCCAGCGTAACCGTAAGGTCCGCTTTCTTGTGTAGCGAGGGTGGTAGTTTGTCTGACTGCGCTGTGTAGACGGGACAGGGGAGCGACGTGTGGACTTCTTCTGCCGTCTTTGGTTCGAGGATGACGGCGGTTGACGGATAGCTGGATGTCACATGGCTACGCAAGCGCAAGAAGGTCAGCGTATGATGTCCCCTCGGATCTTGCAAAAGCTGTCTCTCCCTCTCTCTCGTACCTGACAAATTCGATAAGCGACTCGGTTACCGCCGGCGCGCGGTCCTTCTTCACCACAAAAATGTTCCGAAGTGGTGTTGGCCAATGGAGCGAGAGGAGATCTCCTTCTTGGGATTCTGAGATGGAGAAGCGGGGGTCAGTGAGATTCTGTCCGGCGGGGGACGGCAGTGCCACGACGACGCACACCTTGGTATTTGGGTATCACTCGCTGGGAGAGAGATTCAACGTCCCTTATCTCATATCGATGCGAAGACGTCGTGAAGGGTCGCAACCGCGGGCTCCGTCGGGGAATCGGCCATCCAAGTCGGACGGGATGCGCTCGAACAAGCGCGGATCGCATTATGAGAGAGGGCGAACAGCTCGAAAGGGAATGTATATTGTTGATTGGTCGGATAGGCATTTACCGCCCTGAAAGAAGAGTTTCAGACTCGTCGAATCATTCTACTGCATCAGATGGAAATTGAACTGACACGTAGTGAGTGTGAGTAACAACTCCGTATAGTATGTAAAAGCAAGTCGCAGATGATCGACGCCAAGAGCCTCACCGCCTTCAGCGACTGACGTATGGGAAAAGCGGCAGGACGTCATGCGAGCGCCTTGGGTCAGGCATGACTCCATATCCATTTTCCACCTCCTGCGGTGACTTGGTTCGCGTTCAACCTTAAGCCTTCGGTTCCTTAACATCGCCCCCTTGTCTCCTGTAGGCTTCATTCCCGACGTTGCTGGACTCAGTCAAGGTCTGCACCAAACCTCTTCTGCCCCATGGCTAGTTATCTCGTGCTACGGAATACCTTTGTCACCAACACAAATCAAACTAACTATTCTTTAGCTCTCACGTAACTAGATCTTCCTACCCTCCGACAGAACGCACGGAACCAGCTACCTCTTCGTCAATCTGAATTCCCACCACCTGATCCTCCGTCAAGTCGACCGCTCGCTTGGCCACAATGGATGAACCGGAGCTTCGTCGGAGAAAGCAGGAGCCCTCCCCCGATCAGCCTACGCTTACTGATGGCCACCATACGGAGCCACGCCTGAAACATGGCATTCCAATGCAACTTCTGCGGTCTTTGTTGTTGGCAACGTGGTTTGACTGCTGTTGTGTCGTGATCGTAGTGACCCAGATTGTCGGGTCCCCGCTGTACCTTATCAACAAAGACTATTACTACGGCTACATGGCCTTCACCAAGCAATCGTTCGGCTTGGTGATCACCGCCCTCACCCAATGGGGCTGTCCGACTTTCGTTCGAGTCAGCGGGGACCAGAGCGTGCGCGGTCAAATCCATCTGACCAGAGACGGTCGGTTGAAGACGCAATTCCCGGAGCGTCAGGTAATGATCGCCAACCACCAAGTCTATACCGACTGGGTTTATCTGTGGTGGGTGGCTTATACAAACACGATGCACGGCCGTATCTTTATTATCCTCAAGGAGTCTTTGAAGTACATCCCTATCGTCGGCCAGGGCATGATGTTCTACGGTTTCATCTTCATGGCGCGCAAATGGCTCTCCGACAAGCCGAGGCTACAGCATCGCCTGGAGAAGCTCAAAACCCGCCATACAGGATCCAAATCCGATTCCCCCGAATATGACCCAATGTGGCTCCTGATCTTCCCCGAAGGGACCAATCTGTCGATCAACACCAAACGCCGCAGTGATGCTTACGGCCAGAAGCAAGGACTTTCGCCCTTGAGGCACGTACTTCTTCCGCGATCGACCGGGCTTTTCTTCTGCCTGCAACAGCTCAGAGGGACGGTGGATTGGGTATATGACTGCACTGTTGCCTACGAGGGACCTCCGTAAGTTACGACCTTGCCCATACGCGTTCTAATCTTCCCGGGTAGACTGACGCTAATCACTTTCTCCTTCCGTGTTCAACAGAAAGGGCAGCTATCCTGATAAGTACTTCACTCTACGATCAACCTATCTGCAGGGAAGGCCTCCGACCTCTGTCAACATGCACTGGAGACGGTTTGCCGTGTCCAACATCCCTCTAGATGACCAAAAAGAATTCGATGACTGGCTGAGAGCCCGATGGACCGAGAAAGATCAGTTGATGGACGAATTCTTCGAAACGGGGCGCTTCCCCTCCGAGTTAGCCGGGACGATCGACGCCGGCGCGGTGTCGTCGGCGCAACAGACGGCCGCCTCTGCCGGATACGTGGAGGCGCATGTGCGCCTTGGGCATTGGAGTGAAATTGGGCGGATATTTGGGGTGCTGCTCGGCGTTGCACTCCTGTGCAGACTACAGTTCTGGGGCCTGGGGTACGGCAGTAATTGAGCGATATTGGTGGATATCTGGAGAGGAAACTGCTTACGTTGATCCATTTAATTATACGATAATGATATGGTCATGGACATGCGAGGAAATAACCTAGCATATTTTTATAGTAACGACTATCTTAGAATTTCTTTGAGAATCACGGTGTTCCAAGTACTTGTACAACACAAGTCCCGGGTGTTGTTGGGACAATGGCCGATGCCATTCTGTGCAACCACACAAAACCTGTGCGATCGATGGCCCTACACACATACAGACGGATTACTGTATCATCATCTTTTCATTTTCTCCAAATTCCCCCAATTCCATCGCTATAACCGGATTAGGGCACTGGAAAGGCACCAGCCACCTGTGGCGGTGCAACCTCCCCAGCCTCATCCGCCGAGCTGCAGGCCTCAGGCGCCAAACTTCACCGATGAAAGACGGACAAGACAGACTTTGTATTGTCGCAACTCCAGAGCTTGTCTTTGGCTTCAATCTCGCAACAAGACTGGAGGTTCCTTTTTTCCGTGGGCCTTTGATCCCAATTCCCTCCGTGTTGTGACATGATCATGAGCTGAGATTTACTTCCGTTCCTGTTTTCCCCGACCTCATTCGCATCTTCCTCCGTGCTTCCCTTGCCATCTCTCCCCAACACCGACCTTCTAAAGGGGACCCCTCCCCTCCCCCCGATCTATCATCGCGCATTCGCCGACCATGGCGTCCTTACAGAATGGTTATTCCAATGGCGTAAATGGCGGCGATTCCCTCGCGGCCAACTCGTTGGCTAACCTGCGATTCTCTGACATCCCGTCCGCCATCGACATTCCCGCGTCGACCCTCGACAGTGAGGTGGAAGTGAGCTTGGAAGGGCTCCCGGACGACCCTACGGAATTGTGTACACTTCTGGAGAATGAGAGGGCCGCGAAGAATTTCTGGGTGATTATCGCGCTCGCGTATGCCAAACAGAAACAAATCGACCATGCCATCGACATCCTGAATAAGGGATTGGCCTCGGTCGCCCATGGAGCGACCAAGGAGAAGCTAGGCCTACTGGGCTGGGTATGTTGGCTGTTGATGCTGAAGAGTCGCCAAGCTCCCCGGGTCGTCTCCGAAGGCGAACTGTACACCGAGGCTAAGACGAAAGACTACTATCTTCAACTCGCGACCTCGACACTGAACGAGGCCTCTCGGCTGAACCCGGCTTTCCCACCGCTGTTCCTTGCTCGAGGTGTTTTGTCCCTCTTGCGCTCGTCTCTGCATCCTCCGAGACCCGTCCGCCCTGGCACCGTTGACACCTCGGAAAGAGTGGAATCCCTACGACAAGCTCTCAAATGCTTCGATGAATCGTCCAAGGCCTTCGGTGGCCGGAATGTCATGGCAATCCTGGGTCGCGCGAGAACCCAGTATATGCTAGGCAGATACGCAGACGCATTGGAAGGCTACCAGAAGGTGCTGATGAAAATGCCCGGGCTCACTGACCCGGACCCCCGCATTGGAATTGGAAGCTGCCTGTGGCAGTTGGGCTTTAAAGACCAGGCGAAGGTTGCCTGGGACCGAGCATTGGCACTGGTGAGTTCACCCGCTAGCGGGTCCAGACCCGTCTAGCTTTCGGTTGATACTAATGATGGCTCCGATGATATAGAACCCCGATTCCAAGGTTGCCAACATCCTACTTGCCGTATATTACCTTTACGATAGCTCGCGACACGCTACGACCGACCCGGTCTTCGGCTCTTTGTACAAGGTAGCCATGACCCAATACACGCAGAAGGCGTTCAAGCTGGATAAAGAATACCCAATGACCTGCTCCCTGTTTGGTGGCTATTTCCTTCTGCGCAAGTCTTACTCCACCGTCGACACCCTGGCACGCAAAGCCATTGAACACACGGACGTGATGCAGATCGCTAGTGACGGATGGTACCTGCTGGGTCGCAAAGCCCATTACGAGGGCGATCTTGCTCGTGCTGCGGAGTACTACAACCGCTCCGACCAGGCCCGTGGCGGTGGTGACAAGGGCTATCTACCCGCCAAGTTTGGCGCGGTGCAAATGCAAGTGTCGAACAAGGATCTTGATGGAGCGAAATTCCGCCTGGAGAAGATCATCCAACAGACCAAGAATCCGGAGTGTATGGTGCTGCTTGGAGCGCTCCTTGCCGAGGAGGTCTTCGACGCGCAGAACAGCGGCAGCAAGGAAGACAAGTCGGCGGAAGCTAAGAAAGCCATCGGCCTTTTGGAATCCGTCCGTGCCCTATGGAAAGATGAAAGCAAGAAGCTCACTCCCGACGAGTCGGTGCTGGTGTACCTTTCTCGACTTTATGAACAGACCACGCCCGAGAAGAGCATGCAGTGCCTGTCTCAGCTGGAGGAAATACAGTTGGCGGAGGTCCCCGAAGAACTGCAGCCGGAAGGCCTCGAGGATGAGGAGCAAATCAAGGCCGCGCTTCGGGTGAACCTGCCCCCGCAGCTGCTCAACAATATCGGCTGCTTCTTGTACCAGGCGGAGAAGGTGGAACAGTCGCGGACCATGTTCCAAGCGGCCTTGAACGCCTGCGTCCGGTCGCAAGAGAAGGAAAGCGAGCTTGACATTGACGCGCTCGTCACGACCATCAGTTACAACCTTGGCCGGAGCTACGAGGCTTCAGATATGCCGGAGGAAGCCAAGAAGGTCTACGACGGGCTCCTAGAGCGCCATTCGGACTACACGGAGGCCAACGCCAGACTGACGTACATTGCCTTGCGGCAGAGCCCCACGGACGAGGGACCCAAGAAGATGGCTAAGCTTTACGAGGCCGACTCCACCAACCTGGAAGTCCGAGCGCTGTTCGGGTGGTATCTCAGTAAATCTAAGAAACGGACGTCCAATCTGGCGGAAGACCAGGAGCAACGGCACTACAAGCATACGCTCCAGTACTTCGACAAGCACGATCGATACTCGTTGACCGGGATGGGCAACGTCCATCTCCTCACGGCACGAGACATGCGGCGCGAAACCGAACCGGAGAAGGAAAAGCGCCGCAAGATGTACGAGCGGGCGGTCGAGTTCTTCGATAAGGCTCTTCAGCTCGATCCCCGGAACGCTTACGCAGCCCAAGGCATTGCCATCGCCCTGGTTGACGACAAGAAAGATCACGGCACCGCTGTGCACATCTTCTCGAGGATCCGGGATACCTTACGGGACGCCAGCGTCTACCTGAACTTGGGCCACGTTTACGCGGAACTCCGGCAGTATACGCGCTCGATCGAGCACTACGAGGCGGCGTTGTCCAAGGACCGTGCCCGCGACGCGCAAATTTTGGCGTGCCTGGGTCGCGTGTGGCTGCTGAAGGGTAAGCAGGAGATGAACCTGTCATCGATGAAGTCGGCCCTGGACTACGCGCAGCGCGCCCACTCCGTCGCACCGGCCCAGATCCATCTCGAGTTCAACGTGGCCTTCGTGCAGAACCAGATCGCGTCTCTGACGTATGGATTGCCCGAGACGCAGCGGACGGTACAGGATGTGCAGGACGCTGCAGACGGCCTCCGCCAGGCGGTGGAGACGTTTGGACGCATCGCGCAGGCCAAGAACCCGCCCTACCCGGCGGGCGCCCTCGAGCAGCGCGCAAACATGGGCAAGACCATCATCAAGCAGCTGGAGCGTGCGCTCCAGAGCCAGAAAGAGTACGAGGAGAAGAACGCGGCCAAGCTGCAGCAGGCGCGAGAGGCACGCGAGGCCGAGATCCGGCGACGCGAGGAGGAGGTGCGCAAGGCACAGGAAGTGGAGCGGGAGCGCAAGCAAAAGGTGGCCGAGGAACGACTACGGATGGTTGAAGAAGCGCAGCGGCTAGCGGAGCAGCGAGCGGAGGAGGAGCGCGCCCGTGAGGAGGCGGAGCTGACCACGGAATCGGACACTGGCGCCAAGGTCAAGCGCAAGAAGAAGCCGTCGAAGCGCAAGAAGCAGCGGAACGAGGACGATTTCATCAACGACGGAGGGTCTCCCGGCCGGGACAAGAGCGAGGAGCCCGACAGCGAGGGCGAGACGGCGCCGAAAAAGCGTCGACGCCTAGAACGCCGATCGGGCGGTAAAGTGCAGTCGAACAAATATAAGAGCAGCGAGATGGTCGTGGACTCCGACTCCGACGATGCCGGCGCTGCTGCCCCCGACGATGATCAGGACACTGGCGCTGCGGCAGCGGACGAGGACGAGGACGAGGTTGTCCAGCGACGACGGAACAAATCGAGTCGCCGAGTCGCCGACGACGATGACGATGAGGATGAAGAGGAAGCGGACAGGGGGGAGAAGAAGGACGAAGGAGCGGGAGGAGCTGGGGATGACGATGACGACGGACTATTCAGTGAGGGACCCGGCGATGAAGACACGGCGATGAAGGATGACGATGAGTAAACCTAAACCTCGCATCTGGATTCATACTACTGATCTGATCGCCTTCTATAATTCTGCCTTCTTTTGCGTGTACAATGTATTCCCTTTGCTTTCTTCCTTTCGCATGGCACTTCTATTCTCGAGTTGTATTGACCATAGGTTATTATGTACATGGGCGTTGGGGGAGAAATCGGAGGCCGACAATTACCTAGTCCTTGGGGCCTTTGTTTATGTTTCTTTTTCGTCTTTGATATTATCATTTATTCAAAAACTAAGCAATTGTGAATGAATATGCAACTTGAAAAGCTGAGCAAACGGGCACGGGCAATAATGTCATTATCATCATCTTCTTATAGATGGCCGGACGAGCTAACTACAAGGGAGGAAGGATGAGCATCGATTTAATTTAACGACGGTGCCGAACCAGATCTACTCCTCATCGCGATCCCAATGACGGAGATTGCCAGATGGGATGGGACGAAACTGCGGATTAAAGTGGAAGAGAGAAAAGGACCCTTCATGATCATCGGGACCCAGCCCAGCCCAGTCATGAGCCGAGTTAAAAAAGGAAGTTGAGGCCCGTCATCCGGTCATTCTCACTGACGGTCTGACCCAGTTCCCGGTTCCCAGTCCCGAGTGTATGTGAGAGAGAGACTGAGATTCGAGAGTCTAGACAATTCAGGATCGTCAGGAGGCCGAACTATGGAGACATTGGGGGCGCCGGTGAAACACGCTAAAGGGGGGAAGGAAAAGGGCGAAGGAGCAGGTTGAAGGTTGAGACTTGAGACGATGGTGTAACCAGAGTTGTGAAGAAGGAGAAAAGCGATGACGATCGGGAAAGCGACCCGCGGCTGAGCGCGGCTGAAATTTAGGCGGTCAGAGCAGAGAGATAGT
Organism: Aspergillus melleus; assembly: GCF_016097325.1. NCBI lineage: Eukaryota > Fungi > Ascomycota > Eurotiomycetes > Eurotiales > Aspergillaceae > Aspergillus > Aspergillus melleus. Next base: position 648,478 of record NW_025763377.1, read on the forward strand.
ACTCCGTAGGTACAGTAGTAGGCACAGTAGTACTTGATAGTCAATGCGAGAGTCGGTGCTATACCAGGTACCCTTGTTCTTGTCCTAGGTACTACAGCAGTAACTACTTTTGTATGGTATTCTGTAAAGCCCTGTAAGCCGTATCGACACCGGACAGACTAACCCGATTGGGCCCGAGCGGGAGGGGGAGCCCTAAATGTCTCATTCCGGTAATTCGACGCCTTTCTGCCCCAGTCCACGAGGCACCCAGGTCTGGCCTGGCCCTCGGTCTCGGTCTCGTGTTGGCTTCCCCCATCTATCTACTTTCTACATCATCTCTACTCCGTTCTGTCGACCATCTACATCCTCCACCCTCCACCCTCTGCCGCCGACGAAAACTTTCCTGAAGAGCAAAAATTGGATCAACCAACGGATCAGGAACATTATGCTTCCTTCTCGCCCAGGCCCCGAGTGCACCTCATTGGTCCCAATTCTCCTTGGAACGTCGCAGACGGACGGTAAACCGCAGTCCGTACCATGGTTCTCCGTCCGACCCAAAGAGCGTGCGACAGGCCCCTCCGATGCCCACTAAAATCCCAGCCCCTAATCCAACAGGATCCGCTCGCCGACCACAAACTTCAGCCATGCAGGGAAAGCCCGCCCATCGTCTCCGTAATAACATTGTCCTAATGCACGCTCCGAGGGAGTGAACGTTGGACTGGGTCCGCCTTCTCTAAGCGAATGATGATCCGGTGCCTGACACACTGCTTGGGCTTGGGCTTCTTGTTATTATTTTTTATTTGTGCGTGTGTTTTCATTCTACCTCGGTCTCTTCCAGACGACGGACAGCAAGAATAAAGAACATGAATCAGTGAAAACAAAAAGAATGACAGAAGACAGCAATGGGGTACACGTGGAGATCGGCATTTCAGAAATGTCACCCTCGCTGGACGGAGAATCGCCCCGTACCCAAGTCCTACAGTCACAGAGTACAAAGTGACAGAATCCTTTGACATCAATCATCATCATTACTCCGTGGAGAGAGTCCGAGAGAGTTGAAGATTGTTCCTCGAAACTCGGCCCTACACGGATAGGCCGGTGTCGACGCTCGACGCTCGACATTTATCGATCGATCCAATGATGGATCTCGCGGTTCTATTTCCATCCCTCCATCACATTCTATCGTTGCTAGCTGCCTATCTTTAATCTAAGTCGCCCCATCGTCCATCGCCGATTCCTGTCCACCGGAACCCCCCGTATGAGATCGCGTCTGGCCAAGTCGTTTGTCGTCTGTTATGATTATCCATTCCTGCTCCACGGTCAAGTAATAATTCCAGCAGGAATCGGTCTCCGTTCGTCTGCAGTAGTATATACATACTATCTTCTCATTCCTCAAGAGACGCCAGAGGGTCGCTTCCTTCCATTTTTTGTCCCCCTCTGTCAGCCCCTGCCCCCTGCCCCTCTCTTTCTTCCTTTCTGCTTCTATTTTTTCTTATTCCTTTTTTCGCCCTTCTTTTCCCGGTTTGGCATCGTCAACCAGGGGGAGATAGCACTCTCAGCTTCCTAAACTCAGCTCATTTCCCGTTCTCGGATCTAGCGTATCCAAATTAAAGGAGATCGATCAGCAACAGACGGGAAAGTCCGTGTGTCTCTTCACCATTGGCGAGCAGGGGTCAGTCCTCGGTCGACAGACATCCTTCCATTCCTGAGACCTAAGACCTAGGTCCTATCGGTGTAGGTCCTAGTTAGTCCTACGGGGTAGGTGAGCCTCGATCACCGTGATCATTTCATGCAATATGCATAGTAGTACGTGGTCCCTAGGCGTTAGGTAGAACTACTGCTATGTAACTCGTTAGTGACATATCCACCGACGACCAGAGTCCCCATCCATGGGTACGTAGGAGGCTAGTAGTAGTTGGACGTCTGTGCGGACACTAGAGGGCAAAGAAGTCAAGCCCAAATCTCCTGATTTGAACGTCTCCACGACCTGAGCAGGCCGGTGATCGTCCTCGTTCGACCCCGTAATGACGAATGGCTATCATACGGAAGAACAGCGATAGTGAGAAAGGAGGTAGAGATCCGGTGGAGGGCGGGAGACGCAGTACACAGTGTACAGTTGGGATAAACAAACCAAAACCAAGAAGGAGCTGGAGGGGAGGGGGCGAAGTGGCCATGGACGGTGAGTCGTGTTATAAATTGGAATCCCTCCAGAGGATTCCCTACAAAGGGGAGGGAGAGAGGGGGCGGATGCAACGGTACCTTCTCCTCCTTACCGAGGGGAAGGTACGAAGCACGAAAGTACAGGGTACGGGTTACAGGGCAGGGAACCCGCGTCGCCATACAGGTACAGGGTACAAGGGTACAAGGGTTATGGGAAATTACCAGCCCGAGTCTCGTGCCTTTTTTTTTTTTTTTCCTTTTTCCCACTCGGGCCAAATTTATTAATTTAGAAAATAATAAATATACTCCGTCCGTCAATCGATATTATTATTTAGATAAAATAGAAAAATAAAGAAAATACAAATAAAAAGATTATCCAAATATTCCCAGTCTGCTTCTTTTTCTGCTCCTCCTTTCTACGCTTTCTTTGTCTCCTCCCCAGCCTTCGCTCCCCAAACTAAATCCCAGCCTACGACGCCTCCTCCAGTCCTACCGGGAACCCGTTGAGACTATACGGAACTAAAAGTAAACTAACTGTCTGATTCCCTCACTAAACCCATATTTGTTAGTGCCCCCCCCCTCCCCTAAATCCCTCCCTCGGATTCTCTCCCTCTCCCTCTGACTCGGTCTCTCTATTATTATTTCTTCCTTTCCTTTCCCTTTCCCTTCTCCCCCGGATAGTTAGTTCCTTAGTTGGCTGACCACTATCAAATCCAGTTCATTCTTTTATATCCGTTTCATTCAGTCCTTATCTTCGAACTCGCTCTCCTTTGCCTCTGATCTCGTGGTTTCTGGTTCTGCCTCGCACTGGGACTCCAACTCGACCCCAACAACTGCCCAAATTATAGTCCACTGACTTCTGTGACCGGTTTCATCTGCAACTCTAAATCCAAAACACATCGGAAACTCGCCCATTTCTAGACGTGACATGTTCACTTTTTCCTCCTGATTCTTCAGATCGACCATTACTCCCCCCCTGCTCTTCCTGGCCTCTACCATGGTCCTGAAATCGACCAGTCCGCCGCAATTGCATGCTTAAATCGTCCTCTCCCTCATTCCCGACTCGCATTGATTGATCCGCAGCCGTGGTATCAACATGCAGACCTCACACTTGCCCGCCTCGACATCCCGGACTGTGTCCCAGGATCCGGACCGTCCTTCTACGAGAGGGTCCAATGACCCTCCCGAACATTCGGTCCATGTACGATCTCGCTCAACCGCACATGCTCAGAGTCCCAAACGCCTCTCCGTCTTCAGCGGTCGCTCCCGGAGTAACACTACGACCTCCACTACCTCCTCGCGTCGCTCTCCCGCCTCCTCTATGACCTCCGCCGACGCTGCGTCACTGCCATCGCAAGAGGAGCGCACTGCTCCCGTGGCCGGTGTTCGCACTGAGCGACATGAAAGCATGACCAAGTCGCTCTTCAACCGCGGCAGTCGCATTCTACGGCGTCAGGGCAGCAAGTTCAATATCGCCGCTACCGTGGATGAGGAGGAAGAGGTAGAGCGTGAGAAGTCTCGCTTCGGCCGCCACAAGTCCCGCCAAAGCGATGCCCGTAAGTCACCCAGATACCTCGGGGATGGACTCGAACTCACACTCTTGTTGCAGATGACAATCTCAAGAGTCTTATCTCTGACCCGTTTGATTTTCACCATCTCACCCACACGAGTCAATCCCAATTCCAAACCTTGGACAAGGCTCGTGAAACCGATTTGGTTACCGAATTCTCTGCCATTCGGGCCTCACAGAGACCCGTGACGGGTCTGAAGGGCATTCGTGCTGAAGACCTTCATTTCCGTGATTTTTCCTCCGAGGATCTCACCAATTGCGGAACGGCCATAGCAGAGGATCGCCCCGATCCAGTTAGTCCGCCGATTTCGCCAGGCGCGACTTCGCCCTCGTCTGCATCTGCCAGGAGTCCCCGAGACGTCAGGCCTCCGAGGGAGTCGCGCGTATTCGAGAATTTCTCGCGCCCGGTTCCCAGATATCCCCGGGCTGGATCGACCACCCCGCCGCCAAAGACCTCGCCCCGACTGGCGGCCTCTCCGGAAATCTCAGAGCCAGCTCCTCGGGCCATCGATGAAATTTTGGGTCTCACGTCTCCGCCGACATATCCGGAGCATGTATATTCCAACGATGACGACGATGTTCGCCGTGGCTCTCATCTCTCCGATATGAACCTCGAGGCCATGTTGCCAACGGCCAGTGGCTATGCGATTTCCACCGGGCCTAGCAAAGATATGGCAGGAACAGCAAGGACTGCCTCGATGTCCTTTACCAACCTGTCTTCTGACCTGGACGACGTCCCTGAAGAAGAGGAGGCGACGCATTGGCATGACAGTCCCGAGTCCCACGCTGAGAGCGCGATCTCCCCTTTTAGTGTCGTTACGAATGGGACGGGACCAGCATCGGTGGCTCGTCCCAAGTCCGACTTGTCGATCAACGTGGCCGAGGAGCTGTCGAGGAAATTTTCCGAAGCACTTGGATCGCCGACACTGCCTCAATATCGCCTGGACTCAGTTGTGTCCCAGGACGGCCACACAGTGGGAGAAGTTCCCCAGAGACGACCTTCCATCCTACCCGAGCCCACGTACGAGACAATCTATGAATCCTGGGACGCCGACATTGACTACTGCTATGAGCATGCGGCAGAATCAAATTCGAACTTTGACTGGGCTCGCAATTCACTTGATGAACAGCGACGCGGGGGTATCGGCATACCCGTTACCACACCTGGTCCCGACAGCCCGTTTGAAGATGAAGGCCATGGCGTCCTGCCACCAGTACGTTTGTCGTGCACGCTGCCTACCCCTATCGTGGAATCCAGCCCCTCTGGTTCTCTGCCGGGCTCGCGCCACCCCATTCCTTCCGGCCCTGTGGGATATGAGGGCGAGCTGATCGTCCCTCCAAGAGAAGGCGAGTTCTTTCAACCCGTGGGTTCCGCAATCCTGCCGTCTCCCTTTGGCAAACACGTAACCCAAGATACGCTTTACGAGGAATACCTCTCTGCCGACGCGGAGTCGGACCGACATTTCTCCTTCTGCTCGCAAGGAGTGATTCAGCCTATGGAGCATCCCGTTTCCCCGCGAAGCAGTTTCTCTCCCATTAGCAAATGCAATTCACAGGAGAGCTTGATTCTATCCCGTGCGGCATCGGTTGTTCGCAAGCATCGGTCTTCTGTTTCGACAACAAGCGTACCCGAGCTTGTGCACAGTCTGGCCAACAGCAGAGATCTATCCATGGGTGACCAACTGTCCTCAGGGGAGCAATCCATGCCGTCCGCCTCGCCATCCTTCTCCGGCCTGGGACGCCCTGACTCTTCCTCTCACCATCGACAGACGAAGAGCCTGGCGCGAGAGATCGAAAACCAGTTCTTTTACCGGACCGACAATGCAAGCCGGGAGTCTGCAGAGCTGCCGGCTTCTATTAGCCCATCCATTCACGATCGGGCCAAATCCACTTCGGAGGTTGAAGCGGCCCCTCTCGTCGCTCAGGCTGCCGCGAAAGCTGAACTCCCGCCTAAGGGGGCACAGCGGAGAAAGGGCAGGACCACCTCCTACTCCCTCTTCCCGACCAACTAAGCTGTCACATCAGCTTGTTCTTCTCCTTCTTTCTTCGTCTTTCCCTTCCTCTTTCCTCTCTCATTTTCTACTCCCTCCTGTCTTTGGGAGGAGCTTCCTCTTACAAGCTCGTTGAAATCACATTTTCAACGTCGAACCATTCACTTATAGACCCTTTGTACGACCTGATGATTTTGATCTTGCTTATTCAGCCCCATTTTCTTTTGCTTATGTTACTATTCGCGCCTTTCTCAAGGCCTTGCTATGATTTTCTTTGTTATCTGCGGTTTTCAAAACTCTCGTTAGCATCATTGTTGCATTTCTCAGCGGTTGTTTCCACAGGAACAAAAAGTGTTGGGTGTTTTTATTCGGGGCGAGGGATTGGGATCAAGGCAAAAAGGGAGGTTTTCTCTTAGGTACTATATTGCTATTATTGTTCATGGCTGTGGTTTGTTCAGCATGTCGGTCTTTGATACGATGGGATCTGGGTTTCTTTGTGTTTTTGGATTTGTCTGATTAGTTTAGAGATGTTTTATTATGTGACTATACACATCGACCATAGAGAGAAAGAAAATGACCAATTTTGAGAACATGTGGCATCCTCTGTAGTGAGAAGAAACATCATCCTCATCGCGACAGGAATGAAGGGTTGACTGAGCCTTACGTCATCCGACTCTTCCAACCTCACCGCCGTGGGTCATTTTGCCGTCCCTTTTCGACTCGCCGCATTCCCCGACGGTTCTGCTTGCTTCTTTCTTGTACAGTAAGTACATACATCAAATCAAACCAGTCAACCTGTTCCCCCTCGTGGGTCAAAGCATCTTCAGCATGTCGACTCCTTCGCAGGCGCTGACCAAGCGTCAAAGCGAAAATAGTCTCATGCCGCCACCCCCGCCTCCTAAACGTATCAAACGACCAACGTCAGTCTTAGACGAGGATGTTTATACTAGGGCTCTTTCGGATATCATTGCGAGAGACTACTTCCCCGGTTTGGTCGAGGCGCAGGCGAAGCAGGAGTATCTAGAAGCCTTGGATTCGAAGGACAAGGACTGGATTACTGCTTCGAAGCAGAAACTCGCCGATCTGATGCTGACGCCGGGAAGAGCTCGGGGACGCCCTGGCAAGTCCGTGGCCAATACGCCCATCCACCCGGGGCATCCTGGAGATACGCCTATGGGCTGGGGCGGCGATACCCCGATGTCGGTATCCTCGGTCTCGTCGGCGAATACTCCTCAGCTGCCCGCGCAAGACACCGCGCCGGATGTCTCCAACCTCGGCCTTCTCGATTTCCAGGCCAAGTTCACGAGTGAAGACAACGAATCGTTCAACAAACTGCTGGACAAGCAGAATATCAAGCGTCGGGAAAAGTACGGCTGGATCTGGAGCGGGAACAAGATCTCCACTGCGCGACAGATCGCCCATCGCAAACGTGAAACCAAACGCATCGAGGCTCAGGGTGGGATTCCGGATAAGGATAAGCAAGTTGCTATCAAGACGGACTTGGATGCGAGACCGGCCAAGCCGGATACGTGGGATGCGGGTCCGGAGAACTCCCTCATGTTCATGCCGTCGTCCGTGGAAGACTCTTACGAGACCATTCAACAGAAGGCTGAGGCTTCCTCTCGAGCCGGTCCCAAGCGCGTGGTGTATCAAAACACGCGGTTGCCTGATGAGGATGCTCACGCCGCAGCGTCTGAAAGCCGCGCGCCTCCACCTTCCCCCGCTATATCGGCCATCAAAGATGCTATTGCTGGACGTCCACGCCCGACCGAATCCGAGGCAGGGTATGCGGGGGGCGAGACGCCTCGAGTGAATGGGTATGCATTCGTGGACGAAGACGAGCCGACACCTGAGGACACCACCTCGGAGCGCGGCGCCTTGGAAGATCTTCGACTGTTAGGGAGTAGCGACGCGAACCCGAATCCCTTTCAGATCCGAGAGAACCGAAAACGAGAGGATCTTCACCATCGGATGGTCGATCGGGTGGCGCGAACGAAACGATCAGAGAAAGCGATGCGAGAGACCAAAACACCGGTCACTGCAACGCCACGGTTCGCCAGCAGCCCGCGGTTGGACTTTGGATCTCGCACGCCCGGCTCGACCTCTGGCTCGGGGAAAATGCTCACCCCGGCAGCCCAGCAATTGCTTCATCGCATGGGCAGCACGCCTCGACCGACTGGCTCGAATTCGTCGAATTTACGAAATATCTGGACTCCGACACCGAAGAGACGGAAGTGAACGCTATCGTTTCCCCGTCTTCTCATTTTCTTCACTTGATACAACATCTTACTGTGTTTATTGTACATACATACATATTGTTTCCACCCGATTAACGACCTTATGCTATACAGATATCTGGCCGGCGTTTTGATGCTTCTTATATTATACTAACAAATTTTTCCCTTGTTCATTGTGGTCTTCGTATCCCCCGGCGTGTGAAAATCACAGTTCAACGGCCTATATTTTTCATGAACATATTAATCAAGCTGAGAGTCTTTCGATCCATTCATCTGGGGTCTGAACTTTGGAAGCTGTACGCCGAGCCATGACGCAATATAAAGTAATAACGGATGAAGTGTTTGATTATGTTACCACCCGGGCATCTACGCTCTGAAAGTTTGCAGTGTCTCCGTCCCGAAATCGACTGTTATTGAATAAGACACAATTGCACGACATTTAGATATGAGTATATATGCAGATATGTATGTACAAAGAAACTTTGCAGCCAGTAGAGGAGCGGCCGCAGGACCAGCCTGCTCGGATTCTTTCTGTGATTTCTAGTTTCCTAGGACCCAAAAAGGAACCCACACGAGGGCCAAAATCTGCAGATTCATCCAGAGAGATCGATGCAGATCCGGTGCACCACTTCGCCATGCTTCCACCCCCGGGTAGTTACAGGAAGTAATGCTCGCGTTATCAGAGCGCATGCCGTACGAGGCATTCAGCCATTTCCCGTCGGGACAGCTGAACCCGAGCGCCGCCGGGCAGCTCTTGACGAGGTTATAGCATACGTCCTGGCAGGGGAGAACCTCCTTGTATGGCCCGGGTTTGATGTCGCTGTCTATCAACGAGTTCCGGGACTGGTTGGTGAGCGGGCTGCGGCGCAGGGGATCCTGATCGTCGAGCGAGGTGCCGTTGAGAAACTTCTGGCCGGCGTTGCGAGTCCGCAGGAACTTCTCCGAGCTCGAGAAGTCGGAACACCGGGGGATGGTGACGGCGCAGAGCCATTGCTTGTACGCCCTGGCGCAGTCGTCGCATCCGACGGCTAGAGAGAATCGGGTTTCGTCGGGAGCATCGCATTGGATCTGGTCAAGGGAGTAGGAGAAGTTTTTGTACATGGCGGCGGCATAGTCATCGTAGATGGACCCCAGCTCTGCTGCCTTCAATGACGGGTTGGAAGGCACCGCGTACGCAATGTCGGAGCAGAATGACAGATTGAATAGAACGGCGCAATTGTCCTCTGTTGTCTTCGTTAGTCTTGATTGGCACGGTGGGAAGAGAACGGTAGCTTACCTGCTTTCGTCGAGAACCGGAATGGTTTCCATACTTTCCCGCCGCCCCCGGCGTTCCCGTTCTTCGTCGAATTGCCGTCCATCGCCAGAATCCCAATGTAGTCAGAACTTCGATTGAGTCCCGTGACATAAAGCTGCTCCTCGATTTCCTCGCTTCGGTTGGCCATGCTTGTTCGTAGTCCATGCCCACTTTTCCCAATCTGGGCAAATTGATTGAGGGCACAGTACGACCGTTGCAAGCCCGAGATGGCGGTGTTGTTCACGTTGCTGACAAACATGGTGTACGGGGGTGTCATGTTGGTCCAATTGCTGGCATTCTGTAATTTTAGGCTTGACTCTGTCAAGCTCTGTGTGGCAAACAGCGCGGCATTCGCGTCTGAGTCCAAAAAGCGTGCGAACTGATCCTCATCATCAACGTTGTGGTAATAACCATCGGTCGAAGCAGCGATTTCGTAACTATATGACCCGGAGTAGTCGCTGCTTTTGGGAGCGGCAACACCAATATAGACATCCCCTTGAGCCGCTGTGGCAATGCTCATATAGCCCTCCTCGGATTCAATTTTGGTCTGACTGCTGAAGTCTTGGTCGGGTCCTGGTTTCTGCAAAGAATTGGATATAGAGACGTAAGCCTCGAGCTGAGGTAGCGATGGCTCATGGCCGGAATCAGATTTGTCGACGCTCGGTTTTGAGCAGGTAGTCAGAGAGATAAACACGGTGCGTGAGCGTTTCAAATTCTCATGAGCCTGGTCGCCCGAAGTCTCATTCGTCGTCTTGTCGTTCCCGGCATCTTGTGGGAAATACCACCACTGCATTTGGCCGAGTTTGATGGTGTTTTTCTTGGACTTGTTGTCTGATAGTGCAGACGACTCCTCGGGAGCTCGACGGTTGATATCGAGACCCCGCATCTCTCCAGCTTCATCCGTAGCATCTTCAAGGACAAGTCCCTGGTGGGACACTAGGGCGTACGGAAACTGCGCGCCTCCAATGCTCACGTTGCCCTCATTTTCCCCTGGCCAGCTAGCTGGGTTCGCCACATCAGCAAGGCCCAGGTGAAAGAGAGCCAGCGCAAGAGTGCAGTAGAGGGTGGTTGCGCTGACAGTCGCATCAGAGCCGCCCAGCGGGAGGAAATGATTTAGCCGCATAGATATCCAAGGTATGCTATTGAGTCTGCAACCACGACATCTAAATAAACGCAGAGCGTGAGGATCCAATGATAGAGTCTTAACCCCCAAACGATATGGTAGGCACAACAAAGAAGGGCAATATCACGATGCGCCTCTCACGGCGGAGGCTAGCCAAATCGCGAGGGAAAAAGGCCCTGTGAATAGCGGGACAATGACAAAATTCATTCAGCGATGGACGGTTTTCCTTTCTTGTTTGCAAGGAATATTAATGATGTTCTAAGTTTTCATACGTCTGCCGAGGCGGGATTCATTGTTGATGAATGAAGTTGACTGCAAGGTGGACAGGAGAGAAGAAGGATTATGCCTGGCGCCACACTGCACCGCCACGTCCCGCCGTTTTGTTTACGGTACACTCATACATACAGTACAGACATACGATATGGGTCAATATACATTATTATAGGAGATACGGAGATATGTTCAAAGGTGTATATATTATGTATTGATATGCGCAAGTATGTATATAAACTAGATTTCAAGAAAAACCGACGGACAATATGAATACATCGAATCCCGATTGCGGGTGATGGCTAGAAATCTTTATTATCCCTCTCTCCCTCATGTTGATCTGGAAACGTCTGTCTTCGCCCTTGCTCCACGCAAGGTTGATGCTTCATTGCAAATTGACGTGACTATCAACGAATAAACCCCGTGCTAAACGAGTCGGTAAAAGCGGGCAGCCACGCCGCTGATAACCACCACGGCTGCAATCACCCCGAGAATGCCGAAAAACCAGCCGAGGCCGGTGGCATTCTGCCCTGGGACGTTCACGTTCATTCCGAACAGGCCACAGATTAGATTCATGGGGACCAGCATCGTGGCGATAAGCGTGACCTTGCTGAGAACCTTGTTCACGTGGTTTCCAAGCACGAGGTTGGTCACGTTCAGCTGCGCCAAATAGTTGGTATGTGAGCGGCTAAGCATTTTCTCGAAATGCGCCAAGTTCGACATCATGGTCACTACGTGATCCTGAATGTCACCAAGGTAGAGACCGATGTCACCACGCGGCGTCACCGAGTACTGCTCATTGCACCGTTTGGAAAATCCTCGGATGACGTCCGCCTTACCGCCTAACAGGCGCATCAAACTCATGACTTTTTTGCGAAGACCGCCGATTCTCGGCAAGAAAGACTCGAAGTCGTCCATGCGCGCGATGAAGACTAGATCTTCAATGGCCTCGGACTCGACTTCGATCTCGCGGATCACGGGACCAAAACTATCCACAATGTCGTCACTGGAGGGAATTAGAATCGCTGGCAAGGGGTACAAGAAACGGGCAAGGGAAGAACATACATCATGGCGTAGCAGATCCAGTCACTACTGAGAGACACGTAGTCACGAAGTTTGCCGATTCTCTTCCGGACGTTGGACGCATGCGGGTTGTCCGTAAAGGAGAATGATAGCACCCCGTCACGGAAGACGATCATGTAAAAGTTGACGGGCTCCATAAATTCCTCGCTGGTCTTGTCCAGCTGGTAGAAAGTCCGGAAACAGACGAAATAGTACTGTTTGAACAACTCTACCTTCTCACGGGCTTCCTGGGTCAGAATATCCTCGGTGGTCAAAGGATGAATCGAGAAGGCCCGCGAGAGAGCCCCAACTTCGGCTTCGGTCGGATTCAGGACGTCGAGCCACCAGACACCGCCATCGGGGCCCAGCTGAAAGAGATCCCGGAATGTGTCTCCGGGTAGTACGAGATCGCCGAGTTCTGCAGCATGCACGGTGCTCTGAGACTCGGACGAAAAGAATCCGAATCTGGAAGGCTCATTCTCATTTTTGAGGTTCTCGAGCAATTGTTTCTCGTTCATTTCTTCCCCGGACTCAAGCGCGCTCTCCTTTAGGTTGGAGTCCGTCACGTCATCAGAGGAACGTTCGACGCTGGATGAACGCTTCATGTCGTCCACATCGGGCTTCTGGGCCCCGGGGCGAAGATCGTAGAAAACGCGTGGTTGGCGGCTCTGGGAGCTCAAGCTGTGCTTGCGACTGGCGGTCGCTGGCTTCGATTTTTGATTCAATGCCACGAACTCTTCCAGTTCTTCATAATCAATGACGGGAATGCGCCCCGGTTGCTCAAACGACGGAACGCATGTATCATCGGTCGACTCCAATTGAAGATCACCCGGCTGGGGTCTAATGGCATCCGCGTTGCTAAAAGTCGGCCGGCGTGGATGCGTACCGCCAGAGACCGTGCGCTGGAGAATGGCCTCCAGATCTGGCGGGGCATGGCTTTCCAAAGTATTCGCACGCTCCCGCCGACGTGGGTCTGCGAAAGCTTCGACCGAGTTAGGCGGAGACGTTGACCTGGCGGAAACCGACGACTCCCTCGATATGTTTGCCAAATCCTGGTGTGTTCGACTAAAGGTACGAGCATGGCGGACGTTCCCGGCGGGATCGATCGAGAAACGCCGCCCCAGCCCACTAATGTCCTTGACCGATCTGTCGTCGTCCACAACGGCCTGCTCAAAATCGCGGGAGAAGGAGCCCGCTTCTCGAAGCGCATCCTGCACATGGAGCATGTCTTGGCGCTGGGGGGTTTCCGAAGTTAGGCCTTGTTGGGCGGTGTTCTGGCGACTAAGCGGGGCATCTGGCGCCGCATCGAGGCGAGGGTGATCCAATTGGAATCTATGGTCGTCCAGCTCAGGGACCGGAGTGCTGAACCTAGTCAGGCACATGTACTTTTCTGACCTCGGTGATTCGGACATGTTGGCGGCGATCGACGACGGACGAAGAAGAATGCACCAAGGTAACTAGTCCAAAAAACACGAGCAATCTGCACCGACAACAAAGAGTCGCGCCGTGTAGTATCTGATAGATGATCGGAGTCTCCTATTCAGGGAAGACGGTCACGGATAAGCGAAAACCCGGGGATTATTGCTCCTCCATCTATTAGCCAGACCCCTCGCAAGGGCCTGGCATTACCGACGCGCGTCCGTTTGCCAGCTTTAACGTCGCTGGAGAAGTCCTATTAAGGGGGTCTGGTATCGCCCCCGCAGAAGACCCTGAACTTGGGGCCCAGAAGAGGGTGGAGGAAAGAGGACTGGTTGTAGCGAATGCCCGCCAACTTGACTGAATAGAGTGAATAGGAGCGTTGTCGCTCCGAGGTTGCAGAGGGAATGCGCGTTGACAGGGAAAGCTCCTTGACACGATCCTCGCACTCCACCAGTAGCGGTGAGGTTTTTCGATTTCTGATAGATGGCGTTGACGCCCAACTGGTTCGAGAGGAGGGAAGAGAAGGAAGGATGCAGAAACGATATGGAGGCGACAAGGGGGTAGGGGTTCAAGATCAGCTGAAAGATCGAGTATGGAATCCCCCACAAAAAGATTAAAAAAAAAGCTAGATGCCTAACTTGTTTCTCCCCCTTTTCTTTTTCAAGTTATGATGGGCTGATGTGTTGCGAAATAAGTGGGTGAGGATTGAGTCCAAGTCGAGAAAAGATATGACAAAGAGACCAGAGGCAAAGCGGTGGTACGATTTTGTGGGCACGGAGAATAAATAATCGAACAATTCAATTCTCCAGACAGTGTAGTTGATAAATAAGAAAGCAGAAAGAAAAGGGAAAAAAAGAAAAGAAAAAAGATATGCTTGGAGAGAGAAAAATATTAGAGAAAAAAAAAAGGTAGTGGGTAACAACAAAAAGGGGGAGCGGAAAAGAAGTCGTCCACCTAAGAGGTGACTTTTGGGATGAGAAGTCTCGAAAGGCTGCAGGAAGGAGAGGGAGAAAAAAAAAAGGGTGGACTTGTCAATGTTGAAAGAAGCTAAGGCAAGTCGGCAACATTAGCCCGTTAACATAAATGAAACACGACAGAGCGGGAGCTTTTTTTAATTTGGGTTCTTTTTTTAAGTTAAGAGAGAAGGGAAAAAAAAAAAAAAGAGGGGCGGGCAGAGACTTCCACTTTTCCACTCGGAGCAACAGGAAGTTTCCGTATCGCTTGCGTTTAATACGTTCTTTACTCTCATCATGAATTACCTCAGCATCCATTCCGCTGTCTAGACTCTAGACTCTCTGTATCCCGGTGGCTGACCGCCTTACCACAAGGACATCTCATGACGTGCAGCGGCAGCACATGGGAAGGGAGATCGGTGATACGGACAGGTAATATTCAGACTGGCCTTTTGCGGCCCGAGGGTTTTGGTTTAAACCCCCCGACGTCGGCGGGGTCTTTTTTGGCATTTTCCTCTCGGTGTGCCAAGAAAAGCAAAGAGTCATTCATGGCAGAAATCCAACCGTACTCCAAATCTTGTAGGCAAAAAATAAGTAATTGGAAACTCTCCGCCTTTTCTTCGTCTCGCAACCCACCTAAATCGGCCTGGATAATCATTGGTGTCGTTGTGGTCATATCTCTCTTTCTTTATTCCTCACCCCTCCAATTCTATCATGGCTGCATCCTCCTTCCAACTCAACATACCCTGCTCTTCTGCCAATATCGGCCCGGGCTTCGATGTGATCGGCCTGGCGTTGTCCCTTCACTTGGAACTCCATGTCACAATCGACTCGTCCAAACCTTCTTCCCAGCATCCCTTCAATTGTGTCATCACCTATGACGATCAAAGCAACAGCACCGAGAAAATCAGCCTGGACCCCGAAGTGAACTTGATCACGCGTGTAGCCCTATACGTACTTAGATGCCATGAACAGAGATCCTTCCCTGTGGAAACCCGTGTGCACATCGTAAATCCCATTCCCTTGGGCCGCGGTCTTGGATCGTCGGGGACTGCCGTCGTGGCCGGCGTCATGCTGGGGAATGAGGTAGGTCGCTTGGGACTGAGCAAGGACCGCCTATTGGACTACTGCTTAATGATCGGTGAGTGAGCCGCCTGATGGAGTCGGTAAAACCGCCCTGCTTCCACTCCATGCACTCAATCCTTGCGGTGTGTGTGGCCGTTTGACTTACTCTCCTCCATCAGAGCGCCACCCGGACAACGTTGCTGCCTCGCTGTTTGGCGGCTTCGTGGGCACCTATCTAAATGACCTCAGGCCTGAGGACGTAGCCCGCAAAGAGATCCCTCTGAGTGAGGTTCTACCGGCCCCGGCCGGGGGTGTTGACACGGGCAAACAGCCGCCTGAGCCCCCTCTCGGAATTGGCCACTACCGGAAGTTTGACTGGGCCAAGGAAATCAAGGCCATTGCCATCATCCCCGACTTTGTCGTGCCTACCGCCAATGCACGGAATGTCCTCCCCACTACGTACACGCGGGCTGACGTTGTAAGTTCTGCCGGCCTTCCCTGGGACATTTGGAGATTGTGATTTAGACGGGTCAATCCGAGAAGCGCGCTGATTCCCAATCTCTCAGGTCTTCAACCTTCAGCGTGCTGCCCTACTGCCGGCGGCTTTGGGCACGTCTCCGCCTGACCCAGACATGATATATTTAGCCATGCAGGATAAGGTGCATCAGCCGTATCGCCAGACCCTGATCCCGGGTTTGACCGAGATTCTCCAATCAATGAACCCAAGCACCCAACCCGGCCTACTAGGAATCTGCCTATCGGGTGCTGGTCCAACTATCTTGGCTTTGGCCACTGATAACTTCACCGAAATCGCAGACCGCATCATCTCTCGATTTGCTTCCAATAACATCAAATGTCAATGGAAGCTTTTGGAACCCGCTCAGGCGGGTGCCACGGTTCAATATTAAGGATGCTGGACATGTTTTATCAAAAGGGGGAAGGAGCATTCACCGCGGATGCCGACGGATTGCTTGTTGGCAATCATTATGTGCCCATGAACAGGATAACCCTTACAGCCCTCTCAAGAGAATACCTCAACTAGAGAGTCAGGACGGGGGAGCTACCATGTACCTTCAAAATAAAGATGAGAGTAAACAAAATATAGATCGACGATGAATACCTGCAATCCTAGCAATTGGACGATCATACTACTAAGTCCAAGGAAGAGGGGTGTTGTCAACCCCACGACTTGGGAGTATAGTTCTTCTATACTATACAGGACTGGTTCTAGGCCTAAGGCGGTCAGCGCGCTTTCACCACCAACGCGGGAACGCTGGCGCTCGTACCTAGGTGTTGTTCCTCACAACTTCAAGGGGTTCATCCACCTCTAAGCACTCTCCTAAATTCAAATCTACATTATACTCAAGAGTCCCAGTCATGGACGATTTTCTCGCACCTGTTCAGGATGTTTTGGAAGGACAAATCGTAAGTTGATACGGTCACCTTAACCCGGTCATCACTGGCGCTCGGCATCAGATGGTAATGTGGCAACTTGAACTGCGAGTAGGACTTCCACGGCCAACGCATCGCCGAATATTTGTCGACCGCTCTTTTGATCCTCTCCGGGGTGAGTGTGAAGCTACTCTCACCCAGCTTGGGAATGTTTTCAATGAAACGTGTCCCTACCCGATAATCTTATCATCATGGCTAACTAGCTCTTGTCCAGTTTATCGCTTTTCTAGTCGGATACATTAATCAAGACATTCATCTTACACTCTGGGTCGGTTTGGCAGGCACGATTATCACAGGGTTGGCAGTCATCCCTCCATGGCCTATGTTCAATAAAAACCCGGAAAGATGGCTCGTCCCTGTGGCTGGGATCGCGGCCGGTGTCACGGTAGATGGAGTGAAGGTTGCGTGAACTTCAGCTTGTTCTTTGATTCTAATACATTTCGATTTCTTCATCTACACAACCAAATGCCTGCATGTAGTCATGTAGAAAGGAGACTGAAATTAAAATCCCCTTATTAACGCCGACCAATTCCATCCTGCCTTTCAGTCTTCCTTCCTTTCTTGCTAGTCTTCTGCCATGTGGTGAAATCGTTTCGTATGAATAAAGGTCATCAAGGACCCCGAAGGCCTCTCGCGCTCGTAATTTCCTATTTTACCGTCCGTACTTTTGGAACTCCCAGTCCCGGTTATCCAACGGACAGACCTGGCGAGTTTTCAACCAACGAGATATACAGTGGAAATGGAATGCGTGCTAGAGAGGGAGTCAGGAGAGGTTAGGCGTTCGATTCTGATACTCCACGTGGGATAAGTATAGACTCACGTTGCAAATTCCCCAAGCGACGGTGCATTCTTCCGTCGTAGATGAGCCCTGGTTTGCTTGACATTCGATACCTGTATTCGATGAGTCAGGCCCATTCCCCCTCATATGATGATACGGGACCTACATAGATCCATGATGTGGTTACGGCAGATTGCACAGTTGTCGACGACAATATCCCACGCCCAGAGAGCTACCGCATTCCACTGTAGTCATTTGCAGTTGTCTAGTCAGCCCCATGAAGTCAAAAAAGACCAATAAAGATTGTGGGATACTTACCTTTTTGACTTCAAACCTCTTCTTGCCATCAACTGCCCCTTCCGAGGCCTTGGACGATCCCTTCGCCTTAGCCGAAGCACCTGTAGCAGCTTCCTTCATTTCCACGTCCGCCATCTCGAGTGATGGTAATTTTCCGCTTGCGATTTTTGGTTTGCTGAGAAAAGATGACGCTCTGGGTTGGAGATGAGAGGTAACTGTCTGGCGCCGCGGTTAGAATCAGCCCACTACTGACGTAACCTGGAAAATTGGTAGGACGGAAGGATCACAAGAGTCACATACAGCTCTTTAAAGATGAAACAGTTGGAGCGTAATCTGCGAGTAGGGATTAGGGTTTGGGCCGGAAGATGGGGACCTCCGTGGTTCTGACTTTTGTTTGGTGGGCAGCAGGCACGGTGTTGAGCGGAGTCGCGGTGCTCGAGCCAGCGTTCAGAGGTGTGGTGACTGGTGAGGCTGAAGTGGCGCAAGAACAGAGGGACAATGTCACTAACCAACTTGGTTAGCGCCTAACCAGTCCAAGTCATGGCGGTTAGTCATCGACCGCTCCCCGCTCAGTTCCTCTTATCCCCCCCCAACCAGCCTTTCGACTCTCCCAATCCTCGACAGACGTCAGTCAATCAATGAATGCCCTACGATGCCCATCTGCTTTTGTACTTCCGTTTTCCTCCTCCGTTCGCCTATCTAGACTTGAGCATGCCGAGCAGTTTTGACTTACAGCTTTCATTTCGATCCCTATGGTTTTCACAATAGACAACTTATCTTGGTTCAATCAGTGTGCCACTGCCATCATTTAAGAGTCAGCCCACTCGCTGCCCACGGCGTTTTATATACCGGACTTCATCGCTATCTTCTCAGCGTTCGCGTGTTCAGTGCAGACTGCTGGGCAGTACTCGAACAACCTTTTCAGGATTCTCCCTTATTTTTCTTTTTCTAATTTATTTTCTGTCTCTTTGTTCCCATCGGAGTTTCTCTGATCTCTTGCGATACCTTTTTAGCATCTTCTTATTTATACTCTTCAAAGGCTGCCTATTTTTTAAGCCCTCTAGTCGCAATGTCGACACAATCACCAACACCTCCCACTCCAAAGGGTCCTCGAAACAATAACAACAACCGACGCAATCAGAAAAGAAACATGACCCCTTCAATGCAGAAAGTCGCACCGGTGACGACTCCTCCGTCCTCGCCGCCGCGGATCCCGAGCCCTGGAGATGTAACTACAGATTCCTCAAACAATGTGAATATGTCGAAGAAAAAACCTGCCCGGTCTAATAAGAAACCTCGGGATGCGCCGCGAGCATCTCCAGCTCAGAAAAGTGGTCATCGACACACTTCCTCGCACCCGAACAACGCCATGACACCTCAATTGAAGGACAGTCCTCACTATGCCGGTCCCACGTTTCACGCATCCCCAGCACCTTCTGCTCTCCCCATGCCGAGTTTCTTCTCTAAGTCCGTGCCGGATTCAGATATTGCGACGTCACTGGACGCGGACAATGACAACTCTGATGCTGGACCGGACCTGGAATTTACGCCTTCGAAACCCAAAACACGGCCGCAACCTCAGTGCGACGATCAGAAATCAACACCCCTTGATTTTCTCTTCAAAGCTGCCGTCGAAGCCCGTAATTCTCAGTCACAATCCAGTCCTGAGCCTAACTCCAGGACGAGGACCCCCCAAACAGACTCCAAAATTCTTCAACAACGCAAAACCGAGGGGGTCGCCAATGGAATCTTTTCCCTAGAATTGGAAAGCCCCAACGTCCGCACTTCGCAAATTGGGCCGTCCTTTGCTACGCCTTACAAGGATCGCATGAATGCATTGCGGTCTGCTAGCTCTCCCTCTCCGCCTGTGGCAGAACTCGACGAAGACCAGCGGAGAGCTAAGACTGAAGCATTAAAAAGTTTGTTACTTAATCCTCGTCCGCAGCGACCTTCATATGCGTCGCACCCGGCTCATGAACACACCAACGGGTACAAGGAGCGACCGAGTCCTGGCGCCAGCGTTCCTCATCTTGCGACCCCGCTACGGACTAGTTCTGGACCACCAGCCACCAGCCCGTACGAACAAAGACCTCGCGTGGCTGGCAACGCGCCGTATCCACCGGTTTATGAGCATACGTACTCTGGCGGTGCCCAACCAACGCGGGCTTACAACCCGGCACCGAGAAAAGAAAATCTGACCTCGATTGCTGGGAGCACCGGGGACTTTGCGGGGCAGCCATACCGTTCTTCTCACGTTGCCTATGATCCAAAGCACCCATACAACTCGGTGCATTCCTACTCCCCTGTTCACCAACAGTCTCCTTCGTCCCGTTCCATGTCGACGAACACATCAGCTCAGACCCTCGACACCAAGAAGATGGAAGATGATCTGCGACGAGTTCTGAAGTTGGACGTGAGCCCAGGCTTTCCTCCCAATGGGATTCAGAGCTCGTATGCGTGATTCTATTTTCGGGTGACCCTTTCAGCCTCTCCCGTCTTGCCGACGCCTTCGACTTACATGACTTGTGAATCTCGTGAATTAACTTTCGGTATTTTCCCTCTTATGGGTTTGTTCAAATTGTGATTGGCAATAATTATAATCGCATTTGCCAGATCTTTTGTGTTGTTTTTGTTTTCTTCGATCTCCTTTCGTTCCCTTTATCATGCTTAATTTGTTTCATCCTTGAATGTCTCTCGTTGAAATCTCCGGATGTTTATTCAATTCATTGTTCCTTCTCTACGTTTCACGGGTGCATATAATCCATTGATGGGTCGCTTTCAAACCCGGAGGTTTACCGGTACTTCGTTTTCTTTCCGCCCTCTCTCTTGTCGGTCTTCTTTTTGGGGGGGGGGGGCAGTGGGTGGCGGGAGTATTTTCGGTCTGGTCTGGTTTATGGGATTGTGGGAAGCATTCGTTCATGTGTTTGGAGTCGTTACACCTCTCGAGTAGTTTCTTCTTTCCTGTCTTACTTTTTCTTCCCCATTCTCTGTTCCATCATGATGTCTGTTCCCTTCTCTTTCACGTTCTTCCCTTTCTGATGTCTTGGTCGATGACCGTCTTCCTTCTCTTCGCCGTTTTTCTTGATCTTCCTTTCCATTTTGTATTGTCTCCATGTCATGTGAACCAACATGCGTACATGCACATGGAACACATTGTCATCTTGGCACCCCGTCTCATGTCGGACACTCACACTCGTTACAAAGCTAAATACTATTTGTCATGCTCCTATTTTTCGAGGCCTGTTAGTCACCAGACAGCCTTGCACTGCAAACATGATGGTTCGGCGTATATATCTTCATTGAGTAGACTACGGGTATCTCTTGGAACTCGAATGAGGTCACATAATTATCGGGGGATGGGAAGCCGCTGACGATGCAGCTGTTTTCGGGTTGCCGGTCATGTTGATTGCATCTGCCGAAATCCAGGGAAGGCATGATGTCAATGAGGGACAATTATCGACGGAAGCTGCGAGGAGAAGGAAGAGATCTCAGTAGCACACTGAAAGCGCTAGATGCTCCAGCTCCTTGCCGGATGACACCGCCTCCCTACCGCCTGCGGAAGGACGGAAGGACTGCGGGAATGACTGCAAACGAAGTCGAGGTCCAATGCGGCTGTTTATTTGGTCATGTTTGCATCTCACTACCTCAGGAAGGTAATACCTAAGAGACCGGAGTCTTTACCCTCCAAAGATACCTACTGTGTAGGTACATGTAGGACCACTCAGAGTCCCCTACTCAGAGTCGACCTCAGGACTGATACACATCAATACATATAATACGGTACGGTACGGAACGGGCATCCCTTGTGGCTCCTTCCCTTTCCAGGGGTCAAAGTCGACCTGAACAAGCAACAACTCATCGTCTGAATTGATCTTCATTCTCCCTTCTCCATCTCTTTCTTTCCATTCTTACTCTCTGCTCCGTTTTCTAGCACTGAGGTCATCAATCATTCCCATCCCTCCTCCCTTCGCTCGCTCACTCGCTCTTTCGCTCTCTTACCCTCCCCCTTCCTCTCCTCCCTTATCGCCGACCTGTCGTTTTTGTTTTCTTTCTCTTTTTTCATTGCCTCTCTCTTGCCTCTTTTTTTTTTCTTTTTTAAATTTTATTTATTCTTTACGTTTTCTATTCTATTCGATTTTCATAATCGTCATTCGATCACCGTTTAAATACTTATTCACTCTTATTCTCTCCCACCTTCCCTAATCCTGTTACCCACTCTCGTCTACGAACCCCTTCTTTGAAACTTGGATTTAAACTCCCTTCTTCTCCGCCTCGGCCTCCTCCCTCTGTCTGGTCTTCCGTCACGACCACGTACTTCTAGACTATCTGCGAATAATACTGAAAGCATTATCCAATGCCCTGCCTTGTGTGATCTCTACATCAAATTGTGCTGAGGAACCGGAATCTTGTTATCCAACAGTCTTGGCCGAGTCTATTGAGTCTCCATCATGGCGAATGCGTGAGTGATTGAAATGACCCTCCTTCCCCTCGACAAACGCCGCCGCATGAACTGGCTTACTGACCCTCCACAGCATTGGTTCAGCATGGCGTTCCTTCTGGCATACGATGACCTCGTATGACCGACACGCATCCCACGACTCTCCTTATCGGACCGGCAAACATGTGCCTCTGAGTCAAAGCCGCCATGAGCCTCTGACGTCCATTGCAACGAGCGCTATCGAATCGCGACCGGACCTCACTGATTCTTACGAAGACGATCAACACAAAGCATCGACGGGCTCTAATACCAATGGCTGGACTGGTTCTCCGACCGGGATGGGCTCCCCCAACCGCCCTTATTCCCCTGGAATGCGGTCTCTTTCTTCCCAGAAACGGCAGTCGTCTGAACCCGGTGTAGATGGCGCTCCGGAGATTCAGATGCAAAGTTTCCACGACGGAGCTCCGCCTCCGCCCCCGGTTGCTCACTCCTGGAGAAAAATCGACCGATGGCTAGAAAGCAACTACGAGGAGCTTTTCGATAATTTATGCGAGGGATGTACACAAAATGACATCAACGAGCTAGAGCATGAATTGGATTGCAGCCTACCGCTGGAGGTGCGAGAGTCGCTGATGGTCCATGACGGGCAGGAACGTCCTGGCTTGCCCACGGGTCTCATCTTCAGCTGCATGCTCCTGGACTGCGAAGAAATTGTTCAGGAATGGAAAAATTGGCGGACTGTCAACGAGGAATACCTGAGCTCCTCTGGTATGATGGCCTCGCCCCTTCCACCTAAAGCTCCGGCGAGCTCCTCGTCTGCCGCCCCACCCCCCAATGGCTCCAATCCATTGTGGAGGCAGGATCTTCTCGAACGCCAGGATTCTCAGCCCCCCGGGGCAGTGCAAAAGGCGTATGCTCACCCTGCCTGGATCCCTCTCGCTCGTGACTGGGGTGGCAACAACATCGCTATCGATCTCGCACCGGGACCTGCAGGCAAATGGGGCCAGGTCATCATCTTTGGTCGAGATTATGATTGCAAATACGTTGTCGCCCGGTCTTGGGCCGCTTTTCTCGCGATCATGGCCGACGACATCTGCAGTGGTAAGGTCTCTGTTGACGAGGAGACGAACGAACTGAAGCTGCTGGAATTCAAATCTCAAAATGTCGAGCCTCCCTACATGGAAATTCTTCGATGGAGGACGGACCAAAAGTACGGCAGGAGACCCCCTCGTCGCAAGGGTCCTAACGGACTAGGCCTGAGTACCGGCGGCAAATCCGGCAAGGAATCCCCCTACGGGAGCCCAACGCCGGGTGAAGAACGCGGGAGGTCGCCTCACCGCTTCCCCAACCGCGGGTCTACTCAGAGTCCTAAGACACAGTTTGGTATATCCAGCCCTCTTGCCCGGGTCACGGAAGAGGCGCCAAGCCCTATACAGACGAATGGCGAGCCTGAGCTCCCCGAAGGGTCAACGAAACCAGACGTGAAGGAGGCCCAAAGCGAAGATCTAATGGAAGTGGCAACGCCTCAAGTACAGGACAAGGAGAACGACGGGATCCTCGGGAAGGAAGATGAGCAGAAACCGTCGGAAACAGAGAAAGCGCAGAAGCGTGAGTCGAATCCAGGAGCAGCTGGCGCCGCGACCTTGGATGCCGAGGTCTTGGGTGAAATGAAAAATGTAGCCATTTAAGCTTGCCTTTAGGGTTGTCTTCTTTTTGCAGCTTTTTTCATTCACGTCGAATCCACGCCGCCTCCTCCGGGGAAGATTTGGCCTCTGCCGCTCTCGCGAAGGGCTTCAGTGGTTCAAAATCTTCGCCTATTCTTTCCCTCTTCCCAGTTTGAGATGTGTTTGGCGCTTATTTCGAGTTGATGGATTCGGGTGGAGCCTGTTTTTTTGACCTGCTTGTATAAATTTTCTAGTTTATTCCCGATGTATTCTATGGCATTCTCTCGAGCTTCAGGGAAGCCTTTTTGTTCGTTTCATTTGGAATCCATTCTTTCCAAATCGCCTGTAATTTTATCTCGATGATCATGCAGTCTTAGTCCTCGCTTTTGCGATTTGATTGCCCAACCCTTCCCATGCAACTGATTGAAATGTCTCGCTCTCTTCCACCGTCAAGAGCAAATAATGCACCCTAGTTGAGGCGCCGTTCACCCATGAGATTCGATCCGTTTGTTGCCACGGTTGTCCTACAAAGGTTTGTCCGCGGCTCTTCCTTCGTCGGGGGGGAGGTAGTACATGGTGGCTCTAACATTGGCGATGTATTCACGGGGAAACGGTACGTAGTACATGCAGGGGAAGGCATCAGAGTCCAGCCAAATAGTCTTCTAGTGGAGTTGTTCACCTCGTGTTATAATATGAACTAATGCAAATTGATCCGAACAACAGACTCGACCCCAGGCCTACGATCATGACAGCAGGCCATCCCAGGCTCCAACTGCATGGGTCGTTGTTTGTCTTGTTCCTTTCCTGCCCTCGAGCCCTCTCTTCGGACCAAGGCTTCCCGTGGAAGGGAGGAGAAGACGCGAGGTTCCTATATGCCAGACGTACCAGGTGCGGTCCTTCGTCGTCATCGTCGTCATCGTTTTCTTCCTTAGGCTCATACGGAAGCAGACCCCGCTGGTCATATATGTCCATTTCTGCTAAGTATAAGAGCAGATACGATTCAATGGGCTCAATCCCAATCATCGTCGTCGTCGTCGTCGTCGTCGTGACCACTCCGATATCGAGCATTGCCGGTGCGGATAGTTTTCCTGGGGGCGGGTTCGTCCTCATCGCTGTCGTCTTCAGATGTTGGAGAGTCCTCATCCCCAGCCTTCATCTTTGTTTGATTCAGGATGCCTGTGTAAAGCAGTCTCTTCTCGAGGGTCGCCGTGCTGAAGCTGTCCTTGCCATCCCGTCCCCCTGACCCAAGGCCCTCAAAGCCGATCACACGCTCAACCGCAACCCCATCCTTGAAGCCAATCACGCAGGGAAGCACCCGGATCTTGATCTTCTCTACTACAAATGGGGTGTTCCGCACGTCGACCCGAGCGAAAGGTACTTCGTGGTGACGCGTAGCCAGCGCGCGGATGTGCTCGTCCATGGTATTGCAGCGGGCGAAATCCGGATGCGCAAAATGAATCACACAACGATGGGTCTGAGTCGTGAAGTCGAGCAGCGCCTGATCACTTTGCAGCGTAGGGTATAGGCCGTCTTCGCGAAGCGTCGCTGATGGGGCTGCACCCGTCGAGGAGAGAGTAGAAGAATTGTTTTGGGCCGATGCAAACTCGGAATTGAGTTGTTCGATGCGATTGGCACGATAGCCGGAGTCATCCTCGTTTTCTAGGGCCTCGAACAAGGCATCGTCGTCAAGCTCGTCGTCGACGTCTCGTGCAGAAGGCTTAGATTCGGCGGTGCGGTCCATTGGCGATCGTGGGGGTGTGCGGTGCGAGCAGAGGGGTAAAGTCGGGAGAATGCGCCAGGTGCGCAATAGTAGGGAACGTCTATATTATAGGAGAAGACTCGATATAGGTGGATATTAGGATCTGTAGGAGGAATGAGGGGACAGTCGAAGCCGAAGAAGATCGAAAAGAGTTGAGAATACGAGGCATACGGTACGTCCCATACCGTACGGACGGTACCTTACCGCCAGCCGTACAAGTAAGGTACGGGAAGACCGCAAACAGGAACAAACAGCCTGGTCTTTTTTTTATTTTTCGCCAGGCCGCGCCGCTTTCTCTAAGGCTTTCATATTTCGATTGTTATCGTGAATTTTCCCACTCCTCCTCCTTGTTCACTGTTCACCCTCATCCTCCATCCACATTCGTTGAATGTCTCGTTCGTTCCTCCTCGGGGTCTCCACTTATTTAATTTAATTTTTTTTATTCGTTTCCTTTTATACCTCCCTTCCCCTTCCGTCTCCGAGGCCCTCTCCCTCCTCACCTCGTCTGGCCCTTCGACTTCGCATCCCAGCCCGACTCCGATCTTCCTCCTTTTCGCCTACAGGGGATCTCCTGCTTCCGCCAAAATGGTTGAAGACAAAAAGACCGATGATTACACGATTGAGATGGACAAGATAGACCAGGGGAATAAGAATTTCGAGGCGGCCGCGCCGCCTCCCCAGCCGCGAAGCCCTCCGTCCAACCAGCTCTCCAACAGTCCCGCCCTGCCTGTTCTGGCTTATTGCGGATCTTCCATTTTGATGACGGTTATGAACAAATATGTTCTCTCTGGATTAGACTTTAACCTCAACTTTTTCCTACTTCTTGTCCAGGTAAGGCTGGCGCCCCCGTTGGGACGTCGTGGTGCTCGGAGGTCGAAGCTAACGGTCGCTCGCTTTAGTCTCTCGTGTGTATCCTTGCCATTCAAACGTGCAAATCTTGCGGTCTCATCACCTACCGTGATTTCAGCGCCGATGAGGCACGGAAATGTAAGTGTCTCCGCGTTGGTCCTCGCGACAACCGCTGCGAATCGAGCTGACCGGTTGTTCTTCCACAGGGTTCCCGATCTCTTTGCTTCTGATTGGCATGATCTACACGGGCTCCAAGGCTCTCCAGTTCCTGTCGATCCCCGTCTACACCATCTTCAAGAACCTGACTATCATTCTCATTGCGTACGGTGAGGTGCTCTGGTTCGGCGGTTCGGTCACCGGTCTCACCCTGTTCTCTTTCGGATTGATGGTTGTGAGCTCTATCATTGCCGCCTGGGCCGACATTAAACATGCCGTTGAGAACAACACCGATGCGACCGCCCGGGTTTCCACCCTGAATGCCGGCTACATTTGGATGTTGATCAACTGTCTCTGCACCTCGTCCTACGTGCTGGGAATGCGCAAGAGAATCAAGTTGACCAACTTCAAGGACTTTGACAGTACGTATCATGGCCCTTCGAGACAGGGAAGCCAGAGGAAGTTGCCTTTTCTAACGATGTCTCTCTCCAGCTATGTTCTACAACAACCTGCTGTCCATCCCCATCCTGATCGTGTCCACGGCCTTTTTGGAAGACTGGTCGTCTGCCAACATCAACCGCAACTTCCCCGCCATTGACCGGAACTACATTGTGTTCGCCATGATCTTGTCGGGACTGTCGTCGGTGTTCATCTCGTATACCTCCGCCTGGTGTGTTCGTGTGACGTCCTCAACCACCTACTCCATGGTGGGAGCTCTCAACAAACTCCCCATTGCCGTCTCTGGTTTGATCTTCTTCGATGCCCCTGTGACCTTCCCCAGTGTGTCTGCCATTGTTGTCGGCTTCGTGAGTGGCATCGTCTACGCCGTGGCCAAGATCAAGCAGAACGCCAAGCCTAAAACCGGCGTGCTGCCCATGTCCAACCCTCCCGTCAGTGCCAGCAGCCAGAGCATGAGGGACTCCCTTCGATCTTAGGGTATCCCGCGCTTGGGTTGCGTGCATTCGTGGAGGGGAAATGAGGCTAGGCAGGAGACCACCTTGCTACTCCTTCGCCAACAAACGCTCGCACTGGACAGCATGCAATCGGAGTCTCTTGTAGACTCCGTATTAACGACCGGCATGTGCCATACGGCTCACGTTCCATGGCTCATGTCACATCGGCAGTTGAAGTAAATTTTACGGATTTTGATTGAACAGTAATAGCGTTGTTCTGGCCGGTGTTGGTGACTTTTGTGTACTTTACCTTTCGCACTTCGATCCACCGTTTTTATTTTTTTTTCTACCCCCGACACTTGTTTGGCCCCTTACCCTCCCTTCCCAGGCAATGGAGCTTTTAACTCTGCTTGCCTCTCCGTCGTTTACGCAGCTCCTGTGGGTTTTGGGCGGAAGGAATGTCTGAAGGGTGATGCTGCACGCTTGAGGAAGGCTGGGAACTTTTCGTTTCTGGCATCTAAACCTGTATATATTTGTTATCTACATCTTCATATTTTTAATACGGGTATAGAAGGCGTATTTTGGACGCAAGAATTCCCATGGACAAGCACCATTTACATAGTAAACTGGAGGTAAATCCGCGTGTGCTAGCCGTATAGGGGTCAAAAGATAAATGAGATAGAATTATAGAAAGAAAGAAATTGAACCGAAATAACATAGAATTCCAACGTCAATAGATCCTTGCCCCAATCCAACTTTCTCGAGTCCCTGCGTGCGGAAAATATATATGTATTAGTATATTCCTAACTTGGCCGTTCAGCCGTCCCTCAACAGGAGCCTCAACTTTTTTTTTTCCCTCTCCTCTTCTCTTCTCAAGCCCTCTACCTCCCTTCCCAGTTGTATATTCATATTCATATCCACACCGACCGATCAAATGACTGATTAACAAAATCCAACCCAATGCCCAAACCCTCCAAGAAAGCCCGGTCGCAAGGGCCCGTGACCGGTAAAAAGGGCCGCAAAATGCACACCTTTCCCAAGCTCTCGACGGCGCAAAACCAAAACTCCAACTCCGGCAGCGCGCAAAGTCACAGTCAAACCCAATCTAAGAAGCAACCGAACCAGCAGCGTCGGCCAGTCATTCCGTTCGGGAGAAATGATCATGTTTTACTTGTTGGTGAAGGTATGTTAATATGGTCTTTTTTTTTTTTTTATCGGGTGGTTCTTCAAGGGTTGGAGATTTTATGATATATATATATGTTTCTTGAGAGAAAAAAAAAAAAAAAAAAAAAAAAGCAGAAAAAACCATACTGTCGAGTTGTTCTGCCTACTGACAATCTGTAGGAGACTTCTCCTTTGCGCGCTCTTTGGTGACGCAGCATCGCTGCCGGCATGTGTTGGCTACCTGCTATGACTCTAAAGAGATGCTCTGTGAGAAATACCCCAAAACAGAAGGAACGATCAGTGAGATTCTCGGCGCCTTCTCGAAGAAGAAGGCTGGCGGTGAAGCTGTGAGCAATAAGGACCAGACCGACCAAGAAGGTCCTGGTCATGTTGCGGCCGAGGACAGGAAGGCTCCCGGCAACATTCAAAAGAATCGAGGACCGAATGTCCTCTTTTCAGTCGACGCCCGGAAGCTTGGGCTAGCGGCCGGGGGTGGCAAGGACGTCCGCCAGGGCTTCTATCGGCGGGAGCGGAAACGCCCTGCTTGGATAGAGGCTAAGGAGGGACCGTCATCCGCTGCAACGAAAGGCGGACCGTGGGATATCATCTGCTTTAATTTCCCCCATGTCGGTGGCCTGTCAACCGATGTCAACCGACAAGTCCGCGCCAATCAGGAATTGCTGGTGGCGTTTTTCAAAGCCTGCGTCCCGTTACTGTCCTCGCCTCAGACGGTCGACCGAGATGTTGACGAGGACGAGTGGGAATATAGCGACGACGACGAAGAAGATTCGGACTTGAATGAGCAGGATTCTCCCTCGGCGGACGCTCCGGATTCAGCCAAAAGCCAAGTAAGGACGGAGCCTGGGCAAATCTTAGTAACCATGTTCGAGGGCGAGCCATACACCCTCTGGAACATCAGGGACCTAGCACGCCACGCCGGTCTGAAGGTTGTTACAAGTTTCAAATTCCCATGGGGCTCCTATAAAGATTACTCCCATGCTCGGACCATTGGGGACATCGAAGGAAAGCATGGAGGAAGAGGCGGCTGGCGAGGTGAGGATAGAGAAGCTAGGATGTACGTGTTTGAGGTCAAGCAGGAAGAACGTCCCGCGCCTAGGAGGAACCCTAATTCCTCGGGCAGGAACGGTAACGCGGGAACAAAGAGATCGAGAGACGCCTCTGAGAGTGACAGTGATTAGAGCACTGTATAAGCGTAACCGTTGGATTAATTGTACAGTACGTCATGCCCGTGCATCACGCTGACGGCCCACCGTCGTCGTCGGTTACATGATATAAACCTTCTTCATCTCTCTTTCCTCGAAGACTTCCCCAGTGGTGGGGTCTTTGACCTTGCCTGCTTCGACACATCCAACCTTCTTGCTCATTTCCAGTAGTCTCTGCTGGCCATAGATCCTACCATTGGGCAGAACGATTGGATCGCTTTCCACGTAGCTCTTGGCGTGGTGGGCGTATGGCATTTTCCGCGCGAGTTCGTTCAACTCGGTTGAACATATAGGGCACACCGACGTTGTAGTGGACAAAGAGTTGGAGCTTGAAGAGGTGTAGGCAGAGTGGCATGATGGGGTCTTCAGAGCCGAGAGCCCCGCCGATAGGGCGATGTGTAAGAGGGGCCGCGAAGGCAAAGACAGGAGTTCATGATGAGTGCGCACGAACAGGTCGGAGAGATGAGTCCAACGATCGGAAGAATACATCGACTAAAACACACGTTAGATTGGTTTAGACAATTGTCTCTAGGGACCTACCTTGTACGGCTCAGCTTTAGTATCCTTGGGGAAAGCAAGAAGACCCGCAGCCCGGTGGATTTCAGCCGACTGTGTCTCAATATAAGACGACAGATATTTTTGTGCATGCATCATCGCCTCGACAACCTTCTCTTTGTTCCCAGTCCGAAGCATTTCAATGTACTGCTGCATGCGTAACTCAAACTCCAGGTTGTACTACATGCTACAGGTCAGTTCTCGAGCAGGTCCCTGGTTGAAGCAGAACGATGGGATCTGTTACGCACCTGGCTTTTCTTCAAGGCAGCCTTATTTTCGCTACACCACTGCAGAGCGTCCTTGGTCACGCCACGGCGCAGACTCTCGGCAATCCGTTGGCACTGCACAAACACATTTAGATCGACCAGGTCCTCGATGTCCTTTTCTTGAGCTAGTTGCTGAGCACTCTCCGTGTATCCCGAACGCAGCATGTGATCCACAACGAGCCTGTCTAAACGGACTCTTGACCACTGGTCATACTTGACGTCGGCAAGGCTCGGGATCTGGTGGAGACTCTCCAGATGCTGTATGCGTTTCTTCGACTGGTCATGAATTCTCCGCTCCTCCTGGTGTAGATTCTCCATCTTTCGTTTCAGACCTTGCATGCGGGATATCATGGCGTCGAGTGCAGCAAGTGTCTGATCGGGCGTCTGGTTGTTGGACAGCGATGCATTCGCCGTTTCTTTGAGTGCGGGGAGGACATGTTCTCTTTCACGCTCAACGAGTCGCTGTACAGATTTGAAGTTTCGTCGCGCGAGTTCATGTGGTAGCCGAAGGAGAGGTTGGTCCTGTACAGAGACAATTCTCTTAGTAAGAAATCATCGTTGCCCAACAAGCCGACGTGGTAATTACCAGGAGAAGCTGATTCTCCGCATTGAGTTTGGTGGAAGTGAGCTCCGCTGCCATGACGTGATGATCTTGGCTAAGTCGCTGTTTAGAAGGATCGACACCTGTCGACGAGGATGGTAAACAAGATCCCAAATAGCGAGATGGAAGGACGGGTGAATGAGGGGAATATGGAAGGAGGGTGGAGTATGGAGTAGATAAGGTAGAGTAGATGGGAATGAATGAATGATGTGGATGGGCGGAGTGGGGAAGACGGCGCAAGTCACGAGGTAGACCGCCTCCGCCTTTACAGGGCTTTGCAGCTAACGCCGGAAGTGATTCAATCAATCATATATAATGATGTAGTATGACAACAAGCGACTAGTTGTGTAATTCAATTCACCTTTTCAACCCAGGACTCCGAAAAAGATCAAAAACAAACACGATAGAAAGAAAATACGGCAAGTATATTACAGGAACACGCCCCCAAGTGAAGCTCCGACAGCACCGTTTTGACTACACAAGCACGCCGGAAGAAACAACTCTCAATCAGAGCCAGTCAAGGGACTTCCTGAAGATGTTGACTGTTTAGTCACTGTCATCGCTATCGTCCTTGTCCTGCTTGGACTTTCGTCGCTCCTTCTTCTCCTTTTTCTCCTTCTTCTTGCGCTTACGCTCGGCTCGCTCCTCTGGCGTCTCACCGTCGTGGCGCTTGCGTTTCTTCTTGTCATCATCATCCTTGTCTTCGTCAACTTCCATCTTGTTCGGGGATGAGGGCGGTTCGGCAGCTTCAGCGGGTGCGGCAGTCACCTCGGCCTTGGGAGCCTCGGCGGCCGGCTGCGCGGACTCGGCATCAGGTGCACTGTAGTCCTTGTAGTCACTCTTCCACTTGGCAGGGGTAGCCTCGTTGGTACGTCCGTATTTCTATCGAGACCGTTAGCAAAGCTAGTCTAGGATCAGGCACCGAGCAGGATACTCACGTCAAGTTTTCCGGCCGACTTGAGCTTCTTCTTCTCCAAAGCAACGGGACCCAGACCCCATCTGCGGGGGTAGAGATCACGTTCCATGATGCAACGCTTGACCTTGGCCACAACACCGTGGTCACAGGTCGAGAGTTCAACCGTCGACATCTGGGAGATACCGATGGCGATAGCCTCACCCTTCGTGGTCATGAGCACAACCTCCTCGTTGACGTCGATACCAGCCTCTGCAATTGAGTCAGAAATTAGAACATTTTCGGGATACCAGCCCCCCAACAGATCGAAAACCTACCAAAACGCAGAAGACCGGGAATCATGAGCTTAGCACCATAGCACACGGCGTTGACGGCGCTGTCCTTGACAACGATACGCTTGTAGGTCGTGAGAAGGGATTCGAGAGGACGAATGACCTTTCGCAGGTAAGATTCGTCACGCTGGTTGTCGTACAGCCACTGGGCATCCAGAACGTCGTGCAGGGTGACCAGGCCGTTGTTCTCGTCCATAGCTCCACTGCGCACACGGCGGAGCTCTTGCATGTGGGCACCGACACCCAGGAGAAGACCCAGGTGAACGCAGAGAGTTCGGATGTACGTTCCGGCTTCACAGCTGACCCAGAAGACGCCAAGGTGCCTTTCGTTATCGAACTCATAAAGCTTGCTCTCGTGGATGGTTCTGATACGGAGCTGACGCTTGACGGCAGAGATCAAAGGCGGGCGCTGGAAAAGCGCACCGGTCAAGGTCTCAAGGGCCCGTCGGAACTGGGCCTCGCCGCCGGGGATCTTGTCGTGCAAGCGAATCACGCAGACGTACTCCTTTCCGGCACCTTGTTGAGATTTAACCAGACGGGTCGCGCGGTCGATACACACGATTAAACAACCGGTGACCTTGGGATCGAGAGTACCACTGTGGCCGGTCTTTTCCGCCCTTTAAAAAAAGATCCAGAGTTCAGCATTCAATTCTATATTTTTCACGCCTTCCTGGTTATGCATGGAAGTATTTACCTCAGGATCCTCTTCATCCAAGCCACAACTTCGTGGCTGGAAGGGTTGGAGGGCTTGTCCAGGTTGATCACACCGGAGTTGATGTACGATTTCAAGTCACGCTTGAGAGGAGAGCAACCGGCGGGAATTGGGGTGAAATGAGCCGTCCTGACAAGAACTTCGAGAACAATCAGTGAATCGTGTCCTGGAAGAGTGCAACGAGTAATTGCTACAGGGCTATCAAAGTTCCCCCAGACAAGAAGAACTCACGCTGTTCATAATTTTTCAGCAGAAGCGGCCAATCCGCGGTGGAAATGTTGGCCGCGCTGGCCTCTGGCTTAATGGTGTAGTCCATCTCTTCCTTGGCCACGACAACCGCCATCTTGATCTGGTGTCGAATAGGTTGGCTGGAAGTGTACAGAGCAGCCAGGCAGGTGCGCGTGTTGGGGGGGGGAGAGCGCAAGAAAAATTGTATCTGGTTACGCTAAAGTTTTGCTCTGGCGCTAGCGAGGCGGCCGCTGGGAAATTTTCCAGTGCGGAATGCGGCTTAGCGCAGAAATTTCTCCCGGCCCGTACAGTCCCGTGACCACTCCCGTACACAGTACAGTACGGTATTCTACGTAGGTACGGAGTAGGTAGTTACTGTATGCAGTTGCCCGGATGTACATGCAACACTCTCTCAAAGTCTCTTGTCTCAGTCTCGCTTATGTCCTACAATGTGCATGATACTTGGTACATTTTCCTTCCAGTCTCTCTTCAACCATCATCCAGTCCCTTCCACTTCCATTTCCCTCTCCACATTCGACCTCCGCCTGGTCGTATGATCGCATCAACTAGAACACACCAACCTCTATCCCAGTCTTCGACCGGGTCCCCTGCTACTCCACGGGTTTTGGAAAGCGGAACTCCAGCTGGAACCAGAGGAAGGAGTGTTCTGAGCCTGGCTCGCCGGTCGGTATGCTGTCCCGTACGCTCGATACTCGCCTCGGCGCTCGCCGGCAAAGAGCCTTCTCACGAAAGCGGGTGTGGTGATGTAGTTCCGGCCACCACCAAAGGTAGGGTAAATGCGTGTGAGAAAGTCATACAGATGGGCGGCAACGACCCCCATGCTATCGCTCAAGGCTGCAGGCCATCCGCTTCGCACGAGGGTAAACCCAAGTGTTGCCCATGGCAAGAATTCGATGGGGATCTGAATCACAAAGAAATTGGCCTTTCGGCCTCGATTATCCTGGGCGAAGGTGTAGATGAAGGCGAGGATCAAAGCTACTGCCTATCAGTATGATGAAACGAGCAACGTGCCGTGGCAAGCTCACCATGGGTAAAGATTACGCTATTCAATAGAAAACCTGCGGTGAGCTTTTGGGCCTGTTAGCATTGGCACGTCACTGCTACTTTTTCTGAGTTTTTTCTTGGGGCAAAAGTTCAGATCAATAATGGATGAATTGATGATACATAAAATATAAGAATGTAGGGCACCATAACCACCTAGGTGAACTTTTTGATCACCTAGGCTATCTCAATAGGCCATCCCACCATTTCTGCAACGCATATAGCCCTGATTAAGGATCGAGTAGGCGCTATACGAGTTACAGAGGTGATCTTCCTCGCTTCCAGGAACCGCTTCAGCTAGTACAGACTGGGCGGGCAGATATGCGAGGTTTGGGTTTGTTGGAACCCCTGTTGTGCAAACAAGAACGCAAAGAGAGGACGAGAAAAGAAAAAGGGGACGACTGATCTAGTGAGGGACGATCGAGAGACCAATTCCACTCATGACTTACCAAAATGATAGTAGCTACAAAGAACAGGTAAGTGAAGAAATCACCCGGCGAGCTGAACCGCGACGAGCCTGTCTCAAGCGAGCTGCTGTAGGTAAACACTACCAGGAAGTCAGCATGGCTGCTAGCCCGAGCCCAGACAATTCCATACTGAAGTAGAGATCAAATAGGAAGTCAAGCCGCGGCCCTGTCAGTAAGAATGAGGTGAAAGGCCTCCAGACTTCTGGGGGGAGCTTGACAAGCAGCTCTGGCAAGAACAGAACCCGCATAGCACTCAACATGCCACCGTACACCAGAGCAGACTGGATACATGTCAGTGCAGTGAGAGTCCTTCCTTCAGATTAGCTCGGAGCCACTGAAGCTGGTTCACACGCCACTGAATGGGTAGATGGTACCTCGAAACCGGAGGGGCCGACCAGAAGTGATCCATTTTGAACAGCTGATTGGTTTCCTCTCTCCAATTCTTGCCAGATTTGTAGACGAGGTACCAGTTAGAGGTGAGCACAACACACGTTAAACATTAAAACGCGTGCAGGAAATGTTCCCAGTGCTTGAAGTTGTTGACCGAATTGGTGGTGAAGAGGGAGAAAGAAGAGAAGCTCCCGCGTTTTGAAAGAAATTATAAACGTGTGCCTCGGGGGAGCTTTTTTCCCGATCCGTAGCTGCGCACGTGGAGTAATGGTTTTACCGAGACGCCTGGTCAGCTGACCACCACCGGCTGGTCCAGCCCTTCAATCCTCGATTCCCTTGCGGACCGAAGGAATAATAATAATGGCCATCCCTGATGGTTCGTATCTACCTAGGTACTGGCACCTGTTGCGCCTGAGTACATCCGAATTGGCGAAATAATGGGTTTTATTATAACCACCTTGATACACCCCCAAGCGCTAATCTCCGGGTTGACGAGTCAAAGGCTCTTCACCCTGTAAAGGCCCGACTTCTCGCTATACTACATAGCATCAAATCTAACAGATCCTCGAACGGCTAGACCTCCTTCTTTACCTTCAATCCACACATCCCAAGCGGCATTGGGATCGGCTGGTTTGGGTTTCCCGCACACTGATAATGTCTCTTCGGCGTACACTGGAGTGAGGTTTTTGTATTCGATCTCTCTGATCGTTCGATTAAGCTTGGCCAGATGAGGCTGGATGGCCGTTAGTAGTAAAGTCAAGGTCAAGGGACCATGGACGAGAAGCCCTCGGAAGCCCTCCGCGTCTCGCGTGTAGGCTTCGTCCAGGTGGATAGCGTGGGCGTTGAATGTGAGTGCAGAGAAGCGGAATAGCAAGGTCTTGGTGGGCGTGATGTTATAACGAAATGCAGCGTCCGATGGTGCTTTTGAAAGAAAAAGAGGGACAGAGAGAGCAAATTAGTACAAGATATCATGGGAATCAGTTGTTTTATCATGCGCACATTTTACAATTCGTTGTTTTTGAAAATTCACCTGGTCGCGAGCTAGTTCTTCGGGAGACTTCTCGCGCATGAATATCAAGTCTCGGTTTTCGATAATGGATGACTGCCCGAAGTCTTCTTCATCCTCCCTCCAGAGGCGGGCTCGGATACTGTCTTCTTGCTCCGACTCCTGAACCGGACCAATGCGCCGCTCTATTCTGACAATAACCTTCTCCTCCCCTGGTCGTCCTTTGCACACTATGTCGCGAATCGTTTCGATACAGACGGCTCGACTACCGTCGAGGACCAATCCACTACGGGTTGGGAATCTGACTCTCCCACCAGCCCACAGACGCCGGTTAAAGGGTCCGCCTGGGCTATGAAGGGTATCGGTGCCGTCTGCTAATAGCTGCGAGAGCGTGACCTGAGGAGGAAAATAAACCAAGTGATGGCCCGCCGGTAAAGGGAAGGCGGATTTCACCGAGGGAAGAACCGAGTCTTCTCTTCCCAGAGGCCGAGAATGGGGAAGGATGTCCCGTAACGTCAAATCAAGGAGATGCGAGGGTTGAGTATGTAGATAGTCGAAGGTTAGAGGCAATCTCCGCGATGTCAATTCCCGACTCAGCTCACCGGCAAGGGTCGAGTGTGCCCGTAATACGGGTTTGGCTTTGCGCCCAAAGCCCAGGATGCGCAATGCCGGTCTTTTCATTATGACGCATAAAACATCTACATAAGAATCAGACGGAGCCCGGCAAGGAACTGGGAAGAGGAGGAAGGCGGAGGAGAAGCAGGAGGGGAAGGAGGAAGCGCAATCAACAAGAGTCAGAATCACAATAATTGGCGCCGGATAAATCCATAAGTCGCAGTTTGATTTGTTTGTCTGGAGATCTACAGCCACCCACCCTTTCCAGCTGAAGATGTGAGAAATTTCCACCGAGCCCCTGATCACCCTTCGAGTTGCAGAATTGGCGGTTGTCCTGATCTTTTGCAGATACCTTTGGTCTCATGGCGCTCGTTACAGTCACCTTCCTGGGGCCTGCGGCTTCGTTTTCCCACCAGGTTAGGAGCGCCCGCCCTCCCCCTCAATCCATAACGTCATTAATTGGAGTTCTAGGCCGCTGTTGAATCCTTTGGGACCTCGGTAGAATTACAAGCTCGCCCATCGTTCGCAGACGCTTTCGCTGCCGTGCAACAGCAGGAGGTGGACTATGCGATCGTTCCCTCCGAGAACTCCTCCAATGGGTCGGTCGTTCAAACGCTCGACCTTCTGGCCGACCCCGCCGGTTCATACCCAGATGTGCGAGTGTGTGGGGAGCATTATCTGAGCGTGCACCACTGTCTCCTGGGCCGCAATGGACAAGTCGACCTCAACTCAATAAATAAACTATACACACACCCGCAAGCGTGGGGTCAATGCGATAAATTTCTTGCGAAACATTTCAAGGGCGTTGAGCGACAAGACGTCTCGTCGACCTCCAAGGCGGGCGAGATCGTCGCCGGCGAAACAACAGAACGGAGTGCCGCAATAGCTAGTCGGTTTGCTGCTAAGCATCACGGACTGGACATCATAGAAGAGAATATCGAAGATAACGCCAATAATACAACGCGATTTCTGGTTCTGGGGAATATGAATTCGGAACGCACGACCCGACTGCCCTTTGAGAAGGTCAAGATCACCCCCTCGCCTTCCACCACTACCAGGAAAACATTGATCTCGTTCATGGTCTATCAGAACGCCCCCGGGGCGCTGGCAGACGCCTTGCTGATATTCAAGAAGCATGGCATGAATCTCACGAGTATCAACACCCGCCCAAGTCAAAGGATAGCCTGGCAATACATCTTTCTGGTTGAATGCCAGATGGCTCCGGCATACGATGACAAGGAGGCAGTCACCAAGGTTTTGGCGGGATTGAAGGATGTTACTGAAAATAGTAGGGATCTGGGGACGTGGAACAGTATGGGCTCATCGAGCGACCAATAAGATTATAAAAAGCATCTACTACTTGACTACTAAAGACCATGAGGACACCCTATGGGGCGATGAATGCGACGCATTGTTGTCATCCTTACAAAAAGCATGCCTATGGAGAACGAAAAAAAAAGGTAGCATAAAAGCAAGGCCGACCCAGCAGAGTGTGCCGAGATGAAACAATCTTCCACCTGTTAGCTTAAGTCATCAAAGTCCGACAATCCGAAGGAATCGTTGCAGAGGTTGTTTGACGCTTCACCGCCCCTTGAAAGTTCAAAGCAAATCTCGAGTTATCTGAAGTATGCATCTAGGCAACCTCAGTCACAATGTTACGGAGCTTGGATGGCCCTGTGGAACGGTTGGTTGTCAGTGACGTAGAGTAAGCAAAAGCATTGAATGGTTAACACACCTAGGAGCAGTTTCTGAGAGCTCTTTCCAGGCGACGTCAAGGTATCATCAACCAGGGGAACCATGGCCTGGCCATGGATTCCACCGTCACCTTGTATAGGGCGAGCCGTCAAAAGATCCGCTTGGGGAACTTCTGGCCGTTCATCCTCGCTCCCTGCGAGGTCGCTGAACCGTCAATCTGCAGAGTATCCATTAGTTGTTGGCTCATCTCAGACAAAGACACGGGGGAAAAGGCTTTCACGCACCGTCGTAAAACTCGTCCTCGTCAGAATAGTCGGCAAGCTGTTCGAAATTGACCTTGTATCGGAGAATGGCACCGATACCACCGAAGCCCTTGACGAATTGGTTACCCTCACTGGATTTGTCCGAAACGAATTCCAGGGTGGCACCGAAATCCTTGTAGTTTTCGGCAAGCCACTCCAGGAAAGAGGTCTGATCAACGACCTCCATTTCAGTGCCGGTTTCCTTGTCGGTAAACAACTCCCGGTTCTCTTCTTGGGCCTTAGATGAATGAACGATGACCTCAGAGCCCTCGGAGTTCTTGAGAACCCATCTGGTAACGTCCAGATTCTCATAGACAATGAGGGTCTCTGCAGCACCGAGCTCAAGGGCCTTGAGCGTATCGTCAATACCGTAGCAGACCTTTCCGGTGTCTTGACTGATCTCCTCGAAGTATTTGCCAATCAATTTCTTCTCCTGAACGAACTTAACGTTGCTCAATGTCTCGGATGCAAGTTCAATAGCCTGGTTGAAGCCGTTTTCTCCTCCGTAAGAGACATCGACCACCTTAATGACCTTGGATTGCAAGCGCTGATCGAACATATCCGACTGGTTCAAATCGTTCTTGAAGTCGGCAGAACCGGCCAAAATCAAGCCGGCAACGTTGATCTTATCGTTGGTGATGTAGTTCTGAACAGCCAACTCAGCGATTTTGCGGACATAATTGTGACGTTTCTCTTCACGGAGACGGGCAAAACGGAGAGCGGACTGTCCACCACGACCGTGCTTCTTCGGCAGGTCGACGCTCAGCTTCTGGAGCACTTCTCTAGTATTTCCACTAAGCGTGCCGAAGAGAGCACCGTTTCCGTCCATGATAATGAAGCCGAATTTCTGATCCGACTCAAGCAGCTCGCTCAGTGCTTCCGTGTGGAACTTGTTGTCACAGAGGTAAAGCGACGTGTTGATCGGTTTGAAGGGCTCGAAATCAATGTTAATTTTGCGCTCTTTACCCTCAGATGTGATGATTTCACCACAGTAGACGACCAGGCCGTTGGGCGGGACCTTGTTGTATAGCTTGAGACGCTGTTGCGTGGAGGTGATGGCGGACAGGACTGAAAGTCGGTTGACACGGGACTTGATGTTGGAAGCAGTGCCCTATTATTTCCATAAGCATACAATCGCGACAAGGCACCCTCGGCCAAGCATCTCGCCGAAAAGGAAAAAGACCTACAAACTCTTCTGCCAGCATTTTGGCTGCCCTGGATACCTGATCCTTGGGGGCTACGGGGCCGAGAGATTAGCCGCTATACGCAATGATATGACGAGCATTATGGGACGGGGAAGACACACGAATGATCAAAGAGATCATGGAGGTTCCATTTCCGCGAGCCGCCTCGAGGCGCTTAATGAGCTTGTTAACCTTCCATATCTCAATGTTCTTTTCCGCTTCGTTCGCCTGGGCCGCGCTCATCTTGGGCGAGGTGACGATGTCAAAACGACCAGGAGAGGGGTGGAAAGGAATAAAGAAGTCCGCCGGTGCTGGAAAGGGTCTTGTTAGCGATGGAAGCAGCAGGAAGGATACAGGAAAGTCTCTGTAAAAGGGAGGATACTCAACATGTGGCTGAGTGTATTCCACTTACCTTGAGGCTGGTCGATTTGCCGTCCAAGTAGTGCAGCGCGGGGGGGGATTGTTCAGTAAATTTCATCAGGCACCGTGGGGTGTGACCCGAAGTCGCCTGTTGAGGATGACATAAGCGCCTTGGTTTTGCCTGGGTGGTTTGTACCTTGGTGACGTATGTATATGTATGTATATGTACTGTATGTATGTGTACCTTACTGTACCTGCACTGTATGTATGTGTACCTTACTGTACCTGCACTGTATGTACCTTACGGTCCAGGTCGGGTGTGTTGATCACACATTCATACTGCATACATACAGGCACGCAGGCAGTACATCATGTAATGTACTGTACATCTCCGCCTTGCGAGGTGCTGCTTAACCATGGCAAAGAAATTAGGACGCTTTGTAGACTGAGACCTCATGCAACAGTGCAACTCATCTGCCGATGTGATCGCCGACATGGGCGGAGCACAAGCAATCTTCTGTCAATCTGTTTATCAGTCTATCTGATCTCCTCCGTACCTGCCGTCGCTATCAAGTGTCCACCTTCCTCTAATTAGTACTAGATAGCTATATTGATCAATTCTTGACCTTATCTTGAACTAACCCCACTTCGTTAGCAAGAGCACTAGCCATCCATTCATCCTTAATCCTTGATTCTCAATCCTGAATTCCTGAGGCGATCTGCATCCTTTGCCATTTGCAATTCTTTTCCGTCATCATCGCCACCTAATTTACGACCTTGCTGCCCTTATCGCGCCTAGAGGAATACTCGTTATTGGAAAGAGTGATGCTAATGAAGCTATAAATGAATGCGATATCCCCTTGAAGTACTGCCTGGGTTTTGCCACTCGTCTCGTTGTTCTGTTTACTAGCTTGGCCAGCGCACCTCCCAACACCAGAAAATGTCATTGCCTCCGACGTTAGTCGATGGGGATGCTGAAGAGCCGGACCAGTATGAAGCTATGACCCAAGGCGTGCGGATCCCAACCTCTCGTTCACATTTGGAATCAACTTTTGATTCCTACGGCAGCTCGTCGGGCTTTGCCGGCTATAACACTGACGGTGGTGATTTCCAGAGACCAAGGTAACCCATACATGCGTCTACTGATTGAAATATAGCATATACTCACAAACCTTGCTAGGTCAGAATCGTTCTCTATGCGTTTCAGACAAGCTGGCGGCGTTAACAGCATCGATAACTTTGTCCGGTCATGGCAGCGAGCCGCAGGTTTCCCGGAAGTACTTCCCCGTCGCTCCTCGTTTCTTACAGCCGATTCGGATGAACAATGGTTCGCTGCAGCAAATGATGAGACCGGCGCACAAGGCTCTCGTCTGTTTCGTCCAGAGATTGATGCTACACGACCCCTCCTGACTGCCGAAAGAGAGACCAACCTAGATGACGAGAACCAGCCAAGAAAAAGTGTCCTCGGAACATCATTCGACAGAAGTTTTGGGACCTCATACGGCACGATATCCTCTCGCATCAGTGAAGCAACACGAAGAAATGTGACTCAACTTCACCGGGAGCAGCAAGCACATGTAGACGTACCTTTGGACGGCAGCATAGAGCCTCTATCTGTCAAAAGTATTCAGCATGAGGACGGTACTAGATCGAACGTTGTTGTTGGTCAATCGACCGTACCTCAGACAATTTTCAATTCTGTCAACGTCCTGATTGGCGTCGGCCTTCTAAGCCTGCCGCTTGCAATGAAACAGGCTGGATGGCTTTTTGGTCTATTGTTTCTTTTGTTTGCGGCCGTGACCACCTCATACACTGCGAAAATTCTTGCCAAATGCCTCGATATTGACCGCAGCCTAGTCACGTATGCTGACCTGGCTTATATCAGTTTTGGGCACTATGCACGCCTAATAACAAGTCTTCTGTTTTGCTTGGAGCTTATAGGGGCCTGTGTTGCCCTGGTTGTGCTTTTCGCAGACAGCCTTCATGCACTCATTCCCGCGATAAGCATCCTTCAGTGGAAGCTTATATGCGGGCTACTACTTGTTCCACTGAATTTCGTACCGCTGCGGCTTCTAAGTGTGACTAGTATTCTAGGAATACTTTCTTGCACCTCAAGTATGTCATTTTTCTTTCATTCCTCCGAAGTTGATTGATACTAATAGAGTCCGCTCCCTCCCAGTCGTAATTATAATATGTATCGATGGATTCATCACGCCCCATACTCCGGGATCACTTCGTGAACCAGCTGAGACTTCGTTGTTTCCAAAAAATTGGGGGACTCTACCCCTTAGTTTTGGACTGATTATGTGTACGTTTGCAGAAAAGCCCTCCGACACTTATAACTGATCTCTTCCAGCGCCCTGGGGAGGCCATGGAGTATTCCCAAACATATACAGGGATATGAGACACCCGCAGAAGTATGGGAAAAGCCTTTGGATCACGTACCTTTTCACGGTAAGTTTTAATCATCTAAGCGGGAAGAAAGAAACCAAGAAAGAAGAGAGAGAAAATGGAACTAATTTCATATATGTCTTAGTATTTCCTCGATTGTGCCATGGCCATTATC
Source organism: Aspergillus melleus (assembly GCF_016097325.1). Lineage (NCBI taxonomy): Eukaryota > Fungi > Ascomycota > Eurotiomycetes > Eurotiales > Aspergillaceae > Aspergillus > Aspergillus melleus. Next base: position 691,528 of record NW_025763377.1, read on the forward strand.
GGCTGGGCCATGTTTGGTGATGCAGTTCGAGACGAAATCACAGCCAATGTGTTGCTTTCCACAGACTATCCACAAGTATTGTCGATTTGCATCATCATTTCTGTCGCAGTAATACCAATAACCAAGGTTCCTTTGAAGTAAGCCTTATCTAGGAAATCCCGGTTTAACGTCACTAACATAACATTAGTTGCCGCCCCCTGGTGGCCACTGTGGAAGTACTCTGTGGTTTGGAGCCACATTCTCCCGCAATCTCAAACCACCCCGAGGGAGTTCGAGCCATGGTTCTGCAGTCATTAAAGGCCATAATACGTGTGGTTGTGCTGGCTGTTGTCGTTTTGATGGCTATTCTCTTCCCATCTTTCGATAGAATCATGGCATTGATGGGCTCCGCTTTGTGCTTTACGATATGCGTGATCTTGCCGCTCGCTTTCTATTTGAAGATCTTTGGGCGTGATATCAGTCTAAGGGAGCGGATTTTAGACTGGTGTCTCTTGATTTTCTCGTCAATGTTAGCGGTTATAGGAACGGCTTGGGCATTCCTACCGCAGAAGATGATCTCCACGTGATAGGGGTTCCCGTGGAATTTGTCATTTGACGATAATGGCAAAGTTGTTCCTTGTTTTGCCCGGATTCAAGATTTCCTTTTTCCAAGAACGAGATTGGCATTCATGGTTGTATTCCCAAAGCTGATAAATTAGCTTCGAAGTTTCCTTGTTCTCGGACAAAGAAAATCCAATGCTAGTCATTATATCGTGGAGTCTGCCATGAGTAAGATAGCGCGAGTTGTTGACGCATGGAGCTGGTAGAACTAGGAACAGCCGGGGCGTGACAGACGGAGTAGAGTCAGATGGCGGCGACGATGTCAGGAAAGCCACGCATCGCTTCAACATTTCACCTCTGCCAATGGCATCTGGCACGTAGTTGAGTACCAACGAAAGACTGATGATGTGAAATCGATCAGCGTCATCACGAGGCAGTGGTCGCTCCATAAAGTCCTGTTTCAATATCCCCGGCCCTTGAGAGTTCAGATCAATCCTGGTAACCTCCAGAGATTGATTCGTAGAGCACGCATTCTTGGTGCTGAGTGCCCCGACTTCGAGCACGCGAAGCTTTGTCTGTGTATCTTTCCCATGAGGCAAATGCGGGCCCAGCCAGTTCACCAGGACCTTACTTGAATCGCCACCACGTTCTCGGGACTGCCCCAGTTTGCTGGCGAGCTGATAACTCTCCAGCCCGCCGTTCTCGCGAATCTCCCGATCTAGTTGATTGACCAGAAGCTCATCCCCAGCCTGCTGCGCTTGAGCCTTTCGCTTGAGCAGTCGATGATGGGACCGGATCAGGTTCCGAGTTGCCTTGGAGGACAGCGCTGCACGCTCCCCTCTGATCGCGGATGGGCGGGTGCGAGATAACAACAGAGGTTTTCTGGCGCGATGCTTCTTGGAGACCATGATTGTGAAGAGTGAATGATGGGTCAGGTGGGGATGAATGAAAAGGAAATAAAGAATGAGAGTGGCTCGGTGAAGAGGAGAGGGTATAGCAGATGAAATGGACTACTGTCTAGGTAGATCACTAATTACTGTTAGAATTGCCCGAGTCTTTTACGGAGTCAATCTTTCATACCTTCAGTAGACCGGAAGTCCAGTAGAGCGCGGAAGGACGCCGTGCCGGATCTTAGTAATCTGCATGACAGAAAGAGAAAAGAAAAACGAGAAGAAAAGGGAGAGAGCCCTAGTCCCGATTGGGAGCGCCAAGAGATCCAGGTTGCGCAGGCCGGAGAAGCAGGTCAGGTGACCCACACAGAGGCAACCCAACCCGTAGGGTTTTCGCTAAGCGAACTCACTGCAAAACACTTGACTCTCGACACTGCGACAATTATCACGACAGCGCCGGACGACAGCCATGGCCCCTAAGGTGGAAAACAAGCAAGGTAGGCACACAATGAGCGCATTCGTTTTGTTTTGTTGCCCGTCAATTTTGCACAACCATCGAAAATCGAGTCGCAAGTGTGTGAAGGCAGCGAGAAGGGCTTTTTTTTCCCTATCACCCGCATCCTCACACATGACCGAGTCGCACACATTACAGCAAGAACCAGCATCTTTCGAGCCAGATGTGTCATGAGTTTTTCCCCAGCAGAAAAAAGACAAGAAGAAACAGAATGAATTGAAAAGGGACAGGTGCAGAAATTGTGGAGGCGGCATATGAAGAGCAGGGAAATAATTCGAATTGCTTTTTGCTCGGAAAACATCACTTGAGTTGCTTTCAGTTTGCGGATGCGCTGACCTTATCTCTTCCTTATAGGCAAGACCAACCCCAGCAACCGGGCTGGTGCTGCCGCCAAGGCAGTCCTGAAGGGTGCAGGCGTACGTTGACACCGAAATCGACATTTCTACTTGCCATGTTCCATACTAATTCGGAGCTCGACAACAGGCGCACAAGGCCCGCAAGGTCCGCACCTCGACGACTTTCCACCGCCCCAAGACCCTTGAGCTCTCCCGGTCGCCCAAGTACCCCCGCAAGTCGATCCCTCATGGACCCCGCCTCGACTCCCACAAGGTCATCCTGTACCCCCTCAACACCGAGAGCGCCATGAAGAAGATCGAGGAGAACAACACCCTCGTCTTCATCGTCGACGTTAAGGCCAACAAGAGGCAGATCAAGATCGCCCTTAAGAAGCTGTACGATGTCGAGACCGTCAAGGTCAACACTCTTGTCAGGTATGGCTGTTCCAGGAGATTAAACATGTGTTTTCCGAGAAAGTCCCAGTCTTCTAACTTACCCGTAGGCCCGATGGTTCGAAGAAGGCTTTCGCCCGGCTAACCCCTGATGTGGATGCCCTGGACATTGCTGCCACCAAGCTTGCTATTGTCTAGATGATTTGGTTTCTTATGGGTCTGGGTGAACGGTTCTGTTTTTACGCGGTGGTTCATAAACATCGATCATGCAGTTAACTGCCAACGCTACAATGATGGGCTAAATGATCGTAAAAAAGATTTACTTGAATGCACGATTCTACCGGTAATGAGATGTCCATTAGGTCTCAATAGTGTTGTAGTGTTTGCCATCGGAGCCATTTGATCTTGGGTCGGTTCTCATGAGCATGTATGTCATTTTGCAGCACGGGTGACTGCTGGCTCGAGCAACTGAGCAGACCCGTATGGTCCATGGACTACTTGGTGCAGGCGTAAGTCGGTGACTTGATAGAAATATAATGTTACATTCTCTATTATCACCATCGGGAAAAAGATAATATCCCAGATTGAAAGTACATAACGTACTGCGTATTGTTCCCTCTTTTGAATCCACCCTGTTCAAGTCCAGGAAAGAGGTAAACCCAACGCAAAGTACCCATCAAACAATAGTTCGCTGTCCAGCACGAAGAAGCTTATTGTCCACGCAAAGTCTCGAGGTGTTTCAACACAGCCAAGTTGGTGTCCATCCATCGCTCCACGCAGTTGTGAGCGCACGATTCCTCAGATTGGTCTAGGCGGCCGGAGGAGATCTTTCCAGTAATGCACTTCTTCCAGCAGATGTCGGCGAGGTGGTGAACGGCTGGCATATGGTCAGTCATCAATCAACAATGTCGAGGATGCAAAGAAGGACGGTGATTCACTTTGTTGGATGTTGGACTTCTGAGCTTCGTTCGTCAAGAACTGGTTCAATTCCTTCTTGTCGCCATCGCTGAGCTTGGAGACGTCGAGCTGGGCTTGATCCATTGTTGATTTCGGGGGGGTTGTTCAACCGGATTAAAAGCAGAAAGTGATAATGGATGGCGTGTTTTTCGGGTTGGAGGAAATCGATTTAACAGCAGGCGTTTTCTAGCGGTTCTTCTGCTGCTCCATTTGGAAGGTCAAGGCTTGTCCGAGCTGTAGGCGGTAAGGGGAGGCAGAAAAAGAGCAGCAGGTCCTCGCCACCAGGGCATTCTTGCTGGGTTTCTGTCCATCTCCCCCCGCCAACACGCCGCAGACCTCGAGACTCGGGGATTCCTGTCAGTTACCTGAAGGCAGCTTCTGTCTAAATCGCAACAATGCCGCCGATACGTACATCCCGCAACCGCAAGCCGCCACCGGCCGGCTTCGATGACATCGAGGACACACTGCTCGAGTTTAGCAATAAGATGAAGGACGCCGAGAACGCGTCGCATGACGGCAAGAAGAAGCACGAGATGCTATGGCCCATTTTCCAAATAAGCCATCAGCGTAAGCAAACAATTCCGCCCCCTTTGTTGGTTTGTCAAGTATCGTGGCTAATTGCCGTCCCGGCAGGCTCGAGGTACATCTACGACCTGTATTATGAAAAAGAGGCGATTTCGAAGCAGCTGTATGACTGGCTCCTCAAGAACAACTATGCAGACGCCAATTTAATCGCCAAATGGAAGAAACAAGGATATGAGAAGGTGTGTGCCTCCATCCCATAGATGGCTCTGGTCCAGCTTTCTTTACGTTGCAACATCCAACTTCTGGTCTTTGCTAACCATCTCTATGTAGCTTTGCTGTCTGCGCTGTATCCAGACGAAGGAAACCAACTTTAACTCCACGTGCATCTGCCGCGTCCCGAAAGCTCAACTCAAGGAGGATCAAATGATTCAATGTGTCAGTTGCGGATGCCGAGGCTGCGGCAGTAGTGATTAATTCCCATCTGCCACATCTTTCCCAGCAGTCTTTGGGAGTCCAAGAGAAGGGACGAGTAGGCGGGGCTGCAAGACTTAATACCCTTGCTTATAGCACGAATTGGGAAAGCATGAAGCGGTGCCGAAGGTGTCTGTGTGAGACGGATGATCGTCATTTCCTTGTCCACCACCTTTTCTTTCTTTTCCTCTTCCCTCCTTGTCCTTTCCCCCTTTTGTACCCTTCTGTTTTGATTCTTCTCTCTTCTCTTCAAGTCTCGGTTCTTTATGAGCAATGTGATACCCTTAACAAAAGAAATGTATTAGGTTTTCTACGATAATATACTCCCATGCCAAAGTTCATGTCGTAACACTAGTAACAGCTGAGGAACTCTAGGTTCTGTATTAACATAAAGCCTATTAAACAAAACATAATCGAAATCAAGGTGTCATAAGCATGAGGAGCTCCCAAGTACAGGGTGAGAATCGGCAAAGACAACAGAGAACAGAAAAAGTAAAAGAAAAAGAAACCCAAATTGAAGCTCAAAACATGCGCCCTTACCTGCGACCTCTTTGTCTGGCTCGCTCATGTACATCTTAGCAAATGTCATCATAAAGGTCGTTAACAAGTCATTTCAGGCCAGTGAAAGTCAGGCGCAATTCCAATTCCAACCATGAACTCAGTTCCAAACTCCAGGAAGATCAACAATAAAAAGACGAAATTAAAACGCCATGGCCCTTTTAAGATAAACTCCAGCTCTCAATTTAGAAAACCCCATCTCAAAACGTTACTCGTTAGCCAAAGTCAGAATCAATCCGATAGGAACGGCATCTTAGAAAGAAATAGCTCGTCCAATGACAACTCTGGTTGCTCTGCATTTAGCCCCCGCAGGGTTTTTTAGAACAAAGAAGTGTTGCTGCGATGATTCAGATGAGGCCTCGGCTTGGATCTGGACAATTCATCCCTGCTTGCACCGCCGATCTTTTGGAACCCTTGCAGGAGGTCAACCCCATCCACGTCTCCAGGGCTTTCGTCAAAGAGATGGAATGAAAAAAAGTCGTCGTTGGCTGTGTCGACAAAGCGGCCAGAGTCTGGCATTTTGGACGGAGAATCAGGGAAAAGCAGGCCTTTCGACTTGCTTGCTGGCACAGACGGCGCGCCGGTCCGGCTATTTACATTCACCGCAGTGATGTCTGTGAGCACATTGTTGCCAGACCCGCTGGCATCATTTCGAACCCTCTTGATAGAGCGCTTTTCAGGCGATCCATACGCCGAGGCCGACAAATTGTCCGCGGTGTGGTCTGCAAACACATCAAAGGAGGCGTGCAGGTTATCATTCGGCGTAAATGTTTCGTCCTGGATGTTAAAAGCCGGGCTCCACGGAAGATCTTCGTCGGTTAGACCGAGATGCTTGATGGGAGAATTGACCATCTGTTGAATCTTTTTGCGGTGGTTTCGAAGATTTGTGTTGGGTGACACGGACGGTGGGGGTTTTGCGGGTTTTTTGAATTTAATAACAGGAGTGATAGGAGGTGGAAGCATGCTGACATATTCCCCACGGAGGGGTGAAGAACCAACTATCAACCCCGCATCCTTCAAGGCATTGGACCGGCTTGGGCTAGCATCATGGGAAGAGCTTCGGATTCGCGCAATCTCTTCCTCGGCTCGACCGCGCTTGATGCGAGGTGGCTCGATATCCAGGTCCGAAGTCAGGATATGGCCTGCCTTGTTTGGGCGCATGGCTGATGATTCTAGAGATGAGAAATACCCGCTATCATTCATGGCGATCGATTTGCGTTTTCTAGTGCGAGAGATGACCCCGGAAGCGGCTACTTGCGACGGCGTAGGGGGGGTTCCTTGACGGGTGAATCGAGGTGGTACAATGGGAGGAGAAGAGTGCATAGGCTGAGGTGGAGAGGAGCGGGGTGGAAGAGCGTGAGGTGCGGGAGCCGAGACACATTCATCGACAGTGTCTTCCTGAAGCGCGGGATCCGAGGCAGGTAGTGTCGCGTCAGAGGACAAATCAACATTCTTCGAGGGCTTGGGCCCAGTCGGAGGAAAAGACGCGTTGGACGGCGTTGGAATAGCCCAAGCGGTGGAGGAAGCATTTTGCGTCGGGAGAGCCGCCGGTAGGGGAAGACTTGACATAGTCGCACGACGCAGGGGCTTGTCCTTGAGGAACTGTGCCTCCATTCCAGGCTCAATTGCCCAATAATTTCCTTTTCCCGGGTCGTCTTTAGGCCTCTCTTGCTTGATGAACGCCTTGTTCAGACTGAGATTATGCCGAATGCTATTTTGCCAGCCAGGGTCGCTATTCTTATAGTACGAGAATGTATCAGAGATCCACTTGTATATCTGCGCCAAAGTCAAGCGTCGGTTTTGTGCACGCAGGATTGACATTCCAATCAATGTTGCATAGCTGTACGGAGGCTTTGTGCCATCATCTTCGATTGGCGGCATTTCATGAGGTTCAGGCAGGCGTATGGAGACAATATCTTCGCGCTTGTGCTTCTTGATCGATCGCTCTTTCAATGGTGCCGCCTCTAGGAGCGCCCTTTTCAGAGGTGGTTTGGTAGTCAAGGTTGGCTCAGGGAAGTCCGCAAAGTTATCACTGGTTGGTTCATCGGCCAGTTGATGTCCTTGCAGGGACTCCTTGTCAGGATTAACGCTGGAAAATGTCGTGAACAAGGCGGAGTGTGGCATCGGGGCAGTGGCGGTAGATTGTGCGTACGGATGCAAGGGCGGCTTTTTGGCCGGGGAATCCGTGGGGAATGAGGGGGGAGCAGGCGCAGAAATGGAGACGAATTCCAATTTCCCTCGTCCAGAGACCGAAGCGCTCGATCTACGAGATGCCTTGGTTGGCGATGGTCTGTGCGTACCGGCAGAGGGCGGATTGAGAACGTAATCACAGTTCGGGTCAGTATTTTCAGCAGTGCTTTCAGCAGGCGATTGTTCTAAGCAAGCGCGTGTGTTGACTGCGGTTTGGTTGGATAGAAAAGGCGCCTCTGAGTTTGTCTGCGCAGCTGACCCAGAGCGCGCCGAGAGCATGGTTTCTCAGCTGGACTCAGACTCTGGTTGGCGTTCAAAAGAATCCGTGCGCGTAGTCAGGTTTCTGGACATCAAGCGACAATAAGGATCGGGCTGCTAGTAGACACCACAAGGGAAGAGTTCAAAAACACGAGGCCAGGAGGCTCTACCAGCAGTTGACGTGTTGCTTGCAAGTCAAAGGTGGTGGGGAGCAGTTTTAAGGCGATGGTCGGAGGAAGAGGGGGAAATGCAAATCCAGATGGGATGTCGCGCCCAAGGTGATGATCGAGTTGGGCGACAAAGCGCTAAGAGGCATGGAGGGGGGGCAGCCCCGAAGAGATTCCAGATATCGTTGAGCAAGAGCAGACAAGCAAATGTGTGTCCACCGGATAGCCTAAGGAGAACGTAATTCGAATGATCTTCAGTGCGCCTGGTTCTTTGGAGAAAGCCAGGGAATCGACGCGTAGAGGGAGCAAAGGACGGCCGACGATGAGATTGGATTGGGCGGTTGGGGGCAAGATGGCGATGTTTATGGGGAACGAGAGGAAAAGAGGAGCTAGGCGAGCAGATGGCTTGACTCTAAATCCAGCTCTGCCATCAAGGTGGGGATGGGTGAAATACTTCGTTAATAAGTAGGTATGACTAGTGGAACTCCGGGAAGTGAGGAATGGAGGAAAGCATTGAAGAGGTGGTGTTGATTGCACTGGGGGGGGGCCTCCACCTCGCGACTCGCCGTACCGTGTATGGTATGGTTCCGACGCGGTCGCGTCACGCGTTGCAGCGCTGCAGATGCCGCCAGCCCGCCAGGGTATATTACCGGTATTGCGGGTTGGGTTGTAAGAATATGACGTACTCTCGGGAAACGCCTTGCTCGCTCTTTCTTATTTTAAAATTCGACCGGGCTGGAGCCGGTCTCTCCTTAGGTGGTCCTTAGTCCTTGCTCCATTCAGTCCCGCGGTTTCGGCAGATCATGGACCCCAGTGATCTCCCTGATGAAATGCTTGACCTTCATCCCCATCCCTTTTTCCCTCATCCACAACCAGATATTAATATCCTCTCTTGCCTTCATTGACTCTTGGCTCGGGCTGATTAGGTGATGTACAATCACGTACTTCGTACTGTACCTGTACCTAGACTAGTCACCTACTACCTCTGCAGTACAGGTCGTCTGCACGGGATAGTATCCAAGGCACATGTAATATGCATCGTACCTACGCAAGTGGCCCTTGGGAGTCCCACTTGCCTGTACATTGCGCGTGGTGCTTGATACGAAGGGATGAAGGGTCGAGGCACGTATCGTCGCCCAACTGGTCATGTCTCAAGAACTAGGTCCACTATCCTATATCCCTTTAAACCTACGGACACATCTGTTACAGCCCAAGCGGTCTTATGTGAAGGATTTTGCACCGGAAACCTACGGGTGATGGCTAATGATGTCCAGAAATATTCTCAAGTTCTATTTACTTCCTGCCAAATCGAAAACACTCTATTTTGAAAAGAAAATCAGGACAGGTAACGTAACGCCTAGAAATGAAGCATTTGGCATAACAAAAAGGCGGAATCTAACGAGGAACGACCACAGGTCTATCAGAGCAAGTCGAAAAGAGAAAATGTAGGACAAAGATTCAAGAACACAGTGTAATCAAGTGCAGCAGGGATAAGTAACCACGACTTCTGAGATCATATAAACAAGGCAGGAGACAATTCATACACCGAATAACAAGGTGATTTCATCATGAAATAATTTTGAGGCTACTTACCCAATCGCATGGACTCCAAAGACATGGAAAGTAAAGGGGGGAAAATGTACAAAGATAAAGATATAAGAAAAAAAAAAGAAAAGAGGCCCGGAGGGTGCGCAGGCAGAGACCGAAAAAAGATGATAAGCGGGAAAGGCTAGAAGAATAGATCAAAGTCTATCGAAGGGGCGAGAAGAACCAGAGGTGGGGGAGGTAGAAGACTTGAAACGAGGTTGAGATGGATCAATCGCATCTAGTCTAGAAAGGTGAACATGCTTGTATGTATTATGTTCAGCGCACGGTCGGCGTCTCTCTCTTCGATCACGCAGGAAATATTGATCTCACTCGCACCTTGAACGAGATCATCCATTAGCTCCTATACCATGCAGGACGTGGTGAAGGGGGTACTTACCTTGAGAGATCATCTCGATATTGACGTTGTTTTCCCCAAGAGTAGTAAACATCCGCCCTGCGACCCCGATCATGTTCTTCATTTGTTTGCCGACCAGACTGAGGATAGCCATCTCAGGGATGATATCAACCGTCCCATATCTTTGCAAATCATGCAAGGCACCCTTGAGGTCGTCATCAATCACCTGATACTCATCCCTGCCAACCCCGTTGAGGAGCGGTATTTCAGAGTGAAGTGCCATGGACACGTGCACTTCACTGGTGGAGATCAGATCGATCGAAAGCCTCCATCGATCAAGAACTGAAAAAATTCCGGCGAAAAATCCATGGGACAGGGAACGCTTGTTGGAATGTACATTGATCACCAAAATTTTATGCTTGATGGTCACGGCAGTCGGGCGCTTCGGTCTTTGCATCAGACTAGGGCTTCTCGTCCGGAACAAACGGGGGTCATGCCCCGGGGCCGTCTTTTCCAGCTCATAGGTCGAGTCGGGAAAGATGACAGTGCCGTTGCCTTTAGGGTTCATGACGTTTTTGATGCGAATCGGGATCTTGGCCCGTATGACCTGCTCCATCGTAAACGGGTGGATGACTTCTGAGCCATAGAATGTCAACTCGGCTGCTTCCGCAGGCGTGATGGCAGACAGAAGACGTGCAGTTGGCACCTTCCGGGGATCGGCGGTGAAGATTCCATCGACTTCCTTCCACACCTGTAATTCTTGGGCATGGATTCCCACGGCTACTAAAGCGGCACAGAGATCTGTGTATCCACGGCCCACCTGGTCGAGAAGACCGCCGGGCACAGTTCCAAAGAACCCGGTGACGACTGGGACTTTCCCCTCGCAGGATCCAATCTTTCTGCTCAGGGCAGCGGCGAGATTGTCGTAGAATCCTTGGTCGAGGCCTTGATTCGAGATGGGAAAGTCGATGACCTCGGCCAAATCCACGTACTGTGAATCCACCCCCCGGTCTTGAAGTAGAGCAGCCATCAATCGACAGCTAAGCTTTTCTCCGGTGCTGATAACCTTGTCTACACAGCGAGCACTTATCTCTCCGAGGGTCTGGGCGGCCTCGAGAACCTTTAGCACCTTTTCGCAGTCACCATTGATCTCGGCAATGAGCTGGGTTTTCAGTTCGGCGGAGTGGATTCGATCCTCGGCTTCTTGGGCATGTTCCTGCCTGACCGCCTCGATAAAAGCAACATAGTGTTGCGATTGAGCATTCTCTGCGTCCCGCGCAGCTCGTAATAATCTGTAGAGTAGCCCATGGGTCAGAGGACGAAGAGTAGAGAACAACAGTTGGAAGTAATGGAATAACCACGAGAGCGGAGATTCAGAGTTATGAACGAGCTATCGGGAGTGGCGCGCGAATTTGCGTGTGCGTGCGTATCGAGGAAGAGGCTTCATCGCGACAGGGATGACTCACCGATTGGTGGTACCTTCAGCTTTTGTCGAACTGCTCCTTGCAGAACATACAACGGCTACTTTATGTTCTGAAAGACTCGGTCTGAATTTGGACAATGAGTATTATCGCGGAGTGAATTATGGGATCATTGCTTACAGGACGACTTGATCAATGATATTAAGAGCGAATTTCCCGACACTGGTACCCCCGAACTTCTGTACAACCCAGTTTCTATTAGATTTGCCCACTGGGGGATTGGAAGTGAACTGCAACTGGTTTTCCATGCTGGTGAATTTTCAGCGACGGAACAAGAGTGTACAGTTGGGGGGTGTGAAAGAAGTCAATCCAATCTTTATAAAGTAATTGATTGCGTTGACTCACGTCGGCGGCGGGACTTTTTTTTTATGTGCACTTGGCGGGGGAATCATTGCGAAAGCGGAGCCGATACAAGAAGCAGGGGTGGCCAAGAGAATTCTGCCCGTTAAGTTTTTGCCGCCGCCTTCTCTATCCGGGTACACGATATCGGAGTTGGGAGGGGCGCCGTGAATTAATCCGCAATTTCAAATACGGAGAGTATCCGTCGCCGATAAGCTACGTAGGCAAGGTACTCCCGGGGTGGGCCTAGAACTGGTAGGTCCTCCGTCCTCCGACTTGCCTACGGTGTCTGCCTAACTACTCTGAGTATAGCGCTATAGGCACTGTACTGTACTGTACCCACCACGGTCTTTAGGTAATCCTCTCCTACCTGGGCATACCCACGTCTAGATTGGTTCCCACGATATAGTTTTTACCTACATGTACATACATATGTATAGATCCCCTGTCCCTGGTCACAGGCACGCTAATAACCAAGAATACAGTGCATGAGACGGAAAGGCTCCCGCGAGCCTGACAATTGTCATGCATTCACAACTCGCTCGAGAGGAGAGCTCAAGAAAGCTTGGGGTATCTTTAGGCCCTTTCCTTGATGGCACTCTTTCGTGACACGCTAAAATCTCTATGTACAGCGTGCAGAATTAGGACCCCATGTTCATGAGAGGCAGATGCCCTTCTGGCTTCGGAAGATGCTGGAGAAGGGGCCAAAAGTGACGCGAACAAGTCAGATCGCGCCCGATGGGACACTCCAGAAACTGGAAACCATTGAAAATGAGGCTACTGATATAATACCCATTCTCGAGCGTCTCTGCAGAGCCGACAACTCGGTGAAACGGGCTTTCCTATGCAGCCCCAAAACTTCTCAGGTTTCTAAGCTGCCGAGAGAAGGCGGATTTTGCGGCTACCGGAACATTCAAATGCTGATCTCATACATACGGCAATCTGATCTCCCGAGTCAGGACCGCTTTTCTGGGCCGCTACCTACTATCCTAGAACTACAAGATATGATTGAACATGCATGGGATATGGGGCTTAATAGCGCGGGGAGAGAAGAGACTGGGGGCATACGTGGCACCAGGAAATTCATTGGCACATCGGAGGTAGGACACCGCCTCCAGATTTTTTGAACTCTGCTTATGATTGATAACGACAGGCACAGGCTCTGTTTCTGAGACTTGGAATCCAGTACGTCCTAGCGTCAGACTTTTCGATCATATGTACTGACAACGGCTAGATGTGAGGCTTGTAGTATTGGAGAAACCCCGCAGCTACGGGCTCATGACGCTTTATTGTCGAATGTTGCAAGCTATTTTCGAGCAGAGAGTTCACGTCGCACCGATGAGAAAGTCCTCACGACATGTCTACCTCCCATCTACTTCCAGCATCAAGGTCTGTCCTCGCACCCTTGTTTCTTCTGACTCCACAGAGAGCAGACTAGCTAACAAGCAATAAAGGTCATTCCATGACCATCGTTGGATTCGAAGTCCGTGACGATGGAAGTGCAAACCTTCTCGTTTTTGATCCGAAACTTCAGGTCCCTTCCGGCATGAAGCGTTCCAGGGGTGTGCACTCCAAATTTCGCAATCCAGTCCATGCCCTGAAGGGATACCGGCGCGGGATAAGTTACTTGCAAAAGTATCGAGTTTTCGAAATACTCAAGTAAGTAGGCTTCGAATTCCGAGTTGAATGTGTTTGACCAATAAAGGTTACCCCCTCCTACAAGCCCTAGCGAAGGGTGACTGCAGCAAGGCTGTTGTAAATATAAATGTTTGCTGTAACAACCTACACCTACGCTCTATGATCTGCCATAGGCAGCTACTACGAAGTAATAAATAAGTGTATTCATGTTCCGACAAGAGACGAATTACCTTGACATAAGTCACATTCGCTTTGAGGTGTGAGGTGTGGCTAACCACTAGATGCCTACCAAATAGATATACTTCCATAGCCCACCGGATTTTCTGGTTCCGGGCCTCCCGCCGTATTCATGCCTCAGGCATCAACAAAGCTTCCCCGCAGCCGCCAAAAAAAAAAAAAAAAAGAATTGGATTGACTGGAAATCTTACCCCTCAATCGTTATCATTCTTTGCTGGCAAACACTGCAGGTTTTGGCTGCTCAGCACTACTGCTGAGGCCAAGATGCGAACAACTCCGAATGTGATCATCACAGGCACCCCTGGCGTAGGGAAAACAGTACATTGTCAGCAATTGGCGCAGGATACAGGCCTGCAGCACCTATCGATAAACCAGATCGCCAAAGAACGGGGCTGCTTCGATACCTATGACTCGGAATTAGAAACATGGGTCGTGGATGAGGACAAAGTATGTTCAATACACATTATGTCGTGTTACCGTCAACCGAACCCGGCTCTTATCATTAACTGTTCTGTCACGGTTATTTTCTGTTACTTACTCCTTGGGACACAGCTTTTGGATGCGATTGAGGATGAGATACTCAAGGGTGGCTACCTGATTGACTGGCATGCGTGTGATTTATTCCCGAAATCTTGGATCGATCTCGTCGTAGTCCTGCGATGCCCTTCCACCTCTGTCCATTACGATCGTCTATCCACAAGGTACGCACCAACAAGACCTCCAGCCCGTCACCCCGGTTTCTATCATACTCGAGCATCATCTTCACCAGCCTGTTCAAGCTTCTATTCTGTTTCGTCCTACTTGGCCCCGCACAACACCTGCCAGAAACCTCCATCCCACCTCTTTTGGCAAGTTCCTAACAAATCTTCGTTTGTAACAGAGCATATAAACAAGAAAAACTGCAGGAGAACCTAGACGCGGAGATCTTCGGTGTTCTCCTCGAGGAGGCTCGGGAGGCTTTCGACGAGGAAGTGGTGGTTGAGCTCAGTAGTGAACAGGATGACGATGTAGAGAACAACTGCGCGAGGATTTCGACCTGGATCGAATCGTGGAAGAAAGATCATTCGGAAACCGAATAGACCGCACGGTCACTCAAGGGAAGTCTTAGGATTGTCCATTGGTCAACCACTGCTGTAGGTTGACCAGAGCTTTATATCTGTGAGAGATTTTGTTCTACTTGTCCGTTAGTGGAAATTCAAGCCATACATCCTGGGCTCTTACCTTCTCCTCCTTCTCCATCTCGGCGTATGTGTGGGTTTCGTATTGGAAGATTGGATCCCAACCTAAATTTTCATATCGTTTAGTAGGGCACGAAAGTCCCTCCAAATCCAAGTAACTAACCAAAGTTCGTGGGCCCTCTGGGCCTTACAATGGTACCCTTCGAATCACAGATTAGCCCACCATCGGGACAACCATCCCAAACAGATGACATAATATAGCATACCTCTGTTCTTCCCTGGAACAAAAGAATCTCGGAGCCGGGCCCAGAGCAGAATGCAAATGTGCACACGGCTTCGGCCGTCCTGTCCTCGAACGAGTCGAGCAACTTATTCAATCCTTCGTGACCTAGTGCATCAAGGAATTGTTTGCTGATTTCGTCGACACCAAGCAGTTAGCATCGGCCGCAAACCGAGTTGAGCAAGGGAGATGATCTAACATGTATGGACCCGGCAGGCCCTTCAGCGCGCGAAACTCAAGAGCCGTGTCCTCCGTCAAGACAGGCCCCCCAACCTAACCCCGCCATCCGATCAGCACGGTGTGCCAAAGGTGCCGACTGAAAGATATGGAGTTGATGCTCACCACCTCTGCTGCACGTCTGCATTTTTCCTTGGCAATTTCTTCAATGGTTCCCTGTATTTCGGGCACATCGACAGCCTGGTTATCAACCTCGACGACACTGCCCAAGATTGCCCTCACTTCCGCCAATTTGTTTTTGTTACCCGTGATGAAATTCAATTTTCGAGGAGCAGAAGCCATGGTGGATAATAGCGTCACGATTTAGTTGACTGGGCCGTCAGGGACTTGATTGGGAGGAGGGGTTGTTGTGAAGGGGTTGTTGGTTGTTGTGTCAAACACCCCGCCGAAGCACTTGCCGAGACCCAGTCACAGGATACTTCGGATATACTATAATGAGGTGGAACAGGATGCTTCTTTGGATGTACAAAGTATTGATTTTACTGACCCCTTTTTCTAATCTACAGTGTATGCGCATACACTGTACTACGTACCTGCCCATTGACCAGTATAAACCACCATGATGACCGTCCACTCCTGCAGCGGCTCCATCTGTAGGGAATGGTCATGATTCCTGGTCCCAACCACCGGGGCACCTATCTACGTCCGTCATTCTAACGTCGGCAACGCCTTAACTCCTTAAGTTGCTGATTGATTTTTGTCTTCGTATCTATGCATCGAGGACGTCAAGATTTCAAACGGGAATCTAATCATAATGATAACGATAAACACAGAAAACGACGGAATGTGTCGCCAAATGATATATGTGCATCCAATTGCAAAACCGGGGCTGTCGATGACAAGGTCTGACTACTCAGCCGTCATACTCCCGTTCTCCGCTATTTCAAGCCTCTCCTGCTGTGCCATTGCCTGAGCGGACACAATTTCAGCAAGTCGTTTAAGTCGCGGTGTTTGGAGCCCTAAGACAGATTAGCAGAAATCCGAATTCCCGCCGTCGGTGAACTTACAGGAAGGAGTGTAAGTCTCCAGAGCTGTGATGACCCGCGGGTCAGCAATTTCATACGGTCCGCTGTCTTCCATATCAACGGGCGTCAATAAAAGGACATCGCTCTTTTCCGTGACACGAGAGGCCACTGCCTTCATGATCTCGCCGTTGATCGGTTGCTCATAATCCGCCACAAGGTACTGGTTCAGAAGTTTTTGGATCTGATTGGGAGAGAGCCTATGGGAGTTTAGCCGAGTCGAACCTGGAATCAGGGCAGTTGAACTTACATCCAACATATATCCTGTATAATTTCAATGTCGTTCAAGGTGGCCTTCTTCAGCTGAAGAAGTTTAGTGGCTTGCTATTCGATCGTCAGTATCAGAGGCTCAGCTCCCGTTCGTTTGCTGACATACCATCAAGTGCTCTAATTGCAGTGTTCCCTCGGGCATATCGTGACTCTTGCACCACTCCTCAATGCGCGTTATGTTGTAATTGATCTGGAGGCCACGTTTCCAAGACAGGAAATTTCTCCGCATGAGAAGATCGTTGAACGCGGTAACCCCAACGAGACGAAGAAGCTCAGTGACGGTTTGAATAATGATTGAATCCTCAAGGTAAAATGCTTTCATTGCCTTGTAGACGTTGTTCAAAAGGCTAAGAAGGTTGTCCATGCTGTAGGCTGGGTTATTGTTAGAGGGAAGAAGCTTTCCTAAGAACCGATTGGTTTCACTGGTGACGAAACCCGGAAGGGATTGGGATTCGATGATGGCCGGAACGATCATCTTGAAGAGCTTTTTCTTCAGGACTTTCATCCAAGTATGATAGATATTGAATTCCAGGCTTTCCAAGTCGTGCTTCACAATTTCCAAAAGACGATCATATTCGTAGTTGTCGGTCTTCTGCGCTTCATACCAATCCTCAGCCAAGAACACAAACGACAGCATTTCATGCACGTTGGAGAGCCAAAACGCCCCAGGGTTGACAGCGTCGTCACCGTCGTGCTGCATGACCTCCTGCTGAATTGACTGCATGACATTGGCCAGGAAGCGCTCGGACTCCTTTACGAAGCCGTTGTTCCACATCTCAGAAGTCACGAGGTTGATGAGATAGGCGGGGAACAGGACCTCCTTCTCGGTTGGTGGTGGGGTCGAAGAAGGGAGTGGGATTTTGAGATTGCGAATCAAACCCATTGTGACCTCCTCGTTGAGTTCATCTTCCTCGGACAGCAGATTCTCAAGTTCAACTTCAACAGAATCCAATCCGGGGGAGAAAGTCGCGTTTGAGATGTTCTGACGAGCGAGTGTGCTTGGGATTGCCATAGACACAGGCCTTGGGTTGTAAGCACCGCTGAACCGATCGGTTTCGATTTTTTCTGCACCAGCACTGCGTCTTTTGGGCTTCGGCTTTTTGGAGGAAACTAGGTTGATCAAACCGCTGGCGGGAGGCTGAATAGACCCGCCGTTCTGCTGTTCTCCATTCAACCCGTTCACGGGCATGGTTCTTTTGGCAAGTTCCAACTGTTCTTCCAGGTCGGCAACCTGCTGGCGAAGAGAAACCTTCTCGCTTTCGGCCTCATTGTTCAGATGCCTGAGCCCTTCTAGTTCCTGGTTTGCAGCAAGAATCGATTCGCGTGACGCCTTCTCTTCCTCTTGAAGACGCTTGATGGTTGCTTGGGCGTCCTGGTGGTTCTGTCGCAATGTGCTCATCTCTTCTTCCATGGCGGTCAAACGGGCCGCAGTAATGCCGGCTTGGTTGGCCTCGGCCTGAAGTTCTCTCGTGCGATTCTCCAAAGCATTGTGACGACTCCTCCAGGATTTGACCTGGGTCTCATAATTCTCCAACTGTGAATTCAACGACCTGTTTTCACGCTTCAAGGATTCAAGATACTGCGTTAGCTCCACCACCTTGTTCTCCAATTTGTACGAAATCTGCTTCAGGTCTCGCGCATCCTCTCGTAGCTTTTTGTATTCCTTTCTGGCTTCCCTGCCCCTCCAAAGGTTCTGAACAATAATAACGTTCCGGCGATACTGTCGCCAAGCGCGCAGCTGCCGCCAAGAACGGAAAGAACGCTGGATGACCTTTGCTGCATTGCCATGGATCGTATCCATGATATTCTGTCGACAAAGGAAACCCTTGGCAACAGACTGGAATAGGACGAAGTTTTCACGGATACGGTTGTAATTTTTCCTATCCTTATGTCCCCGCCACACTCTTTGAATTGTCGTGGCAGCCTTGACCTGGCGCACTTCAGCCGCATGTTGTCTTGCCAGAAAGCCCCTGATGAGCGCCTGCGTGGTGAGAATGGAGGCGCGCGCTTCGAGGTACCGACGTCGGTAATATTTGCACCGGAGATTCTTCTGTATCATTATCGCACATTCATTCAACCTCGACGTGCGCAGGTTCTCGAGAAAGGCGAGCATGCCAGCCCGGAAGAATATCTTGGTCAAACCAAGTTGGTACTTATCTTGTTTCTTGTGGCTTCCGTCCCCAAGAGCCTTCTGTAGAATGGCGTGGCACATTTCTCGTATTTCCGATGTCCATTGTGAAGAGTGACAGAGCATATAGTAACGGATGGCGAATTCCTCGTAAGTCCAGCGAGTGGGATAGCCAGCGGTGCTGATCCGAACCGTCTCAAGGACACCACAAGCCCTCAATTGACTAAGAACCATAGGCCCTTCGAACTTCCAAGATTCCTTTGCCTCGTTCGGTTTGATGCAGCGGATGTAATGCACATCAGTGGAGTTGATCGTATTCATGAGCTCGATCAATGATGATTTGAAAATCCCACCAAGAGTGGGTTTGCGGTTGACGGCCACGCCGATTTTGCGGCCCGGAGCAGCAACAGGTTTGGACGAGATAGAAGCCGAATCCTTTTCGCGGACTGCAGCTGCCGTATCTAAGATTTCCTTCACAAACTCATTCGAAGAATTGCGCAGGATTTCCATGTGCTCGTCTGGGACCGTGTCCCTGTTCTTCTCTATAAAGCCATCGGACTCGTAAGTTACGTCAACCGCATAGTGACAGATGGTGAAAGCAGATTTCCCAAATCGAGGCTTCTTGTAGAATTTTTGCTTATCGGCGGCGAAGTTGTGGTGCAGCTTGGTCACGAACTGCTCGTCAGATCCCATTGGAAGCCGAGACTCCTCGTCCAAAAGAGACAAGATACCCAGCTTTGCTTCAATCAAATCAATGCATGGCTGGTTATCGGAGAAATCAATGAATGTCCAGTCTATTTGCTCCCGCACATATTCTTCTTGCTCAAGCTTGAAAACGTGCTGATTGAACTCCTGTTGAAGTTTCTCGTTGGCGTAGTTGATGCAAAACTGTTCGAACGAGTTCTTAGCGAAATGCTCAAAGCCGTAAATGTCCAGAACTCCGATAAAGGCCTTGAACTGGCTCATAACTTGGTCGGTTGCTAGACCACGGTTGATTTTGTCAACAAGCCAGTCAAAGAGGCTCGAGTAGATGAATTTGGCGACCGAGTCCCGGACAACGGTGGCTTGCTGTTGGGTCAAATTGGAAGTGATTTTTTCACCCCTTGTGATAAGCTGCTTTTTAACAATCCACTTGGCAAATTCGTTGGCATCGATCCCAAATAGATCACAGGCTTTGACAAGACCGGGCTCGGAAGGCGAAAGGGTGGAGTCAGTCCTGGTGGCTGTGATCTTGACATTGCCAAGGTGCAAAAGAGCTGCTAGGATGCGGAAGATCTCAGATTGTGTTTTGTCCGATACACCGATGGTGCTTAGGGATTTTCTGGTCGCATTAAATTCCGTCTTATCATCTACACCGTCAATCGTGGGGGTCCCGCCTTGATTTAGATAGTCAAAATCCTCAACCGAGCCCAGACCCAGTTCTTGCTTTTCATCATCTGTTGCACCAGCTACAAGCTGGTAGAAGACGTGGTAGTTTCGTTCCTTGAGCGGCTGGAATACTAAACGTGACCGTTCCAAGAGATATGTTCTAATTTTGGCACCAATGATGTTGGTTCGGTCGTCGAACATGATCTCGATGTACTTCCCGAATCGTGAGGAGTTGTCGTTGCGCGTGGTTTTGGCGTTTCCGAAAGCCTCCATAACCGGATTGGTGGCCAGTATTTGTTCTTCTGTCTCACTGATTGCTTCTGCTCTGCTCGTGGTGTACTTGCCTGGTTGATCCGAGGACTCGCGGGTTGCGAAATACCGCATGATGTATTTGGCGCTGACCGTCTTCCCCGCACCCGATTCTCCGGAGACAACGATTGTCTGGTTCTTCCCATCTCGTAACATGTCACTGCATAGGGTCCCCGTAAGCAATACTGCATGGCGGAGAGGAGTTGTCGGTTCTTACGCAAATGCTTCTTCGGCGATGGCGAACAAATGAGGCGCTTGTGACGCACGATGCTTCCCCGCGTATACTTGTACCATCTGGGGCACATAGAGCGAGTCAACTCGGGCAAACGGATTTGTCGCGATGAGAACGATTCCACTGTATGTATATATTTCCTTCTGCGCGTAACGAAGCTTTATTGCCTGCAAAACTTGGGGATTGTTAGTCTGTGCGCACATGCAAATATCCAAAGCTAGACAAACCAGCTGGCTCGTTTAAATGAGAAAGATTCGTGAGATCCTCGCTAGCTTCTAGCATGGCAGGGTTCATCAAGGGAGGTAAGCGTGAGTTGTTATCCAACTGCAACTCTTCCTGCGTGGTCTCCAAAGTTTTTGACTGTTTGCCCCGTAGGTTAATCACCATGCAACAACACGGACGACGGCTCGACTGACCTCCCCATTTTCCATCAAAAATACAAGTTGAACCTTGTCCCCATCAACCGACTTCTCCTTCACTTCGGAAGCGATCCATCCCTCAGTCGGGTCGGGCTGCCAGGCCCTTGTGCCGACTTCGTAGTTGTGTGCCATCAAGACGACGCTTCTTGACAAAGGACTGAGCACTCCAGGTTCAAACGAGGGCGGAGCAAGAACTCAATGCGGGCTGGACAAGCTGGGCAAAGATCGGGATGAAGCATCTAGTAGAAGGAGGAACAAGGACAGCCAGTTGATGTAGAAAGGTCGGAAACACGCAAGCCACGTTTGTGACAGCCCAGGCCGAGTTTAACGCTGAAATATGAGAAGAGAAGGGTTTCCACTATGCTCACTATTGAAGGAGTTATTGAACTAAATGGCTGCTAACAGCTGGCCGTTAGCGAGCCACAACCCCTGAGGATTGGGGAGCCGCGCCACTTGTCGGAACAATCTCCACAGCTGCCACCGCCAAGAATCAAGACATGTTGGCCTTGGTCACTTGTCGGGCGCTACTAATCATGTCGACGCATCTGCATGTTGGGGAGTTTTCCCATACGCTTGTTTTACCAGTACGGGCATCGGCCTTATCAAAAACACCTGATCTGGTCATAAGAGTTCCGCTTCGATGCAATAAGATGGTTGACGACTTTATTATCTTGGTTCAAAAAGAATTTTAGGGGAAGACAGGTTCGCCTGAAGGAGCGGTGAGATGAGTCCTCCCCAACTCCTCGCCCCAAAGCAGTGTTCATGGTCGCTTACTCTGTACAAAATTACCAATTCTTATTCGTATGCTTTTTTTTTGTTTTGTTTTAATACCATGTACTGTCTCTCCTCGGATCTTTCTGAGCCAAAGGGAACTTGTCTGATAAAAATTCAGAGTATTTAGAAAAGAAAGCGTACTCCTCGCGCCGCCAGTATTTTAGTATGGTGCAATGAACAAACAGAGACTGAGACAAGCAAAAGATGGAACCGCATGGTTGGAAAAAGAACATGAAACAAGAGAGAAAGAACAGAAGTAAAAGAAACGGAAAGGGCAGCGAAGAAAATGGGACCTCCGAAAGCGCAAAAGCAGTTTACTCTGGGACGCCCATAATGAGCATAGATATCCATTACATATCCCCCAAAGTGAAAGGCGCGACAACGTGCACAGGTTTTACACTCTGGAATACGGATATGGATGAACTTAGATTAGTGATGAGTAAAAGTTTGCACGGCACTGATGTAGGTTGAAGCAATCTGGTAAAGCAAATTTTCATGAAGGCGAACGGGCGTAAAATGGGACCAAATATATGTGGGGAGAGAAGAGGAAAAAGAAAGGAAAAAGCAATGGTGGACAGGGAATGGGAACCGACGAAAGAGGAACGGAAAACACCATCCATCTTGAGCTAGGCCCGAGGAAAGTATCGTAGACTAATTATCTGCTCCATTTGCCTGTAAGATAAAGCTTCGAGACGTTCAGCTTTGTTTGCATTCGGCCGCCTCTTTCTTGGGCTTGGAAGTACCGTCCTGGTCCCCATTAGTACTTGCATAGATGGAGGTTGACGGGGAAATATATGAACATACCTCTTCGTCGGAGTCATCATCCATATCCCGGTCCGATTTTCTATCATCCTCATCTTCGTCCTCTTCGTCCTCCTCATCTTCATCGTCCTCATCTTCGAACTCATCCGGATCCATATCGTCACCCAGTTCCTCGAACTGGAGTGCCTCGCCTGTAAACCAATCAATGGCACGGGGGATGAGTTTCTCTTTGATATCTTCGCCAAGCTGGTAGTCGAGTTCAAGACGCTCCTCAATGTCGGTGGTGACGGTATCATCATCATCTGTGGGGGGCTGCGGAGGAGAAAAGAAGTTGAAGAAGGACTCGGTGGGGACGGTAATCTTCACGACGCGAGTCTGCTTGGTGTCTGGGAGCGAGTAAGAAAAACCGACCCGAAGCGTGGGGGAAACGGGTTTAAACTCACTCTTATTTCTCTGCTTCTTGCTTTCCACACGTACGGTGAGATCTTGGTCGGGCTTCCAATCAATCTTAGTGCCCTCGGCATGGTCGTAGATAAAATCACCACCGTATCCATTCTCTTCCTTGTAATAGTAGGTCTTGGAGATGGTTTTGTTGCTGAAGAAAGCATTCTCCGAAAACTCGAAAATGAGACGGAAACCTGGGCGATCGAGATATTCCATTCTGATGTCGGTGAGATGCTTCAGGGCTTCTTCATCCCGTTCAGTGATCATTTCCGCGAGAGAAATTTGGTTTTTCATGGCAGAGAGCCAGAATTCTGGGATTCCAGTTGCTTGGGATTCTTTGTCATCCTCCTTCTTCGACTCATCTTCACCCTTGACATCCGCATCCTCCTCCTCGTCATCTCCTTTACCCGCTTCAACTTCAGGGTCGGTGGGCTCCGCAGCGCCATTGATTATTGTAGCACGTCTCTGGTACAGAGGAGTGAACTTCGCGAAGTACTTCTTTTCAAGCTCTAATACTTCCTCCTGGAACTGGGCTTCAAGTTTGGCGTGGTCTTTCTGAATGCCCTTCAGACCGGCGACGCGGCGGCGCACAGGTGCTGGTAAAGATTCAATGTAGCCCGATGAGCGGCCAACAAGCGATCCCAGTTTCCCTTGGATCATAGAAACAAGCCCAGGGTTCCTGGCAAACAGAGAAGCGGCAGCGGCATGATCAAGGGATTCTGGTCATGAAGTTAGGTATAGGCAGCGCGAACGGGGGGGGAAGGGGAAGAAGGGCTGTTGGTATACCTTCTTTTATGCTGGCGACTCCGGGTTGTTGGGCGTGAGACGAGATAGGGGCATTGTTAGCCGGAGTGTTTTGCGGCGTCCTGGCATTCAGAAACGGGCGTCAGCGATATGATGCTACGCGGTAGCAGACTGAACATGGAACTTAGGTCGAGGATGGAACAGAAACTTACGGAGCAACCGGGAAATCTGCTTTTTTATTTCTAATGGGTTCAGACATTTTGAGGGTCCTTGTTTGGTCAGAAGAGGGGTCGGAGATAGTGTAGAAAGAGGTTGGCTGAGGGGTTGTCGCGGAGGCGAAAGATCAAGGGTTGAGGAAGAATTTGATACGCTTGGTAGTTTTGGGAGGTCTGGAATACTGGCTTGGTGGGATCCTTAGCGCCCTTGGGCCGAGGGGCTTGGCGGGACGAGGATGCTGGCTGTTGAGAACCTTCAGGCTGCTCCCAACAATTACTGCGACAACTCCGTCTCTCCCTCCTTGCCATTAGATGGCCCCTGCAATCGGGTTCTGGAGAGGCTCTGCATGCTCTGAAACAGTACACACTAAGCATCGAGATGTCGATTGCCAATTCTCCATCATATCGTGGAAATTTAATTGGGGTACGATACGGAACTCTCACTACCAATAGATACATACTTTGTGTATGTATAGGCACTTCGGACTACCTAGTACCTACCTACATTTACCTTACCTTACCTTACCTTACCTACCAGGTACCCATGATATCTGTGTACTGTACAGTACCATGGCAAACCTAGGTATGAGTGTGTACTGTCGGCAGGTGCACATCTTGACTATACAAATAGGTAACTACCTTGATTAGTTGTGTACCTAGGTATTAGGTAGTCCTAATACCTAGGTACTCTACTTGTTGATAACAGGAAAAGTACATACCTAGGGGAGGCACCAGGTACCTTGGGGGTCTATGGATACCTACACATCCTGTAATCTAAACTCTGCAACTACTTACCTAGGTAGGTAGGTATCCGTAGGTACCTATACCTTACTAGGTAACATGGGAAAGGACCTAGAGCCCTGGGGTGAGGGTAATCGAGTATTATAGGTACGCAAGTACAATATACCTATCGGGAAATACCCGTGGACGCTGAATTTAGGTAAGGTAGTTTCTTGCGGTGTATTGACCCTTTTCCAAAGTCTCAGTACAACCAATACATTAAGTACGGGGAGTAGGTATGTATGCATGTATACATCCATGGATATATACCTACGGAGTAAAACGGCTGCGTCGAGTCGCAGCCGGTTGACGTATATAGGTATATTTAGTTCAAACAGCAGTTCATAAGGTACCCCTCTGAGACGAATTGATCTCCAAGTCGAAATCTCAATGTTATACTGCATGGCTGATGCCCAGGTCCTCTGGATCTTTGAGATACCCAGCAGCAGCAGCTTATCAGTCACGTGTAGATAACATTGGAACTTCCATCATCGAGCTTCGCTACTGACCCGCATCATTCGAACACCTTCCTGGAGACCTGCATATGAATGATATCTATGGGCAAAGTTGAGCCGGTGCTCATATTATACAGGTCAGAACTCTAGAGCAATCTCTGCACCTACCGTGTACAGTCTCACCCAGCATGTTTCTGGTTGTGTGATCCTCTTATCTCATAGCCACTGGTGAGCATCCACAGTATTCCTGTCGGCTCACGGCCGACATTTGCGCTATGGATCATTCTACACATCCAAACCGGCCACTCCAGTCGCCCGTTGCCGGACCTGGCGGTCGACGCGACTCTATGAGAAGCAGGTGATTCCAACCCACCCAATTGATGCTCGGGGCTGCTGCCTGACAATCATACAGCTATAGCATTGTGTCAGATGTAGAGATGGCTCGTAATGAGGTGCGTTTCTTCATAAGAACTAAACGTCCATTCGTCTATGATCAACGCATGACTGGATTTTCAACAGGTTTTCGATGGTCCCATCTCTGAGAGTATCCCATCCAGTATCGCATCCTTCTCTTACCGTCGCAACCGGAACAACTCTACTGCTAGCTTTACCTATTTCCATGAAAACGATTCTTTCACCGAATGGCCAAACGAGGATGCCTTGGACATTGGAAGTGACAACGATGAAGAATTTCGAGATGGCGCTTACCCAGCAAGCATGTCTGTGCGGTCGTCGTTTGCCTCGAAAAGACCATCTACTTCGCGGCCCTCTATCGAAGACCCTCTTCTGCCGCAGCGGCCCTCATCAGTCAACTCCTATAGTTGTGGCCGAAAACCAGACAACAGGCATAGCCAGAAAGTTTACATCGAATCAGAGGACCTGACAATTGTTATTGCTGGGTTTTCAACAGCGCTGACCGGCCTAGCGCTGTACTATACACTGTGTGTATTTACACTTGGAGCAGCTTACTTATTGTTTAGATGGTTTCCTAGATGGCGTGCTCGAGTGATAGGAAGACCCATGCCTCTTCGGTCCTGCCAATGGGTGGCAATAGAGGTATGCCTTTTCTTAAATTCTTTCCCGTCTGCATGCCTAAAGGATCTTTCTTTGGCTCCGACTAATGTCTATCCAGGATCAATGGAATCAATTCAATGTGTACGAAGTACACTGCCAAGCATACGGACGCCCGCTTTCCACTATCTTTGCAGAACCCAGCTGTCAGCCGTATGACGAGGAGAATGACCCTACAGTTTCGTCCTTGCGTTGCATTGATTATAGGTATCTGCGTTTTTTCTACCATCAAATCGAGGACAGGTTCTGTTTAATTAGTGGCTGGAAAGATCCTTTGTGGACGAACGCGAAAATGATGCGAATGGGACTCGATGCCGACGACCGTGATAGTCGAGAGCAGGTCTTTGGCAAGAACCTCATTGACATTCATCAAAAGTCGGCATTCGAGCTCCTTCTGGATGAAGTCGGTCTTCTTTTCCTTCTTCCTTCTTGGAATAAAGTCTTACCTCTCTAGGCCTTTCATCCATTCTATATCTTTCAAGTCGCAAGCCTTGTGTTATGGTCACTAGACCAGTACTATTATTATGCTGCCTGCATATTCACAATATCATTTTTCAGCATAGGAGCCACTGTTATCGAAACGAAATCGGTATGTCATAGCTATGCCCGGCATAGGAACAGATGTACTAATTTCTCAGACAATGAGTCGACTAAGGAGCATTTCCCTCTTTGAATGTGATATTCGCGTGCTTAGGAACAGTTTCTGTATGTAGCCAAATTCCTTAGCTTCTTATGGTTTTGCGGACACGATTTGCTGACACACTGCACCACCAGGGAGATCCGTGCCATCTCGTGAACTAGTGCCAGGAGATGTATTTGAGTTTTCGGACCCTTCTCTGAACCAAGTCCCCTGCGATTGTATTCTACTATCTGGAGATTGCATTGTCAATGAAAGCATGCTTACAGGTGAGTTTAAAAAAGCTTGCATACGTTATAGTGATGGGTCTAAAAAGCGCAACTAGGTGAATCGGTTCCGATATCGAAGACCCCATTGACCGATGACGCGCTCAGTTATCTTGATTTAAATGCATCGTCTGTTCATCCGAATATTGCAAAGCACTTCCTTTTCAGTGGGACGAGGGTGATTCGAACAAGACGCCCTCAGAATGTTGATGACGATGAAGCGATCGCTTTGGCCATTGTTGTGAGAACAGGGTTCCTTACTACAAAAGGCGCTCTTGTTCGTTCAATGCTTTTCCCCAAACCCTCCGGGTTCAAATTCTATCGTGATTCTTTCCGCTACATCTCTGTGATGGGCGTTGTCGCCCTCTTGGGATTCGTGGCCTCGTTTGTTAACTTCGTTCGGCTAGGTGTAAGTTCTTTCCCGGTTAATCGGAATGCACATGCTAACGCCATAATCCACCTAGCTTTCCTGGCATCTGATAATCGTCAGAGCGCTTGATTTGATTACAATTGTTGTTCCACCAGCTTTACCAGCTACCTTGACGATCGGCATTAATTTTGCACTATCCCGGTTGAAAAACCACAAGATCTTCTGCATTAGCCCTCAAAGGTGAGCTGAATTAATTTAACGCAATAGTGCGAACTGACTCAGGTAAATAGAGTCAACGTTGGGGGCAAATTGGATGTTGTGTGTTTTGACAAAACGGGGACCCTGACAGAGGATGGCCTAGATGTTCTTGGAGTACGAACTGTGAATCATGAGATGAGGTTGGTAGACCTATGTGCCAAACATGACATGGATGCTAACAGGGCAAAAGGTTGACCGATCTTTTGTCTGACATGTCATTCTTGCCATCGAGTATCGAAGGCGGCAATCTCGACAATCGCACCAAAATCTCTTACATTATGGCTACGTGCCACTCACTAAAAACCATTGATGATGAGCTTCTTGGGGACCCTCTAGACGTAAAGATGTTTGAGTTTACGGGGTGGTCCTATCAAGAAGGCGGTGGTCAAGTTTCTGAGCAGCCAAGTTCTAATTTTGAGGCTGTAATTCAGGCTATCGCGAAGCCACCAAACTCTGCGGCTCAGTTCCGTGATCATAGAGGGACGCGTTCAAGCGTATGTGTTGTTCCCCAGCTATTCTCAATAAGGCGCCACATGTTGATACTCACGTCCATCGCAGACATCAATCGAACTTGGCGTTCTCCGTAATTTTGAGTTCGTTTCGGAGCTTCGTCGTTCGAGTGTGGTTGTAAGGCAATTTGGAGACGGGGGTGCTAGCGTCTTTGTCAAGGGCGCGCCGGAGAGTGTAAAGGCCATATGCCGCCCGGAAACTTGTGGGTATACGGTCATTTGCGCACTCGAAGCCTGGCTAACCAACCATTTTCTAGTACCCCATGACTTCGAGGATCTCCTAAATCAGTATACTCACCAGGGTTACCGCGTCATAGCCTGCGCGGCTAAATATGAACCAAGGCTCAGCTGGATGAAAGTCCAGAAATTGACTCGTGCGGAGGCTGAAAGCAATCTAGAGTTCATCGGACTAATCATATTTGAAAACAAATTAAAACCGAAGACTTCTGAAACAATCAGGGAGCTGAGCCAAGCAGGGATACGGAACATTATGTGTACGGGTGATAACATCCTTACTGCAGTCAGCGTCGCTCGTGAATGTGGTTTAATCAGCGCCGACAAGCCATGTTTCATCCCACATTTTGTGGAGGGTTTGTGTTTGTAACGTTCGCTACACAGAGGATTTTCAACTAACTATGTATCAGGTTATCCGGATGATCCCAAGATATCTCTGCATTGGGAGAGCGTCGATGATCCTTGCTTGAAACTTGACCCAAGCACTCTAATGGTATGCCTTCCTTCTTGGTTAACCGGCGTCTTGTGCAAGACTCAGCTAACCTTCCACAGCCGAACTCCACAGGTATTGACTTGTCCGTACCTACAAACGTCCATTATCTTCATGGATACTCCCTTGCTGTCAGTGGAGATGTTTTCCGATGGATCGTGGATTATGGTGACGAGATCATCCTCAAACGGGTGAGTGCTACAAATCCTCAACCGAGATTGGGACAATACTTCTTAAAGCACCTTTCTCGCATTAGCAGTGCCTAACTTACATTTGCTTTCCTAGATGCTTGTACTCGGGGGCGTCTTTGCTAGAATGTCTCCAGATGAGAAACATGAGCTTGTCGAAAAACTTCAGTCTCTTGACTATTGTTGCGGATTCTGCGGTGACGGAGCGAACGACTGTGGTGCATTAAAGGCCGCTGATGTTGGAATATCCTTATCTGATGCAGAAGCTTCCGTTGCTGCTCCATTCACAAGCCGGCAGTTTGATGTTTCGTGTGTTCCAACAGTCATCAGGTACACCCTTACCAACTCATGAGGTTCCTGTTTTCTTGCTAAATAATGGTTTAGGGAGGGTCGAGCAGCTCTGGTCACCAGCTTTTGTTGTTTCAAGTACATGAGTTTATACTCAGCGATTCAATTCGCGTCTGTCAGCTTTCTATACACCTCGGGTTCAAACCTTGGTGACTTCCAGGTAAATGGCGTCATCTACTCTCCCCCAAACCGTGTCCTCCTTTAACAGCCCGCTAGTTCCTATTCATTGACCTGGCTCTCATCCTTCCGATAGCAATATTCAGTAAGCAAAACTACCCGGCCTTTTCGGCCTCTTAACTTCCGTCACAACGCTTTGACTAACTGGCTTCGACAGTGGGCTGGACCGGCCCTTACCCTGTGCTTTCTCGGAAAAGGCCAACTGCTGATCTGGTGTCGCGGAAGGTTTTAACGCCTCTTTTGGGGCAAATATTGATTTGTGTCTTAACGCAGCTTATAGCCTATAAAACGGTCCAGTCACAGCCATGGTACGTTAGGGGTGTATACAACGAGCTGCTACTTGGCTTGCTGACGTTGGAATTAGGTTCAAACCTCCCCTGATAGACCTGGAGAACAGTAACATCGAGAATTCTGAAAACACTGCACTGTTTTTGATTTCCACGTTTCAGTACACGCTGGCAAGTGTTGTTCTCAGCGTCGGACCACCTTTTCGGATGCCAATGAAATCCAATAGTGAGTCTATACTTCGATATCACCCTTTCTTTTTACTTCGTTTCTGGCACCTAACAAGTCATAGGGCCCTTCGTGTGCGTCATAGCTGTGGACTTGATTGTATCATGCTACATGCTGTTCAAGCCATCCGAGTGGGTAACACGAACAATGCAGCTGACGTTTATGTCTAATCAATTTGCGCTCTGGTTATTGGTGCTTGCTGTTGGGACGTTTTCCTTTTCCTGGATCGCGGAATGCCTGCTCTTTCCCGGGCTTGCTCGAGCTCTCAGGCGAATGTACACATTCCTGCGACCACACCACCAGAAGCAGCGCCGCCAGTACAAAATATTGCTGGAAGAAATACGAAAATGAGCCTAGGAACGTTTTCATGGGGTCGTTTTCTAGACATGGGTTATCAATAGACCCGGCCTTGCAACTGGATCATGGATCTTGTCGTCGCATCATGTACTACCCATCCAATCAACCATCATTCTCAGTGTAGACAAATGAATTATGGAACGGCTTTAAGATATGCATAGCTTCCAACAATAGCACCCACGAAAGAAAAAGGACAGACGATAGTAGTAAGATCTGATGACCGGCGTCGCTAGCCCGACCGAGGCCCAAGTATTGCATCACTAGCATCTTTGTGAGTGTTGACGAAACAAAAATCTCATTCAATCCCAAGATTAGCGGGAAAGTGTAGTTAGTTTATGAGTACACGATGCTCTCAAGAGACCCTGATATGATGACTGCAAATTATACCCCAGCACGTTCAATGATCCCAAGGATGCTTCCAACCCAACAAAGCAGGTCCGTCCTTCTTAGCTCGGTACATCAGCTACAGCGCAGAGGAGGTTTCACAGTCAGCATAGTCCAAATTGAACGGTAAAAGTGCGGGATTCGTACGAAAAACCACATGCTGGCACCCAGGGCCGTTGCGGTGAACCGGTAGAGGGGCCGCGCAGGATGGATATGGATTGGGTGGTTCGAGGCCATGTCTGTTGTTAACAAGTCAGAATGACACCAATGACAGAGGAAAAGACAAGGGGGCGACGCAGTACTTCTCTTGGGTTTCAAGGACGGGGGATGATAGCAAGACTCCTCCCGAACATCAACGGAAACAACCGCCCAGCCATAAGGCACGACAGTCATGTGATCCGCCTGGTCTTTGCCGCCGGTTGATTCACCGGCCAAAATTGAACCACCTTTAGGACTCGCAACAATGGGCCGAATAAGGCCGAGAGACGGAACACTGCAAATCTGATCTTTAGTATGAAACATTATGACTCTTACGCAACCTGATCTCTCCGTTCTCTCCGACCGAGCGATTGACATCGTCTAGAACGAGACGTCCTCTGACATCATTAGCTACATACAAACCCGGTAACCCTTTCTCCCCATGGATCATAGGAATTTACACAGCTAACCCAAGATATGGTTCGAACAGGTCCCTAGTCTTAGATGAAATAGCGACGAACACGCAACCCCATTATCAACTTGAACGCTCAAGATTGAAGAACCGCAGCTGGCGCGATATTCGATATTCGATCAACGGCGAACCGCGAATTATTGTCCTGTTCCAGGGCTGCCCTCATTGGAACATCCTTTTACCTCACCTTCTTTCTCATTTTGGTGATCATCAACCCCAGGCTTCTTATAGAACATGGTGGCACCATCCCTGGAAAGAGATGGCAACGGAAATTCCAGATTCCGAGGATGCACCAGCATTCGTGATTTCGAGTTCCTAGGAAAACTTGGGGAGGGTACTTTTGGGTATGTATAAACGCATATATCAGAAGTTGCTTTTGCTGACTTACGGCAGAGAGGTGTATAAAGCACGATCAAAAAGGGATGGCTCAACTGTTGCCCTCAAAAAGATTCTCATGCACAATGAAAAGGATGGAGTAGGTAGTAGCCAAGCTCGCGTCTTCTGCTGCTAATGTCTATACAAAAGTTCCCGATCACTGCTCTGCGTGAAATCAAGCTTCTTAAAATGCTCGCCCATATTAATATTCTCCAGCTGAGGGAGATGGCTGTGGAGCGAAGTAAAGGTGAACCCCCCCCCGGTTCTCTCTCTCGTCGTCCATTGGAATCTTACCTCTACTTAGGTGAGGGGCGAAAGAAGCCGAGCATGTATATGGTAACGCCCTATATGGAGCATGATCTTTCCGGGCTACTTGAGAACCCGGCAGTCAGTTTTACTCAGCCGCAAATAAAGTGCTACATGCTACAATTGCTTGAAGGCCTTAAATATTTGCATGGGGTATCGCTTTGTCTCTAATCCCTATCTTGAGGCCTTGCTTCTAACCTTTTCATAGAATCGTATCTTGCATCGTGACATGAAAGGTGATGTTTGTTTCCCCCCAGAGTGTGGCGCTGAGTGTTAACACCTCCGCAGCTGCGAATCTGCTCATCAACAACAAAGGCATACTACAAATTGCAGACTTCGGACTGGCCCGACCGTACGATGAGGACCCACCTCAGCCTGGGAAAGGTGGAGGGGAGGCCAAGAGGGATTACACCTCTTTAGTCGTGACTCGGTGGTATCGCCCACCGGAATTGCTGCTACAACTGAGACGGTACACCACGGCTATAGACATGTGGGGCGTCGGGTGAGTGTTCTCGTCTGCCTGTCGTTCATTCTGTTATTGACGGTGGTAGGTGTGTTTTTGGGGAAATGTTTAAGGGGAAGCCGATTCTTGCCGGCAGTAGCGACTTGAATCAAGCCCAACTTATATTCAGTCTTGTGGGAGCGCCCACAGAGGAGAACATGCCTGGCTGGAGTTCTTTGCCCGGTTGTGAGGGTGTCAGAGCTTTTGGTCACAAACCTGGGAATTTGCACGAAGTCTTCAAAGAGTATGGCCGTATTCCCCAACCTATCTCCCAACTTTCGCGAGCATGTCCAGGGAGAGTGACTAACAATTTTACAGCCAGAGCCCCGCTGCTATTTCACTGCTTGGTGAACTTCTCAAATTGGACTGGCGGAAAAGGATAACCGCTATCGATGCACTGGAACATCCATACTTTTTCACTCCGCCTCTTCCAGCTCGCCCCGGCGAGATACCCCATTTTGAAGATTCACATGAACTGGATAGAAGAAGGTTTCGTGGACAACGAGCGGCTATGCCACCAGCCCCCGCGGGCGGATCTGTGGGCATTGGGCCAAACGGAGGCTGGGCAACAAACTCCGGAGCCAGGCCTGCAATGGAAACCAAAAACAGTCGCATCCCTGGCGCTGCACGCGTGGGCAAACCAAGTTACGGAAACCAGGGGGGGCATTCAAGGTGGTCTCTGGACCATCGAAATACTGAACCGCATGCAGCACGAGCAAGGCAGGGTACCGAGGACTCAACTCGGGTGGTTCCGCCCTGGCAAAGAGACAGTGGTCTCCCGCCTAAGCCCCCTACGTCTGCTCACCAACCATGGGCTGCAGTTCATTCAAGTAGACCAGCACGTGATAGCACTATTCATCCGGGACGATTCGTGGGCCGCTCAGACGGGAATCTAGACTCCTATGTCCCCAACTACCCAGGTGGCTTCGACAGTCGTAATCGTGAGGGCGAGGGTACTATCTCAAACAGCAACCTGGATCGAGATTGGGATCGACGCAATAACAGGCATGAAACGTCACGTCAAATGAACCGACGAGATTATCCGAGGGAAAACAATCCCCCAAGAAGGCGAAGCCGAAGTCCAGCTTTTAGGGAAGGATTCCATACATCGGATAGACCACCATACCGAAGGTGAAGCGGGTATAAATAATATCAAAGTTTCCCATATAAAGGATTTAAGGTTGTGTTGAGCACGTAAACTGATTGGACGCTAGGACTTTAGCCTAGCGCCTTACTGAATTGCTTTTAGAAACATATCAAGGACAATCAAAGTGTTGAACATTGCCCCAAGATAGCTGCCTACATTTCCTACCAATCAATTAGCACCATCCGAGCTTCCATATCCACGATTCCATGATAATCGCCCCATCGTGCTGGACGGTAGACCGGTGTCGTTGAGAAAATCCCACCAGCGCACCAATATCGGCGGGTCAGGGTCACTCCATATTTTTCTGGTGTTCCTTTCTTTACAGTTTAATGTTTTCCCCGGACAAAGATACACCATTTAATACAAGA
Organism: Aspergillus melleus; assembly: GCF_016097325.1. Lineage (NCBI taxonomy): Eukaryota > Fungi > Ascomycota > Eurotiomycetes > Eurotiales > Aspergillaceae > Aspergillus > Aspergillus melleus. Next base: position 725,750 of record NW_025763377.1, read on the forward strand.
TCCGAGTCATAATGCGCGCTAGAAACGGTCAGCATGTACATCAAACAGAGGCGTGCGAGTCATGTATCATACAGGAGAGGCTCTCTAGCCTTTCGTATAGATCTTTGATGGTTGTGTTATCGACATTGCTGATGTCAGCCATTAGGTAGGCGACCTGGGTGTTATTAGCCCTGAACGTAGCTGAACTACAATGTGGGAAATGACATACATCACCGCGACTATCCGTCATTTGTTTGTCAACGTTATGATCACCAAGGACCTCGTTTACTGCGGCCCAATAGTTAGCTAAAATTCCACTGTCAATCAAATTGACTCACCTTTTCGTAGAACACCGGGGATGTTCTGGTGAATATAAACGACCTGGTTTGCGAGATTAGCAGTTTTTCTACAAAGGATATAAGGCTGCCGGGAAGTGGGAAATTACCCGAGCATGGTTCGGTTCGTCCATAGTCAAAGAACGAAGAGTGACTTCGGGAAGATTGACAGCGCCCAAAGTGGTGCCTTCGTTAACGTATCTCACCAAAGCATCCGCCACCTCAACACCAATGGCACGCTGCGCTTCCTCGGTACTACCGCCAATATGAGGGGTAAGAATCACGTTCTTGAGACCGCGGAGGTCAGCCCCCCAAGTGTTGAGATCATTGTTGAAGTAGTCACCGTTACCGGCAGGTTCGTTCGGATAAACATCAAGTGCAGCGCCAGCGACACGACCAGAACGCATTGCTTGGATTAATGCCGGGATATCGACAACACTCCCACGGCTAGCGTTTATCAAGTAGCTGCCTGTTTTCATTTGTTCAAATTGAGCTTGACCGATCATGTTTTTCGTCTCTGCGAGCTCGGGGACATGGCATGTGACAAAGTCCGATTGCGAAAGCAAGCTCTCCAAGGTAGGCACTTGGCAGGCAGTTCCTAGGGCCATCAAGTTTACCACGTCGTAGAAAAGAACAGACATGCCCATAGCTTCTGCGAGGACCGATAGCTGAGCACCAATGTGCCCATACCCAATGATACCTGTGACATCTGTTAGCAAAGATACGGCGCCGGAAATTTAACAAAAAGCTGCGAACGTGCCCAGGGTTTTTCCACGAATCTCCCAGCATTTACTGCTGACTTTGTTCCAGGTGCCATTGTGCATCTCATTGGAGCGATCGCCAAGCTGACGAGCAAGAACAATGATCTCGGCAATGACCAGCTCTGCAACACTCCGTGAGTTACTGAACGGAGAGTTGAAAACCGCAATGCCGTGGTCCGCCGCATATTGGAGATCGACTTGATTGGTTCCAATACAGAAACAGCCCACCACTATGAGGTTCCGAGCTTCTTTCAGAACGCGAGCCGTTAGTTTCGTTTTCGAGCGGATACCAATGACATGCACGTCCCTTTGAGCGAGGCAGTGTATTAGCTCTATCAAGATCAATTGAAGGTTGGGGCGCCAAACGAACCGAATTTTCTCTATAAGCTGGTCTTCGGGGAGGGAAGACTTCAGGAACTCCACTTGATAGCCTTGCTTTGTAAGAATCTCTCGGCCAGTTTGGTTCACATTTTCCAAAAGAAGAACCTTGATGTCCTCGGTTGCAAACGGCTTCAAGTGCTTTGCGTTGGGCAAGGGAATTGTTCGATTCGTGAACGCGGAGCCTCCATGACTTGGCGAGTGCGATTGGAACGACGCGGATGGGGAGCCAGAAAGGTTCAGGCTTTGTGAAGCGTTCGGGCTTGCATTGATGTCTCTGGGAAACGATGCCATAACGGTTAAACGAACCAAAGGTGACGAGGGAAAAGGATTGAGACAAACGAAAGACGAGAGATAGGTAAACCAGAACAGAAGGCGGGAAGAAGGGGTGGGAAAAATTGATGAGTACCTGGGGGTAGGTATTGTTTTATGTCAAAGGTAAGGCAAGACACACGAGGTAATTTTTAGCAGCTCCGGGACCGGACCTCTAGAAGTCAACTACTTCTGCCGCTTCTTTGACTCATAGTCATAGGATATGGAGGGGTTCATGGGCATAAACAGAAGGCGGTGGGAGGTGGTCATGGTGCCACCACGGCGGGGCAGAATCCTCGGAGGGGCTCCTTTTTTTTTTTTTTTTCCCCTTTCGGTGGACCCCTCCATGCTAACTGTATGTACTCCGTAGTATACAATATACACGCACTTCTACCCCACCAAAGTGACCAGTGGACCATACTCTATACTTGTCTTATCTTCTTGTCTCTCTTCCTTGCCCCTTTCGCTCTCAAAATCGATCTCATTTACTACTAGTTGACAACCTATTTTCTTCTCCAGATGCGTGTGCGTAAGCAATGTCAAGATAAACTTGAAGTCTATGAATGATAAATGAGATAGGAGCGAGTCTCAACGCCAGTAAATGTTCATAACCACGCAGGTCGATCGATAAGGCTGCCCACTGGCGATAGCTACATTCATACTTGCAAGTTCTGCATCTTCTTTGCAGTCTCCTCGGCGCCATCTGCAGCTTTCGAACCCTGCTTACCTTTCGACTTCTGGGATGTAGTGCCCTTGGGAAGCTCCTTAGTGTAGGGGAGGAATTCAGGGGCGCCCGGAATGTATTTCCTCAGAGGCTCGGGCACAATGAAACCCTATCGAACTTTGCATTAGTAAAGCAGTCAGGAAGCAGCAAGACAATCACAGCACGTACATCTTCTGTTTGGTAATTTTCCAAAATGCAACAAAGCGTCCGCTCGGTTGCACAAAGCGTAGCATTTAGAGCGTGGACATAGGATTTCTTCAAATCCGTGGCCTTCTTGATACCGTAGCGAATTTCCAATGCACGCGACTGGTAATCGGTGCAGTTTGAACAGGAGACCAGTTCCTTATACTCCTTTTGGAAAGGAAACCATGCCTCGAGATCGTATTTTTTGGACGCGGCATTGTTCAATGCTCCGGAAACGATGGCGACAACCTGATACGGAAGTCCAAGAGAGCGGTAGAATTCCTCCGAGGTTGCCATCATCTCATCAAAGGCTTCCCAGGAGTTCTCGGGTTTGGTAATGACGAATTGTTCGATCTGCACAGGAATAAGTATGAAGAGCCGAGCCTAAGTTCATGACACCCTCACCTTTTCAAACTGATGAACCCGAAAGATGCCCCAAGCGTCCTTACCGTGCGCCCCGGCTTCTTTCCGGTAGCAAGTGCTATACCCAGCGTATCTAGGTCCCGAGTCAGTCCAGAAGCCACCTAGTATTTGCATTCGAAGCCACTTACTTAATAGGAAGGTCCTTATCCTGAAGCCACTCTCCGTCATGCAGTGCTGACAGCGGCTGTTCAGAAGTAGCGATCAGATACTTATCCGTGGATTTGTCTTCACTTTCCGTGACCTTGTACAGTTCTTCGTCGAATTGCTCAAGCTGCGCCGTTTTCGCCATCATTTCTCGGAGCATGAATTGAGGAGGCTGGTTTGGTTTGTATCCCTTGCCCCATAGGAACTCCAGACCGTAATTGATCAACGCAAGGTTCAAGAAAAGACCGTAGCCCGTTAGGCAATATCCACGGTGGCCCACGATCTTCACTCCCCTCTCAGGGTCGTAGCCGTCAAGACGGGTGAGAACCTCATGATGAGACAGGCGATCGCATTTTTCAGTGGCAGAGGGTTCGGGTGCCCAGGTTCTTATGATAGCATTGTCGTCCTGGTTTGCATGCTATGAGCAGAATGCATATTCGGAAAACTGTTGGAAGACATACCTCGTTGTTGCTCACGGGAACAGATTCATGAACATAGTTTCCAATGGTCCGAACTTTGATGTCCCTTTGGGTTTCCTTTTGAAGAGCGAGGTCTTCGGCTTCCTTTTTTTGTTTCTCCAGGGCGGCCTTTTGCTCAATTAAGTCACTTGCGTCTTCCTTGTTCTGTATCATATAACGCGTTTAGCTCGGCCTGCATCTATACTCAAGAACCTGCATAGCACCACTGACCTTTTTCTTCTTTCCAATATCCTTGAGGAGCGCGTTCAGTTGGGAGCCAATCTTGTTGACTTCGTAGCGTGCTGCGGTAAGAGCTATGTTAGCCAATCTTTCACACCGAGCAGGCGAACCGCCTATTAAAATCATACCTCGACGGGCTTCTTCGTACAAAGCGACAACCTCATCGACTACATCTTCCGAGGCGAACCGTTTCCGCTGACTCTCCTTGATTTTCTTCAGGTCTCCACCGCGGTCACTGACAAAATCGGCAAGGTCCAACATTTTCAAAGGCAGTTAGCGTCCCAGGCCCAGAGAGACGGACCTTATTTCAGAAACAGGAATGCTGCTAGAAACCGAGAGGAATCTTTGTTGTCGAAAGCAGAGCCGATGTGAGGGGTAAAACCTTAGGTGGCATCGACCTTAGGGCACAAGCAGTAATGCGTGGAAGTAGCCCGCGAGGGAGGGGCTCTCAACTTAGTCAGCCTTTGTCTGCTGCGGATAACTAATTATTAGCCAACGAACTAAACCCACTAGCCAGCCTACAAAGTATAGTACGTACCCGGAGTATGTACGTTCTACTGTATCGCGACTGAGAGAGGGAAAGATATGTTTCTAGGAGCAGAGATCCGGTGTACATGACTCATGTTGCATTTTGATTCCATGCGAGCTGGTTGATTCACCACTCATACGCGACCGGAGACATAAGTAACTGGACAGTGACACTGTCTTACGGGCCTGAATCAATGACCTGATTAGACAAGCGTCTTCCTATTGCTGATGATGGATTCAGTGTCACTCGTATTCCGGCCACGAGCGATAGCCTAGGATCTTCTGAGTAGCTTAGCTGATTAGCGGTGAACTAGGTGAAGATATAACATCGTTATTCGGCATTTAAACAACAGGCAAGCTGAACAGTAAGAGGACAAACGGAATGACAGCCAATATCTCGACAGAAAAGACCTAGTTATTGAATTTAGCAACACACCAAAGTCTACAAGCGCCTTGGTTCTGATTATTATTCTTCGGCTCGAACACGCCCCAGATGTCACATTACATTGCACTTGTTTCCTCCCGTTGGCTGGGACGGGTTTTGCGATTTCTCAATTTCCCCAATCATTAAGTCAAAGGCCCTGTCGACATTGTAGCCAAGGCGAGCGCTGGCCTCGGTGAACGCACAATGGAGATCCTCTACCAGATGCCGGCCTTCGTCTAAAGATACCTGGCGTTGCTCATCTTTGAGATCGCTTTTATTTCCCACGACGACAAGAGGCACATAGTCCGCTCCCTATAATCCTCTCAGCGATCGAAAAGTGAAAGATCCAAAGAAGGAGAAGAAAAAGTAGCAAACGGAGAGGGTACGAAAGGTAACTGTTACTCACAAGATGATTTAGTATCTTATCTCGAATAACTCTGACCATGTCAAAAGACTGTCGGGAAGCCACCGAGTAAACGATGATGTATCCATGGATTCCAATAAAATGTTTTGAATTCAGAATGCTATACTCATCCTATCATTGTATTAGCTTTGGTGGGTATGGGCTCCCACAGCCAACTGTTCTTACTTGACCAGCTGTGTCAACAATCTCCGTTGCAAAATCCTGGCCGTTGAATTTGATGATGCGGCTGAACGTGTTCTCGATGGTCGGGTAATAGCTCTCTACAAAATGGTGTTCAACAAATCGCACTGTAAGGGATGATTTCCCTATATACCAGGAGTTAGATCGAGTCGGTATGGTGGAGTATTCGTTGTATCCTTACCAACAGATCGACTGCCAACAATAGCTATCTTTCGCTGTTTTGGCGCTGCTGGCATTATAGTAGCACTTATGGAAGCAAGCAAATCCAGCAAGAAGACTATTGCAGAGCACGGGAGTTTTGTTGGATCTCCTTGCTGCGTAGAGCCGCGGCGGAAAGGGCGATGAGACAATGTATTTCCAAGTGATCAAGCACTCAAATCTGAGATTATCGTAGGTCGGTCCAAATTAATTAATCAAGGGCGCCTGGTCCAATTGGTTTTGAAGGGACAAGGTCCAGTGTCCGGTGATGGGCGAGTCGGCGAGTCTGGGGTCCGGACGGGTGTGGCAAAATGTCTGGGCTGGATGTCTGAGGTACTCCGGACTACGTACTACTTACTAGCTTTCATGTGGCAAACAGGTCAAACGGGTTTTCCGGTTCAGCGCCAACGGTGGAGAAAACACCACATTTACTGCCGAGAACATTAGTTTGCCAATCTTTATCTTTTAGTTTTTGCTTCCTATCATTATTACTCCTAGTCGAACCCAAATACCCTCAAAAAAGTACAAGAAGCGTATCAGGACAAGCAAGAAAAGGGGAGCCGACTACTAATGCTAGGCGTCAACCTGTCTTAAACTAGATATTATATGTTCGAGCCTCGTGCTGAGTCCAGCGCCTCCATCGTCCCGAGTGTCCATAGGATAAGAGTCCTGCTCCACCTTTTGATGATATTGCAGGAACTCCTCGGCAGTTGACAGTATAAGAGCAAGGCCTTTGTCCAGCACAGTCTCCACCTGAGAAAGAAGTTCTTCATTCTGGCAGAGCGTAGCCAAAAGAATTGATAAATATCCAACAGCAACATTTTTGTGTACTTCAGAGACGGAATTTGCCTGAAATTCGTAAGAATAGGCACCCCTGATAGTTATAGGAAGTCGTCTTACCTTTCCAAGAGATTTGATGCCGTGGGAAAATTGTTGCAGAAGTAGCTGGAAGAAAGAAGTAGAGTTACGTGCCGGCATCAGAAACAAGGCCCTGGAAGATTGGCTTTTTTCTGCCAGGTTGGTGAGCGCACCAAGTGCTAGTATTACAATGTTTAAGGGGCTGTTTTCTTTAGCAGGAGAATCCTCGGGCACATGGCCAAATTCCTCGGCGATGATCCCGACAAGCCCAGCCACTAACTCGGGAGTAGCGAGCTCCTTACAAAGAGATGAGTTGGTGTTAGTTATGTTCATAATTACCCGGATGTAAAGGCCCAAGAGTCTCCGGTTTTGATCAAGCTTATCCGGATAGAGGAGCCAGCGTAGCCGAGAAAGTGACCCAAAGGAACTGCATTGACTATGACTCCAAGGGCCGGATGATAAAACCGTGTAAGAGTCCAATATTGACAACACCAAGGAGAACAATTCGAACTCCTGGGTGGCACTTTCTTGCTCGGGCTCTTTTGCCATAAGTAGCCCGACCAATTGGTCCAACAATGGCGCAGGGATAGGCTCAACGCTGCGGACTTTTTGTCGAAGGCTTTGGAGGAACGTGTTGATGCCATATAGTGCCAAAATACAGGGCGATGTAATTGACGACTGCTCCCCATACACTGCGGAGAATATCTGCTGCAAGTTCTTTCTGAGGGAATGGCGCACGGATTTGGCAAGGCTAGTAGTAGACCGCTGATCTACTAGACACATGAAATTAACGTCCGAGTTGAGGAGTTGAGGAGCAATTTGCATGATCTTCCACCAAAAGCGGCCCGAGAGGACTAAAGAAAAGAATCCACTGTTGAAGATCAGATTGTATGAGCAGAGGGCAAGCGATGCCGAGATAATATCAAGGCCTTCAGTTGTTGATTCCACTATGCGCTCCTCGAAGCCACATTCACAAAACTGGCGAACAAACTGAGGCTCTAGCAGATTTAAACAAAGCCGGGAGTAGCCATCACACCTTTCTGAAAGCGAGTTAGAGGGGCCTTCAACATCATCCAGAATTAATTCAACCGTTTCACAAAAACGAGCTTTTTCTCCAGCTTGCCTAAGCTCGTGAATACTACGAACAGGCTTGCTATCGCTCTTTTCATTATCTTTGTCGTCGACGCTAGACAGTAGCCGAGTATGAAGAACCGATGGACGAGATTGACTTAGGCCATGGCTCTCTGAAGAAGCGACAGATTTGCCGTCCGTGAAACTGTCCAGAAGAGAATTATCGTCTAAAAATGAGCGTTGGCGAGCATAAGTGACCCGGGATCCGCGTAAAATGGACGACGTCGAAGGTGATTGTCGAGTGAGCTCGGCGAAAGACATTGCCCCGCTACGATTGTTCTTGGGCTCTGGAGATGGGTGATACTCTCTCCAAGCAGTACCAGGCTGAGAAGACGTTTGAGAATTATCGAGTTCAGCGGGAGGAAACTCGTCGGTGGTAGAGTCTTCCGAAGGACCTAGCGAATCCACCAATCTCTTCCTTGTCCAGCCAGTTTTTTGATGCTTTCCGGCCGCACGTGGTGGACCTCGCAAACTTTCACTACCCGTGTCTTGTGATGTAGCAAGGCTCTTCCTCTTGAGTGAGGTCACTCGTTCTGTAGGGGCCGTTCGTGCACGCGGTAGAATTAAAGAGGGATCCCCCAGAGCGTGGCCATGATGGTGATTCCGAGAATTCCTTTTATGGAGCGGGTTCGGACTGTTGTTCGTTTGCAGTTGGGTGTGAACGACCTCATCGCTACCAGGATCTGGTGAGTTGCCAGGGCTTCCATCAAGGTCGGAGGCATAGTGATCGACTGCAGATGTTTGAGAACTACTGTGAATATTACCACCCTCAGCTGGCGTCACCTTCGCCCTTCTGTTCGTACACTTCCTCCAAGACGTGCCAAGGTGTCCGCTTTCTTCCTGTTGAATGTGGGGAGTACATTGGCCAGGGGTAGCCGTGGTTGTGCTTTTATATTTATCGACGCTCTTGGATTGTCCAGATTCGTTTTCTGATGGCAGTATTGGATGATTGGAAGACATCACTTCAGAGGACGCTTTGCTATCATGCCTTACCCTACTCGTAACGCGAGGCGCTGGGGTTTTCGGACATTTATTCTTGTCATCCTGAGTGTTGCCGGATCTCGATTTTCCGTAAGTCACTGGCTTCTTTGTCTGACGTCGCATGTCGGGGTATCGCGTCTATCGAACTGCTCAAGATTTGTAATGTGCAATAATGTTGGGTGGTTGAAGAAGGCGATTGATGCCCTGAACGCAATCAAAGGCAATTTTTCGAAACCTATCAATCTGATATTAAGTAGGCTATGGGGTTCAATGGGCATGGGTATATGGTGGGAAAGATGATATCATGAACTGTGAAAGTAACCTCGCCGGGTAGCCGATTCACGGATATCATTGATTGAATTGTATTGATTGGAAGAATGAATGCTGGCTGCTATTTGCGGGGCCCATGGGGCATCCACGAAGACTTCACCTAGTGGGCCGAGGGTAAGTGATCGTTGTAGGTAACAGAACAAATTCGAAGTACTCCGTAACTACAGAAGTAACTACCTTAGTTATGGATATCGCCAGGAGGGCAGATGAATAATCAGTACTACCTTAACTTAGTCATGGTTAAACGACTAACTTAACGTAATCGGACAGCGAACCGCCGCGACACCGAACCGCCGTTTCTCACTATAACTACCACTATAAAAATTGGAACTCTATCATTTATATAAAATAGAAGATTTCCTTCCAAAGGCTGTTTTAACTATATAAACTAAATATATTTTACATCAAAATAAATAAAATGATCCAAAGGTTACTTAGTTTTATAGATAATAAAACTTATATTACAATATTTAATTCTCGAATGCGATAGTTCCTATACTCAAATATAAAAGTATTTTATATTGTAATGAGAGTAAAAAGAGACTATTAAAATTGTAATTTTGTATAAAGTCTTAATAAAGTGATTTAATATGATATAACTTACTATTGTATTCTTATCATTCATCAATATCTATATCTGTTGTAAAGTTCCAATTTTTATAGTGGTAGTTATAGTGAGAAAACGACGGTGCTGTCCGATTACGTTAACGTAAACCACAAGCGAGTCGCGAATCTGAGCGAGCCGCGAATTTGTATTCCCATACAATTTGGCACTTTTCAATTTGGAGTATCTCCACCATACCTCTATTCTAAAAAAATATATTAAAGACCTGAAGTATTATATAGGTAAGTAGTATAATATCTTTTTTATATAATAAAGAAACCTATGGGAGTCTTTAATACATAACCAGCTTTATAATACAGTATAATTTATAATACCTGGACAATTAGCCTAATAAATAGATTAAAATTTAGTACATTATCGTTAAATAGTGTCATATAATTCTAGTTTTAAATAGTATCTTATACGACATAGAAATGGCTGAGATATCCCGAGTTCAAAAGCGCCATTTTGTATGGGAATACAAATTCGCGGCTCGCTCAGATTCGCGACTCGCTTGTGGTTTACGTTAACTAACTAGAAGTACGCTGCTGCCGTTCAAGAAATTTAACGTGATCACAAACGTTCTGTGATCACAGTGGGAACACAAGAAGGCTCTCCTGTTCATACACAAAATCCAAAATAGAGAAGATGTCATGATATAGAAGCTGGCTGAAATCCCATACCTCTCATGTAGATAGGTTAGCTGTCCTGTGCCTAATCCCGTCATCTGTGCAGAGTAGGTACTATGTATGTACAGTAAGGTACCTACCTAAGGTATCCTTTCCTAGGTATCTTCCTAGGTGCAGTATGTACTCCGTGCCTGACTACCAGCTGTCTTATCCATACATCCATATATGTACATGTGCCTGTGTAGAGATAGGTACTGTGCGTCATCTGAAAATTGCCTACCTACAGTAGTAATGGTAAATCCTTCTATGGGTCTGATACGAACCCAGGTATTGTATGTAACCACCGTACCTTATCTTACGATGTACAGGTACAGTACATGCACATATCGGCACACCCCGATCCTTTTCCGCTCCTCGGACTTTAAAAATCCAATTTCGGGCCACACTCCAGAGTGCCCTTGCAAGGTCTGGATAGTGCTACATCATTCTGCATCATTTCTGGTTTCTTTTTCACTTTCGCGGCGGAGCCTTGTTACATCTCATTGAAAGAAGTGGCCGGCAGTCATGGCTAACGAAGTAACGGAATCCATTCCTTCTCCCGCGCAAGGAGTCGGCCCGATATACTGGCCAGAGGGCGAAAAGCCAACAGCCACAGTATCTAAAGATATATCTTATGACAATGTCCATGTCTTACCTCAAACGCCTCAGCTGATTGCCCTCTTGACGTAAGAAACGGACATAGCTTTCGGATAGACATACGGGCCTAGAAGCGTGGCTAACTCTTCAATAGTATGATCAGAGACAAGAGAACCAGTCGTGCTGATTTTATCTTCTATTCAAACAGAATCATTCGTCTATTGGTTGAAGAAGGCCTAAACCACCTTCCAGTTGTGGAGCAATCAGTCACGACTCCTGTAGGTCGAGCCTATCTCGGTGTTAGATTTGAAGGCAAAATATGCGGCGTGTCAATTATGAGGGCAGGTGAGGCAATGGAGCAGGGGTTGAGGGATTGTTGCCGATCGGTCCGCATAGGGAAAATCTTGATACAGAGAGACGAAGAGACATGCAAACCAAAACTGTTCTATGAGAAGCTTCCTACCGATATATCTAGCCGCTGGGTTTTGCTGCTCGATCCGATGTTTGCAACTGGTAAGTGGGACACACCAACGGCCCAGTAGGTTCTGTTAACCTAAACTTGTGCAGGAGGCTCCGCTACCCTTGCTGTTGAGATCCTGAAGGCGAAGGGTGTGCCCGAGGATCGCATCTTATTCCTGAACCTCATTGCTAGTCCCTCCGGGGTTGCGGATTTTGCTGAACGCTTTCCCAAACTCAGAGTTGTCACTGCTTTCATTGACCAAGGCTTGGATGACAAAAAGTAAGTGCTATTTTCTTACTGCTGAGTGAAAGGAAGAAAGTTTTAATATGTATTGCAGGTACATAATTCCGGGTCTTGGTGACTTTGGTGACCGATACTATACCCTATAAGTGTCACAGAGATTGCGTACACGTAGTTGATTCAGCAGAGGATTTATCCCATTGCGTGCGGAATTACGCCTAGCCGCATAGATCAACGGCGTCTACTGCTCACAGCTCACAGTTCTAGGGTGTGGAATGTCGATCAAGGAAACTTTGCGTGGGGGGAAGGTATAAGTAGGTCTCGAGGTCTCTGACTATTTCTGGGCCATGTTCTAAAACTAAACACCTGCGGTTTGTTGCCAATGAGTATCAATTTAGCATAAACACAGAATGAAGAGGGAAAGGAGAAAGGTATTCATTATCAATAGCTAGTAGGAAATTGTAATTGTCCACTAAACTTTGCAGGAGTAGATTTAATAATCATCATTGTGTGCATCCAGCCGGGCAGCACTATCTCCGACTTCTTGCTCACCGGAAGATAAAGTATGTCCAGTGGAATGCATGTTTGAAGTATTTGGTTCATATTTGTGCGCAGCATCTTTAGCCACCGCATCGCATGCATCGACCCAGTCAGAGTACACATCAACGGCAGCAGAAAGATCTAGAGCAAATGTCAGGTCCAGGTAAAGAGGGTATGAAGTATTGAACATGGCACATACAATTGATACCTGTTTGAAATCTCTGCCCGCAAACTTTGCAGGACAGATTCCCTAGACCCAACTTCTTGTCCAGTTTGATAATAACAGAATTTTCATGGTTGCAAAATAAACATGCAAATGTTGTCGGGAGTGACTCTCTCTTTTTTTCAGATAGTTGTCAGCACCAGTGGCATAGAGGATGTTGGCAGAATCACCTTCTTCGGTCCCTGGGGTTGTCTACTCGACTTCTTCCGCTTGCCCTATTGACGAGAAATGACGTTAGCGACTCGTTCAAAGGATAGCAACTACTTCAATTAACAATCAAACAGAGTCATAAATATACCATCGTGGAAAGTTTGCGCGTAAAAGACCGGCGATGAAATTGAGATCAGGGTAGGTTTAGATATGCTGAGGCATCTGCGAACGGCGGGATGCGTAGTTGTTGTAAGTTTGAAGACCATGCACCTCCACGCGTAGGGAGGCGAATCATGGAAGATCCGGTTTCATTTACTGAAGCTGGGCGTGTTGGTTAGCCAAGCGCTCAAGGGACATGGATTGTATAATTACCGGGCAGTGGTAAGTCAACCACCTACAGAGTAGGTACGTTGGTAGGTATCCTACGGGAGTACCGTGCCTCTTAATTCCTACCTTAGACTAAACTCGGGTTACATCATTTCCATTACCGATGGGGTTGTACGGAGTAGTTAGTCATCAGTAACTTACTCCGTAGTTAGACGTTACAGCAACTGCTGACCCTTATCGATAAAGAAACCAAAGTGGAAAAGTACACCAGCCTACCCCATATTTCATACATCTTTCTAGATTGGCCCTGTTACAAAATGTGGCTACTGGCTACACTTCATTACTGCTACCCGACAATTATTCTATCAGCACGTAGGTTCATGTCACAGTTGCCTACACCTAACGACGGAGTAAGGTACCTACACTGTATAAGTGGTGATCACGGGAATGGAAAATCCAACCAGCCTTGAGTGGCAAATTATCCATGCCGCTTTCTGGTGTATGCACTAGGAATCGTAGACCCTAGGGAGTATGTGCCTCTTCGATCTGATTGTCCACGGACCATTCGAGTACTCCCATACCCCCCTCCCCTGTAAAAGACCGTACAACTTATAGACCACAGAAATGGGTAGAGATCTTCGCGCTGGTTATGTCGAATTTCCATAGAGTGTAAACTACCGGCCTACGTCAAATTGCTGTATATCTCCTATCTTTCTGCTTTATAGCCTTCTTCTGCATGTGTTGTTTTCAGACTCAGTCTCCACCCCTGTCTCAACTGCGTAACGTAACCAATAGAAGCTTTCAGGCCATTGATTCAAAATTGCGCAACCATTGAATAGTTGATTACATATTATTATGGACATGCCCGGAATTCAATCTCTAAAATTGAAGGTTCAGTGAGGGTTCCTACATCGTCTTATCGTATGATGTGCATATGAGTAGCCGTCAATTATAAAGAAGATGACAAGGTAACAAGAAAAGATTTGAGGCTAACTTATCTCTGGAGCTCGAAGTGCTCTGAGATTGCCGGGTATGGGGAGTACATCTCCATGGATATTGCCACAAACGAGAAGTGAATTGATTGCTGAGTACGGACAGGTTCCATCTATTATTGAAGGAGGTTGATGTGACGCTAATCTGAATCCAGGGATGGTAACATGTATTGAAATGAGCTGTAATTTACACCGCGCTGCTACCACTTGGTATGTTTGTGGGGGACCGAGAAATTACATAATACACTGGTAGGGCCGACGCCTCGCTTAACTGAACTTTTTCTGTGGGATTTTGTTTTCAACTCCCATCCCGTCGACCCAGTAGCGTCAAGAGTACCGACTGCCCCCAGCGTGGTGTTCTATACTTGGCTGTCTTCGACAATTGCAAGATAGGCTAAAGTCGCAGATATGGCTGTTGGAAAGTATGGACGCGCCCTTCACTGCAATATGTTGCCGTTGAGAGTACCAGAATTGTCCGTGGCTGACGATTGATAGGAACAAGCGCTTGTCCAAGGGCAAGAAGGGCATCAAGAAGAGAACCGTCGATCCTTTCTCCAGGAAGGATGAGTACTCTGTGAAGGTAGGATTTCAGACTTCTTTGATTTGGCCATCGCTCACATAAAGCAGGCTCCTTCGACCTTCCAGACCAGGGAGTATGTCTACCGCTCATATCCGCATATTTGTTTTAGCACCTTGGGCGAAGAAACGACAGCTGACGATGAACTTTGAAGTGTTGGAAAAACTCTTGTGAACCGCACCAGTGGTCTCAAGAATGCGAACGACTCTCTGAAGGGACGGATTTTCGAGGTCTCTCTCGCTGACCTGCAGAACGATGAAGACCATGCTTTCCGCAAGGTCAAGCTTCGTGTCGACGAGATCCAAGGAAAGAACTGCTTGACCAACTTCCACGGACTGGACTTTACGACCGACAAGCTGCGATCCCTCGTTCGAAAGTGGCAATCGCTTATCGAGGCCAACGTGACGGTGAAGACGACTGACGACTACCTTCTTCGTCTGTTTGCGATCGCTTTCACCAAGAGACGCCCCAACCAGATCAAGAAGACCACATATGCTCGCTCGTCTCAGATTCGCGCAATCCGGAAGAAGATGACCGAGATCATTCAGCGGGAGGCGGCCAGCTGCTCCCTGGCCCAGCTCACCACCAAGCTGATTCCCGAGGTTATCGGACGCGAGATTGAGAAGTCTACTCAGGGAATCTATCCCCTTCAAAATGTGGGTTTCTACTCGGCGTCATTCTTGAAACCAGCTAAATAGTTTCCAGGTCCACATCCGCAAGGTCAAGCTTCTCAAGTCTCCCAAGTTCGATCTCGGTGCCTTGCTCAACTTGCACGGGGAGTCTGCTACTGACGACAAGGGTCACAAGGTCGAGAGGGAGTTCAAGGAGCAAGTTCTCCAGACCGTTTAATGCTTTGATACACTGATGTTTGTTCGGAGCTGATGTCGGTATCGGTGCTCGGTTTCAGGCTGTTGATGATTTTCCCATAAGTCAATAAAAATTTCCTCGACTTTCATGTTCAACCAATCGGTAACTTGACTTTTCTTTGGATACTGCTTCTCTGTTATGGAAGGGAAAGCTATGTAGCTCATTGTAGTTGATAAGTTCCCCTAGTGGTAGCCCTGATCGTCAATTTATCGATCCTGAACCTGAGTAGTTGCAAATCAAGGCATTCTATCCCTTCTACGGGAGTCTCGAGAATCAAACAGATTGAGATGGATCGTTTTGCCTTAATTCGCTCCCACTAAAGGTCTGACAATCTACAAGAGATGGCTGGGCGGTTAAATGGTTCTTTTTAAGCTGCCCTTGCGGTATGTTTTCTATGGAGAAAGAAAGGTGGACTGAAAGACAAGCGTAGACAATAAGATCTTGAAAGTTGATAGTAACCATTCCAAATCAATTACCAATCACGGTTCCTGCATGGGAACTTTTGATCCCTAACCCATCTTGTGGCTGCTGAAGAGGTGGACCATCACTTAAAAAAAAATTCCGACCATTTTATATATTTGAATAGCTGATTGATTGTTTGATTGACCTTTGATTCAATTATACTCCATTTCGGCACCTGCACAGGGCTACGCTAGTGTTTTTAGTAGCAGTGTAACATAAAATCCTATACAATCATTATAAGCGCTCAACTAGAATGCCTGAGGCACTGATTGAGCCAGCCAGGCAGCTAAGACAGTGTAATGACAGAACTGCAGGTGTGGAATGTCACGCCCCGGCTTGGCTGAGCACGTGACATGAGTGATTGCCTGTCTAGAAGAGTCTTGAATGTGACGGTCTACAAAGGAACTAATAAAAGACAAGTTTGTTTATGACTTGTAGTCAAGCAATTTTCTTATTGTAAGGGGAAGCCCGGCAGAGGATCGGCTCTTATTTAGGCACTTAACCCCCTTAACTAAAGATACTAGATATGTCAGAATGATCTTGGATATAGACCTCGCTGTGACGGTCTACAAAGGAGCTTAGTAAAAGATAAGTTTGTTTATGATTTATAATCAACCAATTTTCTTATAGAAAAGATAAAAACTATTTAATAAAAGATTTTTAAATTTTTATATATTAACAAAATTTAATTAAATATAAAGATCTTTTTTTTTAAAAAATTGTTTACAAAAATACTAAAATCTTTTTTAAAATCTTTTTAAATAATTAATTAATTATAATATCAAATTATAATAATATTTTTTTAAAAAAAGATTAATTTTATAACTATACAAATCTATTAAATTAACAAATCATTATTATTATATTTATTTAAAAATTTATTATTACTTGTAATAACAAATTAATTATTAAATTATTATAATAATTTTAATTTATTTAAATATTGATTATAAATAAAAAATTAATTATTTTAAAAAAGATTTAAATACAAATATTAAATATACTTTTATTTAAAAAATAATTTTAATTTAAACATATATTTCATTTATTTTATAATTTTATATAGATTAATTTATTAATTATCAAACTTGTAATTTGATTAATTTAATTTTTAATTTTTTATAATAATATATATTTAATTGTTAATTACAAAATCTATTAACTTTTGATATTTATTAATTTATTAATTTATTTTGATTTAAATAAGTTTTGCTGCAGTGGATGAAAATGCGATGAAAATGTCGATAAGACGGTCGATATTCATTAGTATGGAGATGATTGCTGAATGATTGAATTGACTAAGTCTGACTACTTTAAAGTGGCCAGAAACTAGAATAAAACATACATATCATAACCGCAGAAATCTTAGAATTATTTGTAGAAATTATTTTCGCATTTTATCAAATAGTAATATGAAAACAGCTAATAAATGATATTGTAACAAAATGATAGAATTTTAAATGCGATATTTTTATGAGTTAATTAAATATATTAATAGAAAAAAATATATAAATAAAGATAATGAAATAAAAATGCAATAAATAAAAAAATAAAATAAAAAAATAATAATAATAATTAAATTTAAATAAAATAATAATATAATTAGAATGATGTTTTATATTCAATAATAAGATTGAAAATGTTTAAATTGTTAACATAAATTTATTTTTTTAATAAAATAATTATATTAAAACATAAAATATTGCATATAAAAAATTTTATTACATTTAATGCAAATGACGTGTTAATCAATGATATATTTAATTTCATAATAATTTTTTTGATAAAAACATTATCATGTTTTATTTGGATAAAATTAAACTGTTTATATTGATATTTGAAAAAATCAACATTGAATTGTACAAATTCGAGTTAAATAATAAAAAATAAAAAATGAATATAGAATGTTTGTGATAATTTTAAGTAATATATGAAATGATCGACATATTTGAGAATTTTAAAAGATTTTGTATATTATTAAAAAAGATAATAATTAAGTTAATGTATAATAGATATAATATAGTTTTAATATAAATAAATAAAAATCTTGTTTTTGGATTTGATTTAAAAAATGGAATATAATGTTAATTATAAAAGCATTTTATATATATTTTAATGAAATAAAAAACTTTTTTGGCATTATGTTTTTATAAAAAATTTTGTTAAATAAATAAATAAAAAAGATTTTATAATTTTTGTAAATTAATATCGAACAAGATTTTATGTGAAAAAAATATTAATAATAATATTGAAAAATTTATTTATAATATTTATAATGAAAAAAATAAAAAAAATTTATTATTTATTTATATTGAAATTAATTGTCAAATGATATTATGATATAATTTTGATTATATAAATTATGCGTTTTGTTTAATTATTGGTTTGAAAATAATAAATGATAAAATAAAATTATATAATATTTATGTGAGAGAATATGTTATTTCAAAATTGAAAAATAAAAAGCAGATTTTGATTAATAATGAATTGTTTAAAAAATTTTTAATTATAAATACATAAATAATTGACAATAACAATGTTTCAATATTTAATATTTTAATTAAAATGTTTCAAGATTATATTGATTTGTTTGATGAACTTGTTTGTAAATATAAAATATTGATTATAATTGTTATTATTAAATAAATCAATAATAAAATTTATAATAATAATATAAAATGATTCAAATATAATATCAATTGATTGTAAACTATCATATAATAAATAAATTTAAGATTTGTTAACAAAATATATGAAACATTAATTAATATATTTTTTAAACAAAATATAATCTTTATAGATGTAAAAATTTTTTAATATAATCAAATATTTGCTAATATTTTGATGATTATTATTATTGTGTATTAATTTAAAAAGGTTTTTGACAATTGTACAAAAAATATAGAATTGATATTTTTTAATAATTTTATTGTATGTAATATAATGTTTGATTATGAAGATTATATTATTGTTCAAAATATATAATAGATTTTATATATTAATCATTTGATTGTTGATTATAATGATTATTTTTATAATTTAAAAATTATTAAAATATATAATTTGAATGTGATTCTTGAATTTGTTTGATAATTTTATTAAAAAAGTAAATTTAAAAATGATATTAAAATTTTTAATTTTTTTAAAAAAAATTAGACCTCGGCATGGAACTTCCACGGGTAGGCATTTTGGTTCCAGACCCGTGGAACAGGTAGACGAGTCCTACCCATTACCCATGACCCCCCTACCCATTACCCACCATGGGCACCCCGCGAAATACCCGTGAACTACCCAAAAATGCATAACTAACCCTTTTTGGACATGTCAAGCCGCATAAAACTGCTTATTCTCCTGATTAAAATACTGATTTCAATACCTGTTCTAATCACCCTTCAGTGCATAACGCGATATAACCACAATATCTACGTAAATTAAGTATCAAAGTTCGAAGACATTATCAGAAGCTCCAATAATAATGAAATGTGTTTATTTTCAATCGATTATATACTAAAGTAAAGATGATTCTAAATGGTATTATGGGAAATGTCTTGTTAAATGTCTAAAATATATTTTGATATTTGAAAGAAGTAAGTATATTTTCTTATAAAGACTATCTTTATCCCCTTATATAGTCTTATATTAGTTAATTATACTAAAACATTGATAAATTAAATTATATATTCTATTGCTATCTTTAAATTATCCTTTTATTGATCTTATATGTCTATAATATGCGTGGAAGAGCTTAAACTATTAAATCTCGTCGGAAATTGATGAGACTGAAGTATAAAAAAATTGTTAAAGTGAGACGGGTATCCCATGGATTACCCGCGGAATATCCATCTACCCGCGAGTAGACCTCGGCAGAGTCCGTCCATAGGCACCCCTTCAATGTCCAAAGTCCAATTACGCTAAGTCTCGTCCAGTCCAGCCCGCACACGCTAAATACCAAACCTGCCCAAACCCGCCCATTTTTGCACAAAATCGGACACAAAATTAATGATTCAGCAAAATAAAAAACTATTATTTATTTTCGTTTCAGTCACTACATAATTAGACTAAAGAAAAGCTATTTTGCCAAAAAAAAATATAATAAAATTAAAATGTATTTTTGATAATTCTTATTAAAAAGTTCTAACAGACTCACAGATTAGTTTTATTATTATATAAATTAATAAATTTTAAATAAGAATATCATTTTAACAGAGTTAAATTTAAAAATATATATTTTACATTAATAATTTTATTAAAACGTCTTTTAAAAATCACTTCTTTTGTAATTCTAATTTTTGATGATTACCTCTTAATTTTATGTAAAATATTGTATTAATTTTTGGATTTAACTAAAAATTGAAAAATATATATTATTTTATAATAAAATATCGAATAAATAGTGTTTATCTTATTTTTATAATTTTTTTTGTTATTCTGTAGAATAGTGCCTGAGGTTTTTAATTAAAGAATAAAAAAATGAAATTTTTTTTGGATGAGAGAGCTTATTTCTGAAAAATTGGACTTAAACAAATTTTTAAAATTAATAAACAGATTGAACATGTTTAAATCTGCTTATTCGAAAATACGCATATTATAATCAATTAGAATATTCAGATTTCTAACTAAAATCATTTGTTTATAATATATCGCTTATTATTTGTAACATCTATGTTTTTATTCGACATATAAACAAACATTTATTTGCAATTTATTATATTTTGATCTCTATTGACGTTCTTTTTTGTATGTTATTTTTATTTTTTTATTTTTGTGCAATTAATGCTAGTTATTCTTATAATTATTATTTGAAATAATATCTCAATTTTAGAAATATTTCTCATTTTTTTATGGAAATTTAATTGATTTTATCTTAAATCCAGAATCCTTTAACAATCAATTAATAAATTTTACATTAATTTTTTTAATCAATTATCAGCAATTATCTCGGTCATTGTTTTGCATGAAAATAATCAAAAACTGAATTCTCTATATTGAAATGAATAAAAACAATTTTGTTAAATAATAATTTATAACATTTTATAAAAGTGCGTTTTTTGAGAAGAATAGTCAGTTCTTTGATATGAAAAAATGTCATTTAAATAAATGAAAATCATTTTATCAAATTGCACATTTTCAGATCGATAATTCACATATATTGTATAAAAATATGATCAATTTTTTGATCATTCAAATTGTAAAAAACATGAGACAATCTCAATGACACGATATTTGAAAGGAATTAAATGTCAAAAATTTACTATTTAGATTATTAAGATTAATAATCTTAAAGAATTATTTGAGCGACAAATAAATTCTTTAATCTAATTTAATTTTTTCAATTAATATATATATTAAAGACAATTCTACTCTTTCTTTCAACAATCAACATCAATACAATTCGATAAAAAAACTTGGATAAAAAATCTATTAGATTTTATTACTGGTTTTTAATTATTATATTTTATTATAAAAAATTTTTTTTTTCAAAAGCTTCTTTAGCGAACACAAATATTATTTAAATTTTTTCAATTTTCATTAACAAAAACAGTTCATCGACAAATACATCAGATTGAACAAAACAAATAATAATTGATCTTAAAACAATTATTTGAAAAAGTTAAACTTTCAATTACATTTGATTGCTGGACATCATCATTCTTTTAAACCTTTATAATTATTATTGATTATTTCATTGATCCGAACTGGGACTATAAAGAGTTTCTATTAAATTTTGAATCTTTAAAAAATATTCATTCTAGAAAGAATCTATACTCAATTCTTTTAAAGCGATTTAAAGATTATAATATCATTTATCAAATCTTAGCAATTATTATTGACAACATTTTAAATAATCAAATTTTGATGAATTGTCTGAATAATGAGATTAAAATTTTGATTGAAATAATTGATATATTAATTATCTAAATTTTATGCATTGCACATGTAATTTAATTAAATTTTAAGAAATTTTTGATTTATATGAAGTTAAAGTTAAGTAATGAGTTTGTTGAGAAAAAATTTAAATCTTGTTCGATTGATAAAAATAAAGATATTTTTTTAATATTTAATAAGATATGTTTTTTCTAATCGTTTAATATTTAGATTATTTATATATCTATAAGATCCGGGTTTTTGCAGTTTTTATCAATGTTAGTTTTTAATGTTGTGACATATTTTTGAAACTTTAATCAGGGGATACAGTTCTAATTTTAATCTAAGATAAAGATTCACTGAAATTTAATATTTTTAATGTTTCGTCGTACAAAATAGATCTGTTTTATTTATAATCTTTTTTGTAATGAGAATGAATATGATCATTTTTTTTTGAAAGAAATGACATCAAATTGATTATTTTTTTATATTATTTAATCTTTTTACAACTTCATTATCACTTTCTATCAAACCAAAGATATTATTATTTATAATGTTTTTCAGATCTATAATGTTCTGTTTGAGCATTTTGAAAGATCATTAATTCAATTTGGATGAAAAAAAGTGAACTGGAAACAAGCAATGTGACAAATTTTTGAGATAGAAAAGCAGAAATTATCAAATTACTATAAACAGATGACATAAATTTATAATCATTTCTATATAATCAACACAATTTTTGTTTCATCACATAAGTTTAATTATTTTTTTCGATTTGAATAATCTAAAAATAAATATAAATGGCGTGAAAGATATCGAAATAATTTTCATAACTATATTTAATCATATCAAATCCGAACATTAAAGTGTCTTTGTTCATCAATTTATTCAATTATATCTGGAATAAGCTCAAAACTTTCGGCAATGCTAAACTGAAATAAGAGTGAGAATGAGGAAGATGAGATTAAAAGATATTTTGAGAATGATTAGTCTTATTTTAATGCTTTTTTAATTTTGTTAATATTAGAATATCTTAAATACAATAAAAGAGAATCCGCTTGAATTCTGAAAAAAGCAAGAATCATCTTTATTAGCATTCGCAACTGCGACACGCGGTATTTTTCTTATTTTAATAATTGATGCAAATATAAAACGTTTTTTTAACTCTGCATGAGATATTTATTATTATTGTTGTGGATGATTGAAATCGACAAGTATTTAAGATTTAATGATATATATGTGTTTTATTGAGTTTAAATTTATTAATTTTTATTTGGAGAGTATGAAACAGAATAAAACAAAAAATGAGCAAAAGATTGAAAATAAAGAATTAAATATTGATTAGAAAAAGAATTATATAAATAAAATTAATAATATTGAAAAAAAAGGATCTATATTTAATTTAAATAACATTCAACTAATTATTAAAATATTTAGTCAATAGATGTTTTCACGGAGTGTTTGAGTTAAAAAAAAATGAAATTAATAATAAAAATGATGATGATAATAATAATAATAATGATAAAATAATTTTTTTATTATCAAAAGGAACTGACCGAAAACGTACATTAAAGAGGATAATTAGATCTTTTAAACGATTTAGAAAGTTAGAATAAATAAAAATTGTTATTTTTTGGAATTCCTGTCATTCTAGACTTATATAATCTAGACTTTTTGTAATCTAAAGATCTTAAAATATTCTAAATTATTGCATAATTTTATGCATCTTATGACTGCCCCGCGTAGACGGGTTTGGACGGGCAGATTTGGACAGTGGGCGGACATTCTCTTGATCTGCCTGCCCATGGATAATCTATGGGGTACCCAAACCCGTCCACGGACGGGTTTGGACGGGTTTGGACATGGGCGGGTTTGGACTCTGCCGAGGTCTACCCGCGAGTAGTTCACGGAATATTCGCGAGTAACTTGTAGAACTCACCAATTAAAATAGCTTATCACTGATATAATGAGTTATTTATTCATATGTCATTATAGCTCAAAGTATCTAGAATCCCCAAGTCTAAAGCTATCAATCGCAAAATTTACTGCAATAAATACTTGCTTTATTATGTGACTCTATATTATCGGCCTGGCCTCATTTTTCTTATTATAATGTTCTAATTTTTTCAATTTTCTGACGCGTACATATCATCTTTATATGATGCTGACAATCCAGATAGTCTTCAGATTATTCAATCAAACAATTTTATTTTCAATCTTTCGTTTAGTCAACAAGCGTCACAATCAATCGCTAATTCAAATTTCATTCATTTATCTATTTTTGCTCTTATATCTTCCTTTTTCGAACGTGTCTGCTCTGATCGAATTTCAGCGTATCTTGTTTATTCCAACATAACAAAAAACAATTTTCTGAGCTGATAACTCCAGATTGACTTTGAACAAAAAAAATGAATATGTTGAAATGTTCAGCAGCAATCTAACGTTTGGAAGCACTTTAATCAAGTGATTAAAATCAACAATGGAGCGCTGAAGGTCATGTGTAAACAATGTAAGAAAGTGTTTGATTATTTATAGCAGCATGGAAATGGCACTACAACAATGATTAAACATTTAAAAGGGATTGGATATTGTAGTCAAAATAGATCTAATATTAAGCAATTTCTTCAAGAGGTAGTATTCTTTTATGTTATAAAAAATCATTTAATTAATATATTTTTTTCTACTAGACCACATAGGCTGCGGCAGCATCCGCGAAAATCCAAATCCGCTCCGCATCCGCTCCGCAGATTGCGGATATGGATATGATTCTGACATCCAACTATCCGCGTGGATTGGATGCGGATTTAGGCTTCAAAAAGTTGAATATCCGTGGATATCCAGCGGATTTGAAAACAGTACAAATATGCCAAATCTCGTGATCTGATTTGACATGCACATTTTATACAGATCTCAAAATAATATTTTGTATAATCCGCGTTATATATTGTCAAATTAATTACATATTCGTGATACAGATATTATTTCTAATAATATATTGCATTAATTCATTTTTTAACTGCTCCATTCAGCATATTATATAGTTATATTATAGTTTGTTTATCTCGACTTTGTTTGATAATCGTGACTTTTTTCAAATCCTTTCTGTCCGAATCTGTGTATCATTAAATGTCGTTTTTTCAAACAAAATATTATCTTTCAAATCTAAATTATCTATCAATCACTTTAAAAAACGAAAAATTGTCAATTCATCTATATTATTATTAAAAATTTTTTGTTAATTCTTTTTTTGTAATTTTTTTTGACATTCTTCCTTTTCACTGTCGTTAATCGATTCTATAAATTCAAATGATGATGGAAATAGATAACTTTAATTAAATATAATAATTTCATTAAATAAAAAATATTTTTTAATTATTTCAATCTCTGCTTGTTTCAACTCAAATTTAAATAAAAAATAATAAAACATTAGATCTCTAATTGTGTCTAGCTTTAATTGCTCACAGTAATAATGACAGATATCACGAGCGCAATTGAATAAACATTTTATTTTTGTTTTATTAATAGAAATTGAAAAAATATCTTATACAATTTTGACAAACATTAAAAATTTTTGTTCATGTTTTTTTCAATAAACATGTGGATTTTTTTATTGAATCCTAATTTTTTATTAAATGTAATAAACAAATCAAATCAATAAATAATTTATTTTTTAATAAATATCATATAATTTTATTTTGCTGACCATCAAATTCGTTAATAAAAAATGTATTTTGTTGTAAATCACAAAACATTATAAATTCTTCATTTTTTATATCATTAATCTTTTTTAAAATATTTGATTGATAAACTTTTCTTTAAATTTATTTTTAATAAATTATAAATTCATTTCAAAATGTATTTTAATATTATTTTATAAAATCAATCTCATCATTTTTCTAATTTTCATTATTAAAGTATCGTAATTTCTTTGATAAATATAGAATTGTTGTTAATGCACAGATTATATTATATGCATTATTATCAATTTTATTATAATATTTGAAGAGTTTTTTTTGTATTAGCTGAAATGTTTAAAGCATGCTTTTTTTTAGTATATATATTTATTTTTTAATTTTTTTTAGCCTCTTTCAAATGAGTAAAGGATCTGTTATAGATATTAAAGATATAATATATTGTGCAATCTCTAGTCTTTAATAAAACATTAATAAAGTCAAAAAAAGGCTTGATAATTAACAAAAAATATTTAATCTGATGTCATTTCTCATTATTAAATTTAAATTAGATATATTGATTTGTAATGCAATATTCATCAAAATAAGATTAAAGCTTTCGCATATAAAAAAATATCAAAAAAAATTAAATTTCAATGTGTGTACATATTGTAAATTGAAACAATCTTTGATTTCTTTTTTTATAATTTTAAAAATGTTTCACGACATTGTAGACTTGCATTGATAAATATAGCAATTTCTTAAATTTGTAATAATGATTAATTAAATTCATTAAAAAAGAATCGAATTAAAAAAATCTTTTTAAAAATAATTATAATTGAACAAGCAAAACATTTCATTTATAGATCGAAATTTTATTTATTTAATCATTTTAATTCGGCTTCATCATTCTCGGATGTGGCCTTCAATTTTTCAAAAAGCTTTTGTAAACAGAATTAAATCATATAAATAATACAAAGTACTCAAAAAATAAAAATATTACATTAAAGAAAAAATTAAACTGTTTTTTAAATATCATTTATCATGATATTGTTGTTTATAATATTATCAATTATAATTAATAACATTCAATCAGCAATCTTGTAATATTATAAAATTTAAACAAAAATATTATTCAAATTATTGTCAATATATAATCCGTGAAAATGTTTAAATCTAAATAATACTGCATGATAATTCCAATCTTGATCAATGAAATATCCAGTAATTGTCATAAATGTTTGTTTAAATGAAAACATTCAACAATCAAATATAATCAAGAACCGACATTCATTTAACAATTTATTGAATATTTTTTGCTATTTAATTTCCATTAATGTATCAAAAAATTGTCGTATTGTTTAAACAGAAAAAATATTGAATTTTGATTTCGCGATTTAAAAATAATTAAAAAGACTTCGAAAATTAACATATTTAATAATTTGAAATAGAAGCTGAACAATAGTTATAAATTCAAGAATCTTTTGTTAAAAAATTGATTGATCGAATGAAGAAAATATTTGCGCATGCAACTAATGATATATAAAATAAAAATAAGATTTATTAGTTTAAAAAATTTAGATTAAAAAAAAACAAATCATATTTTATAAAAATTAATCAATGTTCTGCTTCTTTGAATCCAAAAACTTCGCATATGTAAAACTTTTTAAAAATATCTTCATTGAAAACGTTCTTATTCAATAATGATATGAATAAACAAAAACAGTTTAATAATATCTATATATTATTTTAGATTTATCAGTTTTTTTATATGCGATTTGATCAAAATAATTTCAAACATTAAATGTCTGTTTGTTTTATTATTAAATTGATATTTATAAATTTTTTTTTCACTAAATTCTGTTTTTAATCATCATTCAACAAAACTCTTTCGAAAATTTTCCATATTAAAGTCAATTAGATTGTCGTTAAAAAAAATCCAATGTTTTTGAAGATATTTGTCAACACAATGAAGTAATTTTGAGATACAAACAATAAAACAAAATTGTATAGATAAAAGAGAATGTTCAAAAAAAGAAGTTATAATCTGATCTGTTTGACTTGAGAAATCAAAAAAATTATTTGATTGTAAAATATTTAGATCAAAAAAAGATTCAATATATTAAAATATTAGATATTGACTTTTTGAATATTGGGATTGAGACATAGTGATAAAATAAAAAAAAATAAGATATAAAATATAATTGAAAAAATAAAAAAAACAGAATTCGAATATTTACTAAAATGATCAAAATAAAAAGATCTAAGAGATGTTCAATTATTAAATATAACTTGTGCGATCGTGATCTGAACACAATTAGAATATAAAATATTGATATATCACATTTCCCATTTGAATATAAATAATGATCAATAAAATAATCAAACAAAATATTTTATCTAAGTTTCTGATTGAATTAGAAAATTTATTTTATTTCTATATTGATATTTGTTAGATATTTATTGAATATCTGTTAAATATTTGTTGAATATTTACAAATATTCAATTATTATCCACATTTGAACAAATTCAAAATCACTAAGTCCAACAATTTCAATAAATATATCATGTTATTATTATATTTTTATATTGTAATCTACTAATAAAATTGCAATTTCTAATTCTTTAAGCTCTAAAGATTCTATATCTAAAAATATTTAATTTGATTATAATAAATTCAGCGTAATGTCTTTTTATAATCTTTTTTTATAGAATCTTTACTAATGTTCATTTATCAAAATATACATTTTTCATAACAATCAAAATAACGACAATCATTATATTGATAAATCAAAAATACAATCATTCAATATATCGTTTGAGAGTTAAAATATCACATATAGCTGAAAAAATATAATCTTTTTTTAAATTTATTTATATTTCATATTATTTCCACTGATTGATCACATAAAATGATAATTTTATTACAAATAATCATAACATATCGATACATTTGTAATCTAACAAGAAAACGATTGCTTGATCAATTGTATTAAGATCACATGAAATGCTAAAATAAAATAAATTAATGAATTTTATGTTAGTGCGGATAATAATTGGATTTCGCGGACATCCGTTGGATGCAGATGTTGAAGTGATATCCAACATCCGCAATCTGCGGATGCGGATATGACTTTGACATCCAACGGAGCGGATTTGCCGCAGCCTAAGACCACATCTTTTTTAGATAATTTTAATTTCACTCAAGAAACCTGAAAAGCAAGTTTGTTCCATTTTATTACTGATTCTCGGCTATTATTCCAAATCTTTGAATATCCCGACTTTCATCATTTAATTTATATAATTTTTTGTGTTCCAAAATGTCCACAAATTCCATTTCTAAGAACAATTCAATATCGATTTTAAGACATTATTATCGAACGTTAGAATAGTGTTTTTTAAAAATTATTAAAGGATAGAAAACTATCAATGGCTTTAGATTATTGAACGTCTCCCTTTCAGCAGGCATTTATAACAATTATTGGTTATTTTTTTGATAAGAACTGGAACTATCAAGAAATATTTCTTGATTTTAAATTGTTACATGAAATACATTCAGGGGTTAATCTTAACGTTGTTTTTTTGAACTACTTTAGAAAAATCAAATTACAGATAAAATATTTGCAATTATTATTGATAATGCATCAAACAATAGTATTATGTTATCGAATATCTAAAATTTTATTCAATCTTTTGAAATCGATAATTGTATTATAATTATCAAGATTTTTTGTTTTGCTCATGTCATTCAATTCAGTTTTAAGCAGCTTTTTGGACAAATAAAAGCAAATCCGAAGAATGACATAACTAAAATATAATGATTTGAAACACAAGATCAATTGATCCGTTTAAAACAACAAAAATGAAAGATTGTTGATACATTTAATAAAATCAATCTATAATTTTGATATAATAAAAGTCTATTTATTTATTCAATTATATATAAATATAAGATTTAGTTATTTTTATCAACGCAAATCTTCAATGTTTAAAATTATTTTACAAGCTTCAAATTACATCAACATCTCTTGTGTCAATTTAAGACATTAAAATATGTTAAAACTCGATCTTTTTTATACTCCAACATGCAAAATGTTTACAGTTTATGTTTGATAAATTTTATATTAAATATAAATATTTGCATTTGAAATTTGATCAAGAACAATAATATTAAATCGATTATTTTTTTATATTATTCAATCTTTCTTCCAATTTATAAATGCGTTTTTAAAAACAAAGGATGTTACAGTACATTTTATCTTTAATATTTATAAGCTTTTTGATTATCTTGAAAGATTTATTAATCAATTTAGACATAAAAAGATAGTTTGAAAGAAAATAATATTAAACGCGCTTTATGCAATAAAAATAAAACTTTTTTAATATTACAACAAAACAGATGACATTCTTGGTAACTTTTTTTTAATTGAAATAATGCTTACGTTGAAAAATAAGTTTCAATTCTTTTTAAAAAAAGATTGAAACAACAAATGATATGATTAATATTATTAAAGTTTTATGAATTATTTCAAGCCTTATAAATAGCATTTATTATAAAATCAAATATTATCAGAAATTTATATATTCACGACGCAAATTTCAAAATTTAATTTTGAATGAATATTTAGAAAATCTGAATCTCAGCAAACAAATCTAATTAAATAAAACAAATTTATAAAGTATTTTGACTTTGATCAGTATTACTCTAACTATTTATATGCTTTATTAATAAATATTTAGATATTATTAATAAAATAATTATTCGAACATTTTAAAAAGATCATTAATGTGAATTTTCTGTATTCATAAATCTCGCACATGATATTTTCACAATTTCTATTACAAATACAAACATTGAACATTTTTTTAATTTTATTTGAAATATTTATCATTATTATCGAGATTCATTAAAATCTGAAACAATCTAAAAGTTCATGATGTATAAATTTATAATACAATTTGAGATCGAAAATGAAAATCTTGCTTTCTAAAAGAATTATCTCACAAGCGAAAAAATTGAAACAGAAAAAAAAAATTTCAGTTATTACAGAATATTAATTTTATTAATGACAACAAAAAAAGACATAAAGGTCACACAAAAATAAAATATTATTTAAAATCTTTTTTATAAAATTTTATTATTCGACAATGAAGTTACAAATCCTTTCTCAAAGATTCAACAACGGATTTTAAATAAAAATCAGAAATGAAGACAGAATAATGATCAATTTATTGAATATTAATTATAAAATTAATCCTATTTTAATTCATTTAATATTCGAGAAATCTTGAATCTTGACTAATTAATAGTTATATATGAAATATTTAAAATTACAACTCGAATATGCACAAAATATGCAAATCACGGGTTTTCACTTGTTTGCATTGTTTAACTACCCGCGAGTACCCAAAACTACCCACGGGTATTATCCAGCTATCCACTACCCACACGCGGGTAAACGAACCCTACCCATTACCCGCCAAGAAACGGGTAATGGGTACCCCGTTTGGGTAGACCCGCGGGTCGTGGCGAGGTCTAAAAAAAATAAATGAAGAATTTTTAGAAATGTTATTAAAATCTTTAAAGATATTCAAATAATCTTTAAAATATTAATAATATTAATGTTAATTATGTCAAAATTAATTTGAGATTTATTTTTTATAATAATGTTAATGTTAAAAAATTTCAATAAAATGTTAATAATAATATTTTTTTGTTTGGTTAATAATAAATAAAAAATCAGAATTATTGTATATATAATAACATTTGAACAAGACGCAAATTGATATGTTTTGATAAAATTGTATGTATATTGATTTAATTTATTATATTAATAATAAAAAAATGATTTGTATAAATAATAAAGATTAAATGATTCGATTCGATCAAATAATATATTTTATATAAAATTTAAATGAAATAAAATATTTTTAATTTAATTAATTAATAATTTCGTTTCACCGCAATAAGAATGTGATTAAAGAATAATATAGATTCGATAAAATATTTTGAAAAAGATTTAAAAAAATCTGGTAGATCAAAAAAAAATTAAAAAAAGTTTTTTAAAAAGTTTATAAAAGATTTTTTAAGATTTGTAAAATTTTTAATATAATAAACAATGATTTTATAATTTTTATGAAAAATGTTTAAATCAATATAGAATTGATAATTAAAATCAAAATGATAAAAAATAAAAAATTTTGAAAATAATTTTTTTGAAATTAATAAGATTATTTAAAATTCTGTGAAATTATATTTTGCATTTTTGTTTGAATTTAAGACTTTTTTTAAATATGAAGATTTTGTAAATTTATAAAAATTTAATGATAAAAAATATTTTGCAATATAATGATAAAATTAGTTGATGAGTCTTAAATAATGTTTAAATTGTTTAAAAATAATTGAAAAGAATAAATTGTAAATGATTATGATTTTTTTATTAAAAATAAAAATTTTTAACAAATTAACATGTTGATCGAATAAAATTATTAAAAAAATTTTAAAAATGTTTTTTTGATTTGAGTTTAACATTTATAGATTTAAAATGTTCAAATAAACGAAATAAATAATTAAAATATTTATTTAAGATTTGATTGATATTGATAATGTTATTCATATAAATTGAATAAAAAAATTTTTTTAAAAAAACATTTATAATTTGTTGCATATATGAAACGGAATTGATAAATTTTATAATAACAATTTGAAAATTTTTTTGATTGTAATGAAAGATTATCGTTAAATAATTATAATAATTATATTGAACGGGTTATTGATAAAAAATGATAAATATATATTATTAAAATATAATAACAATTATGAATCAATGTGATGATCTTGTTTTAAAATAATATAAAATTATACAAAGAATTAATTATTTATATAAATTAAATATATAATTTTTGATAATACTTATTAATTTAAGAAATAATATAACGAAATATTATATTTTTAATTATATATTATTGATTAAATCTTATTATTGAAATTATTATTATATTTGTATAAAGCAATGCAGTAATTAATAAAAAGTAAAAAAAAATTTATAAAAATATTAAATATATTAATAATATTATAATAAATAAGAAATTAATTATTTTAATATTAATATTTATGTCTAGTATATTAGATATATTTATTTTTAGAATAAAAATATTATTTGGTTTTTTAAATAGTTTAAACGAATATGTATAGATTACAAGATTATAAATATTGAGAAAATCATTAAATAAATTTATAAATATACAAATATTTGAATTAAAAGATGAATAAAGTTATCAAATAATTATAAAAATAAAAATTGAAATAAATTTTATAAGTAAGTTTAAGTTGAATTTAAAGAAGAAGATGTAAAATAATATATATATTTATATAAATATTTTAAAATATATGTTAAATAGTCAAAAAATGAAACCATTAAATTAAACAATATATTTAAGAATATATAACAATTGTGATTTAAATAAAAAAATATTAAATTTTTGAATGTTAAATTTTTAAATATAAAATAAATAATTTTTTGCAGAGTTTTTTATTTTATTTATAAAAAAATAAATAAAAAAATTATTAAAGATTTAATTGAAAAATTTAGTGTATATATGTTTAAAATTTTTATAAAAATAATATTAATAATTGTTTAAGATAAAGAATAGAATAACAAATTATTAAATATAATTTATAATATTTTAATAATTAGCAATTTAATATAAAAATATAAAATATCTGACTTTTTTGATCTTATTGAATATAAAATAATTCAAAATGTGAATATTGACAAAATATATAATAAAATAAAAAAAATTGTTAAAGCTTTCAGAGCAATAATTTTGTTATTAAAAATAATTATAACGTTTTCAACCACCGAGCGGTCTAAACCCCCGAGCGGTCCGTTTTCTTCCGCACCCCCATCTAAATCGACCTTTAAAACCACCAACGCTATTAGAATTGATTAATTAAAATACATGAAATAATAGCTATTTACTAGGGCAATTCCGAATTGTATGTCCAATTGTTCCACACCCACTACAGCGTTGCGGAGCTCGTCGACGAGGCGCCGGAGTAGATTCCGCAGGCTGCTCATTAAGCTGCGTGTTAAGCTGCTGAACGCGATTTTCACCTTTTTGTACATTAAGAAGGCGGTCATTTCCTATTTCAGCACGTTTTCTTGCCTTTTTCTGGCGTTGTCGTCCATTTTCAGCACGTATAGCCCTAATTTCTTGCTCTAAAAGTAGCTGGGTTTGCATTGCCATTTGCGCCGCTTTCTCAAGATGTTGAATATGCGCAATAGGACTGCTAGAAAGCTGCCGCTTTCTATTAAGGCTGTTCTGCAGGCTTCGAACCTTTCGATCTAGCTGGCGAGTATTCTGCGGAGTCTGAAAAGCAGAGGAAATTGAGCCTTCAACTAGTGGTGGTGTAGGCGTACGTAG
The DNA here is from genome assembly GCF_016097325.1 of Aspergillus melleus. Lineage (NCBI taxonomy): Eukaryota > Fungi > Ascomycota > Eurotiomycetes > Eurotiales > Aspergillaceae > Aspergillus > Aspergillus melleus. Next base: position 759,412 of record NW_025763377.1, read on the forward strand.
TTGAAAGGTAAGCGTAGAGAGAACATGCTCTGGATTAAGCGGCTTAAGTCCTGTTCCTCTAAAACCGCTGCAGATATTAGATAAAGTAAAGACTTCCTTGTGTGCATCTGGATATAGCGATAGAAAGTCTTCTTTATCAATATGATTGTTGCCGACTTTCATACGATGTTCAAGAAGCTTTCCGTACGCCCTCTTAAGCGGACTAAAGACACCCACATCAAGCGGTTGAAGAAGATGCGAAGCATGGGCAGGCATGCAGAGACAGATTATTGCATGCTGCTTGCAGAAATTATCGAATTCAGCAGTTAGATGGCTGCTATGACCGTCAAGAATAAGTAACCGCTTAGCACCAGTCATATAACGCTTAGAAAGCGGTTCAAAGACATTTTTCAACCAGAGAAGGCCTATTTCATCAGTCGTCCAGCCATTTTGACTAGTAGAAATCCACCAGTCGCGAGGAAGCTTAGGTTCTTGGAACCAGGCAGCCTGTTGGACGCTTGCTTTCAATATAATGACTGGCGGTAAATGTACGCCTTTTGACCCGATTGTCTCGATAATTGTGACCCATTCACGATTGCCCTGAATAACTCTGCGCGGCCGCTCGCTTCGCTCAACTGCAGTAATCACTTTTGAAGTAGAACAGAGTCCCATTGCAAAGCCAGTTTCGTCGAAGTTCCAGATATCGTCTTCATGTATGCCGTGTTCTTGAATAGTTGCTTGTACAGTCTCAAACCACGGTTTTATAACCTTTGGATCTTCCTGCTTTGCGCGCTGATAGGTAATACGTCTAGTATATCGCGTACGGAGCTCAGGATGACGCTTAACGAATTTATAAGGCCAGTTGATTCCGAGGGCTGCAGACATGCCTTGTAGGCGATTATCAAGCAATACCTGAGCCATTCCACGCAGAAATTCGGGCCGAATTGGGAACCCTCGCTTATCTGCATCTAGTAATTGCTTTAAAAGCAATTGCTCTTCGATTTCGGTCAGTTTGTGACCATTAGCGCGTGTTTCCGATCGTGGTTTGATTCCATTAAGCCGTCGCAGTAAAGTCGTTTTTGAAACACTAAATAGGTCTGCCGTACGCGTTTTTGATCGAATTTTTTTTGATTTAGAGGCAGATACTGCCATCTGAATTCGACTCTCCTTAGAAAGATGCATTTCCGATGATAGTGGTGGAAAAAAGACGCGTCGAAGTTGAAGTTCTGAATTAGATAGGGGGTGGTGGAGAAAACGGACCGCTCGGGGGTTTAGACCGCTCGGTGGTTGAAAACGTTAAATTAAAATGATTATTAATAATTTAATAATATTAATTTATTAAATATAAATGCAAATATAATAAAATAAACAAATATTGAGAATATGATTTGTAATAATATATGTTTTTATAATAAAGGTTCGAATTATAAATTAAAAATATTTAATATGGAAAAAAAATGAAAAAAAGAATTTTTGTTATAAAGATTTTATTATGAGAATGATTATGAAAGAATGAATTAAAAAAAGAAAATAAAAAATTTTAAAATGATGTAAAAAAATTATTAAACTAATAATTTTTTAGTTCTTGAATTATAATAATGTTAATGTTGCAGCGCCGCTTACCGGGCCGCCTTCATGTTGCCATTTGGTGGGATGCGGAAGTGGTCTCTACGATTAATCCTAAGGTTTCTGCGGTTGTGGTATGTATGTTTTACCCTAATTGCCGGCCATTTTAAAATGATCGGATTTAATCGTTTTTTTCCATTTCAACAATCATTTTACCATATTAATAAATATCGACATTTTCATCGCGTTTTCGCCCCTTGCATCAAAATGGTAACATATCTTGTTAAAATCTAAATTTTATTGATTTAATTTTTCTGTTCTGAAATATTCAAACGATTTTCTATTATTGTTACGCGTTATTTGTTCGTTGTTCTGTTTATTTTATATTTGTTTTATTTTTATTTAACACGGAAACCTGTCATTTTTTTTAATTATATTAATTATTAATAATTTTTTCAATCATCGACTTTTATCTTTTTATTTAATCTGTGTCTTACGGTCGTCATTTTAAATATTTTTTAGTATTTTCTTTATATTTTTTTTTCATTTTTTGAATTGTTTCGTTGAAAAAAACTTTCGCAAGATTTTCGAACGTTTCGAAAATTTTAACAAACGATCGACCGTCCCGCGATGTATGTGTTTTTATTTTATTAATTTAATTACATTATTAATTTTTTCGGCTCTTCAATTTCGTGATTTTGATTTTAACATTCGATTCCCAATCACATCACAATTTCATGATTATCCGTTTCGTAATTATTTGTTATTTGCTTCATTGCCTGCCTCATTGTTTGATTTATTATCTTACAGATTTAACATTCAATTTTTGTTTTCGTTTTTCATCATTTAACGTTTTTTGATACGACTCGTGACCTTTTTATTGATTTTAAAATCTTGATTTTGATTTGATTTTATTGGATTAATAATTATTCGTTTTGCGAAATTCGATCATTAATTGAAAAATTTTTATAAAATTATAAGATGTTTTTGATCAAATGAATTTAACAATAATTTTTTAAAACAAATTCAATTTAATTCATTTTTATATCCGAAATCGCAATCGATAAAACATAATAATTTGTTTTTTATTGATTAATTAATTTATAAATCAAATATTTAATGTGCCGTAAAAGAATTTATCAGATTCAACGAACGTTTAAATATTGACAAATAATTTATTGTTTAATGCAATTTTTATTTTTTTAATTATGACAAATCTTATTTTTTGTTCAATTTAATGTGATTTCGTTCAATTTTCATAACGAATTATTTTTTTTATTTTAATCAAAAACAATTTGTCAAATTTTTTGCTGAATTTTTTAAATCGATTATATCACAATTCATAAAAACATTTAACAATTTATTGAATTTTTTTTTATTATTTAATCATTTTATATTAATAATCTCATTAACAATTTATTTCAAACAATTTAATATTTATTCGATAAAATTATTGACAAAATTTTTAACGCAATCGTAAATCTTTTTTTTAATATTAATAATATTTTTAAAAATTTTTTTATTCATTTTTAAAACCTTTTGAAATTTCAATTTTTATATGATTTATAAAAAGTCTTAACATCAAAACGGAATTTGACGATTTTTATGAAAAAAAAATATTTTTAAAAAACTTTATTTTTTAAATTTTTTACGATAACTTTTATAACATTTTTTTGATTTTATTAAAAACGAACTGATTCAAGATTATAATTTTGACTTTAAATTTTATAATATTTTTATCAATTTCATTGAAAACGAATCGATTTAAAATTATAAATTTAAATTTTACGATTTGATTAAAAACAAATTAATTTAAGATCTTGTTTCTCAACGATATCGTGATTTTGGCAAAATGAATATTTTTGAATTAAATAAATCTGTTCTTAATTTTAATTTAATTGACAATAATTTCGACAAGATACAAATTGTTTTAAAACAGTTTTTTCAAAGTCAAAAATATTACAAAAAGTCCAAAAATATATATAAAAATACAGAAAATCATGAATCACAATTTATATAATATTTATGTTCGGTTTCGTTAAATAAAAACAAAACAAAATCAATCATTTTTGTTTAGATTTTTTGATTTATTTAAAAATCTTAATTTTCAAAATTTTCAAGATCCAATAGCATCGAATATTGGTTATAAAATTTTTTGAAATGATAAAATAAAAAATTTTTGATTAAATATTGAAAATAAAATTTTTTAATTTAATAATATTGTTTATTGAAACATATTGATTTTTATTGATTAATTAATTGATGTTATTGATTATAAAAATGTTAAATTTGTTAAAACAAACATTTAAATTTGCTTGCGCGATAATGTTATAATTTAATTTATTTCATTAATTGATAATTAAAAACGTTTATTATATAATTTTCCATTTAAACACAAACAAAAATAATTTGTCATATTAAAAAAAGATTTCAAAATTAATTTTCAATTTGTTTTAAAATAATTCAAAAATTTTTATTTTACATATGTTGATGTAACCGCAAAATGATTTTTTCAAATTTACACAAAAAAATTATTTGATTATATTAAAATATTTGTGTTGAAAATGAATTTCAATAAATTATATGTGAAATGATTTGAACGCATAATTGTAATAATATATTTTTATTTTAAAATTAACAATCATTCATTTTGAGTTTTTCGAGCAATTAAAGAAGAAACAATTTTTTTGAAAAATCTTTTATAACAATTATCGCAAATATTATAAAAAATGATTTAACAAAAAATCGCGCGATAAGTTTCATAATAATTGTTAATTTTATATTAATTTTTTTTTAATTTTATAATTTTTTAAAATAATTTTTTATTAATTTTCAAAAATATCGTCAGAAATTTGATAATAAAATTAATATTTTATATAAATTTTTGTTGCAATATCAATTCAACAGTTAATTAAAAATTGTTAACAATTTTATAATTGTGACAATTATAGATTTTTATTTATATGAATTTCGTTATTTTCATTTCAAAGTTAACAAAATCAAAATAATATAATTAATTTTAGACTTTATAATGGATTTCATTATTAAAATAATTTTAAACATTTTTGGAATGACAATCGCAATGACAATAGTAATAATTTTAAATTTTATAATTGTGTTCATAAAATTGATATCAATATTGACGCGAATAATATTAATATTTAAATTATATTAAATCAATTTAAAATTTTTAATATTTTTTCGAATGTCATTCAATCTTATTAATCTATTTTATATAAATTCATTGATAATCGTTCATCGGATTATTATAAAAACAATTATATATTTTATTAAGACATTATAATTATTGAAATAACAAATAATTATAACTTTGATAACAATTATGACGATGATTATAATAATGTTTATATAATATAAATGATTAATTTTATAAATCGATTTAAAAAAAAATTTTTGTTTGGAATTTGAATCTGAATTCGAATTTATCAAAATTGTATTTATTTATTATTATTATTATAAAATTTTTTCGTTCAACAATATTTTATATAATTATATTGATAAATGTTAATATCGATATAATAATATTTATATTATTATTATTAATTCGATGTCGAGCAAAATGCAAATTTATAAATTTAATATTATTTTTATTTTGAATATTAATTGACGCATTATAAATATACGCATTTAAAGATATATTATAATTTATGTCGCCTTCGAACAATTCAAATCAAATTTAAATTTTAAAAAGATTTGTTTCGATATCAATTGTTTGTATATTATTATAAACAAAATCTTTGTCAAAATGATATTGAATGTTTTCATATAAAATGTTAAATTTTTTATTACAATTCGCAACATTAAAAAATTTATTTACAAATCAATTAAAATAATGATTTTCAATTTTTAATTTTTTAATTTTTATAAAAAGATAATTAATTTTGACAAATTTTTTATTATTATTTATATTATATTTAAATTTCGTTTAAATATATTTATCAATACTGATATTTTTATTTCGAATAAAACAAATTTTGATTTTGTTAAACGCGTTGTTATTATATAAATTTGTTAAAATTTTTTTTTATTATAATGAACGTTAAACGCGAAAAAGTTTTTGTAAAATTGATTTACATTATTAAACATATAATTATATTAATGAGATCTGCAAACAAAAATTTAAAATATATAAAAAAATGTTGTTTTTCGATAAAGATTACTTATTCGAGTTTATTGATACAATGTATTTATGTTTGTTTTTATTTAATTGATAAAATTTTTTCATTTGTAAAGATTTGAAACAATTTTATCAATTTTATTATTATATAATGTTATGTTCGTGTCAATATTGTTTTTAACGTTAATTTTACGATAATTTATAAAATCTTTATTAATTTAAATCAAACTTTTATGAAATCGAATTAATACAATTTTATTGAATGCGTCAATATTAATATTATTTTATATATGGGCCGTCGACAACGTTGTTTGTTTATAAAAAATCTTTTTAAATGTTAAACGTTTAATTATATATATTAACGAACAATTAAAAAGATTTTTACAAAAATTTATTTTTTAATAGATTAATTTGAAATATCAATGGCAATTTTTGTTTAGATTATTTTGTTTAATGAAAAAATTATTTATAATATTAATTTTTATGTCGTTAAACATTATCGCGAAATAATCGAGCGTTATAATGTTTGAACAAGTTTTAAAAAAATTTTAAAAATTGTTAATATTTTTGAAGATTAATGATTTCAAATCTTTATAAAAAAAGATTAATAAAAACAATTTTCAAAAATCAAGATCTATCGTTCGAACTTTAAAAATCGTGAAATCGTTAATATTATATTTGATTTTTTAATGCGTTAAAATAAATTTGTACAAATTATTTTTTATATTTTTATTGAATTTCCAATATTCGTTATTTAAAAATTGGTTTAAAACAATAAATTTCATTTTTTCGAATGAAAAAAGCGAATAATTGTCGATTTTTGTGCGATAAATAAAAAAATTGAATTTAATTTTTATTTTATATTATTTTAAAACAATCTTATCATACTGATTTATAATTATCGTTATATTTCAATAATAAATATTTGTTGTTTTTTTATTAATGTTTCGTTCGGTAAAATCATTATAATTGTTTAATAATCATTTTTTATTATGATTAAAAGATTTTTTAAATTGTTATTATAAAATTTATCAATTCTGTTTTATATGTGTGACGAATTATAAATATTTTTTCTAAAAAAACTTTTTTTTGTCGAATTTATATCGATAATATTATCAACATGAATAAAATTTTTAAATAATCATTTTAATTATTTATTTCATTCATTTGATCATTTTGAATTCATAAATGTCAAATTTAAATTAAAAAAAACGTTTTCAAAATTTTTTAATAATTTTATTCGATTAACGCGTTGATTCATTAAAATTTTTTATTTTTAATGAAAAGATCACCGCCATTTGCGATTTATTTTTTTAATTATTTTTGAACAATTTAAACATTATTTAAAATTTATCAATTATTTCCGTTCTTATATTATAAAATACATTTTTATTATCGAGCTTTTACAAATTCGCAAAATTTTTATATTCAAAAAAAAATTTTAAATCTAAATAAAAACGCAAAACGTGATCCCGCAAAATGTTAAATAATTTTATCGATTCTGAAAAGGCTGTTTTTAAAATTTTATAAAACCGTTTTAAAGATTTTTTGTTTTTTTATCATTTTGATTCTAATTGTTAATTTTATATCGATTTAAATATTTTTTACAAAAGTTATAAAATTGTCGTTTATCATATTGAAGATTTTACAGATTTTAAAAATGTTTTATAAACATTTTAAAAGATTTTTTTGATTTTTTTTTGACTTTCCGATAGATTTTTTTAAATTTTTTTCAAAACGTTTTATCGAATTTATATTATTTTTAATTCCATTTTCATCGCGGCGGAACGGAATTATTGATTTATTAAATTAAAAATATTTTATTTTATTTAAATTTTATATAAAATATATCATTTGATTGAATCAAATCATTTGACTTTTATTATTTATACAAACCATTTTTTTATCGTTAATATAATAAATCAAATTAATATATATATAATTTTTTTTAGAATGAACCAATTTATGTTTTGTTAAAATATTTTTATATATATAATAATTTCGTTTTTTATCTATTATCGGCCAAACAAAAAAATATTGTTATAAATGTTTTATTGAAATTTCTTGTGTGCCGATTTTTAAATAATTTTGTAAAAAATAAATTTTAAATTGATTTTAACACAATCGATGTCAACACCGCCGATATTTTTAAAAATGTTATTAACAATTTTTAAAGATTTTAATGTTTTCATTTTTTTTAAAGAAATTAAAAAAGTTTTAATATCATTTTTGCATTTGTTTTTTCAATAAAATTGTCGGACGAGCTTAAAAATTGCATTTAAATTATGTATTTTAATAATTTTTGAATTATAAAAATCTTTATTACAATCGACAATTAACCGATTGATATAAAAAATCTATTTTATATTTTAAATAATGGTATAATCTTTATGGTCAAGCGTTATATTGCGTATAATGAAATTGTTGAAAAATGTTAATTTTATATTTTTTGACGGAACTGCAGTGTAGAGATGCTTGAATTGTATGAAGCTCGCGGTGCAGCGAGGCCTTCTAACTACGGCCGATCCACTGTGGGTCAGCTGACACGCAGACTAACTACAATAGGCAGGTGCAAGGCCATACAAGCGAGGCATCCAACATACCCCCTCATGGACGAAACACCACAGAAATCATAAAAAATCATGAAAATCGTACAAAATGTCAAGAATCGACTGAAACGTTCAATTCTGCAATAAAAATCAACCAGCGCCTGTTTTTTCATTCGGTATAGCCCATTTTCAACCGCACACGTTGAAATTCGCAATCGAATCGGCCAGTGCCGCGTTTATTGAAGCTGTAGATAGTGAATCATGAATTTTGATATAGGCTTTATAAATCTATATGTTTTTCATTTTTTCTTCAATTTCTAATTCTTTTTGCAGTGACGAGATAGGAACAATCCGCAATATCGTGATAATCATTTTGCATGCAATAAAAACATTTTTCAAATGAACTTTTGCCTCTGACAAATCAATAATTCACATACGATTCAACGGTGGTCTCTAATAAAAATGAATAACAAAAAAAAAACAAATTTATCAATTTTTTGCATTGCAATGACAACAGTATTAAAATCAGAATTAAAATTAAAATTAAAATCAAAATAAAAAAAAGAATCCAATACAGTATCGCATATTATTATAAAATCGTTTATAATCAGATTTTTGGCAATTTTTTCATCTCAGAAATGCAGATGAAATTCAACGAAAATAATTATTTTTGATTCGAAATCATTTAGAAAGAACAACAATGTTTAATAAAAAAAATAAAATTTTTTGCATCAACAATTGCTTTTATTTTTTTGCAAAAAATTTTCACAAATTTCGATATAAAACTATAATACGAACGTTTCATCTTGACGATTTCCAAAAAAATATAATGAATTAAAATATAATCGTTTTCAAAAACAAATTATTAAATGATTTTAATTATGTCATCCGGTCAATCATGAATTTTAAAAAAATCAACAAATTTAAAAAAAAATCATTTAAAATGTTGTTAAAAAGTCAAAATCGAACTATCAAAACATTTTTTTTTATATTGTGTAATTAAAATGTTCAATCGAGAATCTTGAAAAATCTGAATTGATCAAATCAACAAATTTATGAATTTGCAAAACAAATTTAATTTTTTTTAATCAAATTTTTCAATCGTTTCTGTCGATCAATTTGTCGATTGTAAAAAGGCTTATATTAAACGAAACAAAAAGATTGATAGTTTGGTTAGAGACGTTGTCCGTAATAAATTGAAAAATCATTTTTTCAAGAAATCAAAAGATTTAATCAGAGGGTTCAAATCAAGAAATTCAGAGGAATTTAAAATTCAAATCAAAAGATTTAAATCATCAAAAAGTTCAAAATCATCATAATGTTTCAAATTAAGAAATTCAAAATTATCAAATCATCAAATCAAAAAATCAAATCATCAATATAACATTCAAATTCATATTGGAAGCACTTCAGTAATCTCTATATTAATGTCCAAAGAACTCATGTGGCTTTTAATTTGACGGAACTACAATGTGAAGATTTTTAAATTGTATAAAGCTCACGGTGTAGCGAGGCTTTCTAACTACAGCCGATCCACTGTGGGTCAGCTGACATGCAGACTAACTACAATAGGCAGGTGCAAGGCCATACAAGCGAGGCATCCAACATTTTTATATGATTGTTAGAAATTTTTTCAAATTAATATACAATAATAATAATTATTAAAATATCGATAAATGTTTGATCGCATTAAAAGATTTTTGCATTTATAAAAACTGTATATTATTAAAAGAATATGTTAATCAATGGTTCATATGTCTTGTTAACAAGCCTCAAATTCATTTGTTATATAATAGTTTGTAATCAATTGATGTCATGTTTAAATCTTTTTATATTATTATTATAAATTTTATTGTTGATCTATTTAACGATAATGATTACAATAGTTTTATATTTATAAACAAATTCATTAAACGAATCGATATAATTTTAAAATGTTTTGATTAAAATATTAAACATTAAAATATTGTTATTGTCGATTATTTACATGTTTATAATTGAAAATTTTTTAAACAATTTATTATTAATTGAGATCGATTTTTTATTTTCAAATTTTAAAATAATATGTTTTCTTGCATGAACGTCACATAGTTTTATTTTATTATTTATTATTTTTAGATTAATGATCAATTGAAACACATAATTTATATTATTGAAACTATATTGCGGTATCATTTAATAATTAATTTTAATATAAACGAACAATAATTTTCATTTATTTTTTGTATTATCAATATTATTTTTTGATGTTATTATGAGCATTTCGTTTCATCATGTTATATTTGATTTAAATCTGCGAAAATTTTAAAATCTTTTACGATTTTTCATGCGTTTCAATTTTTCGTAGAGACATAATGTTGAAAAATTTTTTTGTCTTGTCAAAAGACGCATGAAATGTTTTTATAATTAATGTTATATTTTATTTTTTAAATTAAATTTAAAAAACAAAATCTATATCTGTTTATATCAAAGTTATATTATATTTGTTATGTATTAATTTAATCATCGTTTTTTTCAATAATATGTAAAATCTTTCAAAATTTTCGAATATATTAATCGTTTCGCATATCGCTTAAAATAGTTTTAAACATTTTATATTTATTTTATATTTTTTATTGTTCAACTCGAGTGTGCATAATTCAATATTAATTTTTTTAAATGTTAATATGAATGGCCCAATTTTATTTAAATAAAAAACAATAATATTTTTATCAAAAAAAATTGTTATAAAATCAAACATATCATTAATCGATGTATCATTCGCATTAAACGTAATAAGACTTTTGATACGCAATATTTTGTATTTTAACGTAGTTATTCTATTAAAAAAAATCGTGCTGACAATCTGGATGTTTTTAATTTTATTGTTAAATATGAAATATCGTTATAATTGTATCGTTATTTTATTTATTATCGAATTCGATTATCTTTTTTATTTTTTTTATTTTGTTCATTCATTTATTGCATTTTTATTTTATTGTTTTTATCGATATATTTCTCTCTATTGATGTATTTAATTAACTCACAAAAATATTGCGTTTGAAATTTTATAATCTTGTTGTAGCGCCGTTTATCAGCTGCTTTCATGTTATCATTTGATGGGATGCGGAAATGGTTTCTACGATTAACTTTAGGGTTTTTACGATTGTGATATGTATATTTTATTTTAGTTGCCGGCCACTTTAGAGTGGTTGGATTTAATCGTTTTCTTTCACCTCAATAATCATCTTACCATACTAATGACTATCGACGTTTTCATCGCGTTTTCGCCCCCTGCATCAGTTAATATTGATTTAATGTTAATTGTTAAAGCTAAGATTAATAATAATATAAATAAATTTTGATATCTAATTTGCGCAATTAAAGAAAAGAGAAAAATACATATATATATATATATATATATATATATTATCATTTTATATAAAAATTATTATTTATTATATTTTTAAAATAAAATGAAAAACATTTATTATAATCTTTTTTTATTTTATTTTTAATTAATTTTTTTAGTTTATAAAATTTTATGTATCTTTTTTCACATCAAATCCCGCATACTTTTAAATAAAAAATATAAATAATAATTAATTAATCAGCTTTTGATTGTATTTTGAGTTTTAATATAATTTAAAATTAGATTTTTTAAAATTTTGATCAAATATTATAAAAAATTTATTCTATTAATAATTGATTTTTTCATTAATATTTTAATTTAAATTACTATTTGTTTTATTTTTACAAATCTTATATTATTATTTTATACAAATCTAGCAAACTCAACTACAATATTTCTAAGGTTTATTAATTAATAATATTGTTTAATACATTAAACAAGATTTTAAAGAGTATTTTTATAATATTGTAAAGGGGATCGAGCCAGACACCGCGCCATGGCAATGCAAGGGATGCAATGCAGGGCAAAGATTACGTCAACATAACATTATTATATAAAAAATTCGCCGAGAATCTTACAATCAATATAATGAACAGAAAAAAACAATATTATTGATCTACAATAGATGCGAAATTAGTTGAATTAAATACATAAAACATTTAGAAAAAACAATTCAAAATAATATAATTTCATAATCAAACATATATCAAAATCATTTTACATTTTTTTATTTTTTGATGAAAACATCAAAATATCATGATATTTTCACTCAACGTGTTAAAAACAATAAAAATAAAAAAAAATAAAAAGAAATTCTGATAATTATTAATAATAATTCGTCTATGCATTTAATAATTCGATATTAATAAACAAAAATGTCAATTATATTTTATTGGATTATTTATTCGATAACAATTTTTTTATGTTGATAAATAAAACATTTGAAAAGAAATAAAAAAGTTAAAAAATCTTAATATGTTGTAATATTGATCAAAATAAATAAAAAAAAAATAAAAAAAATTGATATAATTTTATTATTTTTACTTCAAATATTATATCGATTCGAATCTCATTATAAAATGATTATTTAAAAACCATAATAAAATCTCATTTTAAAAAAATTTATTTATTATTATTTTCATTATCATTATTTTCATTATTTATTTAATTTTTTTTTCATTCATTTTTTAATCATTTATTATTTATTAATGTCAATTAATATTACAATATCATTATTTTTTTTATAATCGATATTCGCTAATTACATTCATTTATTTTTGTTTTAAAAAGTGTTTTTAATTGATTGTTGTTAACAATTTTTATAATTAATAAATTATCAAACTTTTGAATCTTATACATATCAATGTTTTTGAAACATTTATATATTTTGTATAAATCAATTTATTGAAATGCGAATTTGTTCAATATTATTACATTATATTAATGTTTCATATTATGTAATAAGACTAGAATTCTAATTATTATTGATTTTTTTGAATTTTTTTTATTATTGAAAAAATTTTTTGTTGCATTTTCATTTTATATATATAAAATAAAATCTTTTTAATATTATTATTTTTACGTTTAATTTGTTTAACTTGAATAATTATAGAATCTGTTGTGAAACAAATACTATATTATAATAATATTTATTATATTGATATTTTAAATTTGATCAATAAAACAATTTTTTATTTTATAAAAAAATGATATAAGAAAATTTCTGTGAATTGTTTTGTCGTGATTTGTATAAAAAATAAAATTATATGTTAATAAATTATTTATTTTTATCTTTTTTTTTATCAATTTTATTAAAACATTCTTTATAACATGAATAAAATGTTTTATCATTTCATTTGTTTTTGAATGATATGATGAAATAAAAATTTTGTGACCTTCTTCTCGCTCGCTTGCCTCACTGCGCAAAGCGAATATATTCTTTCTCTTTCACCTCCTTCTCGCTCGTTCGCCTCGCCGTATAAAATGAATATATTATTTCTTTTTCATCTTCTTCTCGCTCGCTCGTCTCGCTGTGCAAAGTGAATATATTTTTTATTTATTTTTTTTATTCATTTATCTCATTGTGTAAAACAAATATATATATTTTTAATTTTTTTCTTATTCGCTCGTTTCGCTGCACAAAACAAATATATTTTTTTTATTTTTAAAACAAATAATTATACAATATTGCAACAATCTTTTATAATTGCATTAATATTAATTATTTATTTTAAATTTTTGTATTATACAATTAAAAATCTTGTTGATTTTAAAAATGGATTTGTTTTTATTTTATTTTTATTTTTATAAAAAATACATCAAAACATATTATTCAAAATATTATATAATATATTAATTCATTATTTATTTATAAATTTATTAATTGATGCAATGAACAATTATTAATATTATTTATAAAATAATAATCAAAATATATCAACAATATCAAATAAACAATAAAATTATATTATAAATTTTAAATATTTTTATACAATCACAATCAAATATCGTAAAATATTATATAATTAAAACATTTCATAATTGTATAAAAAAACTTTTATAATTTTTATATAAGATTTAATATTTTAAAAAACATCATTTAAATAATTTTTAACTATTCATTTTAAAATATATTATAATTTTTTTTGCATTATAATTTTTTATTTATAATTTGTTTTAAATTATATTGATTTTTCAATTTCATGCACATTGTTAAACAATAATGCAATATATAAAAAATCATTTTTAATTTAAATTATTAATTAAATATATCACAAATTCTATAATTATTGCAAATAACTTGCTCAATTAATTAATTATATAAGAATCTATTATAAAATAATATGGATTTGATATTACAAAAATCATTTAAAAAAATGTTTAAATTATATTTATTATAACATTTAATTGTATAATCGATTTACAACATATAAAATTTTTTATTAATTTTTTGTTATTCGCAATTTCCAAAATTTATAACATTAAAAATAGACCTCGGCATGGAACTTCCACGGGTAGGCATTTTGGTTCCAGACCCGTGGAACAGGTAGACGAGTCCTACCCATTATCCATGACCCTCCTACCCATTATCCACCATGAGTACCCCGCGGAGTACCCGTGAACTACCCAAAAATGCATAACTAATCCTTTTTGAATGTGTTAAACTGTATAAAATTGTTTATTTTTTTGATTAAAATATTGATTTTAATATTTGTTTTGGTCACCCTTTAATGCATGATGTAATATAATTATAATATTTATATAAATTAAATATCAAAATTCGAAAACATTATCAGAAGTTTTAGTAATAATGAAATATGTTTATTTTCAATCGATTATATATTAAAGTAGAAATGGTTTTAAATAATATTATGAAAAATGCCGTATCAATTGTTTAAAATATATTTTAATATTTGAAAGAAGTAAATGTATTTTTTTATAAAAATTATCTTTATTTTTTATGTAATTTTATATTAATTAATTATATTAGAACATTAATAAATTAAATTGTATATTCTATTTTTATTTTTAAATTTTTTTTTATTGATTTTATATGTCCGTAATATGCATAAAAGAGACTTAAATTATTAGATTTTATTGGAAATTGATAAAACTAAAATATAAAAAAATTGTTAAAATGAAACGGAGATTTTATAAATTATCTGCAGGATATTCATTTATTCATGAATAATTCACAAAATATTTGCAAATAATCCATAAAATTCATCAATTAAAATAGTTTATCATTGATATAATAAATCATTTATTTGTATATTATTATAATTCAAAATATTTAAAATCTTTAAATTTAAAATTATCAATCGCAAAATTTATTATAATAAATATTTGTTTTATTATATGACTCTATATTATCGATTTAATCTCATTTCTTTTATTATAATGTTTTAATTTTTTCAATTTTCTAACGTGTACGCATCATTTTTATATGATGCTAACAATCTAAATAATTTTCAAATTATTTAATCAGACAACTTCATTTTCAATCTTTTATTTAATTAACAAACGTTACAATCAATCGTTAATTCAGATTTTATTTATTTATTTATTTTCGTTTTTATATTTTTCTTTTTTAAACATATTTGTTTTGATTGAATTTCAATGTATTTTGTTTATTCTAATATGACAAAAAACAATTTTGTAAACTGATAATTTCAAATTGATTTTAAACAAAAAAACAAATATATTGAAATATTCAGCAACAATTTGATGTTTAAAAATATTTTAATTAAATGATTAAAGTTAATGATAAAACACTGAACATTATATATAAACAATATAAAAAAATGCTTGATTATTTACAACAATATAAAAATGACATTATAATAATAATCAAACATTTAAAAGAAATTGAATATTATAATCAAAATAAATTTAATATTAAACAATTTTTTCAAAAAATAATATTTTTCTATATTATAAAAAATCATTTAACTAATATCTTTTTTTTTATTAGATCACATCTCTTTTAAATAGTCTTAATTTCATTCAAAAGGTCTGGAAAACAAATTTGTTTCATTTTATTATTGATTTTCGACTATTATTTCAAATTTTTAAACATTTTGATTTTCATTATTTAATTTATATAATCTTCTATGTTTCAAAATATTCATAAATCTCATTTTCAAAAATAATTCAATATCAATTTTAAAACATTATCATCAAATGTCAGAATAATATTTTTTAAAAGTTATTAAAAAATAAAAAACTATCAATGATTTTAAACTACTAAACATTTTTTTAACAAGTGTTTATAATAATTATTGACTATTTTTTTGACAAAAACTGGAATTATCAAAAAATATTTTTTAATTTTAAATTATTACATGAAACACACTCAGAGATCAATCTTAGTGTCTTTTTTTTAAATTATTTCAAAAATATTGGATCACGAATAAAATATTTGCAATTATTATTGATAATACATTAAACAATAATATTATATTATGAAATATCCAAGATTTTATTCAATCTTTTAAAATTGACAATCATATTACAATTATTAAAATTTTTTGTTTCGTTTATGTCATTCAATTCAATTTTAAACAGTTTCTCAAACAAATAAAAACAAATCCAAAGAATGACATAATTAAAATACAATGATTTGAAACACAAAATCAATTAATTTATTTAAAATAATAACAATAAAAGATCATTAATACATTTAATAAAATCAATTTATAGCTTTAATATAATAAAAATTTATTCATTTATTTAATTATATATAAATATAAAATTTGATTATTTTTATCAACGCGAGTTTTCAATATTTAAAATTATTTTGCAAGTTTCATATTACATCAACATCTTTTATGTCAATTTAAAACATTAAAACACATTAAAATTCAATTTTTTTTTATGTTTTAATGTGCGAAATATCTACAATTTATATTTAATAAATTTTGTATTAAATATAAATATTTACATTTGAAATTTAATCAAAAACAATGACATTAAATTGATTATTTTTTTTATATTATTTAATTTTTCTTTTAATTCACAGATGCATTTTTAAAAACAAAAAATATTATAATACATTTTATTTTTAATATCTATAACAAGCTTTTTGATTATCTTAAAAGATTTATTAATCAGTTTAAACATAAAAAAATAATTTAAAAAAAGATAATATTAAACGCGCTTCATGCAACAAAAATGAAACTTTTTTAATATTATAACAAAATAAATAATATTTTGAATGATTTTTTTGTTATTGAAACAATGCTTGTATCATAAAATAAATTTCAATTTTTTTTAAAAAAAGATTAAAATAATAAATGACATAATCAATATCGTTAAAACTTTATAAATTATTTTGAATTTTATAAACAACGTTTATTATAAAATTAGATATTATTAAAGATTTATATATTTATAATACGAATTTCAGAATTTGATTTTAAATAAATGTTCAAAAAATCTGAATCTCAACAAACAAGTCTAACTGAATAAAATAAATTTACAAAATATCTTGACTCTAATCAATATTATTTTAATTATTTATATGTTTTATTAATAAATATTTAAATATTATTAACAAAATAATTATTCAAATATTCTAAAAAAATCATCAATGTAAATTTCTTGCATTCGCAAATCTCGCATGTGATATTTTCATAATTTTTGTTATAAATGCAAGCGTTGAATATCTTTTTAATTTTATTCAAAATATTTGTCACTATCATCGAAATATACTAAGATCTAAAACAATTCAAAAACTTATAATATATAGATTTATAACACAATTTGAGATTGAAAATGAAAATCTTGTTTTTAAAAATGAATTATCTCACAAACGGAGAAATTAAAATAAAAAAAAAATCTTCAATTATTACAGAATATTGATTTTATTAATAACAACAAATAAAAAGACAAAAATCACATAAAAATAGAATATTATTTAAAATTTTTTTTATAAAATTTCATTATTCGACAATGAAGTTACAAATTTTCTTTTAAAAATTCAACAACGGATTTCAGATAAAAATTGAAAGCGAAAATGAAATGATAATTAGTTTATTGAATATTAATTATAAAATTAATTCTGTTTTAATTTATTTAATATTTGAGAAATCTTGAGTCTTGATTAATTTAATAGTTGTATATAAAATATTTAAAATTACAGTTCGAATATACACAAAATATGCAAATCATGGATTTTCATTTATTTGCATTGTTTAATTACTCGTGGATATTCAAAAACTATCCACAGGTATTATTCAGCTACTCACTACCCACACGCGGGTAGATGAACCCTACCCATTATCCGCCAAGAAACGGGTAATGAGTACCCCGTTTGGGTAGACCCGCGGGTTGTGGCGAGGTCTAATTAAAAAATAAATTAAAAATATTTTAAATGATATATTAATTTTTAATTAAAATATAAATAATTTTTTTTCAATTACATAATCAATTAAAAAGTTTTTAATTAATATAATTAAAAAAAGATTTTAAAAATTATTTGCCATATCACAGATTCGAATGCAATTGAAAAATTTTATTAAAAAATATTTAAAATATTTTAAATTAAAAAATTATTTCATTGCAACAATCAAAATATAAATAATTAAACTTTTGTTTTCAAAAAATTTCGATCTTTATTTGTCAACATATGCAAATTGAAAATAATTATTTTATAATAAAAAAATTTGATCATTATTATTAAAAAAAACACACAAATTATTTAATTATAATATAAAATTTTTGTTCACAATATTTCAACAAATTAATATTTAATTAAAAAAAATGAAAATTAAAACAAAGAAAAAATTTGTTAAAATAATTTTAAATACTAACAAAAAACAATTATTGTTAGGAACACACATTTTATATATTAAATGATACAATAAATTATTGATATTAATTAATAAAAAAATATTATTTTTATCTATTGTTTTCATTAATTCAAAAAATGTAAATATAATATTAAAAATTATTTATATTTGCATTTTTATTTTTTTAATGTAAAATTATATAATTTAATTTATCATTTTATATAATATTTATAATATTATTAATTTAAATATATTTAACATTTTTATTTCATTTTCATCTGTTATTTATATTGCATGAAAATATCTTTTTTTATTAATCATAATATTAAATATATATAAAATTTTATTAATGGATAAATTATTAAAATTCGTATATTTTTATAAATAATAAATGTCTCAAATAACAAAAATATTAAAAAGAATTAAATTAAATATAAATAAAAAATTAAAATTCTTTTTTATATTTGAATAATTTTAAACATAAAAAATAAACAAATCTCGCAAAGAAATTAATTATAAAAATTTAATAAAAACAATTTTTTTTATTTTCAATATCATTTATAATGAAATCTAAATCAAAAAAAATCAATAAAATTTATTTTTATTTTTGAATTCAAAATTATTACAATTAATTATTACATCAAATCAGATTTTCATTAAAATATTCATTTTCAAAATCAAATGTTAAATTAATTAAATCAATTAAAATAATTAGAAATATCAAATAAACAATTTCATCTTTTATATTAAAAAATTTCATTATTTTATCGTCAATTAAACTATCATAAAAAAACAAAAATAAAAACTTTTTTTAATTCAAATAAATTATTTTATGACTATATTTTTCGATAATTAAATAAACAAATTAAAAAATTTTAATCTTTATTAATACATTATAATTTAACATTTTATATTTTTTTAACAATAAATTCAATATCACACTGCAATTAACAAAAATGAAAACAAATACAATTTGAATTATCAAATAAAAAAATATAATATTTTTTTAATATTGTATCGTTTAAAATATTTAAATCAAAAAATATTACTATAATTTAATTATTCACATTTAACGCAAATATACATATCACAAAAAAATCAACTAAAAAATTATTTTTTACATTCAAATCTAAATTTTATAAACAAATTTTATTATTATTTTTATTATAAAAATTAATTTATACATTTATTTCATTATTGCAAATTATTATTTTATATTATTTCATTTTGATTTTTGAAATAATCCTTTTAATTTTTGATTAACAAATTTTTTTATATTTTATTATATTTGTAAATTTTAAATAACAATCTTAATTTTTATTATTATTAATTAATTTTTTCAAAAATCAGTTTGACAAATAATATAACAAATAAAATTAAAAAACAAAAATCAATTGCAATTTAATTTAAAAAAAATTTTATAAAATCAAATTAACGATTTTGACAATATTTTTTCAATTTTTCATAAAGTAAATCCAATCTTAAAAATTTTCACCAAAAATTTAATATGTTTCACATATTTTTCACAAAATTGCAAAATTTTTTTGTTAAATTTATTTTTGTTTAAATTAAAAACAAATTATACAAAAAAATTGTAAAATGTATAAAACAAAAAAAATTATTCAAAATCATATTACAATTAATCTTTATATTTAAATTTTCAACAAATCTTATCGAAATCAACAAAATTAATAAAATAAATAATTTTGCAATTTATTATGAAATAACATACAAAAACGTTTATATTTAATATAAAATTAAAACTTTTTTTATTACAATTCTAAATCTTATCAATTTTTACTCTGATTTTTTTTTACAATAATATCAATTTTCTCATCCAATTTCAATTTCAAATTAAACTTTTTAAAATATTTTTTTAAATCAATCTTTTTGCAATTTATTAACATAATTAATCCAATCTTTTTCATATAATATTTTTCATTTATTTAAATTAATTATTTTTCATTTGTTTCAATCAATCAATCAAAATCTAAAAAAAACACATTATCAATTATCAAATTTTCAATACATTTTAAAAATATTTCACGCAACAAAAATGACAATAACAAAAATGCAATTAAAAAATAAAAAACCTATTAATATTTATATTATATTCGCATTAAATTCTGCATATCATATTTTTGAGTAGATCTTCTTTTAATTGAATTATTTCAAATAAAATAACACGGATAAAAAAACAAAATTAAATGATTTTTATTAAATATATTTTATTATAAAAAATAATAATAAACATTTATATAAAAAAATCTTTTGTAAAAAAATCAATCAAAATATATATTTTATTTAATTATTTTATTAAAAACGAAATATCAAACAAGATTTCTTTTATTTAAATGCAAACATTTCAAAAACATTATAAAATAACATACAAAAATTCAATATTCAATGATTTTTATGCAAATTTATTGAATTTTATAAATATTATAGATTTTCAATTTTTTGTTTAAAAAACAATTAAAATAAAATAAAAAAAAAATCTCACCTTCGTTCAATCAAAGCAAAATATTAATTGTATAAATAAAAATCATTAATTTATTTATTAAAATTAATATCTTTCTTTAACAAAAATTATTGTTATTTCCAATCTTGAAAATTAATTATTTATAAAATCTTAAAAATTAATCAAATAAAAATAAAATTTTAAAACTATTTTAATACAATATGATAAAAAATCTAAATTAAATCATAATAATAATATTTTGCAATTTATGTATTAAAATTGATAATATAATTGTATTTTAAAAATTGTAAATTAACAAAAAAATATTTTTTGATTTATGATTATTTATTATTTTTTTAAAATCAAAATTCAATATAATCTCATTTTTTATTCATAAAATTTTTTAAAATGTTTAAAATCCGTTTCTTCATTTACAACATCTTTAATTGCTAATTACTATATATTGTATAATATATTGTGTTAATATATATATTTATATAAAATTAATTTTTTTATATATAATATTTACAATCATTCAAAATCGAAAAATAAAGATATTTATAAATTGTAATAAGTCTTTCGAACAATCAAATTGATTAATTTTATAATTAAATATCATATAATAATAAACAATTTTAATCTTGATAATTAATAATAATTAAGATCTATTCATTTTCAATTGATGCACAATCATAAAAAAATAATAAATTCAAAAAACTATTAAAAAATATCTTTTTTGCAATTTTTACATTATCGTCATTCGTTTCACGTGTATTATTAAAAAAAACAAATCTGAAATGATTTAATCAATGTATATAAATTTTATTATTCAATTTTATTTTTGCATGTGAGATTTAAAAAGATAATTAATTAATATTAATATTGATATAATTTTTGTAAAAAATTAAAATTATTAATCAATAATAATTATTTTCAATGTTTAATTAATTTTTAAAATCTCAAAATTGCATTATAATTGAATCATTATAAATTTTAATAAATTAATTTATATAATCTTTATTTTTTATTTTTAAAATTAGATTTGTTCAACATTTTGATTATAATAATCAATTAATTGAACAAAGTCATTTAATAAATAATAAAAATAATATAAAAAAAGATTGATCAATTTATTTTTTAATTATATATTTATAAATATTTTGAAATTGATTTTATTTTTAAAATTCGTCGCTTGCAATAATTAAATTGTAAATTGCAAAAATAAATTAAGATTATATAAATTTATAATAAATCAATATTAAAAGATTTACATATTATATGAAAATAAATTGTCTATATAATCAAAAAAATTATAAAATAATTATAGATCATCAATTATTGTAAATAAATGAAAAAATTAACAATAATATAAATAAATTCTAATATTTAATTCGCGCGATTAAAAATGATAAAAAAAAGGCAAATATATATATTATTTTTATATATAAAAATATTATTTATTACATTTTTAAAACAAAAATAAAAATGTTTATCACAATCTTTTTTTCATTTTATTTTTAACAAATCTTTTCAATTTATAAGATTTCATTTATTTTTATCATATTAAATTTTGTACATTTTTAAACAAAAAATGCAAACAACAATCAATTAGTTAATTTTTAATTATATTTTAAATTTCAACAAAATCTTAAATTAGATTTTTCAAATCTTAATCAATTATTGTACAAAATTTATTTTATTAATAATTAATTTTTTTTATTAATACCTTATTTTAAAGTATTATTCATTTTATTTTTACACTTCTCACATTATTATATTATATAAATTCCACAAATCTAATTATAACATTTTAAAAATTTATCTATTAATAATGTTGTTTAACATATTAAATAAAACTTTAAAAAATGTTTTTATTATATAATCTAATCATTTAAATAAAATATATATATTGTTTTTATCAAATCATTTTAACAACAAATAAAACAAAAAAACAAATATAATATTTTATATTGTAATCGAAATTAATTAATATAAAAATAAAACAAAATAATATTAATTTTTTATTAAATATATCAAATATTTTCGACAATATTTTTCATTCATATCTTTTTTATAATTTATATAACTATAATACTCTAATAAAATTATCAATTAAATTAGTTTTTTTTCAGATTGATATATTACATTAATTTTATTTAGGAATATTGATTTATATATTTGAATTAATATCAATATTTTATAAAATCTTTTAATATTTTTAATTTTTTATATCTTTTATAATGCAAATATAATAATAAAATAATATATCATAAATATTAACTATACTAATAATATTATTATTATCATTATTAAAAATTTTGAGTTTAAAAATTATCATATTTTAAAATAAAAATTATAAATTATTTATATATTTTAATCAAACACACACGCGTTAAATTTTATTTTTAATAAATTTTAAATAATATATTATCATTATTTCGTTAAAATCTCGCAATGTAAACAAAAACAATTAATTTAAGATTTAATCATTTTTATAAACGAATAATTAAATAACAATAATATAAATTTTAATTAAAATACTCATTTTAATTTTTTTGTTTTTTTATTTTAGCTTTTTAGATTGCAAAACCTTTCAAAATTTAAACATTTTATTTTTTAAATTTAAAGAATAAATAAATAATTTAAATTATTCGCTTCATGTATTTATTTAAGATCCAATTAAACAAAAAAATTTTTTAATTCGCACATCAAACATATAAAAATTTATATCTTTAAAATTTTGCAAACGATCAACACATTAAAAGATTTTAATTAAAATATATTAATTAAAAAATAAAAATATATATATTTTATTTATATAATTTTTGTTTTAATTTACACAATTTTAATTTAACACAATTCTCAAATTAAAAAATAAATCAAAATGTTCAATAAACATTTTTATATTTTAACAGAAATCGAACGACATATAATAAGTTTTTTTTAAAAATTTTAAATTAATAAAAATAAACATTTTCAATGTAAAATTTCATTTTTTGTTTTTGTATCTTTAATTATAACAGATTAAATTACAAACATTAATTTAATGTATTTTTTTTATATATATTTAATTAATCATTTATCATATCAATATTTAAATCTATTATTTATTATCGTTATCGAACACGCAATAATTATTTTTATAAAAAAATATAAATTAATATTTTAATTATAAAAATACATCTTTTTTATTTTATGATTTTTTAATAAAAATTTTTCATAATCCAAATCAAATTTATCAAAAATTTTATAATCATTTATTATAAAATTTATATTATCATCTTAAACATATGTGATTTTATACAAACAATTGTAAAATTAAAAAAATATTTAACAACAATATTTTACATTATATAAAGATTATAATAATTGTATATAATTATAAAATTATTTTTATAATTTATATAAAAACAAAATAAAAATGCACAATTTTCATTATAAAATTTATAAAAATCATTTTCATTTTGTAATTAACACAAAATCATTTTCTATTTTGTAAATTTTTAAAAATTTACATTAACAATTAAAAAACTTTCTATAATTTAATTTTTTAAATCTAAATTCTAAACAATATCTAATTTAAAAGATCATTAATTTATTAATTAAATAATATATTGCATATAATAAAATTGAAAAATGGCATTCTATTGAATCTCAATTTATTTATAAATATTTAATAATAAAATAATAAATAAAATAATCAAATAAATCATTAATTAAAAAAATAAATTCTTTTAGAAGGTTTCTAATACATTCTTTTAAGATATAAATTTAACATTTTTGTTTAATAATAAAAATTTGAATCAAAAATCACATAAAAAAAATGAAAAAATAATTGATAACATATAATTTATAAAAACTTTTTATAATAATGATTTTTAAAATTCAATTTAATAAAATTAAACATTATAACAATATAATAATTTAACAATTATATAAACAAATATATTATTTCAAATATATATAAATAGACCTCGGCATGGAACTTCCACGGGTAGGCATTTTGGTTCCAGACCCGTGAAACAGGTAGACGAGTCCTACCCATTATCCATGATCCTCTTATCCATTATCCACCATGGGTACCCCGCGGAGTACCCGTGAACTATTCAAAAATGCATAATTAACCCTTTTTGGACGTATCAAGTTATATAAAACTGCTTATTTTTTTGATTAAAATATTGGTTTTAATATCTGTTCTGGTCATTTTTCAGTATATAACGCGATATAATCACAATATTTATGTAGATTAAATATTAAAATTCGAAAACATTATTAGAAACTTTAGTAATAGTGAAATGTGTTTATTTTCAATCGATTATATACTAAAGTAAAGATGATTTTAGATGATATTATAAAAAATGCTTTGTCGAGTGTCTAAAATATATTTTGATATTTGAGAAAAATAAATATATTTTTTTATAAAGACTATCTTTATCCTTTTATATAGTTTTATATTAGTTAATTATATCAGAATATTGATAAATTGAATTGTATATTTTATTTTTATTTTTAAATTATTTTTTTATTGACTTTATATGCTTATAATATGCGTGAAAAAGATTTAAATTATTAGATTTGTTGAAAATTGATGGAACTGAAGCATAAAAAAAATTGTTAAAGTGAAACGAATATTTTGTGAATTATTTGCGGGTAAATAGATATCTCGCAGGTAGTTTATAGAATATTTATGAATAACTTGTAAAATTTATTAACTAAAATAATTTATTATTGATATAGTGGATCATTTATTTATATGTTATTATAATTTAGAATATCTAAAATTTTCAAATTTAAAGTTATTAATCGCAAAATTTATTGTAATAAATATTTGTTTTATTATATGATTTTGAATTACCGGCCTGATTTCATTTTTTTTATTATAATGTTTCAATTTTTTCAGTTTTTTAACACATACACATCATTTTTATATGATGCTGATAATCTAGATAATTTTTAAATTATTTAATTAAACGATTTTATTCTTAATCTTTTGTTTAATTAACAAACGTCACAATCAATCATTAGTTCAGATTTTATTTATCTATTTATTCTTGTTTTTATATTTTTTGTTTAAACGTGTTTGTTCTAATTGAATTTCAATATATCTTGTTTATTTTAATATAACAAAACAATTTTGTGAATTAATGATTTTAGATTGACTTTAAATAAAAAAACAAATATATTAAAATGTTCGACAACAATTTGACATTTGAAAATATTTTAATCAAATAATTTAAAATCAATAATAGAACACCAAAGATTATATATAAATAATATAAAAAAGTGTTTAATCATTTATAATAACATAAAAATGACACTACAATAATGATCAAGCATTTAAAAGAGATTAAATGTTGTAATCAAAATAAATTTAATATTAAACAATTTTTCAAGAGATAATATTCTTTTATGTTATAAAAAATCATTTAATTAATATCTTTCTTTCTATTAGAACACATCTTTTTTAAATAGTCTTAATTTTCATTTAAAAGATTTGGGAAACAAGTTTATTTTGTTTTATTATTAATTCTCAATTATCATTTCAAATCTTTGAACACTTCGATTTTTATCATTTAATTTATATGATTTTTCATGTTTTAAAATATCCACAAATCTCATTTTTAAAAACAATTTGATATTAATTTCGAGGCACTATCATCGAACATTAGAATAATGTTTTTTAAAAATTATCAAAAAATGAAAAATTATCAGTAATTTTAAACTACTAAACGTTTCTCTTTCAACAGACGTTTATAACAATTATTGATTATTTTTTTAACAAAAATTGGAATTATCAAAAAATATTTTTTGATTTTGCACTACTACATGAAACATATTTAAGAATCAATTTTAGCATTGTTTTTTTTAAACTGTTTCAAAAACATTAGATCACAAATAAAGTATTTGCAATTATTATTGACAATATATCAAACAATAATATTATGTTATTGAATACTCAAGATTTTATTTAATTTTTAAAACAAACGATTGTATTACAATTATCAAGATTTTTTGTTTCATTTATATCATTTAATTCAGTCTTAAACAATTTTTTAAACAAATAAACACAAATCTGAAAAATGACATAACTGAAATGCAATAATTTAAAACATAGAATCAATTGATTCGTTTAAAATAACAAAAACGAAAGATCATTGATACATTTAATAAAGTCAGTTTATAATTTTAATATAATGAAAGCTTATTCATTTATTTAATTATATATAAATACGGGATTTAATTATTTTTATTAACACGAATTTTTAACGTTTAAAACTATTTTACAAACTTCAAACTACATCAACATTTCTTGTGTCAATTTAAAACATTAAAACACATTGAAATTTGATCTTTTTTATATTTTAATGTGCAAAATGTTTACAATCTATGTTTAATGAATTTTGTATTAAATATAAATATTTGCATTTGAAGCTTGATCAAAAACAATGATATTAAATCGATTATTTTTTTCATATTATCCAATCTTTTTTTCAATTCACAAATGCATTTTCAAAAACAAAGGATATCACAATACATTTTATTTTTAATATCTATAACAAGCTTTTTGGCCATTTTGAAAGATCTATTAATTAGCTTAAATATAAAAAGATAGTTTGAAAAAAGATGATGCTAAATGCGTTTCATGCAGCGAAAACGAAGTTTTTTCAATATTATAATAAAATAAATAATGTTCTTGGCAATCTCTTTGTTATTAAAACAATGTTTGTGTCACAAAACAAATTCCAGTTTTTTTTTAGAAAAAGATTAAAACAACGAATAACGTGATCGATATTATTAGAATTTTATAAATTATTTTGAATTTTATAAACAATATCTATTATAAAATCAGATATCATTAAAGACTTATATATTCACAACGCAAATCTCAGAATTTGATTTTAAATGAATGCTTAAAGAGTCTGAATCTCAACAAGCAAATTTAATAAAATGAAATGAATTTATGAAGTATCTTGACTTTAATCAATATTATTTTAGCTATTTATATGCTTTATTAATAAATATTTAGATATTATTAATAAAATAATCATTCAAGCGTTTTAAAAAGATCATTAATATAAATTTTTTGCATTCACAAATTTCGCACGCAATATTTTCACAATTTTTATTACAAATGCAAACATTGAACGTTTTTTTAATTCTGTTCAAAATGTCTGTCATTACTATCGAGACTCTTTCAAGCCTGAAACGATCTAAAAACTTATAATATATAGATTCACAACATAATTTGAGATCGAAGATGAAAATCTTGTTTTTAAAAAGGATTATCTCATAAGCGGAGAAATTGAAACAAAAAAAAATTCTCAATTATTATAGAATATTGATTTTATTAATGATAACAAAAAAAAGATATGAAGATCACACAAAAACAGGATGTTATTTAAGGTCTTTCTCATGAAGTTTCATTATCTGACGATAAAACTACAAATCCTTTTTTAAAGATTCAACAACGGATTTCGGGTAAAAATCGGAAGCGAAGACGGGATAATGATTAGTTTATTGAATATTAGCTATAGAATTAATCCTGTTTTAATTCATTTAATACCCAAAAAATCTTGAGTCTTGACTAGTTAGTAATTGTATATGAAATACTTAAAATTACAGCTCGAATATGCACAAAATATGCAAGTCACGGGTTTCCACCTGTTTGCATTGTTTAACTACCCGCGGGTCGTGGCGAGGTCTATATATAAACAAAATTGAATTAAATCATTTTTTGATTAAAATCAAATATTTAAATATTGTATTTTATTTATACAATTACAAAAAAACAATGATTTATATTTTATTATATTATATTTTATATAATATTTTATAACAAATATTAAAAATCTGATCATATAATATATTTATAATATATATAAAATATCTTGATTAATATTAAATATATTTTACACACAACAGAATTTTTTTTAATTACAAATCAACTATTTTATTTACAAAAAATAATTCGATTATAAATTACAAAAAATGATCAAATGAAAAAAATATTGAAAATTGAAAAAACAAAAAATTACAAAAAAGATATAAAAATATATTATAAAAAATTAAAAAAAATTGATTTTGACGCAAAAAATAACAAAAAAATTTCAAATTGTGATAATCCGAAATGATAATTAAAAATAAATTATAAAAAAATAATTAATTATAAATCTTTTTTTTATTATTCAATTTTATATGTTTGTATTTGTTTATATATATAGCATTTTTTGTTTTCGCGAACATGTTAATGATGCATTGTTTTTACACAATATTGAATTATAGAAATTATAATTGATTTAATTATGTGAATCAATGAAATAAAATTAATTAACAAAGATTTAACAATTTTTTGAAGAATTTTTCATTAACTGATTTTATGTGAAATATATATCTATATAATCAATTGTTATAATCAATTGATATTCAATAATTCTATAAGACAACGCATTATATTACCATCGCAAGCTCCAATGTGATCCCGTATGAATGCCGAAATGGAGTCTAATGGAATGAATCGATCAATCAATCAATCAATCAATCAAATAAAAATTTTGTAAATTTAATATTTTAAAATTAATACATTCATTATTGTTTAATTTTTAAAATTGTTATTTATTACATTTTTTTTGACATTTCGTGACAACAAATAATATTTTTATAAATGAATTATATAATTGTTTTTATTATTTTTTTTTATAAAATTTTTTTCTGAATATTTGTTTATATAATTAATTATAATTATTGCATATTTAAAACTTTTTTTTATAAACATGTAAATAATATTGATATTCATTGTTTTTCATGTTATTAATTATTATATAAAATATAAGATTTTTTTTATAAACCACAAAACTGACAGATATTACATTTTTTGGTATATTTAAAAATTTATTTGAAACAATTCAATCATCAATATCGAATTAAAATTTTTTAATATATACTTTTTTATTTTTTATAATGAAAATCTTTATATATTCTAATAATAATATTTTTTATTCATTTTCTGCATTCACAATTTTTTATAATGACACATTTCTTGTTATTTTATAAAAAAAGGATTTTGTTTAATTATATATTTTGTTGCTTTCTTTTTGAATTTTCAAAATGCTGATTTATTTATATTTTTTAATTTTTTTAATATTGTCAAATATAGTGCAATTTCTTTATAATAAAATCTGTAAAAAAAATACAAAATTCTAAATAAAAACTCAATTAATTTAATTGTATTAATTATTATAAAAAATTTGCACATATATATTATTAATTTGATTTTGAATCCGATTATCAATATGATATAAAAATTTATAATAATTTTTTTGCTTTATAAACGTTTTAATAATATATTTATAGTATTATAATTTTCTTTAAACGTATATTTTACAATAAAATTAAACAATCATATTTATACGATCCAATTCATCACAACAATTTTTAATAGATTAATTATTAATTAATTGAATTAAACAATAAACATTTTTGTGTTTATTTTCAAATATAAATGCACTTTATATAGTCAATGTTTGAATTTTTCAATATTTTCAAAATTATTTTACATTTTATTTTTTTGCATTATATTTTTTTTAATTTATTTTATATTTTCAAATTAAATTCAATCGCTCGTCGTATATTATTTTTTTTATAAAATGCAATTTTCATATTTTTTAATATTCACATCAATTATCATTACAATCATTAATGATTCAATGTTATAGTCAATTAACATTATATATAAATAATTTGACATTATTTCTTTGATATAATTTTATGTGGATTATTAACAATTCATTTATCTAAACTTTTCATTTTTTAAAAAAAATTCAATAAATGATTCAATTATCAAATTATAATGATCAATATATATTTTGAATGCTATTATAAATTTTATAAATATGCAAATATTTTCTGTCGATTTTAATATTAATTAAAATAAAATCTTGTTAATTTTTGCTATTTTTGAACATTTCTTATTATAATTACACATTTATTTTATTATTTTCAAGCTAAACATGGCAAATTGTAATTTTTTCTTAAAATAATATATTTTATTAATTTCAGAAAATAAAGATAATAATCAAAATTCATAAAATATTTAAATACAAATTTACACATATCAAATATTACTATTTTTTATTATATTACAATTTCAATTCTTTCACATCAATGTCATTCAAAAAAATCCTAATTTTTTTTCATAAAATGTTTTCAAATATTTTGCTTGCGATTTTCATAAATTATAATATTAAATTTATTTTTTTTACAAAATCATTATTTGTTTTAATAATTTCAAAAAAATATATATTGCAATAATATCTCTGTTCTTTTTTGCAAATATAATTTAATTATATTTGAAAAATTAATTGATCAATAAAACGATAATCATGTCAATAAAATATTGACAACTTAATAAATTATCTTATTTATATATCATATGTCAGTGAAGCAGTCACGTGAGGTCAGGTGATCAAAGGTCATATAATTTAGGTGCCTCAGGCAAGAAAAAGTGGGGAAAATCGATAAAGAATGAATGAATTCCTATTGAATTGGGTTGAATCGACTGCTTGAAAAAACCAGAATTTTAAGATAATTTGACCTCATATTTATAAACGTCTTTCAATGCATAAAATAATAAATAAATAATGAAAATAATGCATTCAAGATTTATCTTAAGATTTGCACATCCACATTAAATCTATTCTGACTTAAAATGACATCATTGTTAATGCAAAATGGCTTTAAAAAGCTCGAATATAATTAATTATGATAAAAAACATTTAATCATATAATTGTATGTTGAAAATATAAAATAAATTGCACAAATATAATTAACACAAAAATTGATTTATAATTTTTAATAATATTAAATTAAATACAACAAATGTTAATGATATTAAGTAAAATTCGATAAATGTGGATTGTTTTAAAAAACGAGATAAGAAATCTTAAATAAATAATATGGATTTGAAACGTTTGAAAGCTCGTAAAAAATGTGAAAAAACATTTTTGAATTAAAATTAAAATAATTAATGTAAAAAATAATAATTTATTGATGATATTATTATTTAAATTGTGATAAAATTAATCATTTAAAATAAATAATAACAAAAAAAATAAATTAATTAATACATTTTTTTAATTTTAATCAATTAAATCAATCGTTTAAAATTATATTTTTTAAATCTTTTCAATCTTTTGAAAATAAAGATTTTTTATATTTAATTATTTAATAAATTTTGCATAATTTTGTTTAAAAAAAGTTTTATCAACTTGTCAATAATTATATGATCAATAGAAACCTATTAAAATTTAATAATATTTATTTAAGTTTGCTGTCTGAGCCAGTGATAATTAATATTTACATATTTAAATTTGATCTTGTTGAATTGGACTTAATAAAAAATTAATAATTTATTAATTATTACATTTAATAATTAATTATTAATTAAAATTAAATCTTATGACATTGAATAGCCGGATTATCAAAAAGAACATTGGCTTATTAAGATTAAAATTAGAAATTTTGTTTTGATAATAAATAAAATAATCGTTTTTTATTAATTAATTAATTAATTAATGAATTTGTTGAATAAACAACATATAAAACCTTTGCTTGATTATTTATTAAATAAATTAATAAATATTGTATTATTAACAATTTGAAAAATCAATGTTAAATTAAGATTGTTCAAAATTGAATTAAACTTTTTTAATGTGTTTTCAAA
The DNA here is from genome assembly GCF_016097325.1 of Aspergillus melleus. Classification (NCBI taxonomy): domain Eukaryota; kingdom Fungi; phylum Ascomycota; class Eurotiomycetes; order Eurotiales; family Aspergillaceae; genus Aspergillus; species Aspergillus melleus. The sequence continues at coordinate 792,508 of NW_025763377.1, forward strand.
ATATTTAATTACATAAAAGCAAGTTTCGTACATAAATGAGATAAAATGATTGATTATATTTATATGAAATAAATAAGATTTAATCATGAATTTAATGAAAATTTGACAATTTTTTGTAATATTAAGTCTTGAAATAATGATTGTATATAAAGTTGATTTAACTTTTGACTAAAAAATGATAATATAAAACTTTTTAAAAAGTTGTTTTATTTTATTTTATAAATTTTTTGTTGAAAATGACATTTTTGAAGATTTTTAATTGATTTAATGAAAATGATAAATAATTTTTTTGATATAATTATATTAATTAATTTATAATTTTAGTTTTAAACAATAATATGTTATCTTTAAATTTAAAAATTAATTTATTTGATCGAGATTTTTCAAATAATAAATGTTAAATTATCGATTTTTTAATTTAATAATCTTTTGCTAATAACATCAATTATATAGAACAATAAGAACAATAATATTATTGATATAAATTATCAAAATTATTTGAATATCAACAAAGAACTTTCGATATTCGATTTAATTCTAAATTTTGCAAAATTTTATTTATTTTATTTTATTAAAAAAACAATGATCGATGCAATTTATATAAAATTTGTAAAGTAATAAAACATTAATTAATTTGTTGGAGCGGTGGTCGGTTGGCCTTCAGTCTATTCCCGATGTAGTTAGCGCGTCACGTGATCCACAGTGGATCGCATCTAATTAATTCCATCTTATTGAACGAATCTATTATACAATTCAAACAATTCACATATTTCTAACATCATTGTAATTATTAAATTAAAAATCACAACATTTTCGACAATCAAAAAAATATTAGAAAGATTGTTTCATTTATCAAAAATTATTGATTCCATAAAAATTTCCAAAAAAAAATCAAAATAACATTTTAAAAAAATATAAATCTTTCAACAACAGAACTTTCAACGTTAGAATCGTTTATTAAAATTTAAATCTTTCATTTTTTTACAATTATGAATCTCACGATTTCAATGATAAAAAAGTTCAACAACAAAAACAAATAAAAAATATAAATAAAAAAAATCAAATTCGTTTTTTAAACACATTATTTGAATGATTTTATCAATTCAAATTTATCAAGATCTCAACAAAATGATATAAAATATAAAATGTGACTTGAAATTTCATTGATAATTTATTTTTAATTATTTAACAACATATTAGAACAAATCTTTAATAAAATTATTAATTTGTTTAAATTACACAAATAATTAAATAACATGTTAAAACTTATACAATATATTGTTATCAATACAGATTACAATCTTTTTCATTTTATTTTTTTTAAAATTGCAAATATTAAATGTGCAAATTATAAAATGATTTAATGATTTGTTAAAATTTTACACAACAATGTAAAATCGATCGTAAATATTAAAAATCTCTTTTTTTTATATTAAATAATTTCTTTTCTCTTTTAAAACCTTCAAGCGGAAATAAGCATTTTTGTAAACATTTATTTTTATTTTTGAAATGAAATGACAGCAAAAAAGTTTATATGAAAATTTAAATATAAATATAACAATTCAAAATGATAATAACATTGCAAATTTTGATATTTTTGAAATTTCATTTTCATTTTTTTCGAATTTTTTATTGTGCAAAAATAAACATTAATTTATTGATTCTAACATTTTTTATATTATATACAAATAATTTGACAATATTTTTGATTTCAAATATTTTAACAAAAAAAATAAAATGTTTTGCTTATTTGACTTCAAATAATGAGAAAATGATTTTTAAAAATAAAAAAAATGTCACACTTCAATTCTTTATAAACAACAAAAACATAAATGTTTTCACAATTGTTTATATTTAAAATCTCAACACTTTTTGCAATTTTTTTTTAAATATACTAAACAAAAACTCAAATTTTATCATAACATTAAATTCTAATGCCTTCGCGATATCGATATAAATAAAATAAAAAATTACATTTTTATTAAAAATTTTGTTTTATACATTCATTTAACATTTTCATAAAAAAAGACTTTTTATTGCAATCTTAATAATCTCATTCTCGTTTTTTTATATTTGATTTACACATACAAACGTCTGTTATTTTCAATAAAATAAAATACGTATGAATGACAGTTCAAACGTTAAACTTGATTATGAAAAAATTCGCAATTGCAAAATATATAAAAAAAACAAAAAAAATAATCTTGCATATTCTAATAATTCGTTCATTTAAATTCTTGCAAAAAATTCATATTGATATACAAAAATTCATTCTTTTGAATATGCAGATTTATCGTTATATTTTGATCATTATAAACAATTATTCATATTACATATTCATTTGTTTATTTCATTTAAAAAATAATATTTCAAAGATATTTAAAGAACTTCATTTGCATTAATTCAATCTTACAAAAAAATATCACTTTAATTCATTTAAATGCAATTTCCAATTTCAATAAATACGAAAAATATTTTTTTTTTGCGGCATACAATTTAAAATAATTATTTCACGTTATCTTAATCAAAACGATTCTTTTAAATGTTATAAAAAATATATAATTCAAACAGTAAAAATGATAATAATTATTTTTAATTATATATATTGAAGTTGATCACTCACATTTTAAATCATTTGATTCACAAAAAATCAATTGATCAAAAATCTTCAATATAATGCTTTTATGAAAATCTCAATATTGCAAATGCAAAGATTTCGTTTAATCATATTTATATATAAAATTGTAAAATTTACACTTTAATTATATTAAGAAAAAGATGAAATCGGCAAAAATAAATAAAAAAACAAAAATCAATTATTTTGTGAAATACATTAATAAAAAATATGTATAAAATATAATTTAAAAAAACAAACAAGATCATCATTGCGAGAAATGTCACATTCAATAAATGTCACATTCAATAAAAAACTAATTATTAAAAATAATTAAAATAATAACAAAACAAATATTATACAAATCTTTTTTATTTTTTTATCAAACTATTTTTTTAACAATATAAAGTTTTAATATGATCATTCGCAAAATCATTTGATCGAATCGATTGAAAACAACAATTTTAAATAATTAATTTATAATCAAATTATGATTTTAATTCTTAATCTCACAATTTAAATGTTATTTATTTCAATTGTGTTGCTTTCATCTGCTTTTATCAAAAGAACAATACAAAATAAAAAAAATAAAAATAAAAAAAACATTATGTCATTTCATATGTTAACAAAATTTTACAAAAACCAGTTGCGCAACAAAAAATTCGATAATTATCAGATCCATATAATAAATTATAAAAATAAATCATTTAATCTAATTGTTCAAATGATTATATTTTGAATCCAAATCTTTAGAATAAAAATCTTTTCTAATTACAATAAAATTATAATGTTTTCTCAAAAAAATCAATAACAAATAATAATAAAAATATAAATTGACAAACTTGAAATCATTCTTACATAAAAATAAATTAATTGCTTTAATTCTATATCACGCATATCGTCAAAAAATAAATATATAATATAAAAAATGATTTATATAACAATATTAAAAATTTTTAAATTTATTAAATAATCTATAAAAGCTAACAACAAAAAAATCGTAATTTTAATAAAATATCATTTTTAATGATCGTAAATATTCTTGTCAAATTTTTCATAATCTTAATAATTGTGAAAAGATAAAAATAATGTTGTTTTAATATTATTACAATCTATTTCAACGCGGAATTAAAGTCTCATAAAATTTACATAATGCAATCAACAAAATTTAAAATTTTAAACAAAATATACAAATTATTGAAAACTCTATACGATTTCAAACAAACAAATCTTTTATAAAATTGCATGTTTGATTTTGCGTTTCAAAAAATTGATTTAATTTCAATTGAAAAAGATTTGTATTTTTACAAAAATAAAAAAGAACATTATATTGATCATATACGTTAACGATATAATTATTACAACAAAAACTGATAAAATTATAATTTCATATGTTGAAAAATGAAAAAAAATTTAAAACAAAAATCTTCGACAAATTCACATATTTTTTTGAATATAACATAAAAAAAGATTATGTTATCAACACAATTTCAATTAATTAAACCATTTATATCAACAAAATCCTGAAAAATTTTGACATGTAAATCAAAACAATTAATTTATTAATGATTTTTGATTAAAAACTTTTAAATGAAAATATCATAAATAAAACAAGATTTCAAAATTTTGTGAAAAAAATAAATTATTTAAATTAATTCATTAAGACTCGTCTCAAGATTATCATTATTGAAATCCTTTAATGTTATAATTGTAAAATGAATGAAACAAATAAAATCGTTATATTGCAAATTTACAACTTTTTAAGTTACAACGTCAATTCCAACTTGATTTTGAAAAAAATTTCAAAATTTTCTATATAATTATATAAATTTATTTTACACAAATCTTAAAAACTTCAAATCAATCAAATCATTCATTTTTTATTATTATAAATATTTTATTTTATAAATTTCAAAATGTCAATCAATTGTAATTTAAAGTTTATTCATTACTAAATTCATTGCATAAAACTTCGTTATCAGAAAGATTATATAGTTCAAAAAGTTCATCAATTTAATTGACAAAAACATAAACTATTTTATAATGATTTATATAGATTTTCACAATATTTTGTCGTTTATCAACAAATCGTTTTATTTTCCGTTTCTAAAATAAATTGATATTTGTTATTTTTTCATAAAAGATACAATCAAGATTAAAACTATTAAATTTCACTTCATCTTCATTGATCAAAATATCGCTAACGGACTTATTAAAAATTTTTGAAATTTAAATTTGTTTAATTTCACATTAAACTCTAATAAAAAACTGAATTTGTTTGATTTTGACTAAATTTCTAAACGATTTGTTGTTTTTTAAAAAATCGCAATCTTTCAACTAAAAAAATGTATTAAAACAATGATGGATTAGTCTTCAATCTATTTCCAATGTAGTTAATGCGTCATGTGATCCACAATAGATTACATCTAATTAAATATATTTCACTGAACGAGCCTACTATGCAATTCAGACATTCCACATATTTCTGGCACCACCGTAGCCATCATAATTTATTAATAAAATTATTTAAAAAATATTTACAATATTTCATTGATCCACTTCAAGATTAAATGCGATAATTAAAATTAAAATAATTTTAGATAAACGAATTGTTAAAATAATTATTTTAAAGTTAAGATTATTTATTAATTAAAATTTGTTTCGCACATATATTCAAATTTTGAATTTTATTAAAAAATTTTAATTATTAAATTTATATTTGAAAATCCATTTCCATAAAATAAATGAATTTTAAAAAACTTTTTAAATAAAAATAATGTTTTATATATTTATTTTAATTATTTGATTAAACTTAATTTGACAAACAATGAACCATTTATTTTTTGTTGAACAAATTTATTATTTTTTTTTATTTTTTAATTTGAGTAACATATCATTTTTATATAATTTTTAAATATTTTATTCAATTGCAGCAAAAGCTTGTAAATAATATGATATTATTTATGATTGTTTTGAAGATTCTTGATTGTTAAATGATTTTAATTTAAATTATTATAAGAATAACAATTTGAAAAAATTATTATATTTAATAAAATTAATATTAAAAGATTTGATCACAATTTGTAATAGAATAAAAATTAACAAATAAGATTAGTTTTTATATGATATTATTATTTTATATAATCTGATTATTTTGATTAAAGTTTAAAATTTAAAAAGTTTTATTAAAATTGACTGTTTTAAAAGATTCTGCAATGTTGATCAATTTAATAATCGATTTGAAATTATATAATAAATAAATTGTTTTAATTTTATCAAATTTTAAATTTTTTGATTAATTAAAATTAAAAAAACTTATTCTGATTTCAATTATTTTAATAAAATCTAATTTTATTAAAAATACAATCATATGTTGAAATAATTTTTTTATTTAATATTGATATTTTTTATACATTATAAATAATATAATCAATTAAATAATCAATCAAGGTCCACGATTGTAATTTATTAAATTGTAGAATGTGAAAAATTTATATGTAGATTTAATAATTATATTATTTTAGATTAATGAAATTTAAAAAATAGATTATATAAAAAAATAAATTGTTAAAATGTTTAAATAAGATTTTATATGAAATTTTTTATTTCAATGATTAAATTAAAATTCTATTTAATAAATAAATATTGATATAAAATATTTCAAATCATAAAAATGTAAAAATCTCAGATTTTATAATTGAAATTTTGATTTTAATAATGATTATTATTTTGAAATATTTTGTTAAATTATTTCATTTTAGTTGATTAAATAAGATTATAATAAAAATAATCTTTTTTGATTGGTGAAAAATATAATATTTGATTAGATTTGGATCATTATTCAAATAAGATTATTTAAAAATTACATTCAATAAATGAGATTTTTTAAATAAATGATTTAATTATATCATCTTTAAAAAAAATGATTATAATTATATAAAATTTGATACAAAGATAATATATATAATTAATATATTGTTTTGAAGTCATTTTTTGTTTTATATAAATAAGATTTTAATAAATCAATTTAAACAATTTCTGATTTGATTAGATTAAGATTTATAAAATTTGTTGTTTTGAATTAATTTTATAACAGATTTAACATATTTTATAATAATTAATTAATTCTTTATTTATTTTAATTTTATTAATTATTTTTTCAAAATGATTTAGAACTTCTCGGCTAAAATATTTTAATTATAGATATCAAAATTTCTTAAAATTTCGACAATGATCAATTAATTGGATCGATATATAAAATAATTATTTTTATTAAATATAATGTTAAATAAAAACGAATTTAAACTTAAATGTTTTAAATTTATTTAACCAACCATCTCTCATTAATAATTTTGTTAAATGACTTCGAAATTGATCGATTGATTGATTGATTGATTGATTCATTCCATTAGACTCGATTTCAGCACCTGTACGGGGCCACGCTGGAGCTTGCGGTGGCAGCATGATGTGCCGTTTTATAAAATTATTGAATATTAATTGATCACAATGATTGATTATGCAAATATATATATTTTATATGAGCCGATCATATAAATATATATATTTTATTTAAAGCCGATTAATAAAAGATTTTTTAAATGATTGTTGAGTTTTTATTGATTAATTTTATTTCATTAATCTATGTGATCAAGTCAATTGTAATTTTTGTAATCTAATATTATATAAAAATAATACATTGTTAATATATCCACAAAAATAAGAAATGTTTATATATATATAAACGAATGCAAAAACATAAATTTGAATAATTAAAATAAAGATTTGAAATTAATTATTTTTTTGTAAATTCATTTTAATCATTATTTTAAATTGTTGTGATTTGAGGTTTTTTTGTTATTTTTTATATTGAAATTATTTTTTATAATTTTTTATAATGTATTTTCATATTTTTTTTATATTTTTTTGTTTTTCCGATTTTCGACATTTTTTTTATTCAATTATTTTTTGTAAATAAAATAATTGACTTATAATTAAAAAAAGTTTTATTGTGTGTAAAACATGTTTAAAATTAATTAGAACATTTTGTATATATTATAAATATATTGTATGATTGAATTTTTCATTTTGTGTTATGAAATGTTATATAAAATATAATAAGATAAAAATTAAAATAATTATTTTTTGTAATAGCATAAATAAAATGTAATATTTAAATGTTTAATTTTAATTAAAAAATGATTGAAAATGATTTTATTTGTATATATTTAGAATAATATGTTTATTTATATAATTATTACATTGTTATATTATTGTAATGTTTTATTTTGCGAATTAGATTTTGAAAATTATTGTTATAAAAAATTTTTATAAATTATATATTATTAATTATTTTTTTATTTTTTTTATATAACTTTTGATTCAAATTTGTATTGTCGAATGAAAATATTAGATTTTCATGTTAAAAAAAATGTATTGTAAATAATTCAAAAAAAATTTGGTTTTTTTTAATTAATAATTTTTTTGATTATTTTTATTACTTTATTATTAAACATTTACAAATAAATTAAAATTCAATAAAATACTATGTTTTCGATTTTGTTATATATAATATGTTATTTAATTAATAAATTAAGAAATTTTTGAATCGAATATTATTTAAAATCTAAATTTAAAAAAATTAAATTATAAAAAGTTTTTTGATTGTTAATATAAATTTTTAAAAAATTAAAAAATAAAAAATGATTTTGTATTAAACAAAAAACAATGATTTTTGTAAACTTTATAATTAAAATTGTTATAATCTTTATATGTTGTAAAATATTATCATTAAATATTTTTTTAATTTTAGAATCATTTATATAAAATTATATATAATTAAAAAAATAATAATGTAAATTTTATAATAAATGATTATAAATTGGTTTAAAAATTTGATTTAAATTGTAAAAAAAGTTTATCAAAAAATTATAAAATAAAAAAATACATTTTTATCATTAAAATATCGATTTATACTTTTTTAAAAAAATAATTATCATATATTTGATAACAATGATAAATAATAAATGCAAACATTATATATGATAAACAATTAATTAAATATAAAAAAATAAATTAAATTAATATTTGTAATTAAATTTGTTGTAATTGAAAATATAAAAATAAAAAATAAAATCTTATATTAAAAATATTTATCTTTATTAATTTAAAATCTTTGAGAATGATCTTTTTTATATATTGTTGAATTTTTATCAAAACGTGAAGATATTTATTAAATATCATAATTTATTTTTGAATATAAAAATTATGTTAAATTGAAATTGTATATGTTAAAATAAAAATTATATAAGCAAAATATATATATTTTTGTTTTTTAATTAATATATTTTAATTAAAATTTTTTAATGCATTGATTGTTTGTAAAACTTTAAAAATATAAATTGTTATATATTTGATATATAAATTAAAAAAGAGATTTTTATTTAATTAAGTTTTAAACAAATACATAAAACAAATAATTTATATTATTTGATTATTGTTTAAATCCAAAAAAATAAAATTTTTAGATTTTAAAAAAACTCGTGATTCGAAAAATTGAAAAAAAATTAAAAAATTGGGATAAACATTTTGATTAAAATCTATATTATTATCATTCAATTATTCATTTACAAAAATTATATATTTATATATGTTATGTTGTTTCAAACAATCCGTGAAAATGATAAGATCTTGAATTAATGATTTTTGTTTATATTATAAAATCTTGATAAAGCAATGATAATATATTATTTAAAATTTATTAAAAATAAAGATTAATGTATATATATTCAATTAAAATATATAAATGATTTAAAATTTTTGTTTTAAAATATAATAATTTTTGAATTCAAAATTTTTAATAACAATAATAATAATATCATTAATATAATTACTATTTATAATATATCAATTTACTATTATGTCTATGTTATAAAAAATATATAAAATCAAAAATAATAAAAATTTTTATAAAATATTAATATTAATTTTGATTCGCGAATTAATATATTTAAATAAAATTAATATAATATATTGATCCAAAAAATTAATTTAATTAATAATTTTTATTAAAATATCACATTTGTATAAATTATAAAAAAATGTAAATAAAAGATATTGTTAAAAGCATTTAATATATTTAAAGAAAAAATTGATATTATTTTATTTTATTTTTATATTAATTGAATAATTTCAATTACAATATAAAATATTATATTTATTTTTTTATTTTGTTTATTATCAAAATGATTTGATAAAAACAATTTATATATTTCAATCAAATAATTAAATTATGCATATAATAAAAATGGGTTTTAAAAGTTTGTTTAATATGTTGAATAATGTTATCGATTAATAGATGTTTAAAATATTATAATTGAATTTATTAAATTTGTGTAAAATAATAATATAAAATTTATAAAAATAAAATAAACAATAATTTAAATTAAAACATTAATGAAGAAAATCAATCATTAACAAAATGAATTTTTTATAATGTTTAATCAAAATTTGAAAATTTAATTCAAAATTTTGTTAAAATTCGAAACACAATCAAAAATTAATTGATTAATTATTGTTTACATTTTTTATTCAAAGACATACAAAATTTGATATAAAAAAATAAATAAAATCTTATAAATCAAAAAAATCAATCAAAAATAAAACAAAAAAAAAGATCATAACAAATATTTTCGTTTTTGTTTTAAAAATATAATGAATAATAATTTTTATACAAAAAAATAACATATAAATTTATTTTTCTTCATCTTTTTTAATTACGCAAATTAAACATTAAAATTTATTTATATTATCATTAATTTTTTTATTTATTTACAATAATTAATAATATACAACTTTTTTATGATTTTTTTAATTACACAAACAATTTATTTTTATATAATATATAAATTCTTTAATATTAATTTATTATATTTTTATATAATTTCAATTTATTTTTACAATTTGTAATTCAATTATTGCAATTAATGGATTTCAAAAATAAATTTAAATTTAAAATGTTTACAAAAATACAATCAAAAAATGAATTGATTGATAATTTTTTATATTATTTTTATTATTTATTAACTAATTTTAATTAATTAATTAATTATTATAATTAAAATGTCAAACAAATTCAATCGCAAAAACAAAAAATGGAAATTGTGTAAACTAATTTGTTAAAATTTATAACAATTTAATTATAATACAATTTCAAAATCTTAAAAATTAATTGAACATTAAAAATAATTATTATTAATTAACAATCTAAATTTTTTATTAAAATTATATCAATGTTAATATTAATTAATTGTTTTTTTAAGTTTTATATGCAGAAATAAAAATTAATAATAAAATTCTATATATTAACTAAATTATTTTAGATTTATTTTTTTTAATAACGCGCATAAAACAAATAAAATCTTATGATATGAAAATTACGAAAAAAATATTTTTTAACAATTTTTTAAATTTATTGATTTTTTTGCGATTGCATATTAATTAGAAATAAATAGATTTTAATCATTATTAATCATAGAAATTGAAATTCTTTATAATTACATAATATTTAATTATAAAATCAATCAATTCAATTATTCAAAAAACTTGTTACAATTTATAAATGTTTTTATTTTTTGATTTTAAATAATTATAAACATCATATACAAAAACTGCTGTAATGAATGAAGATGCAATGAAAACATCGATAAGACGGTCGATATTCATTAGTAAGATGATGATTGCTGAGATAAAAGAAAACGATTAAGTCTGATCACTCTAAAGTGGCCGGCAACTAGAATAAAGCATATATATCACAACCGCAGAAACTCTAGGATTATCCACAAAGTCCACTTTCACAATCCGTTTTGCATTCCATCAAATAACAATATGAAAACGATCAATAAATAATGTTGCAACAAAGTGATAAAATTTTTAAACGCGACATCCTCGTGAACTTATTAAATATATCAATAAAAAAATTATATTGATAAAAACAATAAAATAAAAATACAATAAATAAAAGAACAAAATTAGAAAAAATAAAATCATAATTGAATTCAATAATAAACAAAATAACAATATGATTATAACAATACTTTATATTTAACAACAAGATCAAAAATATCCAAATTATTAACACAAATTTTTTTTTTAGTAAAATAACCGCATCAAAAAACAAAATACTACATATAAAAGATTTTATTGTGTCCAATGCAAATAACATATCAATCAATAATATATTTAATTTTAATAATTCTCTTTAACAAAAACATTATTGTTTTTCATTTATATAAAACCGAATTATTTTTATTGATATTTAAAGAAATCAATATTAAATTATATAAATTCAAATTAAACAATAAAGAACATAAAATAAATATAAAATATTTAAAACAATTTTAAATTATATATAAGACGATGAACACGTTCAAAAATCTTAAAAAATCTTAGATATTGTTAAGAAAACGGCAATCAAATTAACATATAACAAATATGATATAGCTTCAATATAAACAAATATAAATCTTATTTTTAGAATCTAGTTTAAAAAATGATATATGATATTAATTATAAAAACATTTTATATATATTTTAACAAAATAAAAAACTTTTTTAATATTATATTTTTATAAAAAATTAAAACACACAAAAAATTGCAAAAAGTTTTATAACTTTTGTAAATCCAAATTAAATATAACACAATAAAATAAAATATCTATAATAATATTGAAAGATTCATTTATAATGTTTATAATAAATAATATAAATAAATCTTGTTCATTTATATTAAAATTAACTATCAAATAATATCGTAATATAATTTTAATAATATAAATTATGCGCTTCGTTTAATCATTAATCTAAAAATAATAAACAATAAAATAAAATCATATAGCATCTATGCGAGAAGATATATTATTTTAAAATTAAAAAATAAAAAGCAGATTTTAATCAATAATAAACTATCTAAAAAATTTCTAATTATAAATACATAAATAATTGATAATAATAATGTTTCAATGTTTAATATTTTATTCACAATATTTTAGAATTATATTAATTTGCTTGATAAACTTGTTTACAAATATAAAATATTTATTATAATAATGATATAAAAAACTCAAACATAATATTGATTGATTATAAATTATTATATAACAAATAAATTCAAGATTTGTTAATAAAATATGTAAAATATTAATTAATATATTTTTTAAACAAAACACAGTTTTTATAAATGCAAAAACCTTTTAATGCGATCAAACATTTGTCAATATTTTAATAATTATTATTATTATATATTAATTTGAAGAAATCTCTAACAATCATATAAAAAATATAAAATTAATATTTTTTAACAATTTTATTATATGTAATATAATGCTTAATCATGAAGATTATATTATTATTTAAAATATAAAATGAATTTTTTATATTAATTAATTAATTGTTAATTGCAGTGAAAATATTCATAATTTAAAAATTATTAAAATATATAATTCAAATACGATTCTTGAACTTATCCAACAACTCCATTAAAAAACAAATATAAAAATAAAATTAAGATTTTTAATTTCTTTAAAAAAAATAGATACAACAATAATATTAAAATCTTTAATCTCTTTAAAAATGGCATTAAAATCTTTAAAAATATTAACAATATTAATATCAACTATATCAAAATTAATTCGAGATCTATCTTTTACAAAATCATTAAAAAATCAATACACAAAAAACTTAGTAAAATATCTATAACAATATTCTCTTTGTCTAGCCAATAATAAATAGAAAGCCAGAATTGTTATATATAGAAAGATATTTTAATAAATCGCAAGTTGACACATTTTAATAAAACTATATATATAATGATTTGACTGGCTATATCAATAATAAAAAAATAATTTATATAAATAATGAAGATCAAATGACTCAATTTGATCAAATAACATATTTTATATAAAATCTAGATAAGATAAGACATTTTTAATTCAATAAATTAATAATTTTGTCTTATTATAACGAAAGTACAATTAAAAAACAACATAAATTTAATAAAATATTTTAAAAAAATTTGAAGAGATTTGTCAAAAAGTCAGAAAACAATTGAATATTTGTAGAGAGTTTCTTAATATAATAAATAACAATTTTATGATTTTCACAAAAAGTGTCTAAGTTGATATAAAGTTAACAATTGAAATCAAAATAAAAAAGAATAAAAAGGTTTTAGGCCGATTTTATAAAATCTCAAAAATGATCTTTTTAAAGACAATAAAATTAGTTAAAATTTTGTAAATCACATTTTGCGTTTTTGTCTGGATTTAAGACTTTTTTAAAATATGAGGATTTTGCGAATTTATAAGGATTTAACAATAAAAATAATTTATGAGCCTTGAATAATGTTCAAATTATTTAAAAATAATTAAAAAAATAAATAACAAATAATGATGACAATCTTTTTATCGAAAATAAAAAGTTTTAATAAATTAATATATTAATCAAATAAAATTACAAAAAAGAATTTTAAAAATACTTTTTTTAATTCAAATTTAACATTTATAAATTTAAAACATTCAAACAAACAAAATAAATATTTAAAATGTTTATTTAAGATCTAATTAACATTGACAATATTATTAATATAAATTTAATAAAAAAAGATTTTTTAAAAAGCCATTCATAATCTATTACACATATAAAATAAAATTAATAAAATTTATAATAACAATTTAAAAGATTTTTTAATTACAATAAAAATGTTGCAAGCCGCTTACCGGCCATCGTCATGTCGCCATTTGGTGGGGTACGGAGCGGATTGCGGAAATGGTTTCTATGGATAACCTTAGGGTTGCGATTGTGATATGTATGCTTTATTCTAGTCGTTAATCATTTCAAAATGATCGAATTTAATCAATTCAATTATTCAACATTCATTATTATACTAATGAATATCGATCGTTTATAAAATGTTTTTATCACGTTTTCATTAATTGTATTAAAATGATAGCATGTTTTGTTAAGATCTGGGTTTTATCAATTTGATTTTTTTTATTTTAAGATTTTCAAACAATTTCTTATTATTTTTATACGTTTTTTTATCTGTCTGTTTTACATCTGTCTGACGTGAAAATTGACCTTTTTTTTTTATCACATTAATTATCAATAATTTTCTTCAATTATCATTTTTTATCTTTCTATTTGATTTATGATTTACGATCGTCATTTTAAATCTTTTTTATCATTTTTTTTATTTTTCAAATCATTTTGTTAAAAAAAGTTTTCACAAAATTCTCAAATGTTTCAAAGATTTCAGCAAACAATTGATCATTACATGTTGTATGTATTTTTGCTTTGTTGTTTGATTTATTTAATAATCTTGATTATATTATCCGCTGTGTTCGTTTTTGTTTTATTGTTTAATTTATTTGGCGATCCCAATTATATCACGTGTTGTATAAATCTTTGTTTTGTTGTTTGATTTGCTTGGAAATCTGATAACATTATCGATTTTTTTGATTTTTCAATTTCATGATTTCGATTTTAATATTCGATTTTTGATTATATTATCGATCTTGTAAACATTTATTGTTTGTTTTGTTGTTTTAAAGATTTGACATTCAATTTTTGTTTTTATTTTTTGTTTTTGTTATCTAACATCTTTTGACACAATTCATGATCTTTTTTTCAATTTTTTCAATTTTAATTTTGATCTAATTTCGCTTAATCAATGATCATTTATTTTGCGAAATTTGATTATTAATTGAAAAACTTTTACAAAATTGCAAAATGTTTTTAATCAAATAAATTCAACAACAATTTTTTAAAACAAATTCAATTCATTTTATTTTTATATTCAAAATTACAATTAATAAAACGCAGTAATTTGTTTTTTGTTAATTAATTAAATATTTGATATGTCGCGAAAGAATTCATTAAATTTAACAAATGTTTGAACATCAACAAACAATTTGTCATTTAATATGATTTTTATTTTTTTAATTGTGATGAGGTTTGCGTTTCATTTGATTTTATATATTTTTGTTTAATCTTTATAGCAAACAGTTTTTGTTTTAATCAAAAATAACTTATCAAATTTTTTGTCGAATTTTTTAAATCAACTATATCATAATTTATAAAAACGTTTGATAGCTTTATTGAGTTTTTTATTATTATTTGATTATTTCACATTAAAAATTTTGTCAATAATCTGTTTTGAACAATTTGACATTTGTTTAACAAAATTGTTAACAAATCTTTCGAAATCGAAGATCTTTTTTTAAAATCAATAATATTTTTAAAATTTTTTTGGTATCTGTTATTGACAATTTTTTTATTTGTTTTAAAAAATCGTTTGAAGTTTGAATTTTTATACGATTTATGAAAAGTTTTGATATTAAAATGGAATCTAATGATTTTCGGAAAAAAGAAAATATTTTTAAAAAAAATATTTTCGAAAAATTTTATTTTTTTAAAATCTTTTACGACAATTTCTACAATATGTTTTTTAAAAGCTTTAAAAACGAACCAATTCAAAACTATAATTTTAATTTTAAATCTTACGGCGTTTTTGTCGATTTTGTGAAAAACAAGTTGATTCAAGATTATAATCTTAAATTCTATGATCTGTTTAAAAGTGAATTGATTTAAAATCTTGTTTATCAACAATATTGTGATCTTAACAAAATGAATATTGCATTTATTTCTGATCTAGCCGATAATGGCTTCAACAAAATATAAATTGTTTTAAAACAATTTCTTTAAGGGCCAAAAACATTACAAAAGGCTCAAAAAAACATGCAGAAAACGTAAAAAATTATAAATTATAATTTGTATGACATTTGTGTCCGATTTTGTTAAATAAAAACAAAATAACAACCGCTTTTGTTAGAATCTTTTAATCCATTTAAAAATCTTGGTTTTCAAGATTCTCAAAACCTGATAATATCGAATATTGATTACGAAATCTTTCAGAATAATAAAATAAAAAACTTTTGATTAAATATTAAAAATAAAAATTTTCGATTTGATAACATCATTTATTAAAATATATTGATTTTTGTCAATTGATTGATTAATGTTGTTGATTATAAAAATATTAAATTTATTAAAACAAATATCCAAATCTGTTTATGCGATAATGTTATAATCTAATTTGTTTTCGATAATCGAAAACATTTATTATATAATTTTTTATTTGAAAATAATCAAAAATAATTTATTATATTAAAAAAATGTTTTAAAGCCAATTTTCAATTTGTTTTAAAATAACTCCAAAACTTTCACTTTATATATATTGATGTAATCACGAAATGATTTTTTCAAATTTACACAAAAAAATAATTTAATTGTATCGAAATGCTCGTGTCAAAAATAAATATTAACAAATAAATTACATGTGAAATGATTTGAACGTGCAATTATAATAACATATTTTTATTTTAAAATCAATTATTATTCGTTCTAAGTTTTTCGAGCAAAAAAAAAAAAAACAATTTTTATAAAAGAATTTTTATAACAGTTATCACAAATATCATGAAAAATGATTTAATAAGAAATCACATAATAAATCTCATGATAATCGTTAATTCTATAATGATCTCTTTCAATTTTATATTGATTTTTTAAAACAATTTTTTACTGATCTTCAAGAATATCATCAGAAATTCGATAATAGAGCTGATATTTTATATAAATTTTCACTGCAACATCAGTTTGATCAATCATATAATTGCCAGTAGTTTTATAATCACAATGATTATAGATCTTTTTTTATGCGAATTTTGTCATTTTTATTTTAAGATTAACAAGATCAAAACAATTTGAATAATTCTAATCAATCCTATAATGGATCTTGTTATCAAAATAATTTCAAACATTTTTGGAATAATAATTGCAATGATAATAACAATAATTTTAAATTTCATAATTATATTTATAAAATCGATATTGATATTGATGGGAATAATGTTAATAATCAAATTATATTAAATTAAATTAAAGTCTGATAATTTTTCGAATGTCATTTAATTTTATTAATTTATATTGCAATCTTATCAATTCATTTCATACAAATTTTTCAAAAAACGTTTATCAAACTTTTATAAAAACGATTATTCATCTCATTATAATATTAAGACTATTAAAATGAAAAATAATCTCAATAACAATAATTACAATGATTATAATAACATTTATATAATGCAAATAATCGATTCCATGGGCTGACTTGAAAAACTTTTTTTTTGTTTTGAATTCGAATCTGAATTCGAATTTATCAAGATTGTGTTTATTTGTTATTATTATTATAAAGTCTTTCTGTTTAACAAACCATTCTAAAACAGCTTCTTCAAAACCAAAAAACATTACAAAAAATCCAAAAAAACATGCAAAAAATGCAAAAAATCATAAACCACAATTTGCATGACGCTCGCATCCGATTTCGCCAAATAAAAGCAAAACAAAACCAATCGCCCCCGCCAAGACCTCCCGGCCTGTCTAAAAACTCTGATCCCCAAAGCCCTCAAAACCCAGTAACATCAAATACTAACTATAAAACTAAAATCCTTCGAAACAACGAGATAAGAAACTTTTAATCAAATATTGAAAATAAAGAATTCCAATTTAACAACATCATTTATCAAATCATGTTGATTTTTGTTGATCGATTAATTAATATTATTAATTATAAAAATATCAAATTTATTAAGATAAACATTAAAATCTATTTATACAGTAATATTATAATCTGATTTATTTCATTGTTCGATAATTGAAAACGTTTATTACATAATTTCTTATTTGAACATAATTAAAGATAATTTATCATATTAAAAAAATATTTTAAAATCAATTTCAAACTTATTTTCAAACAATTCAAAAACCTTCATTTTACATATATTAATATAATCACAAAACAATCTCTCCAAATCTATATAAAAAAAATCATTCAATTATATCGAAATATCTATATCAAAAATGAATATAAACAAATAATTTATATATAAAATAATTTAAACGCGCAATTGCAAAAACATATCTTTATTTCAAAATTAATAATCATCTATTCTAAATTTTTCAAACAATTAAAAAAAAATAATTTCTCTGAAAAAATCTTCATAACAATTATCACAAACATCATAAAAAACGATTCAACAAAAAACCGCATAATCGTCAATTTTACAATGATCTTTTTCAATTTTATATTAATCCTTCAAAACAATCCTTTACTGATTCTCAAGAATATCGCCAAAAATTCGATAATAAAATTAATACTTCATACAAGCCCTCGTCGCAACATCAATTCAACAATCAACCATATAATCATCAACAATTCTATAACCATAACAATTATAAATCTTTATCTATGCAAATCTTATCATTTCTGTTTCAAAATCAACAAGATCAAAACAACTTAAATAATCTTAATCGATCTTATAATAAATCTCATTATTAAAATAACTTCAAATATTCATAAAATAACAATTGCAATAACAACAACAATAATTTTAAATTCTATAATCAAGCCTATAAAATCGATATTGATATTAATATAAATAACATTAACATTCAAATTATATCAAATCAAATTAAAATTTTCAATAACCTTTCAAATGTCATTTAACCTTATCAATCCATTTCATATAAACCCTTCAAAGATCGTTTATCAGACTTTTACAAAAACAATTACATATCTCGCTATAATGTCATAACTGTCAAAATAAAAAACAATTATAATCCCAATAACAATTAATACAATAATTATAATAACATTTATATAACGCAAATAATCAATCTCATAAATCAATTTAAAAAACCTTTCTTTTGTCTTAAATTCGAATCTATCAAAATCATATTCGTTTATTATTATTATCACAAAATCTTTCCATTCAACAATATTTTACATAATCATATTGACAAATGTCAATTTCACTATAATAATATTTATATTATTGTTTTTAATTCGATGTTAAATAAGATGCAAATCTATAAATTTAAAATTATTTTTATCCTAAACACTAATCGATGCATTATAAATATATATATTCAAAAATATAGTATAATTTATATCATATTTAAACAATTCATTTCAAAACTAAATTTTAAAAAATCTATCTTAATATTAATTATTTATTTATTATTATAAACGAAATCTTTCTCAAAACAATATCAAATATTTTTATATAACATATTAAATTTCTTATTATAATATGCGACATTAAAAAATCCATTTACAAATTAATTAAAACAATAATATTCAATTTTTATTTTTTGATTTTTATAAAAACAAAATAAACAATTTTAATAAATTTTTTTATTATCATTCATATTGTGTGCAAACTTCACTCAAATATATTTATCAATATTAATATTTTTATTCCAAATAAAATAAGTTTTGATTTTGTCAAACATATTATTTTTATATAGATTTGTTAAAACTTCATTTTTTTATTATAATAAACATTAGACGCAAAAAAATCTTTAAAACCTTTATTTACATTATTAAATACATAATCATATCAATAAAATCTATAAACAAAATCTTAATACATATTAAAAAAACATTGTTTTTTAACAAAAATTATTTATTCAAATCTATTAATGCAACAATATTTATTTATATTTATTTATATTTATTTATATTTATTTTTATTTATTTTTATTTAATTGATAAAAATCTCTCATTTATAAAGATTTAAAACAATTCTATCAATTTTATTATTATATAACATCATATTTATATTAATATTGTTTTTAACATTGATTTTGCAATAATTTATAAAATATTTATGAAAACTCTCTATCACATCTCTATAAAATCAAACAATCTCATTAAATATATCAATATTGATATTATTCCACATATGGATTGCAAGTAACGTTGTTTGTTCGCAAAAATCTTTAAATATTAAACATTTAATTATATATATCGACAAACAATTGAAAAGACTTTTGTAAAAATTTATTTTTTAACAAATCAATTTAAAACATTAATAACAATTCTTATTTAGATTATTTTATTTAATAAAATAATTATTTATAATATTGATCTTTGTGTTATTGAACATTATCACAAAATAATCAAACGTTATAATGTGTAAACAAATTTTAAAAAAATTCTAAAAATTATTAATATTTTTAAAAATCAATAATTTCAAATTTTTATAAAAAGAAAATAACAAAAATGTCTTTCAAAAATCAAAATCTATTATTTAAATCTTAAAAATCATAAGATTATTAACATTATATTTAATCTTTTAATATATCAAAACAAATTTATACAAATTATCTTTTATATTTTTATTAAATATCTAATATTCATCGTTTAGAAATTTATTTAAAACAATAAAATTCATTTTTTCAAATAAAAAAAATAAACAATTGTTAATCTCCGTATAATAAATTAAAAAATTAAATCTGATTTTTATTTTATACCATTTTAAAATAAAATCATCGCATTAATTCATAAATATCATTATAATTTAATAATAAATATTTATTTTTTTTTATTAATAATTCGTTTAACACAATTATCGCAATTATTTAACAATAATTTTTTATTACAATGAAAAAATCTTTTAAATTATTATTATGAAATTCATCAATTTTATTTCATATATGCAACAAATTATAAATATTTTTTTAAAAGATTTTTTTTATCAAATTTATATCGATAACATTGTAAATATTAATTAAATTTTAAACAAGCATTTTCATTATTTATTTTGTTTATTTAAATATTTTAAATCCATAAATATCAAACAAATCAAAAAAATTATTTTTAAAATTCTTTTCAATAATTTTACTCAAACAATGCATTAATTCATTAAAATTTTTATTTTTAATAAAAAAATCACCATCATTTGCAATTTATCTTTTTTAATTATTTTTAAACAATTTAAATATTAATTAAAACTCACCGATTATTTTTGTCATTATATTACAAAATACATTTTTATTATTGAATTTTTACAAATTCACAAAATTTTTATACTAAAAAAAAAACTCTAAATCCGAACAAAAATACAAAATATGATCTCACAAGATTCTAAATAATTTTATTGATTTCGAAAAGATTGCTTTCAAAGTTCTATAAAATGATTTTAAAGATCTTTTGTTTTTCTGTCATTTTGACTCTAATCACCAATTCTATGTCAACTTGGATGTTTCTCACAAAGATCATAGAATTATCGTTTATCACATCAAAAACATTGCAAATATTTTAAAAGATTTATTTCAATCTTTTCTTGACTTTCCAACGGACCTTTCTAAGTTTTTTTTTAAAATGTCTTATCAAATTTATATTGTTTTTTAATCACACTTTCACCGCGGCAAAGCGAAATTACTGATCAATTGAATTGAAGATATCTTATCTTGTTTGAATTTTATATAAAATCTATTATTTGATTAAATCGAATTAAATATTTATTATTTATATAAATCATTTCTTTACTATTAATATAACAAATCAAATTAATATATATATAATTTTGTCAAAACGAATCAATCTACGTTTTGTTAAAATATTTTCATATATATAACAATTTCATCTTTCTATCTATTATCAATCAAATAAAAAAAACATTATTATTAATATTTTATTAAGGTTCTTTATACATCAACTTTTTTTAATGATTTTGTAAAAAACAAATCTCAAATTGATTTTGACATAATTAATGTTGACATCGCCAACATTTTTAAAAATTTTATCAATATTTCTAAAGATTTTAAAAATATTTTTGCATTTTTTTTTAAAAAGATTAAAGATTTTAATATCATTTTCGCATTTATTTCTTCAATAAAACTATGAAACAATTTTAAAAACTGCATTTAAATTACATATTTTAATGATTTTCAAATTATCAAGATTTCCATTGCAATTGATAATTAATTAATCGATATAAAAAATTCATTTTATATTTTAAACAATAATATAATCTTTATAATCAAACATCATGTTGCACACAATAAAATTATTGAAAAATATCAATTTTATATTTTTTATATAATTATTAAAGATTTTTTTAAATTAATACATAATAATAATAATTATTAAGATATTAACAAATGTTTGATTGCATTAAAAAATCTTTACATTTATAAAAATCATATATTATTAAAAAAATATATTAATCAATATTTTACATATTTCATTAACAAATCTCAAATTTATTTGTCATATAATAATTTATAATCGATTAATGTTTTATCTAAATTGTTTTATATTATTATTATAGATTTCATTATTAAATTATCTAACAACAACAATTACAACAAATATTTTATATTTATAAATAAATTTATCAAACAAATTAATATGATTTTAAAATGTTTTAATTAAAACATTAAACACTAAAATATTATTATTATCAACTATTTATATATTTACAATTAAAGATTTTTTAAATGATTCATTTTTGATTAAAATCCATTTTTTATTTTTTAATTTTGAAATGATATATTCTCTCGCATAAATATTATATAATTTTATTTTATTATTTATTATTTTCAAATCAATAATCAAATAAAACACATAATTTGCATAATCAAAATTATATTATAATATTATTTGACAGCCAATCCCAATATAGATGAACAATAGAATTTTTTTATTTTTTTATTATAAACATTATTCAATATTATTACAAATATCTCATTTTATCGTTTTATATTTAATTTAAATTTACAAAAATCATAAAATCTCCTGCGTCTCTTCGTGTGTTTCAATTTTTTTTAGAAATGTAATGTCGAAAAAATCTTTCGTTTTTTGAAAATATGTATAAAATGTTTTTATAATTAATATTATGTTTCATTTTCTAAATTTGATTCTAAAAATAAAATCTATATTCATTTATATCAAAACTACATTATATTAGTTACGCAACAATTCAATCGCTATTTTTTTCAACAATATACAAAATTTTTCAAAGTTCTTAAATGTGTCAATCGCTTTGCATATCATTTAAAATTATTTCAAACATTTTATATCTATCTCATATTCTTTATTGTTTAATTTAAATCTACACAATCTAATGTTAATCTCTTCGAATGTTAACATGAACGATTCAATTCTATTTAAATAAAAAACAATAAAATCGATAATGTTTTTGTCAAAAAAGATCGTTACAAAATTAAACATATTATTGATTGACACATCATTTGTTTTAAACACAATCAAACCATTTATACACAATATTTTATTTTTTGACGCGATTATTCTATTAAAAAAAGAAAATAAATTTATGTCAACAATTTGAATGTTCTTGATTTTATCATTGAATATAAAACATCGCTGTAATTGCATTATTATTTTATTTATTATTATCGATTATTACTTTTATCTTTTTTTATTTCATTCTTTCATTTATTACATTTTTATTTCATTGTCTCTATCAATATATTTTTCTCTATTAATGTACTTAACTCATAAAAACATCGCATTTAAAACTTTATCATCTTATTGTAACGCCGCTTACCAACCGTCATCATCATGTTGCCATTTGATAGAATATGAAACAGATTGCGGAAATGATTTCTACGGATAATCCTAAAGTTTCTGCGGTTGTGATATGTATGGTTTACTCTAGTTGCCGGCCACTTTAGAGTGGTCGGATTTAGTCGTTTTCCTCCACCTCAACCATCTCCATACTAATGAATACGATCGTCTTTATCGACATTTTCATCGCGTTTTCGCCCACTGCATCAATAACACGCGCAAAACGGATGAGATCTTATAACATAAAATTTACAAAAAAAATATTTTTGAATAATTCTTTAAATTTGTTGATTTTTTCACAATTGCGTATCAATCAAAAATGAATAAGTCTTAATTATTATTAATTATAAAAATTGAAATTGTTCATAATTATATAATATTTAATCATGAAATTGATCAATTCAATTATTTAAAAAATTTGTTATAATTTATAAACATACTTATTTTTCAATTTAAAATAATTGTAAAAATTATGCACAAAAAATGATTTAATATAAATATATATATTGACACAATATGTTATATAATGTAAAATAATTGTTAATTAAAAATTTTGCAAATGAAAATATAAGTTTCAAATATTTTCAGAAATTTTATAAATAAAAAGACAAAATTATATTAGATTTTGATTTCAAAAAAACAATAAATAATCATAAATTAAAAGATATTCTTTTTTATTAATTCATAATTTTTGAAACACAATCACATTGTAAATTTTAATGTATGAATTATAAAATATTATTATTATAATTCAATTTAAATCTTTTGTTATGATGTATTAAAATATTCATAAAATCTTATTTTTATTTAATTAATCTTTAAAATTTCGCGAATAATTGATTTTTAAAATCAAAATTAAAAATAACAAGAATCTCTATAAAAAATGTTAATTTAAATAAATAAATTAACAATTTCTGTTTATGCAATCAATATTCTATTTCGATTAAATGAAAACGAAACATTTTTTCTTTTTTTTATTATAATTGTTTTTAAAATCAAAAATTAGAAATCCGTAATGCTTGCGAGATTTGATAAATTTGCATAAAAATTGTTGAATATTAAATCTTTTAAAAATGTAATTAAATTGATATTTGAAATATTTTGTTTTTATTTAACGTTAAATTGAGCTTTTATATATCATTTTATAATATTTTTGAAATATTGACATTCAAATGAAAAAAATCTCATTAAATATTTCATTTTTAATGAAATAAAATAAAATTTTATTTTTAATATAAACAATTAAATAAAAAATATATTTTAATCAATTTTTTTATAAAAGATTTTTTTACATAAATATGTGCTGCTATTCTTTGTAATAAAATATATTTGATAAAAATAATTTAATTTTGTTTTTTTATTTGTATTTTTTCATTCGAAATAATTTAATCAAAAAAAATTTTTTCAAAAATGTGATATATAAAATTTAATACAAACATAATGTAGAACATTAAAGATCCAATATCAATGTTAATTAATTTTTTATTATATAATTATATTTCTATCATTATCATTTTCGTTATATACAAATCTTTTTTAAAACATGTGAAAAATTTAACAATTAATTCTATTTTTTGGAATTTTGGCCGATTGATTAAGAGAAATAAAAAATAATTAATCAAAAGAAATAAAAAATATTATATAAAAAAATTGAATTGATTGCATCAACAAAATATAAAAAAACAAATTTCAAAAAAACTGATCTTGAAAAATTTAATTCAAAATCAAAATTGAACAAAAAAATTCGTAATATTATAAAAAGAAATTTGAACTAAAAGTAAAAAAGATTTGAAATTATTGTAAAAAAAGTTTTTTTAATTTTATATTAAATATAAATATTTTTGTATATTATTTTTTAATAAATTTCAAAATTATTTATTTTATTAGTTTCGTCTATCTCAATAAGATTTGATGAAAATCTAAATATAAAAATTAATTATAATATGATTTAAAATGATTTTGATTATTTTACATATTTTGCAATTTTTTTACATAATTTGTTTTTATTTTGAGCAAAGATAAGTTTGACAAAAAAATTTATAATTTTATAGAAAATATATAAAAAATGTTAAATTTTTTGTGAAACTTTTTAAAATTAATTTTGTTTTATAAAAAATTGAAAAAATACTGCTAAAATCATTAATTCAATTTTATAAAATTTTTTTTGATTCAAATTATAAATAATTTTTATTTTTCTTATTTTGTCTGCCACATTGTCCGCAAAAATAATTTTTTAAAAAATTGATTTATGATAAAAAAATTAAAATTGCCATTCGAAATTAATAGATGTAATAAAATATAAAAAGTTTGTTAATTAAAAGTTAAAAAAATCGTTTTAAACATTGAAAGAAAGCGACACGAAATAATAATTTATAATAATAAAATAAATGTGCAAATTGATTTTTATAAAAAAAACAATAAAAAAACTTATTTTTAAAATATAGATTCAAATATAAAAAATAATATTCTTTCAATTGATTCTACAGCAATATATATCCGCGTTAAATGTAAGGAATTAAATTATAATATTGTTTTTTTTGTTTAAATATTTTAGATTCTTGAAATAACAAAACAATAAAAATATATTATGTTTCTTTATTTAATAATTTAAAACACGTTTGTTTTAATTTTTGTAAAATAAAATGTGATATTGAATCCATTTTTAATTGAAAATGAAAAATTTTAGATTATAATATATTAATAAAAGTTAAAAATATTTGATTTGTCTATTTAATTGTTGAAATGAAAATGCAATTATAAAATATTGTGTTTAAATTAAAAAAAAATTTTTGATTTTATTTTTTTATAATAATTCAATTGATGATAAAGCAATAAAACTTTTTAGTATAAAAACTGAAATTTCATTTTGATTAATATTTTTTATTATTTTAATTAATTTAATTGATTCAATATTAAATTCGAAAATAAACGTTACAATAAAAATCTGATTTAATGCAATGATTCATTGCAGTGACTTTGAATTTAAAAATAAAAATAAATTTTGTTAGCTTTTTTTGATTTGAGATTTATTTTAAACAATATTGAAAATAAAAAAATTATTTTTATTAATTTTATATAATTGATTTTTTTTTAAATTTATTCATTTTTTATGTTTAAAGTTGTTCAAATACAAAAAAGAATCTCAATTTTTTCATTTATATTTGATTTAATTTTTTTAATATTTTCATTATTTAAAATATTTGTCATTTATGACAACATGTGAATTCTAATAATTTATACATTAATAACATTTTTATATATATTTAATATCATAATTAATAAAAAAATGAGTTTCGACACAATGAAGAGAGCAAATAAAAATAAAATAAAAATGTTAAATATGTTTGAATTGATAAGATCACAAATATTGTATAAGATTGATGAGTGAAAAGTAATTAATTGGAATAAATAAAAATGGTTGTATGAAAAAGATTAAATTAATTGTCTTGACATAATGCGAAAAAATAAATTTCAAAAAAATTGATTTTAAAAGATTTAATTCAAAATCAGAGTTAAATGAAAAAATTAATGATGTTATAAAAAAATTTGGATTAAACATCAAAAAAATTCAAAATTATTGTAAATAAAATCATTTTGATTTTGCATTAAATATAAATGTTTTCATATATTATTTTTTAATAAATTTCAAAATCATTTATTTCATTAATTTTGTTTATTTCAATAAAATTTAATAAAGATCTAAATGCGAAAATCAATTACAATGTAATTTAAAATTATTTTAATTATTTTATACATTTTATAATCTTTTTGTGTAATTTATTTTTAATTTAAACAAAAATAAGTCTTGCAAAAGAATTTTATAATTTTTTAAAAAAATATACGAAAAACATTGAGTTTTTTATAAAAACTTTTAAAATTGGATTTATTTTATAAAAAATTAAAAAAATATAGTTAAAATCATTAATTTAATTTTATAAAATCTTTTTTTCATTCAAATTGCAATTAATCTTTATTTTTTAATTTTGTTTGTTGTGTTATTTGCGAAGACAATTCTTTAGAAAATCAAATAATAATAAAAAAATTAAAATAATTATTTAAAATTATAAAATACAATAAAACGCAAAAAGATTTGTTAATTAAAAATTAAAAAATTTGTTTGAAAAATTGAAATAAAATAAATAATGCAAAATAACAACTTGTAATAAAAAAATAAGTATGTAAATTTGTTAAAATATATAAAAAACGCAAAAAATTATAAATTGTGATTCGCATGGCATTTGTGTCCAATTTCGTTAAATAAAAATAAAATAAAATTAATTGTTTTTGTTAAAATTTTTTGATTTATTTAAAAATTTGAATTCTCATGACTTTCAAGGCCCGGTAATATCGAATATTGATTACAAAATCTTTTGAAATGATAAGATAAAAAATTTTTGATTAAATATTGAAAATAAAAAATTTTGGTTTGATAATATTGTTTATTAAAATGTGTTGATTTTCGTTGATTGATTGATTAATGTTGTTAATTATAAAAATATTGAATTTGTTAAAACAAACATTCAAATTTGTTTGCGCGATAATATCATAATTTGATTTATTTTATTGAACGATAATTGAAAACATTTATTATGTAATTTTTCATTCGAATATGATCAAAGATAATTTGTTATATTAAAAAAATATTTCAAAATTAATTTTTAATTTGTTTTAAAACAATTCAAAAATTTTCATTTTATATATATTAATATAGTCGCGAAATGGTTTTTTTAAATTTACGCGAAAAAAATCATTTGATTATATTGAAATGTTTGTGTCGAAGATAAATATTAACAAATAAATTATATATGAAATAATTTGAACGCGTAATTATAATAATATATTTTTATTTTTAAAATTGACAATTATTCATTTTGAATTTTTTGAGCAATTAAAAAAAACAATTTTTTTGAAAGAATCTTTATAACGATTATTGCAAATATTGTGAAAACAATTTAACAAAAAATTTTACAATAAATTTCATAATAATTGTCAATTCCATAATGATCTTTCTCAATTTTATATTGATTTTTTTCAATATTATGACTTTTCAAAATAACTTTTCATTAATTTTCAAGAATATTGCCAAAAATTTAATAATAAAATTAATATTTTATATAGATCTTTGTTGCAATGTTAGTTTGGTCAATTATACAATTATTAACAATTTTATAATTATAACAATTATAGATCTTTATTTATGCGAAATTTATTATTTTCATTTCAAGGTCAACAAAATCAGAACAATTTGAATAATTTTAAATCTTTTTGAAATGGCAATCGCAATAACAATAATTTTAAATTTTATAATTTCATTTATGAAATAGATATCGATATTGATGCAAATAATGTTGACATTTAAATTATATTGAATCAATTTAAGATTTTCGGTAATTTTTCGAATATTATTTAATTTTATTAATCTATTTTATATGAATTCATTGATGATTGTTCATTGGATTTTTATGAAAATGATTATATATTTTATTATAATATTATAATTGTTAAAATGAAAGACAATTATAGTCTTGATGACGAATATTATGATGATTATAATGATACTTATATGATGTAAATGATTGATTTTATAAATAGATTTGAAAAGTTTTTTTTTGTTTTGAATTTGAATTTGAATTCGAATTTGAATTCGAATTTGTTAAAATTGTATTTGTTATTATTATTATTAAATTTTTTGTTTAATAATGTTTTGTATAATTATATTGACAAATATTAATATTAACATGATAATGTTTATGTTGTCGATTTGATGTCGAGCAAAATATAAATTTATAAATTTAAAATTATTTTTGTTTTGGACATTGACTGGCATTTTATGAATATATATATTTAAAAATATATTATAATTTATGTTATATTTGAACGATTAAAATTGAATTTAAATTTTAAAAAAATTTATTTCGATATTGATTGTTCGTTTATTATTATAAATGAAATTTTTGTCAAAATGATATTTATAAGGACCTTGGGTCTCTAAGGGGTTTGCGATAGGTGTGAAATGTAATAATGACTAAGAAACAGGTGTCGCGAGGTATCATTTCAAGAATAAGGTCAATATGGTAGTTTAACGCTGAAGAAGCCAACGTGGTTCTTCCGCGAGGATGGGTTCTATGTGTGCGATGACTCAGCCCGCAGCTGAGTCACCCGCGAATGGTCTTGTAGCTAGATATATATCGCGAGGGTCTTACAATATTAAATGTTTTTATATGAATTTTTAAATTTTTTATCACGATTCGCAATATTGAAAATTTTATTTATAAATTGATTAAAATAACGATTTCCAATTTTTATTTTTTTTAATTTTTATAAAAACAAAATAAATAGATTCGATAAGTTTTTTATTGTCATTTATATTATATTTAAGTTTCATTCGAATATGTTTGTTGGTATTGATGTTTTTGTTTTGAATAAAATGAATTTTGATTTTGTTAAATGTGTTATTATATAGATTTGTTAGAGTTTCATTTTTTTAATATAATAAATGCTAAACGCGAAAAGGTTTTTGAGATTTTTGTTTATGTTATTAAATGTATAATTGTATTAGCAAAATCTGTATATAAGATTTTTGTATATATTAAAAAAATATTGTTTTTTGACAAAGATTATTTATTCGATTTTATTGATACAATGATGTTTGTTTATGTTTGTTTTTATTTAATTGACGAAATTCTTTTATTTGTAAAAATTTGAAATAATTTTGTTAATTTTATTATTATATAATGTTATGTTTATGTCGATATTGTTTTTGATGTTAATTTTGTAATAATTTATAAAATATTTATAAAGATTTTTTATTGCGTTTTTATAAAATTGTGTGATTTTGAATGCATCAACATTGATATTATTCTGTATATGAATTGTCGATAATGTCGTTTATTTGTAAAAATTTCTAAATATTAAATATTTAATTATATATATTGACGAACAATCGAAAAGATTTTCGCAAAGATTTATTTTTTAATGGATTAGTCTAAAACATTAATAATAATTCTTATTTAAATTATTTTATTCAATAAAATAATTGTTTATAATATTGATTTTTATGTTATTGAATGTTATTGTGATGTAATTGAATGTTATAATGTTTGAATAAATTTTAAAGAGATTTTGAGAATTGTTAATATTTTTGAAAATTAATGATTTCAAATTTTTATAAAAAAAGATTGACAAAAATGATTTTCAAAAAAATCAAGGTTTATTATTTGAATTTTAAGAATTGTGAGATCGTTGATATTACATTTGATTTTTTAATATGTTAAAACAAATTTATACAAATTGTTTTTTATATTTTTATTAAATATTTAATGTTTGTCGTTTAGAAATTCGTTTGAAATAATAAATTCATTTATTTGATTGAAAAAACGAATAATTGTCGATTTTTATGCGATAAATAAAAAGATTGAATTAAATTTTTATTTCATATTGTTTTAAAATGAGATTATCGTATTAATCTATAATTATTGTTATATTTTAATAATAAATGTTTATCATTTTTTTATTAGTGACCCGTTTGGCATGATTATTGTAATTATTTAATGATAATTTTTTATTGTGATTGAAAGATCTTTTAAATTGTTATTATGAGATTTATTAATTTCGTTTTATATGTGCAACAAATTATAAATATTTTTTTAAAGATCTTTTTTGTTGAATTTATATTGATGATATTGTTAATGTTAATCAAATTTTAAATGAATATTTTGATTACTTGTTTTGTTTATTTGAATGTTTTAAATTTATGAATGTTAAATTCGAATCAAAAACACATTTTTAAGATTTTTTTTAATCATTTTATTCGATTAGTGTGTTGAGTTGTTAAGGTTTTTTAGATGAAAAGATCGCTGTTATTTGAGATTTTTTTTAATTATTTATGAATAGTTTAAACATTATTTAAAATTTATTGATTATTTTTGTCATTCTATTGTAAAATATATTTTTATTGTTGAATTTTTACAAATTTGTAAAATTTTTATATTTAAAAAAAATCTTAAATCCGAACAAAAACGCAAGATATGATTTCGCAAAATTTTAAATGATTATATTGATTTTAAAAAAGCTGTTTTCGAAATTTTACAAAATTGTTTTTAAAGACTTTTTGTTTTTTTGTTATTTTGATTTTAATTGTCAGTTTTATATTGATTTAAATGTTTTTTGTAAAAGTTATGAAATTGTTGTTTATCATGTTAAAAATAATTTTAAGAGACTTTTTGCGGATATTTTAAAAAAAATTTAATTTTCTTTCGACTTTTCGGCGGATTTTTTTAATTTTTTTTTAAGATGTTTTATCGAGTTTATATTATTTTTTAATTGCATTTTTATCGCGGTAAAATGAAATTATTAATTGATTGAATTGGAAATTTCTTGCTTTGTTTGGATTTTATATAAAATATGTTATTTGATTCAATCGAACTATTTAATTTCTGTTATTTATATAGATTATTTCTTTATTGTTGATATAGCGAATCAAATTAATATGTATATAGTTTTGTTAAAGTGAATCAATTTATGTTTTATTAAAATATTTTTATATATATAACAATTCTGTCTTTTTATCTATTATCGGCTAAACAAAAAAAATTGTTGCAAATATTTTGTTGAGATTTTTTGTATATCAATTTTTTAGTGATTTCGTGAAGGACAGATTTCAAATTAATTTTGACACGATCGACGTTGGCATTGTCGATGTTTTTAAAAATTTTATTAATATTTTTGAAGATTTTAATGTTATTTTTACATTTGTTTTTTTAATGGAGTTGTTGAATGAATTCAAAAATTGTATTTGAATTGTATATTTTAATGATTTTTAAATTACGAAGATTTTTGTTGCAATTGATAATTAATTAATTGATATATGAAACCTGTTATATATTTTAAATGATAATATGATTTTTATAATTAAACCTTATATTGCGCACAATAAGATTGTTAAAAAATATTAATCTTATATTTTTTATATGATTGTTAAAGATTTTTTCAAATTGATATATAACAATGATAACTATGAAAATATCGACAAATGTTTAATTGTATTAAAAGATTTTTGTATTTATAAAAATTGTGTTTTATTTGAAAAATATATTAATCGATATTTTATATATTTTGTCAACAAATTTGGTGTTCATTTATTATATAATAATTTGCAATCAATCGATGTTGTATTTGAATCGTTTTATATTATTATTATAGATTTTATTGTTGATCTGTTTAATGATAATGATTATAATAAATATTTTATATTTATAAATAAATTTACCAAATGAATCGATATAATTTTAAAACATTTTAATTAAACATTAAAATGTTATCATTATTGATTATTTATATGTTTACAATTGAAGATTTTTTAAATAATTTATTATTAATCAAAATCCGTTTTTTATTTTTAAATTTTGAGATAATATGTTCTTGCGCATGACTATTATATAATTTTATTTTATTGTTTATTATTTTCAGGTTAATAATTAAACAAAATGTATGATTTGTATAATTAAAATCATATTACGATATTATTTGATAATCAATTTTAATATAAATATATAAAATTTTATATTTTAATTTTTTCATTGTGAACATTATAAATAGATTTTTTAATGTTATTATGCATATTTTATTTTATTGTGTTATGTTTGGTTTAGATTTACAAAAATCATAAAATTCTTTGTAATTTTTTGTGTGTTTTAATTTTTCGTGAAAATATGATGTCGAAGAAGTTTTTCGTTTTGTTAAAAATATATATAAAATTTTTTTATAATTAATATTATATTTCATTTTTTGAATTAAATTTAGAAAACAAAATTGATATTTATTTATATTAAAATTATATTATATTTGTTATATATTAGTTCGATTACCGTTTTTTTCAATAATTTGTAGAATTTTTTAAGATTTTTGAATGTGTCAATTGTCTCGCATATCGGTTAAAATTATTTTGAATGTTTTGTATTTATTTTGTATTTTTTATTGTTTAATTTAAGCTTACATGATTCAATATTAATTTTTTTAAATGTTAATATAAATGATTCGATTTTGTTTAAATGAAAAATGATAATATTTTTATTAAAAAAGATCGCTATAAAATTAAATATACTATCGATTGACGCGTCATTTGCATTGGGCGTAATCGAATTTTTTATATATAATATTTTGTTTTTTGACGCGGTTATTTCATTAAAAAAATGGATTTGTACCAATGATGTAAATATTTTTGATTTTGTCATTGAATATGAAATATCGTTGTAATCGCATTATTATTTTTTTTATTATCGAATTTATTTATTATCTTTTTTATTTTTTTATTTTGTTTTTTTATTCATTACATTTTTATTTCATTGTTTTTATCGATGTATTGTTCTATGAATATATTTAATTTTAAAGATGTCGCGTTTGAAGTTTTATTATTTTATTCTAAATCGTTTATTGGTTATTGTTATGTTGTCATTTAATGAGATGGAACGGATTATAGAAATTATTTTTACGGATAATTTTAAAGTCTCTGCGGTTGTGGTATGTATGTTTTATCTTAATTGTCGGTCTTTAAAGTGGTTGAATTTAATCGATTTTTTCGCTTCAATCATTATCACTTTAATGAATATCGACTGTTATATCGACGATTTTATCGCGTTTTCATCCATTACAACAATAATATTAAAAATACAAAAACTATTTTTATTATATTTTTATAATCAATTTTTTTGCGAAATTTATTCATTTTTTGCATTTAAAATCATTTAAATATAAAAAAAATTTCAAATTTTTTCTTTACATTTAATTCGATTCTTTTTAATATTTTTATCATTTAGAACATTTGTTGTTCATAATAATATATAAATTTTGATAATTTATGCATTCATAAGGTTTTTGTATATATTTATTATTATAATTAATAAAAAAATATGTTTCGATATAATAAAAACAACAAATGAAGATAAAATAAAAAAATTAAATATATTTATATTAATAATATTAGTAACATTATATAAAATGATGAATTGAATTGTATAATTTTAAATTAAAAAAATAAAATTGTAAATACAAACAATTTTTAATGTTGTATTTGCATTTTTTGAATCAATAAAAACAATAAATAAAAATAATATTTTTTTATTGATTAATATTAACATTTTATTATATTATTTAATATATAAAATGCACATTTTCAATTATAATTATTTTTTATTAATATTTAGAATTATTTTAATAAAATCCTTTTTTATTTTTATTTTTATTTTTTCAATTAAATATCAATCTATCAAAACATCATAAACAAAAATTTTATATTATAATTAAATAATTCGCGTATTTTTTTTTTCAATAACAATAATCAAATTCTTTTATTGTAAAATAATTATTTTTGATTTGCGTGTATCAATAAATAAAAATCAAAATCTTTTGAAAATAAAAATTCAATTATTTATATTTTAATTATTATAATTAAATGATTTGTTTGATTTAAATTATTTTAAATATTTTTTAATAAGATTTTTCAATTGCATTCAAATCTATGATATAATAAATAATTTTTAAAATCTTTTTTTAATTATATTAATTAAAATTTCCTTTTTTATAATTAGTTGTATATTCAAAAAAAATTATTCATATTTTAATTAAAAATCAATATATTATTTATGTTTTTAATTCATTCTTTAATTTTGTTGAATTTCAAAAATTACAAATAACAAAATCAAATCAACATTTAAAAGATTTAATATATCATAAATTAATTATACAATCAAATATTATGATAAATGTAAATTAAATATTTTTTAAAAAAATTTTCACAATATCAAATTTATATCATTTCATAATTAATTTTTATATAATCAATTAATTAATTAAATTGTTCATAATAATCACGAGATTTGTGATATGTTTAATTAATAATTTGATTGAAAATGATTTTTTACATGTTGCATTATTATTTGATAATGTATATAAAATTGAAAAATTAATATAACAAAAAATTATATATATTTAAAATAAATTATAAATAAAAAATTATAATGCAAAAAAAATTATAACATATTTTAAAATTAATAATTAAAAAATGTTTAAATAATGTTTTTTAAAATATCGAATTTCATATAAAAATTATAGAAAAAGTTTTATATAATTGCAAAATTTTTTAATTATATAATATTTCACGATATTTAATTATAATTATATAAAAGTATTTAAAATTTATAATATAATCATGTTATTTGTTTAATATTTTATTAATGCATTTTAATTATTACTTTATAAATAATATTAATCATTGTTTATTATATTAATTAATGGATTTATAAATCAATAATAAATTAATATATTGTATAATATTTTAAAAAACACATTTTAACATATTTTTTGTTAAAAAAAATAAATATTTTTTTTTTAAAATTAACAAAATCTTCAATCGTGTAAGAATGATTGTAAGAAATAAAAAAAATTAAAAATAAATAATTACAATTAATATAAGTACAAAAAATTATTAAGTTATTATGCGATTGTTTATTTCAAAAATAAAAAAAATATATTTATTTTGTATAACGAAATGAGTGAATGAAAAAAAAATATTTGTTTTATATAATAAAATAAGCGAATAAAAAAGAAATAAAAAAATATATTTATTTTGTGCAATGAGACAAGCGAACAAGAAAAAGATAAAAAAAAAGAATATATTCATTGTGTATAACAAGACAAACAAGCGAGAAAGAGATAAAAAAAGAATATATTCATTCTGCACAGCGAGACGAGCGAGCGAGAAGAAGGTAAAAGAGGAAGAATATATTCGCTCTGCTTTTCGAAATTGATCAAAAGATTATGTTCTTTTTGTATTGGGATTGATTCTTTTTAATTGATTGTTTAATCGCATTTAGATTTTATAGATTATTTTAATTGATCAATAGAATGTCTTTACATTTGAGAATGTCATGTAATAAATCTTTATTGATATTTTTAAAACTTATATCACGTGAATTAAAATAAACTTTTGCAAAATGGGCTTTTCAAATAAAAAAATTATCTAAATAAAAATTTGATATATGAATATAATAAATTAATTTGAATGTAATTTCAATTTTATATAATTTTGTAGACAAAAAAATAACAATATTAAAATCTTTAATTAATGTTTTTATATTTTTAATCAAAATGATCGATTTTTGCGCAATAAAATTGATAAATGTTAATAAATTATTATAAATATGATTATTAAATGCAATATTAAATGTTTAAAAAAAATTAAAATTATAATTTAATTTTAAATTGATATAATAAGTTTGTAAATCTGCATTTATAATGATGTTAATTATAATAATAATATTTTAAATAAAGTCTTTTAATCAATCAAAATAATTGAATAAATTCACTTATTTTTTTATTTTTTTGAATATATATCGAAATTGTGGTTTTTAATTGATCTTTTTGAAATAATCATGTGCAATATAATTAGATAATTATTTAAAGATCTCAATTAAATTATCTATATAAAGATATTAATTAATATTCTGATTTTTTTAATTTAATTTGAATTTGTAAAAATATTTGATCCTTTTCTTTGAAAATCAAAATTTTTTAATTATTTTAAATTATTTTTATATTGATTATTTATTAATTTATTATTTTTTTTAACATTGTTGCAACAATTCAAAATGATTGATTGATTCATTTAATTGAAAAAACAAAATAAAATTTTAAATGATTTTTAAATTATTTAATTAAATAAAAAAAGTCTAAAATAAAATTAACAATTTTTTAATATTATTGAACTTATATTGTTTCATAAGATTAAAAATATAAAATAATGATTTGAAATTGTTATCAAAAAATCATAAAAAATTTGAATTAATTGATGAATTTTGTTTATTTTTAATATGATTATTTTGAAATAAATATTTTTTTATATCAAAATCAAGAAATCGATTAAATATCGGTTAATAAAGATTTTTAACACATAATATTTATGAATAATGTATTATTTTCAAGCTTTAGTGTTTGACATTAATCTTTTTTAAAATATTTAAAATATATTATAAATATGATCCTGATCAGTTATAAAGAATCTATTAATTAATAAAAAAAAGTTTTTAATTAAAAATAAAATTAATATTAAATTTTTATTTATGTGATAATATTCTTTTATTTTCAATTTATATTTTTAAATAAAGTTTTGATAAATGAATTATTCTTTTTAATTTAATTAAATAATTGAAATTATATATGAATTGATGTTATTTAATTTTGAAATAATAAATTTTTTTGATATAATAAAATTAATTTTTTAATTTAGATCAATATAATTTTATAAATAAAATTTTTTGCATCAATTTTGATAAAATTGAACTTATTTTCATTTATAATAGATTAAAATAAGATTTTAATTACAATAAAATAAAATAATTTTGATCAATAAAAATGTTATAAATAAAATGATACAATTAACGTAATAAATAGTATTTATAACAATTATATAAAAGAAATTAAAAAATACAAAAAAGTATATAAAAAAAGAAATGTTTTGAATTTATAACTATTACGTAAAGTAATTATATAAAGTTAGATAATTAAGGATTATATAATTTAAATATTTCAAATTAAAAAAATGAAGAAAATCAATAAAAAATGAATAAATTTTTATTGAATTAGATTGAATTAATTGTTTCAAAAATCAGAATTTTAAAATAATTTAATTTTATATTTATAAACGTTTTTTAAATGCATAAAATAATAAATGAATGATGACAATAATATATTTGAGATTTGTTTTAGAATTTGTATATTCACATTAGATTTATTTTAGTTTGAAATAATATCATTTTCAATGCAAAATGATTTTAAAATATTTGAATATAATTAATTGATAACAAAAACCATTTAATTATATGATTGCATGTTAAAAATATAAAATAGATTATATAAATACAATCAATATAAAAATCAATTCATAATTTTTAATAATATTAAATCAAATGCAACAAATGTTAATAACATTAAACAAGATTTGACGAATGTCGATTATTCTAAAAAATGAAATAAAAAATCTTAAATTAATGATATTGATTTAAAGTGCTTGAAAACTCACGAAAAATACGAAAAAACGTTTTTAAATTAAAAATGAAACAACTAATTCGGAGGACGGCAGCTCATCGATGACGCCATCATCTGGGCTATGGCAAGGCTAGCCATTTAGTGCAGGCGATGGCAGGAGGCAGTAAACTAACCAACATTATATATTATTAATCAATTGATATCTTTCATTTTTTTAATTAAAAATCAAAGATTTCGATACAATTCTTGACATTGTTTTAATATTCTTTTTATTCAAATTTTCAATATTTCAAAAACTTCTTTAATGAACGTTTTTGAAATTTTGAATGTTAATATTTATTATATTTTATATAAAATCGTTAATATTCTTTATAGCAATATTATTTATAATTTGCTTTAATTAATATTTTCAAAATTTCATTCAAAAATGTTTTTTTGTTTTATTAATAGTTTTAATAGCAATTTCTTTTTTTTTAAAAAAAAGATCTTTTTTTACAAAAAAACATGATTCTATCCAATTGTAATTAAATGTCTTTTATAAATATAATAATTTATAAATAAAAATAAAAATCAGATTGTGTTTTTTGTTCAATAATCTTTGTTAATAATATTATTTTATATAATTTTTTTTATTTAATGTATTTGATTTTGATTTTTTATTTACAATTACATTAATCGATTGTATTTTGTCTGCTTTTTTCTATTTTTATGCACATTTTTATTAACATTTTTCATTCATTTTTGATAATTATTTATTTGTTTTTTTGTTTTAATAATTAAACAATTATATTATTATTGTGATATTCTTCCTCTTTCACCTTCTTCTCGCTCGCTCGCCTCGCTGCACAAAGCGAATATATTCTTTTTCTTTCATCTCCTCCTCGCTCGCTCGTCTCGTTGCATAGAATGAATATAATTTTCTTTTTTTATCTTTTTCTCGCTCGCTCATCTCGCTGCATAAAATGAATATATTTTTTTTATCTTTTTTTTGTTCGCTCATTTTGTTATACAAAGCGAATATATTCTTTTTTTTCATTTTTTGTTTGTTCATTTCGTTACATAAAATAAATATATTCTTTTTTTTGCTTGCTTGTTTCGCTGTATAGAATGAATATATTTTTTTTATTTGTTTATTTTGTTGCATAAAACGAATATATTTTTTTTTATTTTTGAAAGAAATAATTGCGCAATATTATAATTGTTTTTTATAATTATGTTAATTGTAATTGTTCATTTTCGAATCTTTTTTTTGATTTTTTACGATCATTTTTGTATAACTAAAGATTCTGTCAATTTCAAAAATTGATTTTTTTTTTATTTTCGCAAAAAATGTGTTAAAATGTGTTTTCGAAATGTTATATAATATATTAATATATAATTATATTATAGATTTTAAATATCTTTGTACAATTATAATTAAATATCGTGAAATGTTATGTGACTAAAAAATTTTATAATTATATAAAATTTTTTTTTATAATTCTTGTATGAAATTCGATATTTCAAAAAATATTATTTAAATAATTTTTAATTATTAATTTTAAAACATATTATAATTTTTTTTATATTAAGATTTCTTATTTATGCTTCATTTTAAATTATATGTAATTTTTTATTATATTAATTTTTTAATTTCACATTTATTATTAAATAATAATGTGATATGTGAAAAATTATTTTTAATTGAAATTATTAATTAAATATATCACAAATTTTGTAGCTATTGGAAACAATTTGATTAATTAATTGATTATATGAAAATTGATTACGAAATAATGTAAATTTGATGTTGCCAAAATCTTTTTTAAAAATATTCAAATTACATATATCATGATATTCGATTATATAATTAATTTATAACATATTAAAATTTTTTAATATTGATCTGATCTTATTGTTTGCGATTTCCGAAATTTTTAAAATTAAAAAATGAATTAAAAATATTTCAAATAATGCATTAAATTAAAAAAAAATATTTCAAATAATGCATTAAATTAAAATATGAACAATTTTTTTGATTATATAATTAATAAAAAAAATAAAATTTTAATTAATATAATTAAAAAAAATTTTAAAAATCATTCATTATATTACAAGTTTGAACACAATTGGAAATCTTTATTAAAAAATATCTAAAATATTTTAAATTGAACAAATCATTCGATTATGACAATCAAAATATAAATGATTGAATTTTTGTTTTTAAAAGATTTTAATTTTTATTTATTAATATATGCGAATTAAAAATGATTGTTTTATAATGAAAAGATTTGATTGTTATTGTTAAAAAAAGATACATGAATTATTTAATTATAATATAAAATTTTTATTGATGACATTTTAATAGATTAATATTTAATTAAAAAAATTAAAATTAAAATAAAAAAAGATTCTATTAAAATGATTTTAAAGATCAACAAAGAATAATTGTAATTGAAAATGTGCATTTTATATGTTAAATAATATGATAAATTGTTAATGTTAATTAACAAAAAAATGTTATTTTTATTTATTATTTTTGTTGATTTAAAAAATGTGAATATAATATTAAAAAATTGTTTGTATTTGCAATTTTATTTTTTTAATATAAAATTATATAATTTGATTTATCGTTTTATATAATATTTTTGATATTATTAATTTAAATATATTTAACATTTTTATTTTGTTTTTATTTGTTATTTATATTATGCCGAAATATATTTTTTATTGATTATAATATTAAATATATGTAAAAATGTTATTAATGCACGAATTGTCAAAATTTGCATATTATTATGAATGATAAATGTTCAAAATGATAAAAATATTAAAAAAGATTGAATTAAATGCGGGCGCAAAAATTGAAATTTTTTTGTATTTGAACGATTTTACATCTAAAAAATGAATAAATTTTGCAAAAAAAATTGCTTATAAAAATTTAACAGAAATAGTTTATTCATTTTTAATGTTATTTGTATTAGATTTCGAATTAGAAAAAACAAAAAATTAATAAAATTTATTTTTATTTTTAAATTTAGGATTATTGTAATTAGTTGTTGTATCAAGTCAAGTTTTTGTTGAAATATTTATTTTTAAATTTAATGTTGAATTAATTAAATTAATTAAAATAATTAAAAAGACTAAATAATCGATTTTATTTTTTATATTAAAAGATTTCATTATTTTATTGTCAATTAAATTGTTACAAAAGAATAAGATTAAGATTTTTTTATAATTTAAACAATATATTTTATAATTGTATTTTTATTTTAACAATTAAATAAACAAATTAAAAATTTATAATTTTTATCAACATATCGCAATTCGACATCTTATTTTTTTTTAAAAAATTGGATTTAACATCATGTTTTAATTAACAAAAATCAAAATAGGTGTAATTTGAATTATTGAATAAAAAAATAAAACATTTTTTTAATGTTATATCATTCGGAATATTTAAATTCAAAAATGTCATTATAATTTCATTATTTACATTTAATATAAATATATATATTGTTGAAAAGTCAATCAAAAAAATATAATTTTTTATATTTGAATTTAGATTTTATAAACAAATTTTTTCATTATTTTTATTAATAAAATTAATTTATATATTCATTTTATTATCACAAATTATCATTTCGTGTTATTTTATTTTAATTTTTAATCGACAAATCTTTTTATATTTTATTATATTTGTTAATTTTAAATAACAATTTTAATTTTTGTTATCATTAATCGACTTTTTTAAAAAACATTTTTATACATAATATAATAAACAAAATAAAAAATATAAAGATCAATTACAATTTAATTTAAAAAAAAGATTTTATAAAATTAAATTAACAATTCCATAGTGTTTTTTTAATTTTTTATAAAATAAATCCGATTTTAAAAATTTTTGCGAAAAACTTAATATTTTTTGCACATTTTTTACAAAATTATAAAATCTTCTTGTTAGATTCATTTTTGTTTAAATTAAAAATGAATTATGTAAAAAAATTATAAAATGTATAAAACAATTAAAAACATTTTAAATTATATTATAATTGATTTTTGCGTTTAAGTTTTTATTGGATCTCATTGAAATGAATAAAATTAATAATATAAATAATTTTAAAATTTATCTAAAAATAACATATAGAAACATTTGTATTTAATATAAAATTAAAAAATCTTTTTACAACAATTTTGAATCTCTTTGATTCTCAATATAATTTCTTTTTTATAATATTATTGATTTTTTTATTCAATTTTAATTTTAAATCAAATTTTTCAAACTCAATCTTTTCAAAATTTGTTTTTTTACATTTTATTAATGCGATCAATTCAATATTTTTAATATGATATTTTCTATTTATTTTAATTAATCATTTTTTATCTATCTCAATCAATCAATCGAGATTCAAATGAAATATTAAATCAATTGTCAAATCTCTAACATATTTTGAAAAAGATTTTTGTATAATGATAATGATAACAACAAAAATATAATTATGTAATAAAAAATTGATTGATATTTATATTGACTCTTTAATTATATATATTGCATTTGTATTAAACTTTGTATATTATGTTTTCAAATAAATTCTTTTTAATTAAATTATTTTAAACGAAAAAAATACAAACAAAAAAACAAAATCAAATTATTTTTATTAAATATATTCTATTACAAAAAATGATAACATATGTTTATATAAAAAATTTTTTTATAAAAAAATCAATCAAAATTTATTTTTTATTTAAATGTTTACATCAAATATAAAATCTCATTTCATTTTATTAAAAATGAAATATTTAACGAAATTTTTCTGTTTGAATACGAAAATTCGAATATTTTGAAAACAGTATAAAATGATATATAAAAGTTTAATTTAACGTTAAATAAAAATAAAATATTTTGAATATTGATTCAATTTTGTTTTAAAAAAATTCAATATTTAACAATCTTTATATAAGTTCATTGAATTCCATAAATATCACAAATTCTTAATTTTTAACTTTTAAAAATAACTACAATAAAAAGAATAAAAAAACATTTTATTTTTATTCCATCAGAATGAAATATCTATTGTGTAAATAAAAATTATAAATTAACAAAAAAATTATTTTTCAATTTATAATTATTGTTTTTTCGATATCAGAATTTAATATAATTTTGTTTTTTATTTATAAAATTTTTAAAAATATTTAAAATTTATTTTTTTGTTCACAAAATCTTCAATTGACAATTATTTTACATTATATAATATATTATATTAATATATATATTTATATAAAATTATCTTTTTTTTGTACACAATGTTTACAATCATTTTGAATTAAGAAACAAAAACATTTACAAATTGCAATAAATTTTTTAAATAATCGAATCGATTGATTTTACAATTAAATATTATATAATTATAAGAAATTTTAATTTTTATACTTAACAATAATTAAGATTTATTCATTCTCAATTAACATATAATTATAAAAAAATTAACAAATTTAAAAAATTATTGAAAAATATTTTTTTCGTGATTTTCATTTCACAAAATTTTGTTATCCCTTTTGCGCGTATCATTAAAAAAGAAAATGAATCTAAAATGATTCAATTGATATATCTAAATTTTATTATGAATTTTTGTTTT
The DNA here is from genome assembly GCF_016097325.1 of Aspergillus melleus. Lineage (NCBI taxonomy): Eukaryota > Fungi > Ascomycota > Eurotiomycetes > Eurotiales > Aspergillaceae > Aspergillus > Aspergillus melleus. The sequence goes on from NW_025763377.1 coordinate 837,263, forward strand.
TATATATAAAATTTAAAAAAATAATTGATTAATATTAACATCAATATAATTTTAATAAAAAATTTAAATTATTAATTAATAATAATTATTTTTAATATTTGATTAATTTTTAAAATTTCAAAATTATATCGCAATTAGATTGTCATAAATTCTAATAAATTGATTTATATAATGTTTATTTTTTTGGTTTTTGCGATTGAATTTATTTAATATTTTAATTATAACAATTAATCAATTGAATGTGATTATTTAACAAATAATTAAAATAACATGAAAATAAATTAATTAATTTTTTTTTGGATTGTATTTTTATAAATATTTAAAATCTAATTTTAATTTCAAAATTTGTTGCTCATAATTGGTGAATTATAGATTGCAAAAATAAATTGAGATTATATATAAATACAATAAATTGATGTCAAAAAATCTTTATATTATATAAAAACAAATAATTTGTGCAATTAAAAAAATTATAATAAAGATTGCGCACCATTAATTATTGTAAATGAATAAAACAAATTAATGATAATATAAACAAATTTTGATGTTTAATTTGTGCGATCAAAAAAAATAAAAAATATAAATTTATATGTGATTCTTTATGTAAAGATTATTATTTACTATATTTTTAAAATAAAAACAAAAACATTTATTAAGATTTTTTTAATTTACAAAATTTTATATATATTTTTTTATATTGAATTTCGCATATTTTTATATAAAAAATACAAATAATTATTAATTAATTAATTTTTAATCGCATGTCGAGCTTTATCAAGATTTTGAATTGGATTTTTTAAGTTTTAGTTGAATATTGTGTAAAATTTATTTTATTAATGATTATTTTTTTATTTATATTTTAATTTAAATTATTGTTTATTTCATTTTTATAAATTTTGCATTATTGCGTTACGCAAGTTTAATAAATTCAATTATAATATTTTTAAAATTTATTAATTGATAGCATTGTTTAATATATTAAATAAGATTTTAAAAATTGTTTTTGTTATATAATTTAATTATTTGATTAAAATATATAAATTATTTTTATTAAATCATTTCGATAGCAAACAAAACAAAAATATAAATATAACATTTTATATAATGATCAAAATTATTCAATTAATGTGAAAATAAAACAAAATAATATTGATTTTCTATTTAAATATATTAAATGTTTTTAATAATGTTTTTTATTTATACTTTTTTTATAATTTACACAAACGTGACATTTCGATAAAAATTATCAATTAAATTGATTTTTTTTAAATTAATATAATATTAATTTATAGATTTGGATCAATATCGATATTTCATAAAAATTTTTATTATTTTTAATTTTACATATTTTTTATAACACAAATATAATAATAAATCAATATATTAGAAACATTAATTATATTAATAATAATAATATTTCTATTATTAAAGATTTCAAATTCGAAAATTGTCACACATTAAAATAAAAATTTCAAATTATTTATATGTTATAATCGAACATACACATATCAATTTTTGTTTTTAAGAAATTTCAAATAATATAGTATTATTATTCTATCAGAATTCTTTAATATATATATAAATAATTAATTTAAAATTTTATTTTTATAGATTGTTCAAAACGCAATATATATAAATGTATTGCTTTTGTGAATAAACAATTAAATAATAATAATATAAATTTTAATTGAAACATTTATTTTAATTTTTTTATCTTTTTTGATTATTTAAGTTGTAAAATTCTTCGAAATTTGAAAATTTCATTTTTTTAAATTGAAATAATAAATAATATACATTATTTATTTTATATGTTTGTTCAAGATCCAATTAAATAAAGATCTTTTTTTTAATTTGTATGTTAAATATGTAAAAATTGATATTTTTAAAATTTTGCAAACGATCAATGTGAAAAAAGATTTTAATTGAAATATATTAATTAAAAAATGAAAATATACATATTTTATTTATATAATTTTTATTTTGATTTATATGATTTTAATTTGATATAATTTTTGCATTTTGATAAAAATTTAATGATATGTGAAAAAGATTATATTTAAAAATGTTAAACTAATAAAAATAAATATTTTCAATGTAAAATTCTATTTTATATTTTTATATTTTTAATTACAATAAATTCAATTACAAATATTAATTTAATTTTTTTTATATTCAATTGATTATTCATTACATATAATATTTAAATTTGTTATTTATTATTATTATCGAACACACAATGATTATTTTCATAAAAAAATATAAATTGATATTTTGATAATAAAAACACATTTTTTTATTTTATAATTTTTTAATGAGATTCTTTTACAATTTGAATCAAATTTTTTAAAAATTTTGTAATCATTTTTTGTAAAATTTATATTATTGTTTTTTTTAATTGTATATAATTTTACACGAACGGTTTCAAAATCGAGAAAATATTCAATAACAATGTTTTATAATATATAAAAATTATAATAATTTTGTATAATTACAAAATTATTTTCACAATTTACATGAAAACGAAATGAAAATATATAATAATCCATAAAAATCATTTTCGTTTTTTAATTAATTTAAAATCATTTTTTATTTTATAATTTTTTGAAAATTTACATTGATAATTAAAATGTTTTTTATAATTTAATTTTTTCGAATTTAAATTTTAGATAATATTTAATCTAAAAAATTATTAATTTATTGATCAAACAATACATTGTATATAAGGAAATTAAAAAAATGATTTTTTATTGAATTTTAATATATTTGCAAATGTTTGACAATAAAATAATAAATAAAACAATTAAATAAATTATTAATTAAAAAAGCAAAATTTTTTAAATTATTTGCGATGTGTTTTTTCAATATACAAATTTAATATTTTTGTTTGACAACAAAAATTTGAATTAAAAGTTATATAAAAAAAATAAAAAAATAATTAACAATATATAATTTATAAAAATTTTTTATAATAATGATCTTCAAAATTTGATTCATAAAATAAAATATTATAATAATATGTTGGTTTGATGATCATACAAACAAATACATTATTTTAAATATATATGAAAAAAATTAAATTTAATCATTTTTTAATTAAAATCAAATATTTGAATATTGCATTTTATTTGTGTAATTATAAAAAAACAATAATCTATATTTTATTTTGTTATATTTTATACAATGTTATGTGATGCAAATATTAAAAATTTAATTATATAATATATTTATAATATATACAAAATGCTTTAATCGTCTTTAAATATATTTTACATATAACAATATTTTTTTTGATTATAAATTGATTATTTTATTTATAAAAAATGCTTCGGTTATAAATTATGAAAAATGATTAAATAAAAAAGATATTTAAAAAAAATAAAAAATTATCAAAAAAATATAAAAACATATTATGAAACAATAAAAAAAATCTAATATAAAAAATAATAAAAAATAATTATTTTTAAATCTTTTTTTTGATTATCGAATTTTATATTTTTATATTTGTTTTTATAAAAGTTTTTTGTTTTTGTGAATGTATTGGCAGTGCATTATTTTTATATAATATTAAATTACAAAAATTATAATCAATTTGATTATATAAATCAATAAATTAAAATCAATCGATAAAAATCCAACAATTTCTTAGAAAATCTCTCGCTGATCATTTTTGTGTAAAATATATATATATATTTACACAATCAATCGTTATAATTAATTGACAATCAATAATTCTACAAAACAACATATTATGTTGCTACCGCAAACTCCAGCGTGGTCGCGTACAGATGTCAAAATGGAGTCTAATGGAATGAATCAATCAATTAATCAATCAATCATATTATTATTGTTAATAACACTGCAATAAAAAATTTAAGTTATTTTTTTTATTTTCTTATTTTTTTAACATCAAAATAAAATTTATTAATTATTATTTTAATCCAATATAATGCTGCAAGCTTTTTTTATTTTTTATTTTCTAAATTATTTTCAATTTCATTTACAAACATTTATTCAAAAAAATAATTATTCAAATATTTAAAAATAATTCCAATCAAATATATTTTCATATCAAACTTTATTATAAAAATTTTGAAATATCATTTCAATTTTGCGCAATTCATTCAATAAATAAAATTAATATTAAAATTTTCCATTTTGCGTTATTTACATATCAAATCTGGTTTATATTTAAAAAGATTTTTCAAAATAAGATTTTTTTTATTCATTTCATCACAAATATCAATGTTTTTATCGAAAAATCATCAATTTAAATAAATAAATTTATTATACATTTAAAACATATTTTTTTTCTTTATCTGTTATAACAATAACTAATCTTAAATTAATTTTTATCGATAATTATAAACAATATTCATTAATTTCAAATTTATCATATTTAATTTTAATCTTATATTTAATAACATTTTCACTTCAAATTCTTTAATCATGATAACTATTTTAAACCTTTTTTTTGTATAAATAAATGTTGTTTATTTTATTGACATAGATCGAAAATTTGCAACATTTAAAAACATAGTTTTAACAATATTTTTATAATTATTGAAAGAATCTGTGAATTCATATATTTAAAAAAATATTCTATAAAATTATAATATCATTTTAATAAGCTTTTTGATTATAATATTTTTAATTTTTTAATTAAATTTTTTTATAATTTCTTTTTTATTGATTGAATTTTTGATATTTTAAATTAATTTTTTTGTTCATGTTTTAAAAACTTTTTTCTTTTTTTTATTGTTCATCTATTGATATTTATTCTTTTTATGATAATGTCATTTTTGTTTTCATTGAATATTATTAAAAAATCATATTTTTCATATTAAAACTCGAATAATAAATAATTTATTTTTTATAATCTTTTTTTTGTTAATTTGTTATTCAATTGTAAACGCATTAATTTTATGTTTATTATTTATATCTTTATTAATATTATCAACAATCATATTTTTATAATTCTATAAATCTAAATCTTTTTTTGTAATATCGATTATAATAATATTAGCTTTAATAATTAATATTAAATCAATATTAACATAATTATAATTTAATAATTGCAAAATTATCGACTTAATAATTTTTTATATTATTTTAAAAATTTTTATTTTTCTTCAAATCATTTTTTATAATCATTTTTATAATAAAATCTCTATAACAAAAATTCGATTGATTGATTGATTGATTCATTCCATTAAACTCCATTTTGGCACCCGTACGGGATCATGCTAGAATTTGCGATGACAGCATGATACGTTGTTTTATAAAATTATTGAATGTCAATTGATTACAACAATCGACTATATATATATTCCACATGAAATCGGACAGTAAAAAATCTCTTAAAAATCATTGAACTTCTGCCAATTAATTTTATTTCATTAATTTATATAATCAAATCAATTATAACTTTTGTTATATAAAAACAACACATCGTTAATACGCTCACAGAAATAAAAAATGTTTATAAAAACAAATACAAAAACATAAAATCTAATAATGAAAAAAAAGATTTGAAAAGAATTATTTTTTTTATAAATTATTTTTAATTATTATTTTAAATTATTACAATTCAAAATCTTTTCATCGTTTTTTACATCATGGTTTTTTTCCATTTTTTTATAATATACTTTTACTTTTTTTGTAATTTTCGTTTTTTTTAAACATTTTTTTTATCTAAATATTTTTTATAATTTATAATCAAATCATTTTTTACAAATAAAACAATCAATCCATAATTGAAAAAAATATTATTGTGCATAAACAAATTTAAAATCAATCAAAATATTTCATATATATTATAAATATATTATATAATTAAATCTTCAATATTTACATTATAAAATATTGTATAAAATATAATAAAATAAAATATAAATTGTCATTTTTTTATAATTACACGGACAAAATATAATATTTAAATATTTAATTTTCATCAAAAAATAATTAAATTCAATTTTTTTATACATATTTAAAATAATATACTTGTTTATATAATCGTCAAACCAACATATTATTATAATGTTTTATTTTATAAATGAAATTTCAAAAATCATTATTATAAAAAATTTTTATAAATCGTATATTGTCAATTATTTTTTTGTTTTTTTTATATAATTTTTAACTGAAGCCTTTGTTATAAAATAAAAAACATTAAATTTATATATTAAAAGATATACTACAAACAATTTAAAAGAATTTTATTTTTTAATTAATAATTTATTTAATTATTTTATTTATCATTTTATTGTCAAACATCTGTAAATAAATTAAAGTTTGATAAAAAATTATTTTTTTAATTTTATTATATGTAATATATCATTCGATTAATAAATCAATAATCTTTTAAATTAGATATTGTTCAAAATTTAAATCTAAAAAAATTAAATTACAAAAAATCTTAAATTATCAATATAAATTTTCAAAAAATCACAAAAAAGAATAACTTTAAATCAATCAAAAAATAAAAATGATTTTTATAAATTTTACAATCAAAATTGTATATTTTTATTTCATTTTCATATGTATTATAAAAATAATTTTATAATTATATAAAATTGTTATAATTTCTATATATTATAAAATATCGCTATTAAATATCTTTTTGATTTTAAAATCGTTTATATAAAATCATGTGTGATTAAAAAAACAATGGCATAAATTTTATAATAAATAATCACAAAATTTTTAAAAAATTCAATTTAAATTGTGAAAAAGTCTCATCAAAAAGTTATAAAATAAAAAAAATAAATTTTTATAATTAAAATTAATATTAATTTACATTTTTTATAAAAATAATTGTCATATATTATTAATAATAATAATAAACAACAAATTCGAATATTATATGCGATAAACAATCAATTTATAATTAAATTTTGTTGGAATTATAAATATAAAAATAAGAACTGAAATCTTATACTAAAAATGTTTATTTTTATTAATTTGAAATCTTCAAAAATAATTTTCTTTTACAGATTGTTAAATTTTTATCAAAGTGCGAAAATGTTTCTTAAACATTTTAATTTATTTTTAAATATGAAAATTGTGTCAAATTGAAATCATATAATTAAAATAAAAATTCTTTAATACATTAATTATTTATAAAATTGTAAAAACGCAAATTTTTACATATTCAATATATAAATTAAAAAAGAATCTTGGTTTAATTGAATTTCAAATAAATATATAAAACAAATAATTTGCATTATTTGTTTATTATTAAAATTTAAAAAAATTAAAATTTTTGAATTTTAAAAAATCTCCCAATTCGAACAGTTAAAGATAAATAAATAAGAAAATCAAAATAAATATTTCAATTAAAATTTATATTATTATTATTTCATTATTTATTTATAAAAACAATATATTTACATATATTATATTTCAAATAACTCCCAAAAACAATAAAATTTCAAATTAATCGTTTATATTTACATTGTGAAATCTTGACAAGACGACAATAATATATTATTTAAAATTTGTCAAAAATAAAAATTAATGCATGTATATTCAATCAAAATATATAAATAATCTAAAGTTTTTATTTCAAAATATAACAATTCTCAAATTTAAAATTCTCAATAATAATAATAATAATAATACCAATATAATCAATATTTGTAATATATTGATTTATTATTATATTTATATTATAAAAAATATAAAAAATCCAACACAATAAAAATTTTTGTGAAATATCAATATTAATTTAGATTTATAAATAATATATTTAAACAAAATTAACATGATATATTAATTCAAAAAAAATCAATTGAATTAAAGATTTTTATTGAAATGCTGTTTTGGCGTAAATTATAAAAAAAACACAAATAAAAGATATTATCAAAAACATTTAATATATTTAAATAAAAATTAACATTATCTTATTTTGTTTTCACATTGATTAAATAATTTTAATTATAATATAAAATATTACATTTATTTTTTTATCTCATCTACTGTCGAAATAATTCAATAAAAATAATGTATACATTTCAATCAAATAATTAAATTATATAATAAAAATATTTTTCAAAATTTCATTCAATATATTAAACAATATTATCAATCTATAAATTTTTAAAATATTATAATTAAATTTATTAAATTTGTGTAATGCAATAATGCGAGATTCATAAAAATAAAATAAATAATAATTTAAATTAAAATATTAACAAGAAATCAATTATCAATAAAATGAATTTTATATAATATTTAATTAAAATCTGAAAAATCCAATTCGAAATTTTGTCAAAATTGAAATATGATTAAAAATTAATCGATGAATAATTGTTTATATTTTTTATTTAAAAATATACAAAATTTAATGCAAAAATATATATAAAATTCTGCAAATCGAAATAATCAATTAAAAATAAAATAAAAAAATATAACAAATATTTTTATCTTTGTTTTAAAAACATAATAAATAATAATTTTTACACAAAAAAATAACATGTATATTTATATCTTTTTATCTTTTTTGATTGCGCAAATTAGACATTCAAATTTGTTTATATTATTATTAATTTTTCTTTTTATTGATTTGTAATAATTGATAATATGCAATCATTTTATAATTTTTTTGATTATATAAATAATTTATTTTCATAAAATATAAAAGATTTTTAATATTAATTCATCACATTTTTAAATAATTTTAAGTTATTTTTGTAATTTGCAATTCAACAACTACAAACAACAAATCTCGAAAATAAAATTAAATTTAAAATATTATAAATCTATAATCAAAAATTAAATTAATTAATCTTCTTTTATATAATGTTTACTATTTATTAAATAATTTCATTCAATTAATTAATTATTATAATCGAAATATTAAATAGATTCGATCACAAAAACAAAAAAAATAAAAATTATATAAATCAATTTGTTAAAATTTATAATAATTTAATTATAATACGATCTTGAAATTTTAAAAATTAGTTAAATGTTGAAAATAATCATTATTAATTAATAATTTAAATTTTTTATTAAAATTATATCGATATTAATATTGATCAATTATTTCTTTAAATTTTATATGCAAAAACAAAAATTGATGATAAAATTTATATATATTAATTAAATTATTTTAAATTTATTTGTTTTTTTAATAACGCACATGAAGCGAATAACGAGACTTTGTGACATAAAGATTATAAAAAAAATATTTTTTAACAATTTCTTAAATTTGTTAATTTTTTTGCAATTGCACATTAATCGAAAATAAATAAATTTTAATTATTATTAATTATAAAAATTGAAATCATTCATTATCACATAATATTTAATTATAAAATCAATTAATTCAATTATTCAAAAAATTTATTACAATTCATAAACATTTTTATTTTTCGATTTCGAATAATTATAAACGTTATACACAAAAAAAATAATTTTGCATAAATATATATATTAATGCAATATATTGCACGATATATAATAATTGTTAATTAAAAATTTTGCAAATAAAAAAATATATTTTAAATATTTTTGAAGATTTTATGAAAACAAAAATAAAATTATATTAAATTTTGATTTTGAAAAAACAATAAATGATTATAAATCAAAAAATATTTTTTTTATTAGTTTATGATTTTTAAAATAGGATTATATTATAAATTTTAATGTATGAATTGCAAAATATTATTATTATAATTTAATTGAAATCTTTTATTACATTATATTAAAAAATTTATAAAATCTTATTTTCGTTTAATTGATTTTCAGAATTTTGCAAATGATTAATTTTTATAATTGAAATCAAAATCAAAATCAAAAATGATAACAATTTTTGTGAATATTTTAATAAACAAATTGATGATTTTTATTCACATAAATAATATTTTATTTTAATTAAATAAAAACAAAATATTTTTTTATTTTTTTATTATAATTATTTTTTGAAATCAAAAATCGAAAATTCATAACATTTACAAAATTTGATAAATTTATATAAAAATCGTTAAATGTTAAATTTTTCAAAAATATGATTGAATCAATATTCAAAACATTTTATTTTCATTTAAAATTAAATCAAATTTTTATACATCGCTTCATAATACTTTTAAATTATGTATATTCAAACAAAAAAAATTTGTCAAATATTTCGCTTTTACTGAAATAAAATAAAATTTCATTTTTAATGTAAGCAATTAAATGAAAAATATATTTTAATTTGTTTTTTTATAAAAAATTTTTTTATACAAATATGTATTGTCGCTTTTCATAATGATTGATCGATTGATTGATTGATTAATTCATTCCATTAAACTCCATTTTAACACTCGTACGGAATCACGCTGGAGCTTGCGATGACAGCATGACATGTTGTTTTGTAGAATTATTGAATATCAATTGATCACAATAATCAATCATGTAAATATATATATATATATATATATATTTTTCAAGAAACCAATCAACAAGAGACCTTCCAAGAGATTGTTGGATTTTTATCGATTAATTCTATTTCATTAATTTATGTAATCAAGTTCACCGTAGCCTTTGTAATCCAATATCATATGAAAACAATGCACCGTCAATACGTCCGCGAAGACACAAAATGTTTATATATATATAAATGAATGTAAAAATGTGAAATTAGATAATTAAAAATAAGATTTAGAAATAATTGCTTTTTCGTGACTCGTTTTTAATCATTATTTTAAATTATTGCGATTTAAAGTCTTTTTGTTATTTTTTGTGCCGAATTTTTTAACTTTTTATAATGTGTTTTTATATTTTTTTATAATTTTTTATTTTGATTTCAGACATCTTTTTTATTTAATTGTTTTCTGTAATTTATAATTGAAGCATTTTTTGTAAATAAAATAATTGATATATGATTAAAAAAATCTCGTTATATGTAAAACATGTTCAAGATTAACCAAGACATTTCGTGTATGTTATAAATATATTGTATAATTAGATTCTTAATATTTGTGTTGTAAAATGTTGTATAAAATACAATAAAATAAAATGTGGATTATTATTTTTTTGTGATTGCACGAACAAAATGTAAAATTGAAGTGTTTGATTTTAATTGAAAAATAATTAAATTCGATCTTGTTCGTACATGTTTAAAATAGTATATTTATTTGCGCAATTGATAAATCATTATATTGTTGCAATGTTTTATTTTGTAAATCAAATTTTGAAAATTATTATTGTAAAAAGTTTTCATAAATTCTATATCATCAATTATTTTTTTTATATGATTTTTAATCTAAACTCTCGCTGTCGAACAAAAATATTGGATTTATATGTTAAAAAAACATATCGCGAGCGATTTAGAAAACTTTTGTTTTTTTTAATTAATAATTTATTTGGCTGTCTCATTTGTTATTTTGTTGTTAAATATTCGCAGATAAATTGTAATTTAATGAAATGTTATATTTTTGATTTTATTATATGCAGTATATTGTTCAATCAATAAATCGATGATTTTTCGGATTAGATATTGTTCGAAATTTAGATCTGAATTGCAAAAGGTTTTCTGATTATTGATGTAAATCTTTAAAAAATTGCAAAACAAAAAACGATTGATTGATTGATTGATTGATTGATTCATGAATGCCATTAGACTCCATTTCAGCATCTGTACGAGGCCACGCTGGAGCTTGCGATGACAGCATAATATACCGTTTTATAGATTTATTAAACGTTAGTTGATCAAGACAATCGATCATATAAATATATATATTTCACATGAAGCCGATCAGCAAAAAATCTTTCAAAAAATATTAGATTTTTGTCGATTAATTTTATTTTATTAATTTATGTAATCAAGTCGACTGTAATTTTTGTAATTTAACATTGTATGAAAATAACATATTGTTAACATTTTTGTAAGAATAAAGAAATCTATATATATAGATGAATGCAAAACATAAAATCGAATAATTAAAAATAAGATTTAAGATTAATTGCTTTTTTGTAAATTCGTTTTTGGTCATTATTTCGAATTGTTATAATTCAAAGTTTTTTTATTGTTTTTTATGTTGAGATTTCTTTTTTTTGTTTTTTTATAATATGTTTTCACATTTTTTTTATAATTTATCGTTTTTTCTTTAAACATTTTTTTTTATTTAATTATTTTTTATAATTTGTAGCCGAATCATTTTCTGTAAATAAAGCAATCAATTTATGATTAAAATAACACTGTTGTATGTAAAATATGTTTAAGATTGATCAAAATGTTCTGTGTATGTTATAAATATATTGTATAATTAAATTTCTAATGTTTGCGTTATAAAATGTTGTATAAAATGCAATAAAATAAAATATAAATTATTGTTTTTTTGTGATTATATAAATAAAATATAAAATTTAAATGTTTGATTTTAATTAAAAAATGATTAAATCCAATCTTTTTTATACATATTTGAAATAACATGTTTTTTTATGTGATTATTAAATTGTTATATTATTGCAGCATTTTATGTTACAAATTAAATTTTGAGAATGATTATTATAAAGAATTTTCATAAATTGTATATTGTTAATTGTTTTTTTATTTTTTTATATGATTCTTAACTCAAATATTTATTATAAAATAAAAATGTTGGATTTATATGTCAAGAAAACGCATTGTAAACAATTCAAGAAAATTTTGTTTTTTTCAATTAATAACTTGTTTAATTGTTTTGTTTATCATTTTATTGTTAAACATTTGCAAATAAATTAAAATTCAATAATAAACTAATTTTTCAATTTTATTATATACAATACGTTATTCAATCAATAAATCAATAATTATTTGAATCAGATATTGTTTAAAATTTAGATTCGAAAAAATTAAATTCTAAAAAATTTTTTGATTATCGATATAAATCTTCAAAAAATTATAAAACAAAAAATGATTTTAAATTAATCAAAAAATAAAAGTGATTTTTGCAAATTTCGCGATTGAAATCATGTATTTTCGTTTTGTTTTTATATATATTGTAAAAATGATTTTGTGATTGTATGAAATTGTTATAATTTTTATATATTGTAAAATATTGTTATTAAATATTTTTTTGATTTTAGAATTATTTGTATAAATTTATGTGCAATTGAGAAACGCAATAATATAGATTTTATAATAAATGATTGTGAAATTTTTAAAAGATTCAATTTAAATTATAAATGAATTTCATTAAAAAATCATAAAATAAAAAAAATGTATTTTCATAACTAAAATGTTGATTTGCGTTTTTTTTATAAAAATGATTATCGCGTGTTTGATGATAATAATAAACAATAAGTTTAAATATTATATGCGATAAATGATCAATCGAATAAAAAAAATTAAATTAATGTTTACAATTGGATTTGACGCAATTGTAAATATAAAAATAAATAATAAAATTTTGTATTGAAAATATTTATTTTTATTAATTTGAAATTTTTGAAAATAATTTTTTTTATGTCATTGGATTTTTATCAAACTATAAATATATTTATTAAATATTTTAATTCACTTTTAAATACAAAAATTATATCAAATTAAAATCGTGTAAATCAAAATAAAAAATTATACAAATAAAATATATATGTTTTTATTTTTTAATTAATACGTTTTAATTGAAACTTTTTAATGTGTTAATTGTTCGCAGAATTTTGAAAATGTGAATTTTTATATATTTAATATATAAATTAAAAAAAAGATTCTTGTTCAATTGAATCTTGGACAAACATATAAAATAAATGATTTACATTATTTGATCATTATTTAAATTTAAAAAAATAAAATTTTAAATTTTAAAAGATCTTACAATTTAAAAAACTAAAAAAAAGAAATAAAAAAATTGAAACGAACATTTTAATTAAGATTTATATTATTATTATTTGATTATTTATTTATAAAGATTGTACATCTACATGTATTATGTTTTAAACAATTTATAGAAATAATAAAATTTCAGATTAATTGTTTTTGTATGTGTTGCAAAATTTTAACAAAATGATAATAATATATTATTTGAAACTTGTCAGAGACAAAAATTAACACATATATGTTTAATTAAAATATATAAATAATTTGAAATTTTTGTTTTAAAATACAATAATTCTCAAATTCCAAATTTTCAATAACAATAATAATAATATTATTAATATAATCAATATTTATAACATATCGATCTATTATCATATCTGTAGTATAAAAAATATAAAAAATTGAAAATAATGAAAGTTTTTATAAAATATTGATATTGATTTAAATTTGCAAATTGATATATTCAAACAAAATTAATATAATATATTAATTTAAAAAATTAATTTAATTAACAATTTTTATCGAAATGTTGCGCTTGCGTAAATTGTGAAATAAATATAAATAAAAAATATTATTAAAAACATTCAATATATTTAAATAAAAAATTGCTACTATTTTATTTTATTTTTACATTAATTGAAAAATTTCAATTACAATATAAAATATTGTATTTATTTTTTTATTTTGTTTGCCATTGAAATGATTCGATAAAAATAATTTATATATTTTGATTAAATAATTGAATTATATAATAAAAATATTTTTCAAAATCTTATTTAACATTTTAAACAACATTATCGATTAATAAATTTTAAAAATATTATATTTAAATTCGTTGGGCTTGCGTAAAATAATAAAGTGAAATTTATGAAAATAAAACAAATAATAATTTAAATCGAAATATAAATAAAAAAAATCAATCATTAATAAAATAAATTTTGTATAATGTTAAATAAAAATCTGAAAATACAATTTGAAAGTTTGTCAAAATTTAAAACACAATTAAAAATTAATTAATTAATAATTATCCGCATTTTTCATTCAAAGATATGCGAAACTTAATGCAAAAAAATAGATAAAATTTTATAAATTAAAAAGATTGATTAAAGATAAAACAAAAAAAAATTATAACAAATGTTTTTATTTTTATTTTGATAATATAATAAATAACGATTTTTACATAAAAAAATAATACATAAATTTACATTTTTTTATCTTTTTTTGATCGTGCAAATCAAACATCAAAACTTATGTATATTGTTATTAATTCTTTTTATTTATTTATAATAATTGATGATGCGCAATTATTTTATAATTTTTTTGATTACGCGAATAATTTATTTTTATATAATATAGAGATCTTTTGACATTAATTTGTTATATTTTTATATAATTTTAATTTATTTTTGCAATTGACAATTCAATAACTGCGAATGACAGACTTTGAAAATAAAATTGAATTTAATATATTTATAAATATAAATCAAAACATTAACCAAAAAAATTGATTATTAATAAAATGAATTTTTTATAAGGTTTGATTAAGATCAAAAAAATCCGATTTGAAATTTTATCGAAATTTAAAACACAATTAAAAATTGATTGATTGATCATTGTTCGCATTTTTTATTCAAAAACATGCGAAATTTAATGTAAAAAAAATATATAAAATTTTGCAAATCAAAAAGATCGATTAAAAATAAAACAAAAAAAATTATAACAAATGATTTTGTTTTTGTTTTGAAAATGTAATGAATGATAATTTTTATATAAAAAAATAATATGTAAATTTGTATTTTTTTGTTTTTTTAATCATATGAATTAAACATCAAAATTTATTTATATTGTTAATGATTTTTTTTATTTGTTTGCAATAATTGATAATACGCAATTATTTTATAATTTTTTTAATCACGCGGATTACTTGTTTTTGTATAATATAAAGATTTTTTAATATCAATTTATTATATTATTACATAATCTTAATCTGTTTTTGCAGTTTGCGATTCAATAACTGCGAATAATAAATTTTCAGAATAAAGTTGAATTTGGAAGGTTTATAAAAATATAATCAAAAAATAAATTGATCGATTTTTGTTCTATTGTTTTAATTATTTATTAAATGGTTTTATTTAATTGATTAATTATTATAATTAAAATGTTGAACAAATTCGATTGTGAAAATAAAAAACAAACATTGTGTAAATTAATTTATTAAAATTTATAATGATTTAGTTGCAATGCAATTTTGAAATTTTGAAAATTAATTAAATATTAAAAAGGATCATTATTAATTAATAATTTAAATTTTTTACAAAAATCATATTGATATTGATACTAATCAATTGTTTCTTCAAATTTTATTTCTAAAATTAAAGATTGATAATAAAATTCATGTATATTGATTAAATTGTTTCAGATCTGTTTTTTTTAATGATATTTACGAAATGAATTATAAAACTTTATAATATAAAAATAAAAAAAAAAATTTTTAATAATTTTTTGAATTTATTAATTTTCTCATAATTGCATATTAATTAAAGATAAATAGATCTTAATCATTATTAATTATAAAAATTAAAATCATTTATAATTATATAATGTTTGATTGTAAAATTAATTGATTCAACTATTTAAAAAATTTATTGCAATTTATAAATGTTTTTATTCTTTGATTTTAAATGATTATAAATATTATGCACAAAACAATAATTCGACATAAATATATATATTAATATAATATGTTGTATAATATAAAAAAATTGCCAATTAAAAGTCTTGTGAACAAAAAAATAAATTTTGAATATTTTCAAAAATTTTATAAGTAAAAAAACGAAATTATATCGGATTATGATTTCGAAAAAATAATAAATGATTACAAAGCGAAAAATGTTTTTTTTGTTAATTTATAATTTTTGAAACGCGATCAAGTCATAGAATTTAATATACAAATTGTGAAATGTTATTATTATGATTCGATTTAAATTTTTTGTTATGTTATATTGGAATATTTGTAAAATCTTATTTTTATTTGATTGATTTTTGAAATTTTACGAATGTTTGATTTTCGAAATTGAAATTAAAAATAATACTAATTTTAATAAAAAAAACATTAATTCAAATAAACAAATTAACAATTTTTATTCATATGATCGATATTTTATTTCGATTAAATAAAAATGAAATATTTTTTTATTTTTTTTCATTGTAATTGCTTTTTAAAATTAAAAATCGGGAATTCATGACGTTTGTGAAATTTGATAAATTCATATAAAAATTGTTGAATATTAAATTTTTTAAAAATATAATTAAATTAATATTCAAAATATTTTATTTTTGTTTGACATTAAATCGAATTTTTATATATTATTTTATATGTTTTCAAAATGTTTGCATTCAAACGGAAAAGATTTTGTTAAATATTTTATTTTTAATAAATTAAGATGGGATTTTGTTTTTGATATAAATAATTGAATAAAAAATATATTTTAATTAATTTTTTCGAAAAAAATTCTTTTATACAAATGTATGTTATTGTTTTTTGTAATGAAATATATTTGATAAAAACAATTTGATTTTATTTTTTCGTTTATATTCTGTTTGTTCAACATAATTTAATTAACAAAGAATCTGTTTAAAAATATGATATACAAAATTTAATGTAAACGCAATATACATAATCAAAGATTTGATATAAATGTTAATTTATTTTTTATTATATAATTGCATTTTTATTATTATCATTTTCATTATATAAAAATCTTTTTTAAAATATGTCAAGAATTCAATAATTGATTTGATGTTTTGTTTAGATCTTGATCGATTAATTGAAACAAATAAAAAATGATTGATTAAAATAAATGAAAAGAATTGTATAAAAAAATCGAATTAATTATGCTAACGAATTGTGAGAAAATTAATTTAAAAAAATTAATTTGAAGTCGAAATTAGACAATAAAATGAACGATATTATAAAAAATTTTGGATTAAAAATTAAAGAAATTGAGAATTATTATAAAAAAGATTTTTTTGGTTTTGCAACAAATGTAAACATTTTTGTATGTTATTTTTTGATAGATTTCAAAATCGTTTGTTTTGTTAATTTTGTTTGTTTCAATGAGATTTGATAAAAATTTAAATATAAAAATTAATTATGATATAATTTAAAATGATTTTGATTATTTTATATATTTTATAGTTTTTTTGCATAATTTATCTTTAATCCAAATAAAGATAAATTTGACAAAAGAATTTCGCAATTTTTTTAAAAAATATGTGATAAATGTTGAATTTTCTTTATAAATTTTTGAAGTCAGATTTGTTTTTTAAAAAATTAAAAAAATATTGTCGAAATTGTTGATTTAATCGTATAATTTTTTTTTAAATTAGATTGCAATTAATTTTTATTTTGTTTGTCATATTATTTGTAAAAACAATCTTTGAAAAAATTAATTAACAATGATAAAAATCAAGATTGTTATCTGAAATTAATAAACGTGCTAAAATGCAAAAAGATTTGTTAATTGGAAATTGAAAATATTGTTTTAGAAATTAAAATAAAACAATATAGAATAATAATTTATAATAATGAAATGAACGTGTAAATTGATTTTTGTGATAAAAATGATAAAAAGATTTATATATAAAATTTAAATTTAAATGTAAAAAATAATATTTTTTTGATTCATTTCGCAATAATATATATATTTGTGTTGAATGTGAATAATCGAATCATAATAATATTTTTTAATTTAAATGTTTCGAATGATATAATATTAAGAAAATATTATGTTTTTTTGTTCGATAATTTGAATCATATTTGTTTTGATTTTTGTTGATTAAGATATGGCGCTGAGTTCATTTTTTTAAAAAAAAATATAAAATATTGGTCTATGGCATGTTGATAGAGATTATAAATTTTTAATTTATTTATTT
Organism: Aspergillus melleus; assembly: GCF_016097325.1. Taxonomy (NCBI): domain Eukaryota; kingdom Fungi; phylum Ascomycota; class Eurotiomycetes; order Eurotiales; family Aspergillaceae; genus Aspergillus; species Aspergillus melleus. Next base: position 855,981 of record NW_025763377.1, read on the forward strand.
AATTATTAAAATAAAAGCGCAATTATAAACTGTGTTGTTTGAGTTGAAAAAAGAATTTTTATTTTTATTTTTTTATAATAACTTAATTAACGATAAAACAATGAGATTTTTTAATGTAAAAAATGAAATTATTTGTTTGATATTTTTAATTAATTTAACATCAAATTCAAAAATAAATATTTTGATAAAAATCTGACTCAATATAATAATTAATTGTAACAATTTTGGATTCAAAAATAAAAAAAAATTTTGTTAATTTATTTTTGGATTTGAGATTTATCGTGAATGATATTAAAAATAAAAAGATTATTTTTATTAAATTTTTGTAATTGATTTTTTCGTAAAATTTGTTTATCTTTTATGTTTAAAATCGTTCGGACATAAAGAAAGATTTTGATTTTTTTATTCACATTTAATTTAATTTTTTTCGATATTTTTATCATTTAAAACATTTGTTGTTTATAAACGACATGCAGATTTTAATAATTTATGCATTAATAACATTTTTATATATATTTAATATCACAATTAATAAAAAAATATGTTTTGACACAATATAAACAACAAATAAAAACAAAATAAAAATATTAAATATATTCAAATTAATAGCATCAACAACATCGTATAAAATAACAAATCAAATTATATAATTTTATATTGAAAAAATAAAAACATAAATATGAATAATTTTTTAACATTATATTTAATTTTTTTAGGTCAATAAAAATAACAAATAAAAATAATATTTTTTGGTTAATTAATATTGACAATTTATTATATTATTTAATATATAAAATGCACATTTTCAAATACAATTGTTTTTTATTAATATTCAAAATCATTTTAACAAAAACTTTTTTTGTTTTGATCTTTATTTTTTTAATTGAATATTAATCTGTCAAAATGTTGTAAACAAGAATTTTATATTATAATTAAATAATTCACGTGTTTTTTTTCAACGATAATAATTAAATTTTTTTATTATAAAACAATTGTTTTTAATTTACGTGGATTGACAAATAAAAATTAAAATTTTTTAAAAATAAAAATTCAATTGTTTTAATTTTGATTATTGTAATTAAATAATTTATCTGATTAAAAATATTTAAAATATTCTTTAATAAAATTTTTCAATTGCGTTCAAATCTGTAATATAATAAATAATTCTTAAAATTCTTTTAAATATCAATCAAAATTTTATTTTTTTTAATCAATTGTATAATCAAAAAAAATCGTTTATATTCTAATTAAAATTGATACATTGCTTAAAATCTTTTTAATTTATTTTTTTACTTTGCGAATTTCGGGAATCGCGAATAATAAAATCAAATTAACATTAAAAAAGATTTAATTTGTCATAAATTACTTATGTAATCAAATATTACAATAAACATTATTTACATATTTATTAAAAAGATTTTAATAACATCAAATTTACATTATTTTATAACAAACTTTTGTTTAATTAATTAATTGATTAAATTGTTCGCGATAATTGCAAAATTTATAATATATTTAATTAATAATTTAAATTAAAAATGATTTTTTATATATTACATTATTGTTTGACAATGTGCGTGAAATTAAAAAATTAATGTAACAAAAAATTGTATGTGATTTAAAACAAATTATAAATAAATAATCATAATATTAAAAATTATAATATATTTTCAAATCAATAATCAAAAGTTGTTTAAATGATATTTTTCAAAATATTAAATCTCGTACAAAGATTGCAAAAAAACTTTTATATAATTGCAAAATTTTTTAATTATATAATATTTTGTAATATTTGATTATAATTGTATATAAATATTTAAAATCTATAATGCAATTATATTGTTTATTTGATATTTTATCGACATATTTTAATTATTATTTTACAAATAATGTTAATAATTATTTATTATATCAATTAACAAATTCACAGATCGATAATGTGATGATATATTATATAATGTTTTAAAAAATATATTTTAGCATGGTCTTTGTAAAAATAAAAGAAAAGAAAAGAAAATAAAAGAAAATAAAAGAAAATAAAAGAAAATAAAAGAAAATAAGATTTTAAAAGCAACGAAATCTTCAATTGTGTAAAAACAATTATAAAAAATAAAAGAATTCAAAAATGAATAAAAAATGATCGATACAATTATGAAAAATAATTAAAATATTATGCGGTCGTTTATTTTAAAAATGAAAAAAAATATATTTGTTTTGCACAGCAAAACGAACAAATGAAAAAAAAATATATTTATTTTATACAACGAAACGAGCGAGCAAAAAAAAAATAAAAAAAAAATATTTATTTTGCGTAATGAAACGAGCGAACGAAAAAGAAATAAAAAAAAAGAATATATTCGTTTTATATAGTGAAGCGAACGAACGAAAAAAAAAATAAAAAAAAGAATATATTCATTTTGTGCAGCAAAACGAGCAAATGAAAAAAAAATAAAAAAACGTAAAAAAAATAAAATAAAATAGTTTTGCGCAGCGAAACGAACGAATAAAAAAAATGAAAAAGAAAGATTATATTCATTTTACACAGTGAAACGAGCGAGCGAAAAAAAGATAAAAAAGAAAGAATATATTTGTTTTGCATAACGAAATGAATGAACAAGAAAAAAATAAAAAAAAAAAGAATATATTCGTTTTGCGCAGTGAGACGAGCGAATGAGAAAGAGATAAAAAAAAAAGAATATATTTGTTTTGTGCAGCGAGGCGAGCCTGTTCGTGTCTGTGTGAAGTTCTTTTGACGAGTTGAGTTGTTTGGGAATGCCGCTTTTCATAATGAAATATATTTAACAAAAATAATCTAATTTTATTTTTTTGTTTGTATTTTTTTCTTTCGAAATAATTCAATCAAAAAAAGATCTGTTTGAAAACATAATATGCGAAATTTAATATAAACATAATGCATATAATCAAAAATTTAATATAAATGTCAATCAATTTCTTGTTGTATAATTATATTTTTATCATTATTATTTTTGTTGCATAAAAATCTTTTTTTGAAATGTATTGAAAATTCGATAATTAATTTGATATTTTGTTTGAATCTTGATCAATTAATATATGAAAAATAATTAATTAAAACAAATGAAAAATATTATATAAAAAAGATTGAACTGGTTGCATTGACAAAATGCGAAAAAATAGATCTTAAAAAAATTAGTTTTGAAAGACTTAATTTAAAATCAAAATTGGATGAAAAAATTGATAATATTGTAAAAAAGAATATGTAATAGATTTTAAAATTGTTTATTTCATTAATTTCATTTATTTCAATGAAATTCGATAAAAATCTAAATACAAAAATTAATTATAATATAATTTAAAATAATTCTAATTATTTCACATATTTTACAATTTTTTTACACGATTCATTTTTAATCTAATCAAATATAAATCTTACAAAAAGCTTACATAATTTTATAAAAAATATATAATAAACATTAAATTTTTTTTATAAATTTTTGAAATCAAATTCATCTTTTAAAAAATTAAAAAAATATTGTTAAAAGTGTTGGTTCAATTTTATATATTTTTTTGGATTCAGATTATAATTAATTTTTGTTTTTCTTATTTCGTTTATCATGTTGTTTGTGAAAACAATTTTCCAAAAAATTAATTAATAATGATAATAATTAAAATAATCATTCAAAATCAATAAATATGATAAAATACGAAAAGATTTGTCGATTAAAGATTTACAAAAATTGTTTAAAAATCAAAATAAAATAATATAGAATGACGGCTTGCAATAATGAAATAAATGTATAAATTGATTTTTGTGAAGATAACAATAAAAAAATTTATTTATAAAATGTAAATTTAATAATAAAAAACAATATATTTTCAATTGATTTTTCAACATATATTTATATCGGATATAAATAATTAAACTATAATATTGTTCATTTGTTTCAACATTTCGGATTTTTGAAATAACGAAATAATAAAAACATATTGTAGTTTTTATTCAACAATTCAAAACGCATCCATTTTGATTTTTGTTAGTTGAAACGTGATATTAGATTCATTTTTAAAAGAAATGTAAAATGTCGAATTGTAATATGTTATTAAAAATTAAAAATTTTTAATTTGTTTATTTAATTGTTGAAATGAAAGTGCAATTATAATATATATTATATGAATTAAAAAAAATCTTGATTTTGTTTTTTGTAATAATTTAATTAATGATGAAATAATGAAATCTTTTAATGTAAAAAATAGAATTGTTTATTTCATATTTCTAATCATTTTAATTAATTCAATTGACTTAATATTAAATTTAGAAATAAATATTTCAATAAAAATCTAATTCAATACCATGATTGATTGTAATGATTTTGAATTTAAAAATAAAAATGAATTTTGTTAATTCTTTATTTTTCTTAATTTGAGATTTGACATAAATAATATTAATAATAAGAAAATTATTTTTATTAAATTTTTGCAATCAATTTTTTTGCAAAGTTTATGCATTTTTTGTATTTAAAATCGTTTGAACATGAAAAACAATTTTAATTTTTTTGTTCACATTTGATTTAATTTTTTTGATATTTTTATTATTTTAAGCATTTGTCATTTATAATAGTATGTAAATTCTAATAATTTATGCATTAATAATATTTCTATATATATTTAATATCACAATTAATAAAAGAGTGTGTTTCAGTACAATATAAATACTAGATAAAGATAAAATAAAAATGTCAAATATATTTGAACTGATAATATTGCAAATATTATATAGAATAATAAATTAGATTGTATAGTTTTACATTAAAAAAACAAAAATATAAATACAAATAATTTTTAATATTATATTTGCATTTTTTAGATTAACGAAAATAATAAAGAAAACAATATTTTTTTATCAATTGATAATGATGATTTGTTGCATCATTTAATATATAAAATATGTGTTTTTAATTGCAATTATTTTTTATTGGTATTTAAAATTATTTTAATAAAATCTTTTTTTGTTTTAATTTTCATTCTTTTAATTAAATATTAATCTCTCAAAACATCATGAACAAAGATTTTATATTATGATTGAACAATTTGTGTATTTTTTTAATAATAATAATTAAATCTTTTTATTGTAAAATAATTATTTTCAATTTGTATATATTAATAAATAAAGATTAAAATCTTTTGAAAATAAAAATTTAATTGTTTATATTTTAATTGTTGTAATCGAGTATTTTATTTAATTTAAAATGTTTTAAATGTTTTTTAATAAAGTTTTTCGATTGCATTCAAATTTATAATATAATAAATAATTTTTGAAATCTTTTTCAAGTATATTAATTAAAATTTTATTTTTTTATTAATTATACAATCAAAAAAGAATCATTTATATTTTAATTAAAAATTAATATATTATTCAAAATTTTTTCAATTTATTTTTTAATCTTACGAATTCCAAAAATTACAAACAACAAAATCGAATCAATATTAAAAAAGAATTTGACATATTACAAATTAATTATGCAATTAAATATTACAATAAATATAATTTAAACATTTTTTAAAAAGATTTTTATAAAATTAAATTTATGTCATTTTATAATCGATTTTCGCGTGATTAATCAATTAATTAAATTATTTACAATAATCACAAAATTTGTAACATATTTAATTAATGATTTAAATTGATAATGATTTTTCATGTGTTGTAATCTTTAATTAATCTTTTTAAAATAATTATATAGAACAAGTTCAAATGATCAATCAAAGATTTGAATTAAATTATTTTATATAAAAACATTAATTTAAATTATGATTTTTTTGATTTAATTTGGATTTGCAAAACATTTGATCTTTTTTTTAAAGATTTAAAGTTTTTTAATTATTATTTTATTTCACTTTCATTCTGATTATTCATTGATTTTTATTAGAAATTATTACAGCAATTCGAGATGATTAATCGATTCATTTAATTGCAAAAGATAATAAAATTTCAAATGATTTTTAAATTGTTTAATTAAATGAAAAAACCTAAAATAAATTAACAATTTTTTCAATATCATTGAATTTATTATTACATAAGATCGAGAATGTAAAATAATAATTTAAAATTATTTTGCAAAATCCCCATATAAAATTCAAATCGATTAATGAATCTTATTTATTTTTAACATAATTATTTTAAAATATACATTTTTTCATATTTAAATAAAAAGATTAATCAAATATTAATCAATAAAAATTTTCAACATGTAATATTAACAAATAATATTTTATTTCTAGATTTTAATATTCAACATTAATTTTTTTTAAAATATTCAAATTATATCATGAAAATAATTTTGATTAATCACAAAAATTTTATTAATTGATAAAAAAGATTTTGAATTAAAAATAAAATTAATATTAAATCTTTATTCACATAACAATATTTTTTTATTTTTAATTTATATTTTAAAATAAAATCTCGATAAATAAATTGATCTTTCAAATTTAATTAAATAATTAAAATCGCATGTAAATTAATATTATATAATTTCAAAGTAATAAATCTTTTTAATGAAATAAATTTAGTTTTTTGATTTGGATTAATATAACTTCGTAAATAATAATTTTTTGCATAAATTTTGATAAAATCAAATCACTAAATCTAATTATTTAATTAAATTAATATAAAATTAAATTTATTTTTATTCATAATGAATCGAAATAAAAGTTTTATTAAAATAAAATAAAATAATTTTGACCAATAAAGATATAACAAATAAAATAATATAATCAATATAATAAATGATGTTTGCAACAATCATAAGAAAATAGAAAACACAAAAAAATATATATAAAAAAAATATTCCGAATCTATAACTATTATTTAAAATAATTATATGATATTCAACGACCCAGAATTATAGAATTTAGATATTTTAAATAAAAAAAATGAAGGAAATCAATAAAAAAATAAATAAATTCTTATTAAATTGAATTAAATTGATTGTTTAAAAACATCAAAATTTTAAAATGATTTGACCTCCTATTTATAAATGTTTTCTAATACGTAAAATAATAAATGAATAATAAAATTAATACATTCAAGATTTGTTTCAAAATTCGCACATTCACATTAAATTTATTTTAATTTAAAATAATATCATTTTTAATGCAAACTAATTTTAAAACATTCAAGTATGACCAATTGATGATAAGAAGACGTTTAATTATATAATTATATATTGAAAATACAAAATAAATTGTACAAATACAATTAACATTAAAATTAATTCATAATTTTTAATAATATTAGATTGAATGCGACGAATGTCAATGATATTAAATAGAATTCAATAAATATTAATCATTTTAAAAATGAGATAAAAAATCTTAAATAAATAATATTGATTTGAAATGTTCGAAAGTTTGCAAAAAAACACAAAAGAATATTTTTAAATTAAAAATGAAATAACTGACTTGGAGAGCGACAACTTAGCGATGACATTATCATCTGGGCTATGACAAGACTAGTCATTTAGGACAGGCGGTGGCAGGAGGCAGTAAACTAACCAACATTAATTGTGATAAAATTATAAAAAGTTTTAAATTTATATTAATTTATAGTTTAATATTAAATAAGATATCATTAATAAATAAGATATTATTAATAAATAATTAATTAATAAATTATAAATAGATAAGAGTCAAATTATTATTATATAATATTATAATAAATTTTATACCAAAATATAATAACAGCTTTAATGTTTGATAATTATTAAAGAACTTTTAATATAATAGTTTTTATATAAAATATAATTTTAATTAAAATCTAAATACTAATTAACTTTAATTATTAAAAAATTAATAAATAAATTAATATAAATATAAGCAATTTATTTATTTATAAAATAAATTTTTGTAAGAGGTTTTTCTATAATTAAATTACTTAAATTATTTAAAAAAATAATATTATTTATTATATAAATTATATTTGATTTTTATTGATAAATTAATTTTTTACTTTTTATATAACTTATATTTTATCATATAATATTATGCAGCTCGCAAACCTACTTATATTAATCTTAAATACTAAAAATAATATTAAAAAATTTATTATTAGTAGATTTAATATAAATTGAAAGTAATGTAATTTTTTTAATTATAAAGAATTATTTATAATTAAGAGTCTTTTTAGATGAGATTAAATAGATTAATGAGAAATTTAAAAAATATTTTTATTTTATGAAGATTCAAAATAATAAGATTTAGAATAAAAAGATTTTTTAATAAATCTGTGAACTTAACAACAATTATTAGTTTTAAAAGATTGAAAAAACTTTTCACTTATATATAAGATTAAAAATCGATCATAGAATGGGATTAAAAATAAAATAATAGAATGAAGAGAGATTTTCAAAAAAAGAATTAATGATAAAATAAGATAAAGATTTTTTTAGTTTTATATTATTTAAATTCTTTGCTATTTTTCTCACAAAGCTCTGCAAAACGTTTAGAAGAAAAGAAATAACTATAGTTAGAGAAAGAAATAAAATAATCAAAGAAATTAGAGAAATTTATTTAAAAAAAGAATAATGATATGATGAAGAGAGATAGAAAAAGAAAAAGAAATATAATGATTGATTGATTGATTGATTGATTGATTGATTGATTGATTGATTGATTGATTGATTGATTGATTGATTCCATTAAACTCCATTTCGGCACCTGTACGAATCACATTGGAACTTGCAATGGCAGCTTGATGCGTTATTTTATAAAATTATTAAATATCAGTTGACCACAATAATTGATTATATAAATATATATATATTTTATATAAATCAATTACATAAATATATATATATTCCATATAAAATTGATCAGTGAAAGATCTTTTAAAAAATCATTGAATTTTTGTCAACTAACTTTTATTTTATTGATTTATATAATCAAATCGATTATAATCTTTATAATTCAACATTATATAAAAACAACACACTGCCAGCACGTCTCAAAAACAAAAGATGTTTATATATATATAAACAAATGCAAAAATATAAAATTAAATAATTAAAAATAAAATCTAAAATTAATTGTTTTTTTATAATTCATTTTTAATCATTATTTCAAATCATCACATGAACAAAATCCGATGTTAAAACATTTAATTTTAATCAAAAAATAATTAAATCTAATTTTTCCCATATACATTTAAAATAACATATTTATTTACACAATTATCAAATTATTATATTGTTACAACATTTTATTTTGTAAATCAAATTTTAAAAACCATTATTGTAAAAAGTCTTTATAAATTATGGATTATCAATTATTTTTTCATTTTTTTTATATAATTCTTGATTCAAATTTTTATTATCAAGCGAAAATATTGAATTTATATATCAAAAAAATATATCGCAAATAATTTAAAAAGATTTTATTTTTTTAATTAATAATTTATTTGACTATTTCATTTATCATTTTACTATTAAACATTTATAAATAAATTAAAATTTGATAAAATGTCACATTTTTAATTTTATTGGATGCAATATATTATTTGATCAATAAATTAGTGATTTTCTGAATCAGATATTGTTTAAAATTTAAGTTTAAAAAAATCAGATTATAAAAAATCTTCTAATTATTGATATAGATCTTTACAAAATCATAAAATAAAAAATGATTTTACATCAATCAAGAAATAAAAATAATCTTTATAAATTTTTCAATCAGAATTATGTATTTTCATTTCATTTTTATATAAATCGTAGAAAAATTTTTATAATCATACAAAATTATTGCAATTTATATATATTGTAAAATATTATTGTTAGATATTTTTTCGATTTCAAAATTATTCATATAAAATTATATATAATTAAAAAAACAATAATATAAATCTTATAATAAATAATTAGAAGATTTTTAAAAAATTTCATTTAAATTGTAAAAAAGTCTCATCAAAAAACTATAAAATAAAAAAAACACATTTTTATTATTAAAATCTTAATTTGTATTCTTTTCATAAAAATAATTGTCGCACATTCAATAATAATAAGAAACAACAAATTTAAATATTAGACGGAATAAATAATTAATTAAATGTAAAAAAAACGAATTAAATCAATATTTATAGCTAAATTTATCGCAATTAAAGATAAAAACAAAAAATAGAATTTTATATTAAAAGCATTTATTTTTATGAATTTGAAATTTTCAAAAATGATTTTTTTTTCACATGTCATTAAATTTTTATCAAAATATAAAAATATTTGTCAAACATCTTGATTCATTCTTAAATACAAAAATTGTGTTAAATCAAAATCGCATAAATCAAAATAAGAATTATACAAAGAAAATATATATATTTTTATTTTTTGATTAACACATTTCAATCAAAATTATTTAACACAATAATTGTTTGTAAAGCTTTAAAACGCAAAAATTTTTACATATTTAATGTGCAAACCAAAAAAGGTTTTTGTTTAATTAGATCTCAAATAAATATACAAAATAAATAATTTATATTATTTAATTATTATTTAAATCTAAAAAAATAAGATTTTTGGGTTTTGAAAGATCTCGCAATTTAAAAAATTAAAAAAAATGTAAAAAAATCGAAATAAACATTTTAATTAAAATTTATATTATTATCATTCAATTATTCATTCATAAAAATCATGCATGTGCATATATTGCGTTTCAAACAATTCGTGAAAATAATAAAATCTTAAATTAATTATTTTCGTTTATATTACGGAATTCTAACAAGACAGTGATGATATATCATTTAAAATTTATTAAAAACAAAAATTAATGCGTAAATGTTCAATTAAAATATGTAAACAATCCAAAACTTTTATTTTAAAATACAATAATTTTCAAATTTAAAATTTTTAACAATAATAATAATATTGCTAATATAATTAATATTTATAATATATTGATTTTTTATTATGTTCGTGTTATAAAAAATGTAAGAAATTACAAATAATAAAAGTTTTTACAAAGTATTGATATTAATCTAAATTCATAAATTAATATATTTAAACGAAATCAATATAATATATCAATCTAAAAAAAAAGATTGATTTAATTGATAATCTTTATCGAAATATTGTGTTTATATAAATTGTGAAAAAGTCACAAATAAAAAATATTATTAAAAGCATTTAATATATTTAAATAAAAAATTAATATTATTTTGTTTTGTTTTTACATTAATTAAATAATCTTAATTATAATATAAAACGTTGCATTTATGTTTTTGTTTTATTTGTTATCAAAAGAATTTAATAAAAATAATTTACATATTTCAATTAAATAATTAAATCATATAACAAAAACATTTTTTAAAATCTTGTTTAACATATTGAACGACATTATTGACTAATAAATTTTTAAAATATTATAGTTAGATTTGTTAGATTTACACAATATAATAATGTATATTTCGCAAGAATGAAACAAATAATAATTTAAATTAAAACATTAATAAAAAATCAATTATTAACAAAACAAATCTCGCATAGTGTTCAACAAAATTTAAAAAATCTAATTCAAAATCTTGTTAAAATCTAAAACATAATTAAAAATTAATTAATTGATTACTGCTTGCATTTTTTATTTAAAAATGTGTAAAATTTGATGCAATAAAAAATATATAAAATTTTATAAATCAAAAAAATTGATCAAAAACAAAACAAAAAAAAATTATTACAAATATTTTTATTTTGATTTTAAAAATATAATAAATAATAATTTTTATATAAAAAGACAAGATGTAAATTTACATTTTTTTGTTTTTTTTTAATCATACAAATTAAATATCAAAATTTATTTACATTGTTATTGGTTTTTTCTATTTATTTATGATAATTAATAATGTGCAATTATTTTGTAATCTTTTTGATTACACAAATTATTTGTTTTTATATGATATAAAGATCTTTCAACATTAATTTGTCGCGTTTTTGTATAATTTTAATTTATTTTTGCAATTTGCAATTCAACAATTATGATTTAAAATATTCGCAAAAATATAATTAAGAAATAAATTAATCCTTTTTTTTTGTATCATTTTTATTATTTGTTGAATGATTTTGTTCAATTAATTGATTGTTGTGATTAAAGAATTGAATCAATTCAATCATAAAAATAAAAAAATGAATATTGTGCAGATTAATTTGTTAAAATTTATAATAATTCAAATGCAATATAGATCGTTAAAAATTTAATATAAATATTAATTAATTTTTTATTGCATAATTGCATTTTTGTCATTATTGTTTTTGTTGTATATAAATTCTTTTTCAAAATATATCAAAAATTCAACAATGAACTTTATATATTTTTTTGAATCTCAGCCGGTTGATTGAGACAAATAAAAAAGTAATTGATTAAAATAAATAAAAAATATTATATGAAAAAAATTGGATTAATTATGTCAAAAAATGTGCAAAAACAAACTTTGATAAAATTGATTTTAAAAGATCTAATTTAAAATCAAAATCGAACGGAAAGATCAGTGATATTATAAAAAGAAATTTCAATTAAAAATTAAAAAAAATTCGGAATTGTTGCACAAAAGACTTTTTGGATTTTATATTAAATATAAATATTTTTGCATGTTATTTTTCAATAAATCTCAAAATCAGTTGTTTTATTAATTTTATTTGTTTTAATGAAATTTGATGAAAATTTAAGTACAAAAATTGTTTATAATATAATTTAAAATGATTTTGATTGTTGCACACATTTTACAAACTTTTTACATAATTTGTTTTTAATCTGAACAAAAATGAATTTGACAAAAACATTTTACAATTTTGTGAAAAATGTGCGAAAAATGTTGGATTTTTTATAAAGATTTTTAAAATCGATTTTGTTTTATAAAAATTTAAAAAAGCATTGTCAAAATCGTTAATTTAATTTTATAAAATCTTTTTTTGATTCAGATTGCAAATGATCTTTATTTTTTATTCTGTTCATTACGTTATCTACAAAAACAATCTTTTAAAGAATCGATCAATATTGAAAAAAATTGAAATTATTATTTAAAATTGATAAACGTGATAAAATGTAAAAAGTTTTATTGATTAAAAATCGAAAAAATTGTTTTAAAAATCAAATAAAATGACGCAGAATAATAATTCGCGATAAGAAATATATAAATTAATTTTTGTAAAAAAGACAATGAAAAGATTTATTTTTGAAATATAAATTTAAATATAAAAAATAATATTTTTTCAATTGATTCTGTAATAATATATATATTTTCATCAAATATAAGCAATTAAATTATAATATTGTTTTTTTGTTTAAACATTTCGGATTCTTAAAATAACAAAACAATAAAAACATATTACATTTTAATTTCTGCAAAATGAAACATGATGTTAAATCCATTTTTGATAAATAAAAAATGTTAAATTATAACATATTAATAAAGATTAAAAACATTTGATTCGTTTGTTTAATTGTCAAAGTGAAAATGTAATTATAAAATATTTTATTTAAATTAGAAAAAGAATTTTAATTATATCTTTTTATGACAATTCAACTAATAATAAAATAATAAAAGTTTTTAATGTAAAAAATAAAATCTCATCTTAATTAACATTTTTTGTTATTTTAATTGATTTGATTAATTCAATATCAAATTTGAAAATAAATATTGCAATAAAAGTCTGATTTAATACAATAATTAATTGCAATGATTCTGGATTTAAAAATAAAAATAAATTTTATTGATTTTGTCTGATTGATTTTTTTTAAAATTTGTTTGTTTTTTATATTTGAAATCACCTAAACACGAAAAAAAATTTCAATTTTTTTGTTCACATTTAATCTAATTTTTTTTAATATTTTTATCGTTTAAAACATTTATTATTTATAATAATATATAAACTTTGATAATTTATGCATCAATAACATTTTTGTATATATTTAATATTATAATTAATAAAAAGATGTGTTTCGGCACAATATGAACAATAAATAAAAACGAAACACAAATATTGAATATATTTAAACTGATAATATTATAAATATTATATAAAACAATAAATTAAATCATATAATTTTACATTACAAAAATAAAAATACAAATATAAATAATTTTTTAATATTATATTTGTGTTTTTTGAATCAACAAAAACAACAAACAAAAATAATATTTTTTAATTAATATTAACAATTAATCGCATTATTCAACATATAAAATACCCGTTTTTGATTGCAATTATTCTTTGTTAATGTTTAAACCCGTTTTAACAAATTTTTTATTTTGATTTATATCTTTTTAATTGAATATTAATTTGTCAAAACATTATGAACAAAGATTTTATATTGTGATTGAACAATTTGTGTATTTTTTTTAATAATAATAATTAAATTTTTTTTATTATAGAATAATCATTTTCAATTCAGATGTATTGATAGATAAAAATTAAAATTTTTTAAAAATAAAAATTCAATTATTTTAATCTTAATTATCACAATTGAATAATCTGTTTGATTTAAAATATTTTAAATATTTTTTAATAAAGTTTTTTGATTGCATTCGAATCTGTAATATAACAAATGATTTTTAAAATCTTTTTTAAATTATATTAATTAGAATTTTATTTTTTTAATCAACTATGCAATCAAAAAAAATTGTTCATATTTTAATTAAAAATTAATATATCATTTAAAATTTCTTTAATTCATTCTTTTATTTTACAAGTTTTAAAAATCGCAAATAATAAAATTAAATCAACGTTAAAAAAAGATCCAATTTGTTACAAATTAATTATGTGATTAAATATTACAATAAATATTTTTTAAACATTTTTTAAAAGATCTTTCAGAATATCAAATTTGCATCATTTAATAACAAATTTTTATTTAATTAATTAATTAATCAAATTATTTATAATAATTGCAAAACTCGCAACATATTTAATTGATAATTTAAATTAAAAATGATTTTTTATATGTTGCATTATTGTTTAATAATATGTGTGAAATTAAAAAATTAATATGATAAAAAACTGTATATAATTCAAAACAAATTACAAATAAAAAATTATAATGTAAAAAAATTATAATATATTTTAAAATTAATAGTTAAAAATTATTTGAATAGTGTTTTTCGAAATGTTGAATTTTATATAAAAATTATAAAAAAAATCTTATACAATTGCAAAATCTTTCAGTCATATAATATTTTATAATGTTTAATTATAATCATGCAAAACTATTTAAAATCTATAATATAATTATATTATTTGTTTCCACTTTGTTAACATATTTTAATCGTTATTTTATAAATAACATTAATAATTAATTATTAATTATATCAATCAACAAATCCATAGATTGATACAATGAATTAATATATTATATAATGTTTTAAAAAATGCATTTTAACGTATTTTTTGCAAAAATAAAAAAAGAATAGAAAAAAACAATTTTTGAAATCAACGAAACCTTTAATTGTATAAAAACAATTATAAAAAAAATTAAAAATAAATAAACAGTTGCAATCAATACAATTATAAAGAATTATTGAAACATTATATAACTGTTTGTTTTAAAAATTCAAAAAATATATTTATTTTGTGCAACAAAACGAACAAACAAAAAAATTAAAAAAACAAGAATATATTCGCTCTGTGCAGCGAAACAAGCGAACGAAAAGGAGATGAAAGAGAAAAAATATATTCACTTTATACAGCGAAACGAGCGAGCGAGAAGAAGGTAAAAGAGGAAGAATATATTCGCTCTCGAAAATGAAATATAAAATAAGATAAGAATAGAAAGTAAAATGATAAAATATAATAAAATAAAATAAAATAGAAAGTGAGATATACAATAAAATAAGTAAATAATGAATAAATATATAGAAATATTAAGAGATTTTGAATTAGAGAATATTAGAAGATTCTTAATAAAGAATTATAATAATCTTTTATTGTTTATTTCACATTTTATAGATTCAATTTAGATTTTTGAATAATCTTATTGAAACATCACCCTTTTTAATAAATAAAAAATTAAATTTATTTGTTTTTATTTATTTTTTATTTATTTATTTCTTTTTATTTTATAACCATTTTCATTATTAAATCTTTTTATTTATATTAAATCTGATTTAGTTTCTTAACAATTAAAAAGATTTTTTTATTTGAAATAGATTCTAAATAAATTATCATTATAATTAGATATATTCTTTATACAAATGATGAATCTAAATAATTAATAGATTTATTAATCTTTTTTGAAACAATGTAAAAATTAATAAAATAAAAATTAAACTTTTCATTTAAACATTTGTTTGGAAATATAATGTAATTTTTATAAAAATCAATTGATATTTTTTATTTAGATTTAAATTTTATAAATTAATGCTTTTTATTATAATATTGCTTTATTTATTGTCACGTGACTGTTTCACGTGATGTCAGGTGATCAAGGGTCATACAATTTAGGTGCCCCAGGCAAGAAAAATGGAGAAAATTGATAAAGAATGAATGAATTTCTATTAAATTGGATTGAATCGACTGCTTGAAAAAACCAGAATTTTAAGATAATTTGATCTTATATTTATAAACGTGTTCCAATACATATAATAATAAATGAATAATGAAAATAATGCATTTAAGATTTGTTTTAAGATTTGCACAATTATGTTAAATCTATTCCGATTCGAAATGATATCATTTTTAATACAGAATGGCTTTAAAACGTTCAAATATAAGTAATTAATGGTAAAAAAGCGCTTGATTATATAATTATATATTAAAAATATAAAATAGATTATATAAATACAATTAATATGAAAACTAACTTATGATTTTTGATAATATTGTAAGGGGAGTAGTGGGTGGTCTACCCTCCCAACTGAGCCAAAAGACTAACATGGAATCCCTACGGGATTCCACCACCCAACCCGCCATATATAGTGCCATACAAACTTGGAGCGAGCTCACCCGCTGGGAGCCCAACAGCGTCCGGTGACAAATATTAAATCAAATATAATAAATGCTAATGACGCTAGATAAAATCCAATGAGTGTTAATTGTTTTAAAAAATAAAACAAGAAATCTTGAATGAATAATGTTGATTTCAAATGTTTAAAAATGCGTAAAAAAATATAAAAAACATTTTTAAACAAAAAAGAAGACAATTAATTTAAAGAATAATAATTTATTAATGATACTATTCTTTAGATTGTGACAAAATTAATTATATAAAAGAAACGATAATAAAAAAAAATAAATTAATTAATATATTTCTTTAACTTTAGTCAAATAAATCAATCATTTAAAATTACATTTTTTAAAGCTTTTTAATTTCATAAAAATAAAGATTTTTCATATTTAATTGTTCAATAAATTTTGCATAATTTTGTTTCAAATAATATTTAATCAATCTGTTAGCGATCATATAATTAATAAAAATTTATTGAAATTTAATGATGTCTATTTAAATTTGTTATTTAAATTAATATTGATTAATATTTACATGCTTGAATTTAATCTTGTATATTGAATTGAATTTAATGAAAAAATAATAATTTATTATTTATTATATTTAATAATTAATTATTAGTTAAAATTCAATCTTATAATGTTAAATAATTAGATTTATTAAAAGAAATGTTGGCTTGCTGAGATTAAATTAGAAATTCTATTTTGATAATAAATAAAATGATGATTTTTTATTGTTTAATTAATTAATTAACAGATTCATTAAATAAACAATATATAGAATTTTTATTTAATTTTTTATTAAAAGAATTGACAAATATTATATTGTTAACAATTTAAAAAATTAATGTTAAATTAAAATTGCTCGAAATTATATTAAACTTTTTTAATATACTTTTAGAATACTCAATTGCATAAAAATGGGTCTTGTATATAAATAAAATAAAAGAATTAATTATATTTATGTGAATTGAATAAGATTTAATTATGAATTTAATGAAAATTTAACAATTTTTTGTAATAGTAGATTTTGAAATAATAATTACATATAAAATTGATCTAATTTTTTATTAAAAAACGATAATATAGAACTTCTCAAAAAATTACTTTATTTTATTTTATAATTTTTTTGTTTTTTGATTAATTAAATGAGAAATAAACAATTTTTTTAATATGATTATATTAACTAATTTATAATTTCTGGTTTGAACAATCACGTGTTATTTTTATATTTAAAATTGATTTGTTTAATTGAGATTTTTCAAATAATAAATATTAAATAATTGATTTTTTAATTCAATAATCTTTTGCTAATAACATTAATTATATAAAATAATGTCATCAATATAAATTATTAAAATTATATACTTATTAAAATATAAACAAAGATCTTTCGACATTTAATTTAGTTCTAAATTTTACAAAATTTATTAATTTTATTTTATCAGAAGAATAATAATTGACGCAGTTTATATAAAATTTATTTTAATCTAAAAGTCTTATTTTTTAGATCGAATTTAAGAAATAATAAAACATTAATTAATTCATTAATAAACTATTTAAAAAAACATTCATGGCCTTTTTATTAATCTATTTTAAAGTCAAATGTAATAATTGAAATTAAAATAATTTTAAATAAACAAATTATTAAAATAATTGCTTTAAAATCGAAATCATTTATTGATTAAACATTGCTTTATATACAAATTCAAATTTTAAATTTTATTAAAAATTTCTAATTATTGAATTTATTTTTGAAGATTCATTTTAACAAAATAGATCAATTTTAAAAGATTTATTAAATAAAAATAATCTTTCATGTGTTTATTTTGATTAATTGATTAAATTCAATTTGATAAACAATAAATTATTTATTTTTGTGAAATAAATTTATCATTTTATATAGTCTGCTTATTTTGATTAGAGTTTAAAATCCAAAAGTCTTATTAAAATAGATCATTTAAAAAAATTCTATAATGTTGCCCGATTTAATAGCCGATTTAAGATTATATAATGAATAAAATAGTTTAATTTTATTGAATTTTAAATTCTTTCATTGCTTAAAATTGAAATATTTTATCGCGTGAATTAATTGGAAATAATTATTAATATATATTAATTTAAAAAAGATATTTTAAATTAATTAATCAATTCTATTAATAATTAACGACTCTAGCTAATTATTTTTGATTTGATTTAACTTAAAGAGCTTATTTTAATCTTTTATTTTAATAAAGTTTAGTTTTATCAAAAATATAATTATATATTGAAATAATCTTTTTCTAATTTGATATTCATTATTCTATACCTTATAGACAATGTAACTGATCAAATAGTCAATTAAGATTTGTAATTACAGTTTATTAAATTGTGAAATCTAAAGAATTTGTGTGTAGATTTAGCAGTTATATTATTTTAAATTAACGAAATCTAAAAACCTCCTTCTCGCTCGCTCGCCTCGCTGCGCAGAGTGAATATATTTTTTTTGTCTTCTTTTCGCTCGCTCGCTTTGCTGCGCAAAATAAATATATTCTTCTTTTTTTATCTTTTTTTTTGTTTGTTTGTCTCGTTGCGCAAAACAAATATATTCTCTTTTTTCATTTTTTTTATTTGTTCGTTTTGTTACACAAAACAAATATTTTCTTTTTTTTATTCTTTTTTCGCTCGCTCATTTCGTTGTACAAAGTAAATATTTTTTTTATTTTTTTTTTCATTCGTTCGCCTCGCTGCACAAAATGAATATATTCTTTTTTTTTTAATTTTTTTTGTTCGTTCATTTCATTATATAAAACAAATATATTTTTTTTCATTTCTTTTTCATTCGTTCATTTCACTATGCAAAATGAATATATTTTTTTAATTTTCTTTATTCATTTGTTTCTCTGTACAAAACAAATATATATTTTGTTTATTTTTTTTGTTCGCTTATTTCACTTCACAAAACAAATTTATTTTTTTTATTTTTTAAAACAAATGACTGTGTTGTACTTTAATTATTTTTTATAATTATTTTGATTGCAACTTTTTATTTATTTTTAAATCTTTTTATTTTTACAATTATTTTTATACGATTAAGATTTTCGTTAATTTTCAAAATTGTTTTTTTTTACATTTTTTTTTGATTTTGCAAAAAAATACTAAAACGCATTTTTCAAAACATTATATAATATATTGATTTATTATCGATCTGTGAATTCGTTAATTAATATAATAAATAATTGTTAATATTATTTATGAAATAACAATCAAAATGTGTTAACAATCTTAAATAAATAATAAAATCACATTAAAATCTCAAATATTTTTACACAATTATAATCAAATATTGTAAAATATCATATAATTAAAAAATCTTATAATTATATAAATTTTCTTTATAATTTTTATATGAAATTTAATGTTTTAAAAAAGATCATGTAAATAATCTTTAATTATTAGTTTTAAAACACATTGCAACTTTTTTTTACATTATAATTCTTTATTTATAACTCATCTTGAATTATACATAATCTTTTATTACGTTAATTTTTTAATTTTACATATATTGTTAAATAATAGTACAATATGCGAAAAATCATTTTTAATTTAAATCATTAATTAAATATGTCGCGAATTTCGTGATTATTATAAACAATTTGATCAATTAATTAATCGTATAAAAGTTAATTATAAAATAATGTGAGTTGAATATCGCGAGAATCTTTTAAAAAATATTTAAATTACATTTATTGTAATATTCGATTGTATAATTATTTTATAATATATTAAATCTTTTTTTAATATTAATTTAAATTTATCATTTACAATTTGTGAAGCTCGCAAAATTAAAAAATGAATTTAAAATATTTTAAATAATATATTACTTTTCAGTTAAAATATGAACGATTTTTTTAATTATATAATCAATTAAAGAAGAAACTTCGATTAATATAATTAAAAAAAATTTTAAAAATTATTTATTATATTGTAGGTTCAAACAAAATTTAAAGATTTTATTGAAAAATATTCAAAGCATTTTAATTCGAACAAATCATTTAATTATACTAATCAAAATATAAACAATTAAATTCTTGTTTTTAAAAGATTTTAATTCTTATTTATTAACGCACGCAGATCGAAAACGATTATTTTATAATAAAAAAATTTAATTATCATTATTAAAAAAATGCGCGAATTATTTAATTACAATATAAAATTTTTGTTTACAACATTCTGACAAATTAAAATTAATATTTAATTAAAAAAATAAAAATCAAAAAAAAAGATTTGGTTAAAGTGATTTTGAACATTAATAAAAGATAGTTATAATTAAAAATGTGCATTTTATATATTGAATGATATAACAAATTGTTAATAGTAAGTAATAAAAAAATATTATTTTTGTTTGTCATTTTCATTAATTTAAAAAACGTGAATATAATATTGAAAAATTGTTTATATTTGTGATTTTGTTTTTTTAATATAAAAATATATAATTTAATCTATTATTTTGTGCAATATTTACAATATTATTAATTTAAATATGTTTAACATTTTTATTTCATTTTCACTTGTTATTTATACTGCACCAAAACATATTTTTTTATTAATTGTAATGTTAAATATATACAAAAACATTATTAATACACAAATTATTAAAATCTGCATATTATCACAAACGACAAATGTTTTAAATGATAAAAATATTAAAAAAAGTAGATTAAATGTGAACAAAAAAATCGGTTTTTTTTATATTTAAACAATTTTAAACGTAAAAAGCGAGTAAACTTTACAAAAAAATCGATCACAAAAATCTAATAAAAACAATTTCTTTATTTTTAATATTATTCGCGTCAGATCTCAAATTAAAGAAAATAAAAAATTAATAAATTTTATTTTTATTTTTCAATTTAAAATTATCGCAATTAATCGTCGAATTAAATTAAATTTTAATTGCAATATTCATTTCTAAATTTAATGCCGAATTAATTGAATTAATTAAAACAATAAAAAATGTTAATTGTGACAAAATTTTATTTTTTATATTAAAAAATTATATTATTTTATTGTTAATTGAATTATCACAAAAGAATAAAATTAAAACTTTTTTTAATTTAAATAAAATATTTCGCAATTGTACTTTCATTTCAACAATTAAATAAATAAATTAAATATTTTTAATTTTTATTAATATTTTGCAATTTAATATTTTATATTTTTAATCGAAAATGGGCTCAACATCACATTTCATTTTGTAAAAATTAAAGTAGATATGTTTTAAATTATTAAATAAAAAAACATTATAATTCAATTATTCAAATTTAATATAAATATATATATTACTAAAAAGTCAATTAAAAATATATTATTTTATATTATTGAATATATATTTTATAAATAAATTTTTTTATTATCATTTTTATAAAAATTGATTCACACAATTATTTTATTGTTATAAATTGTTATTTTATGTTGTTTTTATATAAACGCATGTTGTCATTTTTTTATGATAAAATATATTTAATTTTGTTTTTTCATTTATATTTTTTTTGTTTCAAATAGTTTAATCAAAAAAGATTTATTCAAAAATGTAAAATATAAAATTTAATATAAATATTGTGCAAATAATTAAAAATTCGACATAAATATTAATTGATTTTTTATTGTATAATTGTATTTTCATTGTTGCTATTTTTGTTGTATAAAGATCTTTTTTAAGATATATTAAAAATTTAATAATTAATTTGATATTTTGTTTGAATTTTAATTAACTGATAAAAACAAATGAAAAATGATTAATTAAAACAAATAAAAAATGTTATATAAAGAAGATTCAATTAGTTATATTAGTAAATTGTAAAAAAATCAATTTCAAAAAAATTGATTTTGAAAGATTTGATTTAAAATAAAAATTAAAAATAAAAATTAATAATATTATAAAAAAAATTTGGATTGGAAATCAAAAAAATTTAGAATTATTGTAAAAAAGATTTTTTTAATTTTATATTAAAAATAAATATTTTCATATGTTATTTTTTAAAAAATTTCAAAATTGTTTATTTTATTAATTTTGTTCATTTTGATAAGATCCAATAAAAATTTAAATACAAAAATTGATCGCAATATGATCTCAAATAATTTTAATTATTTTATATATCTTACAGTCTTTTTATATAATTCATTTTTAATTTGAATAAAAATGAATCTTACAAAAAGATTTTATAATTTTGTAAAAAATATATAATGAATATTGAATTTTTCACAAAGATTTTTAAAATTGAATTTCTTTTATAAAAAATTAAAAAAATATTATTGAAATTGTTAATTCAATTTTATAAAAATTTTTTTAATTTAGATTGCAATTAATTTTTGTTTTTTTATTTTATTCATCACATTATTTGCAGCAATAATTTTTTAAAAAGTTAATTAACAATAATAAAGATTGGAATCATCACTTGCAATTGACAAATATAATAAAATATAAAAAAATTTATTAATTAAAAATTAGAAAAATCATTTTCGAAATCGAAATAAAACAATATAAAATAATAATTTACAATAATAAAATAAATATGTAAATTAATTTTTATAATAAAGATAGTAAAAAGATTTGTTTATAAAATTCAGATTTAAATATAAAAAATAATATTTTTTCAATTGAATTATTAACAATATATATATTTATATTAAACATAAATAATTTGTTGCAACGTCGCTTACCGACCGCCTTCATGTTGCCATTTGATAAAATGCGGGTTGCGGAAGTGATCTCTACAAATAATTCTAAAATTTTTGCGTTTGTGATATATATGCTTTATCCTAGTTCCCAGCCATTTTGAAGTGATCGAATTTAATCGATTCAATCATCTCAATTATCACCTTACTAATGAATATCGATCGTCTATATTGACATTTTAATTGTTTTTCCATTCACTGCAGCATAGTCAAATCATAACAACATTTTTTTAATTTTGATATTTCAAACAATATAATATTAAAAAAATATTATATTTTTTATTCAATAATTTAAATCACATTCATTTTGATTTCTATTGATTGAAATGTGATATTGAATCTATTTTTTAAAAAAATGTAAAATATTGAATTGTAATATATTGACAAAAATTAAAAATTTTTAATCTGTTTATCCAATTGTTAAAATAAAAACACAATTATGAAATGTTTTATTTAAATCAAAAAAAGATTTTATTTTCATTTTTTATGACAATTCAATTAACAATAAAATAATAAATTGATTTTCTAATTTAAAAAATAAAATTACATTTTATTTAGCATTCTTAATCATTTTAATTAATTTAATCAATTTGACATTCAATTTAAAGATCAATATTTTAATAAAAATCTAATTCAATGCGACAATTAATTGTAGCGATTTCGAATTTAAAAATAAAAATAAATTTTGTTTTTTTTTAATTCAAAATTTAATTCAAATAATGTTGAAAGTAAAACAATTATTTTTATTAAATTTTTATAATCAATTTTTTTGTGAAATCTATTTATTTTTTGTGTTTGAAATCGCCCGAATATAAAGAATATTCTTGATTTTTTTATTTATATTTGATTCAATTTTTTTTAATGTTTTTATCATTTAAAACCTTTATCATTTGTAATAACATGCAAATTATGATAATTTATGCATGTGTAAAAATAAAAAATTAATATAAGAAAAAATTACATGTGATTTAAAGTCAATTATAAATAAGAAATTATAATATGAAAAAAAAATTATAATATATTTTAAAATCAATAATTAAAAATTGTTTAATTGATATTTTTTGAAATGTTGAATATTATATAAAAATCATAAAAAAAAATTTATACAATTGCAAAATCTTTTAATTATATAATATCTTGCGATATTTGATTATAATTATATAAAAAAATCTTAAAATTTATAATACGATCATATTATTTGTTTAATATTTAATTAACACATTTTAATTATTATTTTGCAAATAGTGTTAATAATTATTTTTTATATTCATTAATAAATTTATGAATTGATAATAAATCAATATGTTGTATAATATTTTAAAAGATGTATTTTAATATGTTTTTTATCAAAATAAAAAAAATATAAAAAAATATATTCATTTTGTACAGCAAAACGAGCGAATGAGAAAAAAAAGAAAAAAAAGGATATATTCACTCTGCGCAGCGAAACGAGCGAGTGAAACAAAAAAAAAGAATATATTTGTTCTGCGTCTAATATGTTTAATTTTATAACAATTCTTTTTAATATAAATATTGTTATTTTCATTATTTTTTTATTCAAACAAAATTGGATCGTTTATATTAAGATTTAAAAAAATTAATATCGAATTATATAAATTCGATTTAAATAATAAAAAATATAAAATAAATATAAAATGTTTGAAATAATTTTAAATGATATATAAAACAATCGATACATTTAAAGATCTTGAAAAATCTTATATATTATTAAAAAAAATGACAATCAAATTGATGTGTAACAAATATAATATAATTTTGATGTAGATGAATATAGATCTTGTTTTTTAAATTTAATTTAAAAAATAAATATAACATTAATTATAAAAATGTTTTATATATATTTTAACAAAATAAAAAGTTTTTTTAATATTATATTTTCATAAAAAATTTTATCAAACGAAAAAACGAAAAAGATTTCATAATTTTTGTAAATTTAAATTGAATATGATATGATAAAATAAAATATTTGTGATAATATTAAAGAATTTATTTATAATATTTATAATAAACAATATGAATAAAAATCATTATTCATTTATATTGAGATTAATTATTAAATGATATTATAATATAACTTTAATAATATAAATTACGCATTTTGTGTAATTATCAATTTTAAAATAATAAATAATAAAATTAAATTATATAATATTTATATAAAAAATATATTATTTCAAAATTGAAAAATAAAGAATTAGTTTTGATCAATAATGAATTGTTTAGAAAATTTTTAATTATAAATATATAAATAATTGACAGTAATAATATTTTAATGTTTAATATTTTAATTAAAACATTTTAAAATCATATTGATTTGTTTAATAAATTTGTTTATAAATATAAAATATTTGTTATAATTATCGTTATTAGATAAATCAATAATAAAATCCATGATAATAATGTGAAAAGATTTAAATATAATATTGATTAATTACAAATTATTATATAATAAATAATATAAAATTTATTAATAAAGTATATAAAATATCGATTAATATATTTTTTGAATAAAATATAATTTTTATAAATATAAAGATCGTTTAATGCGATCAAACATTTGTTGATATTTTAATAATTATTATTGTTATGTATTAATTTGAAAAGACTCTTAATAATTGTATAAAAAATATAAAATTAATGTTTTTTAACAATTTTATTATATATAATATAATATTTAATTATAAAAATCATATCATTATTTAAAATGTAAAATAGATTTTTTATATTAATTGATTGATTATCGATTGTAACAAGAATTTTATGATTTAAAGATTATTAAAATATATAATCTAAATTTAATTTTTGAATTTATTTGATAATTTAATTAAAAAAGCAAATGCAAAAATAATATTAAAATATTTAATTTTTTTAAAAAAAACAAATAAAAGTTTTTTAAAAATGTCATTAGAATTTTCAAAGATATTAAAAAGATTTTTAAAAATATTAATAATATTAATATCAATTGTGTCAAAATCAAACTAAATTTTATTTTTTATATTAATGTTAAAAGATTTTAATAAAATATTAATAATGATATTTTTTTTAATTTGATTGGTAATAAATAAAAAATCAGAATTGTTATATATATAATGATGTTTCGACAAAATACAAATCAACATATAATAACAAAATTGTATATATGTTGATTTGATTTGTTATATCAATAATAAAGAAATGATTTATATAAATAATAAAAATCAAATGATTTGATTTAATCAAATAATATATTTTATATAAAATTTAAATAAAACAAAAAATTTTTAATTTAATAAATTAATAATTCCGCTTCATTATAATGAGAATATGATTTAAAAATAATATAGATTTAATAACATGTCTTGAAAAGAATTTAAAGAAATTTGTTGAAAAATCAAAAAAAATTAAAAAACTTTTTAAATTGTTTGCAAATTTTTGATATAATAAATGACAATTTTGTAATCTTTGTGAAAAATGTTTAAATCAATATAAAATTGACAATTAAAATCAAAATAATAAAAAAATAAAAATTTTTTAAATCAATTTTATAAAATTTCGAAAACAATCTTTTCAAAAATAATAAAACCAATCAAGATTTTGTAAAATCACATTTTGTATTTTGTTTGAATTTAAAACTTTTTTTAAATATAAAG
This sequence comes from Aspergillus melleus, assembly GCF_016097325.1. NCBI lineage: Eukaryota > Fungi > Ascomycota > Eurotiomycetes > Eurotiales > Aspergillaceae > Aspergillus > Aspergillus melleus. Next base: position 883,297 of record NW_025763377.1, read on the forward strand.
ATTTTGTAAATTTATAAAAATTCAATAATAGAAATGTGTTTTGTAATATAATAATAAAAATAATTTATAAATTTTAAATAATGTTTAAATTGTTTAAAAAAATAAAAAAATCATAAATGACGTCAATCTTTTCATTAAAAATAAAAAAATCTTAATGAATTAATGTGTTGATTGAATAAAATTATTAAAAAGAATCTTAAAAATATTCTTTTTAATTTGAATTTGTCATTTAAAAATTTAAAATGTTTAAACAAATAAAATAAATAATTAAAATATTTATTTAAGATTTAATTGACATTAATAATATTATTAATATAAATTTAATAAAAAAAAGATTTTTTAAAAAAATGTTTATAATTTGTTGCATATATAAAACAAAATTGATAAATCTTATAATAATAATTTGAAATATTTTTTAATTATAATAAAAAATTATCATTCAACAATTGCGATAATTATAACAAATAGATTATTAATAAAAAAATAACAAATATTTATCATTGAAATATAATGACAATTACAAATTACTACAATGATTTTATTTTGAACCAATATAAAATAAAGATTTAATTTAATTTTTTTATTTGTTGTATAAAAATCGATAATTATTCATTTTTTTATTTAAAATAATAATTTTATCATTTTAAACAAATTTCAAAACAATAAACATTAAATATTTAATAAAAATATAAAAAGTAATTTGTATAAACTTGTTTTAATATATCAAAAAATCAAATGTAAGGTTAATAAGTTTATAATCTTTAAAATTCAAATAATAAATTTCAACCTTTAAAAAATATTTTTGTCATTTTTTTTATAAAAATTTGAAATTATTAATTGTTAAAAATATTAACAATGTTTAAAATCTTTTTAAAATTTATTTAAACATTATAACGCTTGATTATTTTACAAAAACATTTAACAATAAAAAGATTAATATTATAAATAATCTACAAAAATAATCTTCAATGTTTTAAATTAATTTATAAAAAAATAAATTTTTATGAAATTTTTTTAACAATTTGTTAATATATATAATTAAATATTTAACATTTGAAAAAAATTTATAAACAAACAATATTATTGATAATCTATATGCAGAATATTATTGATATTGGTTTATTTGACAAAATTGTATTAATTTGATTTAAATTAATAAAAATTTTATGAATTGTTGCAAAATTAACATTAAAAATAATATTAATGCAAATATAACATTATATAATATAAAATTGATAAAATCATTTCAAATCTTTATAAATGAAAGATTTTTGTCAATTAAATAAAAACAAATATAAATAATTATTATTGCATTAATAAATTTGAATAAATAATCTTTATTAAAAAACAATGTTTTTTTAATATATTGTTGCAAGCCGCTTACCGGCGCCATCGTCATGTTGCCATTTGGTGGAATACGGAGCGGATTGCGGAAATGGTCTCTACAAATAACCCTAAAGTTGCAATTATAGTATATATACTTTATTCTAATTGCCGGCCACTTTAATGGTCGGATTTAATCAATTCTTTTCCGTTTCAACAATCATCACAATACTAATGAATATCAATCATTTCATCGACCTTTTCATTGATTGCATTAAAGTGATAACATATCCTGTCAAGATCTGGGTTTTATTGATTTAAATTTCTTGTTTTGAGATTTTTAAACGATTTTTTATCATTATTACGCGTTTTTTGTCATTTTGTTTGTTTTAAGTCTATTTTATCTTTATCTAATGTGAGAACCTGCCGTTTCTTTTTTATCACATTAATCATCAATAAATCCTTTCAATTATTATTTTTTATTTTTTTATTTGATTTGTGTCATACGATCATCATTATGAATATCTTTTATCATTTTTCTTCATTTTTTAAATTCTTTTGTTGAAAAATGGTCTTTCAAACAATTTAAAGATTTTAACAACGACATAATCAAATCTTATATATGTTTTTGTTTTGTTGTTTATCTTATTGTCTGGTTTACTTAACAATCTTAATTATATCATTTACTGTGTTCGTTTTTGTTTCGTTGTCCAATTTATTTGACAATCACAATTGATATTATATGGGTTTTTGTCTTGTTGCCTGATTCGTTTGGCAATTCCAATCATATTATCAATTCTTTTGATCCCAAGACATCAGCCTTGATATTCGGCTTTCAATCACATCACAATCTCGTGATCACTCATTTTATGATCATTCAACCTATCTCATTGTCTATTTCATTGTTTTATAAATTTAATATTCGATTTCTACTGTTATCTCCCATCTTCCATCATCTGACTTCTTTTGACACAATCTATAATTTTTTTTAATTTTAAAATCTTAATCTTAATTTGATTTTATCTGATCGATAATTATTTATTTTATGAAATTTGATTATCAATTGAAAAACTTTTATAAAATCATAAAATATTTTTGATTGAACAAATTTAACAATATTTTTTAAAATGAATTTAATTTATTTCATTCTCATATTCAAAATCGCAATCGATAAAATATAATAATTCATTTTTTGTCAATTAATTAATCTATAAATTGAATATTTAATGTGTCGCAAAAAAATTTATCAGATTTAATAAGTGTTTAAATATTGACAAACAATTTATCATTTAATATAATCTTTATTTTTTTAATCATTATAAATTTTATATTTTATTCAATTTTGTTTAATTTCGTTTGACATTTATAACGAACAATTTTTATTTTAATTAAAAGTAATTTATTGAATTTTTTGTCGAATTTATTGTGTTTATTGAGCTTTTTGTATTGATTATATCATAATTTATAAAAATATTTAATAATTTTATTAAATCTTTTATCGCTATTCAAGCAATTTATGTTAAAGATTTTATCAACAATCCATTTCAAACAATTTAACATTTATTTAATAAAATTGTTGACAAATCTTTTAACGCGATTATAAATTCTTTCTTTAACATTGATAATATCTTTAAAATCTTTTTTATATTTGTTGTTGACAATTTTTTTATTTATCTTGAAATTTCGATTCTCATACAATTCATAAAAAGTCTTAATATTAAAATGAAATTCAACAATTTTCGCAAAAATAATATTTTTGAAAAATTTTGTTTTAAAATTTTTTATAACAATCTTTACAACATATTTTTTGATTTTGTTAAAAACGAGTCAATTCAAAATTATCATTTTAATTTTAAATCTTATGAAATTTCTATCGATTTTGTTAAAAATGAGTTGATTCAAGAACATAACTCTAAATTTTACAATTTGTTTAAAAATGAATCGATTCAAAATCATAGACTTGAATTCTACAATTTGTTTAAAAATGAATCAATTCAGGATCTTGTTCGTCAACAATATTGCAATATTAATAAAATAAACGTTTTTAAATAAAATAAATTTATTTTTGATATAGTCGACAATGGCTTCGGCGAAATACAAACTGTTTTGAAATAGTTTTTTTCAAAATCAAAAAACATTATAAAAGATTCAAAAAAACATGCAAAAAATGCAAAAAATGCAAAAAATTATAAATCGCAATTTGCATAATATTCACGTCCAGCTTTGTTAAATGAAAATAAAACAAAATTAATCGTTTTTATCAAAATTTTTTGATTTATTTAAAGATCTCGGTTTTCAAAGTTCCCAGAACTCGATAACATTAAATATTGATTATGGAACTTTTTGAAATGACAAAATAAAAAATTTTTGATTAAATATTAAAAATAAAAAATTCCAATTCAACAATATTGTTTATTGAAATATGTTGATTTTCATTGATTGATTGATTGATATTGTTCATTATAAAAATATTGAATTTGTTAAAACAAATATTTAAATTTATTTATATGATAATGTTATAATTTGATTTATTTTACTGTTCGATAATTGAAAATATTTATTATATAATCTTTTATTTGAATATGATCAAAAATGATTTGTTGTATTAAAGAAATATTTCAAAATCAATTTTTAATTTGTTTTAAAACAATTCAAGAATTTTAGTTTTATATATGTTAATGTAATCGCGAAATGATGTTTTTAAATTTCTATGAAAAAAATTATTTGATTGTATCGAAATGTTTATATTGAAAACAAATATCAATAAATAAATTATATATAAAATAATTTAAACGCACAATTACAATAGTATATTTTTATTTTAAAATCAACAATCATTTATTCTAAATTTTTCAAATAATTAAAAAAAAACAATTTTTTTTAAAAGAATCTTTATAATGACTATCGCAAATATTGTAAAAAACAATTTAATAAAAAGTTGCATAATTGTCAATCTTACAATAATCTTTTTTAATCTTATATTGATTTTTTGAAACAATCTTTTATTAATTTTTAAAAGTTTCGTCAGAGATTTGATAATAAAATTGATATTTTATATAGATTTTTGTTGCAATATTAATTCCATAATCAGTTATATAATTGCCAATAATTTTATGATTGTGATAATTATAAATTTTTGTTTATACGAATCTCATTGTTTTTATTTCAAAATCAACAAAAACAAGACTAAAACAACTTGAATAATTTTAATCGATTTTATAATAGATTTCATTATTAGAATAATTTCAAACATCTTTAAAATAACAATGATAATGACAATAACAATAATTTTAAATTTTATAGTTATGTTTACAAGATCAATATCAACATTAACACAAATAATGTTAATACTCAAATTATATTGAATTAAATTAAAATCTTTGATAATTTTTCAACTGTCATTCAATCTTATTAGTCTATGTTGCAATCTTATTGGTTTGTTTTATATGAATTTTTCGGAAATTGTTCATCAAATCTTTATGAAAACGATTTCGCTTATGAATCTTATTATGATAATTACAAATCTTATTATAATGCTATGACTGTTAAAATAAAAAACAATTATAATCTCGATGACAACTATTACAATGATTATAATGACATTTATATAATGCAAATTATTAATTTCATAAATTGATTTGAAAATTTTTTTTGTTTTATATTTAAATCTGAATTCAAATTTATTAAGATTGTGTTTATTTGTCATTATTATTACAAAATCTTTTTGTTTAATAATGTTCTACATAATTATATTAATAAATGTTAATATTGATGCGAAAATGTTTATATTGTTAATTTGATATTAAACAAAATATAAATTTATGAATGTAATGTTGTTATCATTTTGGACATTAACTAACACGTTGCAAATATATATGTTTAAAAATATATTATAATTTGTGTCACGTTTGAACAGTTTAAATCAGATTTAAATTTTAAAAAAATCTGTTTCAATATCAGTTGTTCGTTTATTATTATAAATGAAGTTTTTGTTAAAACAATATCAGATATTTTTATATGAAATTCAAATCTTTTATCATAATTTATAATATTAAAAATTTATTTACAAATCAATTAAAACAGCAATTTTCAATTTTTATTTTTTTAATTTTTATGAAAACAAAATAAATAATTTTAACAAATTTTTTATTATTGTTCACATTGTGTTCAAATTTTGTTTGAATATGCTTGTTAATATTAATGTTTTTGTTTTGAATGAAATAAATTTTGATTTTGTTAAATGTGTTGTTTTTATATAGATTTGTCAAAATTTCATTTTTTTTATTATAATAAATATTAAGCGCAAAAGAATCTTCGAAATTTTTATTTATATTATTAAATGCATAATTGTATCAGTAAGATTTGCAAACAAAATTTTAATATATATTAAAAAAACATTGTTTTTTTAATAAAGATCATTTATTCGAATCTGTTAATGCAACAATATTTATTTATATTTGTTTTCATTTAATTGACAAAAATCTTTTATTTGTACAAGTTTAAAATGATTTTATCAATCTTGTTATCATATAGCGTCATATTCGCGCCAGTATTGTTTTTGATATTGATTTTATAACAATTTATAAAACATTTACAGAGATCTTTTATTGCATTTTTATAAAATTGAATGATTTCATTAAATGTGTCAATATCGATACTATTTTACATATAAATTATAAATAGTATCGTTTGTTTACAAAAGTTTTTAAAACAACTCTTCAAATGTTTAACTATGCATATCGATGAACAATTGAAAAGGTTTTTGCAAAAATTTATTTTAATGGATTAGTTTGAAGTATCGATAATAACTCCTGTTTAGATTATTTTGTTTAATAAAATGATTGTTTATAATATTAATTTTCATGTTGTTGAATGTTATTACGATATAATTGAACGCTATAATGTATGAACAAGTTTCGAAAAGATCTTTGAAATTATTGATATTTTTGAAAATTAATGATTTCAAGTCTTTATAAAAGAAAATTGACAAAAATGATTTTTAAAGATTAAGATTTATTATTTAAGCTTTAAGAATCATAAGATTATTGATGTTATATTTAATTTTTTAATGTATTAAAATAAGATTATACAAATTACTTTTTATATTTTTATTGAATATCCGATATTCGTCGTTTGAAAATTCGTTTGAAATAATAAAATCTATTTTCTTAAACAAAAAAAAAACAATTGTTGATTTTTGTGTGACAAATAAAAAAATTAAATCTGATTTTTATTTTATATTATTTTAAAATGAGATTATCGCATTAATTTATAATTGTTGTTATATTTTAATAATAAATATTTCTCGTTTTTTTTATCAATGGCCCGTTTGACATAATTATTGCGATTTTTTGATAATAATTTTTTATTATGATCAAAAAGTTTTTCAAATCATTATTATAAGATTTATCAATGTTGTTTCATATGTGTAATGAATTATAAATATTTTTTTAAAAGATTTTTTTTATCAAATTTATATTGATAATATTATCAATATTAGTCAAATTTTAAATAAATATTTTGATTATTTGTTTTGTTTATTTAAATATTTCGAATCCATGAATATCAAATTCAAAGCAAAAAAAACATTTTTAAAATTTTTTTCAATAATTCTATTCGATAAATGCATTAATTTATTAAAATTTTTTATTTTTGATGAAAAGATTGTTATTATTTGTGATTTATTCTTTTCAATTATTTTTAAATAACTTGAACATTATTTAAGACTTATTAATTATTTCCGTTATTATATTATGAAATATATTTTTATTATTAAATTTTTACAAATTTGTAAAATTCTCATATTCAAAAAAAAATTTAAATCCAAACAAAAATGCAAAACATAATCCCGCAAAACTTTAATTATTATTTCGAAAAAGACCATTTTTAAAATTTTATAAAATCGATTTAAAAATCTTTTGTTTTTCTGTTATTTTGATTTTAATTGTCAATTCTATATTGATTTAAATGTTTTTCACAAAAGTCATAAAATCATCATTTATCACATCAAAAATAATCTTAAAAGACCCTTTGCGAACGTTTTAAAAAACTTTTTTTAATTCTTTTTTAATCCGATAAACCTTTCTAAGCCTTTTTTGAAATATTCTATTAAATCTATATTATTCTTTAATTGCATTTTCATTGTGGCGGAGTGAAATTATTGATTTATTAAATTAAAAATGTTTTATTTCGTCTAGATTTTATATAAAATACATTATTTGATTAAATTAAATTATTTGACTCTCGTTATCTATATAAATCATTCTTTTATTGTTAATATAGCGAGTCAAATTAACATGCATATAATCTTGTTAAAATGTGTCGATCTGTGATTCGTTAAAATATCTTTATATATATAACAATTCCGATTTTTTATTTATCATCAATCAAACAAAAAAAATATCATTGTTGACACTCTATCAAAACTTTTTAACATTATTGTGAAAAACAAATCTCAAATTAATCTTAATACAATTAACATCAACATTATCAATATTTTTAAAAATTCTATCAATACCTTTGAAGACTTTAAAAACTTTTTTGTATTTGTCTTTTTTAAAGAGATTAAAGACTTTAACATTATTTCTATATTTGTTTTTTTTAAAAAAGTTAAAGATTCTAATATCATTTTTGCATTTATATCTTTAATGAAATTGTCAAACGAGTTCAAGAACTGCATTTGAATTATATATTTTAATAATTCTTAAATTATGAAAATCTTTGTTACAATTAACAATCAATTGATTGATATAAAAAATCTGTTTTATATTTTAAATAATGATATAATTTTTATAATTAAACGTTATATTATGCACAATAAGATTGTTGAAAAATATCCATTTTATATTTTTTGTACAATTGTTAGAAATCTTTTCAAATTGATATACAACAATAATAATTATTAAAATATCAACATATGTTAAATCACATTAAAAAATCTTTACATTTATAAAGATCGTGCATTATTAAAAAAATTCATTAATTAATATTTTATATGTCTTATCAACAAATTGCAAATTCATTTGTTATATAATAATTTATAGTCGATTGATGTCGTGTTTAAATTATTTTATATTATTATTATGAATTTCATTATTGAATTGTTTAACGATAACGACTATAATAAATGTTTTGTATTTGTAAATAAATTTATTAAATGAATTAAAATGATTTTGAAACATTTCAATTAAAACGCTAAACATTAAAATATTGTTATTGTCGATTATTTGCGTGTTTATAATTAAAGATTTTTTAAACAATTTGTTATTGATCAAGATCCATTTTTTATTTTTTAATTTTAAATTGATATATTTTTTCGCATGAATGCTACATAATTTTATTTTATTGTTTATTATTTTCAGATTGATAATCAAACAAAATGCATAATTTGTACAATTAAAATCATATTACAATATTATTTGACAATTAATTCCAATATAAACGAACAATAAAATTTTTTATTTTTTTTATTGTAAATATCATAAATAAACTTTTTAATATTGTTATAAACATTTTGCTTTATTGTGTTATATTTAACTTGAATTTATAAAAATTATGAAATTTTTTACAATTTTTTGTGCGCCTTAATTTTTCGTAAAAATATAATACAAAAAGAACATTTTAATTCGCAAAAATATATATGAAATATTTTTATAATCAACATTATATTCTGTTTTTTAAATTTGATTTTAAAAAGAAATCTTTATCTGTTTACATTGAGATTATATTATATCAATTATACAACAATTTAATTATCACTTTTTTCAGCAATATGCAAAATTGTTTAAAATTATCGAATGAATTGATCGTCTCATATATTGTTTAAAACTGTTTTCAATGTTTCATATTTATTTTGTCTTTTTTATTGTTTAATTCGAATTTATATAATCGAATGTTAATTCTTTCAAATGTTAACATAAACGGTTCGATTTTGTTCAAATAAAAAATAATAATGTTTTTGTCGTAGAAAAGTATTATAAAATCGAACATATTATCGATTGATGCATTATTTGTATTGAACACAATCGAATTTTTTGTATGTAATATTTTGTTTTTTGATGCGATTACCTTGTTAAAAAAAATGGATTTGTGTCGATGATTTGAACGCTTTTGATTTTATTGTTAAATATGAAGCATTATTATAATTATATTATTATTTTATTCATTATTGAGCTCAATTATTATCTTTATTTTCTTTCATTTCATTCTTTCATTTATTATATTTCTATTTTATTGTTTCTATCAATATATTTCTCTTTATTGATGTATTTAATTCACGAAAACGTCGCGTTTAAAGTTTTATCATTTTGTTGCAAACCGCTTATCGGCGCCATTGTCATGTTATCATTTGGTGAGATACGGAACGGATTGCGAAAATGGTTTCTACGAATAATCCTAGGGTTGCGGTTATGGTATGTATGCTTTACCCTAGTTGCCGGCCACTTTAGTGGTCGGACTTAGTCAGTTCTCTTCCGTTTCAACAACCATCACAATACTAATGAATATCGATCGTTTCATCGACCTTTTTTCATCGACTGCATCATATATATTAAAATTTTGTTTGCAGATTTTATTGATACAATTATATGTTTAATAATATAAATAAAGGTTTTAAAAATTCTTTCACATTTAATGTTTATTATATTAAAAGAATGAAATTTTAACAAATTTATATAATAATAATATATTTAACAAAATTAAAATTTATTTTATTCAGAATAAAAATATTAATATCAACAAATATATTCAAATAAAATTTGAACATAATATGAATGATAATTGAAAATTGGTGAAAATTATTTATTTTGTTTTTATAAAAATTAAAAAAAATAGAGAATAAAGATCGTTATTTTAATTAATTAATAAATAAATTTTTTAATATTGTAAATTGTGATAAGAGATTTAATATTTTGTATAAAAGTATCTGATATTATTTTGATAAAAATTAATTTATAATAATAAATAAACAATCGATATTGAAACAGATCTTTTTAAATTTTAAATTTAATTTAAATTATTTAAATGCAACACAAATTATAATATATTTTTCAATGCATATATTTGCAATATATCAATATTATAATATTCAAAATAAAAATAATCTTAAATTTATAAATTTATATTTTATTTAATATTAAATTAGTAACAATCATATGAACATTATTGCATTGATATTAATATTTATTAATATAATTATATAAAATATTGTTAAATAAAAAGATTTTATAACAATGATAACAAATAGATATGATTTCGATAAATTCAAAATTAAAATAAAAAAAGGACTTTTTAAATCGATTTATGAGATTGATTATTTGCATTATATAAATATTATTGTAATTATTGTAATAATCATCATTGAAATTATAATTGTTGTTTATTTTAACAATTATAATATTATAATAAAATATGTAATTAATTTCATAAAAATTCGATAAATAATCATTAATGAATTTATATGAAATAGATTAATAAAATTAATTGACATTCAAAAAATTATTGAAAATTTTAAATTAATTTAATATAATTTAAATATTAGTATCATTCACACAATATCAATATCGATCTTATAAATATAGTTATAAAATTTAAAATTATTATTATTACAATTGTCATTTTATAAACATTTGAAATTATTTTAGTAACAAACTATTTTTGATTATATTTAAATAAGGAATTACATAATAAATGTTTTTGATTGTTAATTAATGAAATAAATCAAATTATAATATTATCACATAAACAAATTTAAATGTTTATTTTAATAAATTCAATATTTTTATAATTAACAATATTAATTAATCAATCAATAAAAATCAATACATTTTAATAAATGATATTGTTAAATTAAAAATTTTTATTTTTAATATTCAATCAAAAATCTTTCATTTTATTATTTTAATTTCAAAAACTTTAAAAATCGAGATTTTCAAACGAATTGAAAAATTTAAACAAAAATGATTAATTTTGTTTTATTTTGATTTGATAAATTTAAACGCGAACATTATACAAATTGTAATTTATATTTTTTATATTTTTTACATGTTTTTTGAAATCTTGTGTAATGTTTTTTAATTTTAAAAAAAAATTATTTTAAAATAATTTATATTTTATCAAAATTATTGTCAATTGGATCAACGATAAATTTATTTAATTGAATAATAATTATTTTATTAAAATCGCAATATTGTTGACAAATGAAATTCTGAATTAATTTGACTCTAAGAGAATTAAAAAACAGATTGTAAGGTTTAAGATTATAATTTTGCATTCATTCGTTTTCAATAAAATCAGTAAAAACATTGTAAAATTTAAATTTAAAATTATAATTTTGAATTGATTTGTTTTCAATGAAATCGGAAGACATACTGTAGAGATTGTTATAAGAGATTTTAAAAAAACAAAATTTTTTGAAAATATTTTTTGTGAAGATTGTTAGATTTTATTTTGATATGAAAATCTGTTATAAATTGTATGAAAATTAGAATTTCAAATGAATTTTTTAAATAAATAAAAAAATTATTAATAACAAATATAAAAAAGATTTCAGGAATATTATTAATATTAAAAAAAAGATTTATAATTATATTAAAGAATTTATTAATAATTTTATTGAATAAATATTAGATTATTTAAAATAAATTGTTAACAAGATCTTTAACATGAAACAATTGAATAACAATAAGAAATTTGATAAAATCATTAAATATTTTTATAAATTAAAATATAATTGATTTAAAAGACTTAATAAAAATAATAAATTCAACAAAAAGTTTGACAAATTATTTTTAATTGAAACGAAAAGAACTGTTCATTATAAAGATTAAATAAAATTTTATTAAATTAAACAAAAAATAAAATTTATTATAATTAGAAAAATAAAAATTGTATTAAATAATAAATTGTTTATTGCCATTCAAATGTTTGTTAAATCTAATAAATTTTTTTGTGATATGTTAAATATTGAATTTATAAATTAATCAATCAATAAAAAATAAATTATTATGTTTTATTAATTGCGGTTTCAAATATAAAAATGAAATAAATTAAATTTAGTTTAAAAATTTATTATTGAATTCGTTTGATCAAAAATATTTTGCAATTTTATGAGTTTTTCAATTAATAATCAAATTTTATAAAATAAATGATTATTATTCAAATAAAATTAAATCAAAATTAGAATTTTAAAATCAATAAAAAGATCACGAACCGTATTAAAAAAATTAAATAACACAAAAAACAACAGAAATCAAACATCAAATCCATAAAACAACAAAACAAACAACGAAACAGACAACGAAACAAACAACAAATAATTACAAAACAAATGATCACAAAATAAATGACATAATTAAAAATCAGATGTTAAAATCGATATCATAAAATTGAAAAGATCGATGATGTAATTAAAATCATCAAACAAATTAAACAACAAGACAAAAATAAACACAGTGCATGATGTAATCAAAATTATTAAATAAATTAAAAAACACAATAGAAACGAAGATAATATACAATAATTAATTATATTAATATTAAAATATTCAAATTGTTTGAGATTTTCACAAAAACATTTTTTTAATGAAATAATTCAGAAATAAATAAAAATAACAAAAAATATTCAAAATAATAATCATGAAACACAAATCAAATAAAGAAATGAAAAACAATAATTGAAAAAAATTATTGATAATCAACATAATAAAAAGAATTTGCATTAAACAAATGTAAAATAAACAAAACAACAAATAATAAACAAACAACACGCAAAAATGACAAAAAATCGTTTGAAAATCTTAAAACAAAGAATTCAAATTAATAAAACCTAGATTTTAATAAAACATGTTATCATTTTAATATAATAAATAAAAATATAATAAAAATATAATAAAAATATAATAAAAATATAATAAAAATATAATAAAAATATCAATAAGACAGTCGATATTCATTAATATGATAATTATTAAAATGATAAAATTAATTAAATCCGATCATTTTAAAATGATTAAGAATTAAAATAAAACATATATATCATAATTGTAAAAATCTTAAAATTATCCATAAAAACCCGTTCTGCAACTCATTTCATATCCCATCAAATGACAACATAAAGACGGTCGGTAAGCGGCGCTGCAACAATAAAATAAATAATAAATAATTATAAAACAAATAACATAATTAAAAATCAAATATCAAAATTAATATTATAAAATTGAAAAATTAATAAGATCATCAAGATCGAACGTTAAAATCAATATCACAAAATTAAAAAATTAATGATGTTATTAGATCGTCAAGCGAATCAAACAATAAAACAAAAATATATATAATATATAATATCATTAAAATCATCAAATAAATCAAACAATAAATCAGAAATATACATAAGACTCAATCATATCATTATCAAAATCCTTAAATTATTTGAAATGATTGTTTTTCAACAAAATAATTTAAAAAATAATTTAAAAAATGATTGAAAATGATAAAAATATTCAAAATAATAATTATAAAAAACAAATGAAATAAAAAAATAAAAAGCAATAATTAAAAAAAGTTACCAATAATCAGTATAATAAAAAAATAGCGAGTTTTCGCATTAAATAAATATAAAACAAGCAAAACAACAAACAATAAACAAACAACGCGCAAAAATAATAAAAAATTGTTTGAAAATCTTAAAGCAAAAAGTTCAAACCAATAAAATCTAGATTTTAATAAAACATACTATTATTTTGATATAATTAATAAAAATACAATAAAAATGTTGATATAACAATCAATATTCATTAATGTAATAATAATTAAAATAATAGAATTGATTAAATCTAACCACTTTAAAATGATCGAAAATTAAAATAAAGCATATATATCACAATCGCAGAAATCTTAAGATTATTTGTAAACATCATTTTTGCAATTCGTTCCGCATCCTACCAAATGACAACATAATGACGGCCGATAAGCGGCGCTGCAAGAAATAAATAATGTTTGTAACAATTATATTAAAAAAAATAAAAAATAAAAAAAATATATAAAAAAGAAATATTTTAAATTTATAATTATTATGTGAAGCAATCATGTAATATTAAATAATTAAAAATTATATAATTTAGATATTTTAAATTAAAAAAGATAAAAAGAACCAATAAAAAATGAATAATTTTTTATTGGATTGGATTAAATTGATTATTTGAAAAAATTAAAATTCTAAAATAATTTAATTTTATATTTATAGATATTTTTTAATACGTAAAATAATAAATAAATAATAAAATTAATACATTTAAAATTTATTTCAAAATTTGCACATTTACATTAAATCTATTTCAGCTTGAAAAAACGTCATTTTTAATATAAAATGACTTTAGAACGTTCGAATATAATTAATTAATAATAAAAAAACGTTCAATTATATAATTATATATTAAAATGTAAGATAAATTGCATAAATATAATTAATATAAAAATTAATTTATAATCTTTAATAATATTAAATCAGATGCAACAAACGCTAATGACATTAAATAAGATCCAATAAATGTTAGTTATTTTAAAAAGCGAAATAAAAAATTTTAAATGAATAACATTGATTTAAAGTGTTTGAAAAAATGTAAAAAAATATCAAAAAATATTTTTAAATTGAAAATGAAACAATTGACTCAAAAAATGACAGCTCATCAATAATATCATCATTTGGACTATAACAAAACTAATCATTTAAAGCAGACAATTGCAGAAAGCAGTAAACTAATCAACATTATATTTTCAAACAAATCTCTTTTTGACTAAATTATTTCAAATGAAAAAATATAAATAAAAAATTAAGATTAGATTGTTTTTATTGAATATATTTTTTTATAAAAATGATAACATGCATTTGTGTAAAAAAATCTTTTTTAAAAAATCGACCAAAATATATTTTTAATTTGATTATTTATATTCAAAACAAAATTTTGCTTCATTTTATTAAAGACAAAACATTTGACAAAATTTTTTTATTTGAATATGAATATTTCAAAAATATTATAAAATAATATATAAAAGTTTAATTTAATATTAAATAAAAAGAAAATATTTTAAATATTAAATTAATTATATTTTCGAGAAATTTAACATTCAATAGTTTTTATGCAAATTTATAAAATTTTATAAATATCACAGATTTTCAATTTCTGACTTCAGAAAACAATTATAGTGAAAGAAAATAAAAGAATATTTTATCTTTATTTGATTAAAATAAAATATTAATCATATAAATAAAAATTATCAATTCATTTATTGAAATGTTTATAAACATTATTATTACTTTTGATTTCAATTTTGATTTTAAAAATCAATAGTTTGCAGAATTTCAAGAATTAATTAAATGAAAATATAGTCTTATAAATATTTCAATATAATATAATAAAAAATTCAAATCAAATTATAATAATAACATTTTATAATTTGCACATTGAAGTTTACAATATAATTGTACTTTAAAAATTAGAAATTAACAAAAAGAATATCTTTCAATTTATAATTATTTATTATTTTTTTAAAATAAAATCTTCAATACAGTTTCATTTTTTTATTAATAAAACTTTTAAAAATATTCAAAATCTATTTTTTATTGACAAGATTTTCAATTAATAAGTATTTTATATTATACAACATTTTGTGTCAATATATATATTTATGATTATTCAAAGTCAAAAAACAAAAATATTTATAAACTACAACAAACTCTTTAAACAATCAAATCAATCAATTTCATAATTAAATAATATATAATTATAAACGATTTTAATCTTTATAATCAATAATAATCAAAATTTATTTATAATTAACGCGGAATCACAAAGAAATCAACAAATTCAAAAAATTATCAAAAAATATTTTTTTTATAATTTTTATATCGCAAAATCTTATCATTCATTTCACATATATTATTAAAAAAATGAATATGAAATAATTTAGTCGATACATATAAATTTTATTCTCAATTTTTATTTTTATTTTTTAGATTCCAAAAAAACAATTAATCAATATCGATATCAACATAATTTCTATAAAAGATTTAAATTATTAATTAATAATAATTATTTTTAATGTTCAATTAATTTTTAAAATTTTGAGACTATATTACAATTAAATTATTATAAATATCAACAAATTAATTTCCACAATTTTTTTTTGTTTTTATAATTAAATTTGTTCGACATCTTGATCATAACAATTAATTAATTAAATGAAATTATTTAACAAATAATAAAAATGATACAAAAAATTAATTAATTTATTTTTTAATTGCATTTTTATAAATATTTCAAATTTAATTTTATTTTTAAAATTTATTGTTTGCAATCATTAAATTATAAATTGCAAAAGCAAATTGAAATGATATAAAAATATAATAAATTAATCTTAAAAGATTTTATATTATACAAAAACAAATTATTTATATAATACAAAAAATCATAAAATAATTGCATATCATCAATTATTACATATAAATAAAAAAATCAATAACAATATAAACAAGTTTTAATATTTAATTTATACAATCAAAAATAACCAAAAAATATAAATATATATGTTATTTTTTGCATAAAAATTATTATTTATCATATTTTCAAAATGAAGGCAAAAACGTTAACAATAATTTTCTTATTTTATTTTTAATTAATCTTTTTAATTTATAAAGTTTTATTATTTTTTTTATATCAAATCCCGCACATTTTTATACAAAAAATACAAATAATAATTGATTGATTGATTGATTGATTCATTCCATTACACTCCATTTCGACACCTGTACAAGACCACATTGAAGCTTGCAATGACAGCATGATATATCATTCTGTAGAATTATTGAATTCTAATTGATTACAACGATTGACCACATAGATCTATATATTTTACATAAATTAACTATGTAATTATATATTTTATATTAAATTAATTAATAAAAAATCTTTCAAAAAATCATTAAATCTTCATCAATTGATTTTTAATTCATTAATTTATATAATCAATCGACTATAGTTATTTTTATAATATAACATTATATGAAAATAACACACTGTCAACACACCCGCAAAAACAAAAAAACTTATATATATAAACAAATACAAGAATATAAAATCAAATAATTAAAAAAATTTAAATTTAATTATTTTTTTATAATTCATCTACAATTATTTCAAATTATCATAATTTGAAATTCTTTTATTATTTTTTATACTAAAATTATTTTTTTAATCTTTTATAATATGTTTTTATGTTTTTTTCATAATTCTTTAATTCAATTTTAAATATTTTTTTCATCTAATTATTTTTTGTAATTTATAATCAAATCATTTTTTACAAATAAAACAATTGTTTCGTGATCCCAAAAAGTTTTATTATATATAAAATATATTTAAAATCAATTAAAATATCTCATATATATTATAAATATATTATATGCTTAAACTTTTAATATTTATATTACAAAATATCATATAAAATACAACAAAATAAAACATGACTCATTATTTTTTTATAATCACATAAACAAATATAATATTCAAACATTTAATTCTAATCAAAAAATGATTGAATCTAATCTTATTTATATATGTTTAAAACAATATATTTATTTATATGATTATTGAATCATTATATTATGACAATATTTTGTTTTGTGAATTAAATTCCAAAAATTATCGTTATAACATGCTTTCATAAATTACATGTTATCAATTATTTTTTCATTCTTTATTTATATAATTCTTAATCCAAATTTTTATTATAAAATGAAAATATTAGATTCATATATTTAAAAAATACATTACAAATAATTCAAAAAAATTCTATTTTTTTCAATCAATAATGTATTTAATCATTTTATTTGTTATTTCGTTGTCAAATATTTGCAAATAAATCAAAATCCAATAAAATATTATTTTTTAATTTCATTATACACAACATATTGTTCGATCAATAAATTAATAATTTTTTAAATCAGATATTGTCCGAAATTAAAATTCAAAAAAATTACAATTTTCTTTAATTATCAATATAAATTTTTAAAAAATTATAAAATAAAAATAATTTTTGTAAATTCTATGATCAAAATTATATATTTTTGTTTTATTTTCATTTAAATTATAAATAGAATTTTATAATCATATAAGATTATCGCAATTTTTATATATTGTAAAATATTAATATCAAATATTTTTTCAATTTCAAAATCATTTATGTAGAATTATATGTGTTTAAAAAAATAATAGTAAAAATCTTATAATAAATAATTATAAGATTTTTAAGAAATTTGATTCAAATTATAAAAGAATCTTATCAAAAAATTATAAATCAAAAAAAATGAATTTTTATAATTAAAATGTCAATTTAAATTTTTTTATAAAAATAATCATTGCATATTCAATAACAATAATAAACAATAAATTTAAATATTACACACGATAAACGGTCAATTAAATATAAAAAAAAATAAAATAAATCAATATTACCGTTGGATCTATTGCAATTAAAGATATAAAAATAAAAAATAAAATTCTATATTAAAAATATTCATCTTTATTAATTTGAAATTTTCGAAAATAATCTTTTTCACACATTGTTAAATTTTTATTAAAATGTGAAAATATTTATTAAACGTTTTAATTTATTTTTAAATGTGAAAATTGTGTCAGATCAAAATTGCATAAATCAAAATAAAAATAATACAAACAAAATATATGTATTTTTGTTTTTTAATTGACACATCTCAATTGGAATTTTCTAATGCATTAATTATTTGCAAAATTTTAAAAATATAGAATTTTATATATTCGATATATAAACAAAAAATTTTTTTATTTAAATAAATCTCAAATAAACATATAAAACAAATAATTTAAATTATTTATTCATTTTTGAAATTTAGAAAAATAAAATATTTGAACTTTGAAAAGCCTCACAATTCAAAAAAAACACAAAAAAATCAAAAAAAATCAAAACAAACATTTCAATTGAAATTTATATTATTATTATTCAATTATTCATTTACAAAAACGATACATTTACATGTATTACATTTCAGACGATTTACAAAAACAATAAAATTTTAAATTAATTATTTTTATTTACGTTGCGAAACTCTAACAAAATAATAATAATATATTATTTAAAATTTGTCAAAAATAAAACTTAATGCATGTGTGTTTAATTATAATATATAAATATTTTAAAATTTTTTATCTTAAAATACAACAATCTTTAAATTCAAAATCTTTAACAATAATAATAATATTGTCAATATAATTAATATTTGTAATATATTAGTTTATTATTATGTTCATATTATAAAAAATATAAAAAATCAAAAACAATGAAAATCTTTATAAAATGTTAATATTGATTTAAATTTGTGAATTAATATATTTGAATAAAATCAATATAATATGTTGATTCAAAAAAAATTGATTTAATAATTTTTATTGAAATGTTACACTTGTATAGATTATAAAAAAAAATAAATAAAAAATATTATTAGAAATATTTGATATATTCAAATAAAAAATCAATATTATTTTATTTTATTTTCATATTAATTAAATAATTTTAATTATAATATAAAATGTTATATTTGTCTTTCTGTTTCGTCTATTATCAAAATAATTTAATAAAAACAATTGATATATTTTAAATCAATAATTAAATTATATAACAAAAACATTTTTTAACATTTTGTTTAATATATTAAATAACATTATCGACTAATAAATTTTAAAAACATTGTAATCAAATTTGTTAAATTTACATAAAATAATAATGTAAGATTTGTAAAAATAAAATGAATAATGATTTAAATTAAAATATTAATAAAAAAAATTAATTATTAATAAAATAAATTTCACATAATATTTAATTAAAATTTGAAAATTTCAATTCAAAACCTTATCGAAATTCAAAATATAATCAAAAACTAATTAATTAATAATTATTCGCATTTTTCGTTCAAAAACATATAGGATTTGATGTAAAAAAAATATATAAAACTTTATAAATTAAAAAGATTAATTAAAAATAAAACCAAAAAAATTACAATAAATGACTTTGTTTTGATTTTAAAAATATAATAAATAATAATTTTTACGCGAAAAAACAACATATAAATTTGCATTTTTATATTTTTTTAATCGCGCGAATCAAATATTAAAATTTATTTATATTATTGTTGAATTTTTCTATTCATTTATAATAATTGATAATGTATAATTTATTTTATGAACTTTTTAATTATACAAATAATTTATTTTCACATAATATATAAACTTTTTAACATTAATCTATTACGTTTTTGTATAATTTTAATCTATTTTTCTAATTTGTGATTCAACTATTGCAATCAATAAATTTTAAAAATAAAATAAAATTTAAAATATTCACAAAAATATAATTAAAAAATAAATTAATCAATCTTTTTTTATATCATTTTTATTATTTATTAAATAATCTTATTCAATTAATTAATTATTATAATCAAAATGCCAAACAAAGTCAATCGCAAAAATAAAAAATAAAAATTATATTAATCCATTCATTAAAATTTATGATGATTTGATTGCAATATAATTTTAAAATTTTAAAAATTAATCAAATATTAAAAATAATCATTATTAATTAATAATTCAAATTTTTTATCAAAATCATATCAATACTAATGTTGATCAATTGTTTTTTTAATTTTTATATGCAAAAACAAAGATCGATAATGAAATTCATATATATTGATTAAATTATTTTAAATTTATTTTTTTAATAATGTATACAAGACAAATGATCATGTTTTATAATATAAAAATTATAAAAAAAATATTTTTAATAATTTTTTAAATTTGTTAATTTTTTCACAATTATACAACAATTAAAAATAAATAAGTTCTAATCACTATTAATTATAAAAATTAAAACCCTTTACAATTATATAATGTTTAATTGCAAAATCAATAAATTTAATTGTTTAAAAAATCTGTTATAATTTATAAACACTTTTGTTCTTTAATTCCGAATAATTATAAATATTATATACAAAAATGAAATAATTCAACGCAAATATATTCATTAATATAATATATTATTCGATATAAAATAATTATCAATTACAAATTTTATAAATAAAGAAATAGACTTTAAACATTTCCGAAAACTTTATAAATAAAAAAACAAAATTTTAACTTCGAAAAAACAATAAATAATTATAAATTCAAAAATTTTTCTTATTAATTCACAATTTCTAAAAGACGATTATATTATAAATTTTAACATATAAATTACAAAATATTATCATTATAATATAATTTAGATCTTTTGTCACATTATATTAGAATATTTGTAAAATCTTATTTTCGTTTAACTGATTTTCGAAATTTCGCAAACAATTAATTTTTAAAATCGAAATCAAAAATAACAACAATTTTTATAAAAATTTTAATAAACAAATTTATAATCTTTATTCACATAATTAATATCTTATTTCAATTAAACAAAAATAAAACATTCTTTCATTTTCTTTGTATCATAATTGTTTTTTGAAATCAAAAATCAAGAATCCGTAACATTTATAAAATTTGAAAAATTCGCATAAAAATTATTAAATGCTAAATCTTTCAAAAATATAATTAAGTCAATATTTAAAATATTCTATTTTTATTTAACATTATATCAAATTCTTATATATTATTTTCTAATACTTTTAAAATGTTCACATTCAAACAAAAAAATCTTATCGAATATTTTGCTTTTAATAAAATAAAATGAAATTTTATTTTTAATATAAATAATTAAGTAAAAAATATATTTTGATTTATTCTTTCACAAAAAAATTTTTTATACAAACATGTGTTGTCATTTTTTGTAACAAAATATATTTAATATAAATAATATAATTTTCTTTTTTTATTTATATTTTTTTCATTCAAAATATTTTAATCAAAAAAAGATTTGTTCAAAAATATAATATATAAAACTTAATATAAACACAATATAAATAATTAAAAATTCAATATAAATGTCAATTAACTTTTTATTATACAGTTATATTTTTATTGCTGCAATTTTCAATGTGTAAAGATTTTTTTTAAATATATCAAAAATTTAATAATTAATTTTATGCTTCTTTTGGATCTTGATTAATTAATTTAAACAAGTGAAAAATGATTAATTAAAATAAATAAAAAATGTTATATAGAAAAATCAAAGCTAACAAATTGCAAAAAAACAACTTTAAAAAAATAAATTTTAAAAATGGTTCAAAAATTTTTTTTTAATCTTATATTAAATGCAAATATTTTTACACATTGTTTTATAATAAATTACAAAATTGTTTATCTTATTAATTTTGTCGATTTTGATAAAATCTATCAAAAATTTAAATATAAAAATTAATTATAATATAATTTTAAATAATTTTAATTATTTTACACATGCTGTAATTTTTCTGCATAATTTGTCTTTAATTTAAACAAAAATAAATTTTACAAAAGGATTTTGCAATTTAATAAAAATATATAATAAGCGTTAAATTTTTTATGTAAATCTTTAAAATTAAATTTATTTTTTAAATAACTGAAAAAACATTGTCAAAATTATTGATTTAATTTTACAAAATTCTTTTTAAATTATAATTAGTTTTTATTTTTTGTATTTTATTTGTTGCGTTATTTGCAAAAACAATTTTTTGAAAAATTAATTAACAATAACAAAAATCAAAATTGTCATTCAAAATTGACAAATATAATAAAATATAAAAAAAATTGTTAATTAAAAATTAAAAAAATTATTTCAAAGATTAAAATAAAACAACATAAAATGATAACTTGCAATAATAAAATGAATGTGTAAATCAATCTTTATAATAAAGATAGCAAAAAAATTGGGTTATAAAATCCAAATTTAAATATAAAAAATAATACTTTTTTAATTGCTTTTTCAACAATATATATATCTATATTAAATGTGAATAATCAAATCACAATTATATTTTTTAATTTAAATGTTTCGAACGATATAACATTAAAAAAATATTATATTTTTTTATTTGATGATTTGAAACGCATCCATTTTGATTTTTATTAATTAAAACATGATATTAAATTCACTTTTAATTAAAAATGTAAAATATCGAATTGCAATATATTAATAAAAATTAAAAAATTTTAATTTGTTTGTTTAATGTCAAAATAAAAATGCAATTATAAAATATATTGTTTAAATCAAAAAAATTTTGATTTCATATTCTTGTGATAATTTAATTAATAATAGAATAATAAAAATTTTTAATATAAAAAATTAAATTATTCATTTAACATTTTTAATTATTTCAATTAATTCAATCAATTTAATATTAAATTGAAAAATAAATATTATAATAAAAATCTGATTTAATGCAACACTTGATTATAACAATTTTAAATTCAAAAATAAAAATAAATTTCATTAATTTTTTGCTTTTTTTGATTTAAATTTTAATACAAATAATATTAAGAATAAAAAAATTATTTTATTAAATTTTTGTAATCAATTTTTTTACAAAATCTGTTTATTTTTCACATTTAAAATCATTCAAATATAAAAAAGAATCTCAATGTTGTTATTTGCATTTAATTTAATCTTTTTAATATTTTTATTATTCAAAACATTTACCATTTATATTATTTTTTATTAATATTCAAAAATATTTTAATAAAGTCTTTTTTTGTTTTGATTTTCATTTTTTTAATTGAATATTAATTTGGTAAAATATTGTAAAAAAAATTTTATATTGTAATTAAATAATTTATATATTTTTTTCAATAATAATAATTAAATCTTTTTATTATATAATAACCATTTTTGATCTACATGCGTCAACAAACAAAAATTAAGAATTTTCTAAAACAAAAATTTAATCATTTTAATTTTAATTATTACAATTAAATAGTTTAATTATATTAATTAAAATTTCATTTCTTTTTCGATTAATTGTGCAATTAAAAAGATTATTTATATTTTAATTTATTTTTAATTTTGCGAGCTTCAAAAATCGCAAATAATAAAAAATTAACAAAAAATTTCATATATTATAAATTAATTATGCAATCGAATGTTATAATAAATATAATTTAAATAATTTTTTAAAAATTTTTTATATCAAATTTATATCATTTTATAATAAACTTTTATACAATCAATTAACCAACCAAATTATCCGTAATAATTGTCAAATTTGTGATATATTTGATTAATAATTTAAATTAAAAATGATTTTTTATATATTGCATTATTATTTGACAATGTGTATAAAATTAAGCAATTAATATAACAAAAAATTGTGTATAATTCAAAATAAATTACAAATAAAAAATTATAATATAAAAAAAATTGTAATGCATTTCAAAATCAATAATTAAAAATTATTTAAATAATAATTTCTGAAGCATCAAATCTTGTATAAAGATTACAAAAAAAATTTATATGATTATGAAATTCTTCAATTATATAATATTTTATAATATATAATTATAATTATATAAAAATATTTAAGATTTATAATATAATTATATTATTTCTTTAATATTTTGTCAATGTATTTTGATTGTTATTTTATAAATAACATTAATAATTGTTTATTACATTAATTAATAAATTTACATGTTGAAATAATGAATCGATATGGTATATAATGTTTCAAAAAACACATTTTAATGCGTTTTTCGCGAAAATGAAAGAAAAAGTAAAAAGAAAATTGGTTTTTGATATTAACGCAATTTTCAATTGTATAAAAACGATTATAAAAAATAAAAAAAAATAATTACAGCCAACACAATTATAAAAAATAATTAAAATATTGTACAATTATTTGTTTCAAAAATGAAAGAAAATATATTCATTTTGTGCAACAAAACGAACGAATGAAAAAAATAAAAAAATATATATATTTATTTTGTGTAACAAGACAAACAAATAAAAAAAATAAAAAAATATATATATTTATTTTATGTAGCAAGACGAACGAACGAAAAATATATATATATATATATATATATTTGTTTTATGCAGTAAAATGAACGAGTGAAAAAAAAATAAAAAAAATATATATTCACTTTGTACAATGAGACGGACAAACAAAAAAAGATAAAGAAAAAATATATTTATTTTGCATAGCGAGACGATCGAGCGAGAAAAGGATGAAAAAAGAAGAATATATTCACTCTACGCAGCGAGGCGAGCGAGAAGGAGGTCTACAAATAATAATTAATCAATCGATTTTTAATTACATTTTAAATTCAAACAAAATTTCAAATCAAATTTTTCAAACATTAATCAAACATTATAAAAAATTTATTATGTTAATAATTAATTTTTTTTTAAATATTTCAATCTAAATTATTGTTCATTTCATTTTTGCAAGTTTTATATTATTATATTATACAAATTTGACAAACTCAATTATAACATTTTTAAAATTTATTAATTAATAATATTATTTAATATATTTGATAAAATTTTAAAAAATGTTTCTGCAACATAATTTAATTAACTAATTGAAACACACAAATTATTATTATTAAATTATTTTGAAAACAAACAAAACAAAAAATAAATATAATATTTTATATTGTGATTGATTGATTGATTCATTCCATTAAATTCCATTTCGACACTTGTACGGAGCCACATTAAAATTTGCGGTGGCAGCATAATGCGTTATTTTATAAGATTATTGAATTTCAATTGATCACGCACATGAATATATATATTTTTTATAAATTGATTTTATAAATATACTTCACATGAATCGATCATATAAATATATATATTTCACACGAAACCGATCAACGAAAAACTTTCCAAATGATTATTGGGTCTTTGTCGACTAACT
The DNA here is from genome assembly GCF_016097325.1 of Aspergillus melleus. NCBI lineage: Eukaryota > Fungi > Ascomycota > Eurotiomycetes > Eurotiales > Aspergillaceae > Aspergillus > Aspergillus melleus. The sequence continues at coordinate 909,518 of NW_025763377.1, forward strand.
TTATTTCATTAATTTATGTAATCAAATCGATTATAATCTTTATAATCTAATATTATATGAAAATAACGCCTCGCCAGCACGCCTACGAAGATAAAAAATATTTATAAAAGCGAATGTAAAAACATAAAATCCGATAATTAAAAAAAGATTTAAAAATAATTGATTTTTTATGATTCATTTTTAATCATTATCTTGAATCATGACGATTTAAAATTATTTCATCGTTTTTTGCGTTAAAGTTTTTTTTTATTTCTTTGTAATGTGCTTTTACATTTCTTTTGTAATCTTTTATTTTTTTTAAACATTTTTTTCATTTGATTGTTTTCGGTAATCCACAATTAAATTATTTTTTGTAAATAAAACAGTCAATTTATAAAAAAAAAAAACATTGTTATACATGAAACATGTTTAAAGTCAATTAAAATGTTTTATATATATTGTGAATGTATTATATAATTAAATTTTTAACATTTATATCGCAAAATGTTATATAGAATATAATGAAATAAAATATAAATTATTGTTTTTTGTGATCGCATGAACAAAACGTAATATTTAAATATTTAATATTAATCAAAAAATGATTAAATTTATTTTTTTTGTATATTTTTAAAACAATATATTTATTTGCGCGATTGTCAAACCAATATATTGTTACAATATTTTGTTTTGTAAATTAAATTTTGAAAATTATTGTTATAAAAAATTTTTATAAATCGCATATTATTAATTATTATTCTATTTTTTTATATAATTTTTGATCTAAATTTCCGCTACAAAACGAAAATATTAAATTTATATATTAAAAAAACGCGCCGCAAATAATCCAAAAAAACTTTGTTTTTTTCAATTAATAATTTGTTTAATTATTTTATTTGTTATTTCGTTACCAGATATTTGCAAATAAATCAAGATTTAATAAAATATCACATTTTTAATTTTATTGTATGCAATGTATCATTTGATCAATAAATTGATGATGTTTTGAATTAAATATTGTTTAAAATTTAAATTCAAAAAAATGAAATTACAAAAAATTTTTAATTATTAATATAAATTTTCAAAAAATTGCAAAACAAAAAATAATTTCACGTTAATCACAAAATAAAAATAATTTTTCCAAATTTTGCAATTAAAATTATACATTTTTATTTTGTTTTCATATATATTGTAAAAATAATCTTGTGATTGTTTAAAATTATTATAATTTTTATATATTGTAAGATTTTGCTATTAAATATTCTTTTGATTTTGAAATCGTTCATATAAAATTATGTGTATTTAAAAAAACAATGATATAAATTTTTGAAAAATTTAATTTGAATTGTGAAAAAATTTTATTAAAAAATCACAAAATAAAAAAAACGAATTTTTAGATTTAAAATATTAATTTGCATTTTTTTCATAAAAATGATTGTCGCGTGTTCAATAATAATAATAAATAATAAATTTAAATATTACACGCGATAAGCGATCAATTAGATAAAAAAAATAAATTAAATCAATGTTTGCAATTAGATTTGCCGCAATTATAAATATAAAAATGAAAAAAAATTTTTGTGTTAAAAATATTCGTTTTTATTAATTTAAAATTTTTAAAAATAACTTTTTTCATATATTATTAAATTTTCATTAAAATGCGAAAATGTTTGTCAAACATTTTGACTTATTTTTGAACGCGAGAATTGTGTTAAATCAAAATTGTATAAATTAAAATAAAAATTATACAAATAAAATATATATATTTTTATTTTTTAATTAACATATTTCAATTTAAATTTTTTAATACATTAATTGTTTGTAAAATTTTGAAAATATAGATTTTTATATATTCAACGTGCGAATTAAAAAAGATTTTTGGTTCAATTAAATTTTGAACAAATACATAAGATGAATAATTTACATTATTTGTTTATTATTTAAATTAAAAAAAATAAAATTTGGAAATTTTGAAAGATTTCGCGGCTCGAGCAACCAAAAAAAATGAAAGAATTGAAATAAATATTTTAATTAAGATTTATATTATTGTTATTTAATTATTTATTTATAAACATAATATATTTACATGTATTGTGTTTTGAACAATTTACAAAAGTAATAAAATTTTAAATTAATTATTTATATTTGCATTGCGGGATTCTAACAAAATAATAATAATATATTATTTAAAACTTATTAAAAATAAAAATCGATATATATATGTTTGATTAAAACATGCAAATGATCCAAAATTTTTTTTTAAAATGCGATAATTTTTAAATTTAAATTTTCTGATAACAATGATAATAGTGTTGTTAATATAATTAATATTTATGATATATTAATTTATTATTATATTCGTGTTATAAAAAATAAAAAAAATTATGAATAATGCAAATTTTTGTGAAATGTCAGTATTAATCTGAATCCGTAAATTGATATATTTGAATAAAATTAATGTAATATATTAATTTGAAAAAAAAATCAATTTAATTAACAATCTTTATTAAAATATTACGTTTGTGTAAATTGTGAAAAAAACACGAATAAAAAATGTTATTAAAAACATTCAATATATTTAAATAAAAAATTGACATTATTTTGTTTTGTTTTTATATTCATTAAATAATCTTGATTATAATATAAAACATTATATTTATTTTTTTGTTTTATTTGCTGTCGAAGAGATTTGATAAAAATAATTTATGTGTTTCAATTAGATAATTGAATCACGTGATAAAAATATATTCTAAAATTTGATTTAATGTGTTAAATAATATTATCAATTGATACATTTTTAAAATGTTATAATCAGATTTGTTAAATTTGTGTAACGCGATAATACGAAATTTATAAAAATAAAATAAACAATAATTTAAATTGAAATATTAATAAAAAAATTTAATTATTGATAAAAACAAATTTCGTGTAATGTTCGATCAAAATTTAAAAAATCTAATTTAAAATCTTGTTGAAATTTGAAATATAATTAAAAATCAATTGATTGATTGTCGCTCGCATTTTTTATTTAAAAATATATAGGATTTAATGTGAAATGAAATATATAAAATTTTATAAATTAAAAAAATTGATCGAAAATAAAATGAAAAAAAAATATAATAAATGTTTTTGTTTTTGTTTTAAATATATAATAAATAATAATTTTTATACAAAAAAATAATATGTAAATTTGCATTTTTTTGTTATTTTCAATCGCGCAAATCAAACATCAAGATTTATTTATATTATTATTAATTTTTTTATTCCCTTGCAATAATTGATGATGCGTAATCATTTTATAATTTTTTCATTATACAAATCATTTATTTTTCCATGATATAAAAATTTTTTAATATTAATTTATTATATTTTTGTATGATCTTAATTTATTTTTATAATTTGTGATTTAGTTGTTGCAAATGACAGACTTCAAAAATAAAATAAAAATTAAAATGTTCGCATAAATATAATTCAAAAATAAATTAATCCATTTTTTTATACTACTTCTATTATTTATTAAATAATTTCGTTTAATTAATTGATTATTATAATCAAAATATCGAACAAATTCGGCCGGAAAAACAAAAAAATGAATATTATATAAATTAATTTATTGAAATTTATAATAATTTAATTGCAGCATGATGTTGAGATTTTGAAAATTAATTAAATATTAAAAATGATTATTATCGATTAATGATTTGAATTTTTTATTAAAATTATATTGATATTAATATTAATTAATTATTTTTTTAAATTTCACATGCAAAAATAAAGATCGATGATGGAATTCATATATATTAATTAAATTATTTCGAATTCATTTTTTCATTTAATGACGCGCGTAAAGCGGATAATGAAATTTTGTGCAATAAAAATTGCGAAAAAAATATTTTTTCATATTTTTTGAATTTGTTGATCTTTTTGTAATTATATGTCAATCAAAAATAAATAGATTTCAATTATTATTGATTATAGAAATTAAAATCATTTATAATTATATAATATTTAAATTGTGAAATTGATTAATTCAATTATTTGAAAAATTTGTTATAATTTATAAACGTTTTCGTTTTTTAATCCGGAATAATTATAAAGTTGTATACAAAAAAATAATTTTGCACAAATATATATATTGATATAATATATTACATAATGTAAAGTAACTATCAAATGAAGATTTTATAAATAAAAAAATAAATTTAAATATTTTTAGATATTTCATGAACAAAAAAACAAAATTATATGAAATTCTAATTTCAAAAAATAATGAATAATTATAAATTAAAAAATGTTTTTTTGCTAATTTACAATTTTTGAAAAATCATCATGTTATAAATTTCAATACGCGAATCGCGAGATGTTATTATTATGATTTGATTTAATTTTTTTATTATATTATATTAAAATATTCATAAAATTTTGTTTTTGTTCGATCGATTTTCAGGGTTTCGCAGGTGATTGATTTTTGAAATTAAGAAAAATAATAATTTTCATAAAGGTTTTGATGCACAAATTGATAATTTTTATTTATACAATTGGTATTTTATTTCGATTGAACGAAAATGAAACTTTTTTTATTTTTTTTTTATTATAATTGTTTTTTGAAGTCGAAAATTGAGAATCTGTGACATTTACAAAATTCAATAAATTTATATAAAAATTGTTAAATACTAAATTTCTTAAAAATGTAATTGAATCAATATTCAAAAAATTTTATTTTAATTTAATGTTAAATTGAATTTTTATATATGATTTTATAATGTTTTCGAAATATTTGAATTTAAATAAAAGAGTTTTGAATGTTTTGTTTTTAATATGAACGATTAAATAAAGAATATATTTTGATTTATTTTTTCACAAAGTATTTTTTTACAAACACATATTGTTGTTTTTTATAATAAAATATATTTAATAAAAATAATTTAATTTCGTTTTTTTATTTATATTTTTTTTGTTCGAAATAACTCAAGAAAAGGTTTGTTCAAAAATATAATATGTGAAATTTAATACAGATATGATGCATATAATCAAAAGTTCAATATAAATATCAATCAATTTTTGTTATATAATTGCATTTTTATCGCTGCCGCTTTCGTTGCATAAAAAACTTTTTTCAAATGTGTCAAAAATTTAACAATTGATTTAATATTTTATTTGGATTTCGGCCGGTTAACAAATAAAAAATGATTGATTGAAACGAATAAAAATATTATATAAAAAAAATTGGATTGGCTGTATTGGGGAGATATGAAAAAATAAATTTCAAAAAAATTAATTTTGAAAGATTCGATTTAGAATTAAAATCGAATAAAAAAAATTAATAACATTATAAAAAAATTTAGATCGAAAACCAAAAAAATCCCGAATTGTTAGAAAATTTTTTTAATTTTTCATTAAATACTAACATTTTTGCATGTTATTTTTCAATAAATCTTGAAATTGTTTATTTTATTAATTTCGTTTGTCACGATACAATCTGATAAAAATTTAAATGCGAAAATCGATTGTCATATAATTTAAAATGATTTTAATTGTTTTATACATTTTATAATTTTTTTGCGTAATTCATCTTTAATTTGAATAAAAATGATTTTGACAAAAAGTTTTGTAATTTTATAAAAGATATGTAAAAGACATTAAATTTTTTATGAAGTTTTTTAAAATTAAATCTATTTTATAAAAAATTAAAAAAACGTTGTCGAAATCGTTAATTCAATTTTGTAAAGTTTTTTTGGATTGAATTCCAATTAATTTTTATTTTTTTTATTTTATTTGTTACATTGTCTACAAAAACGGTTTTCAAAAAAATTGATTAATAATAACAAAGATTAGAATTGTCGTTTGAGATTGATAAATGTAATAAAATATAGAAAAATTTATTGATTAAAAGTCAAAAAAATTGTTTTAAAGATTAAAATAAAATATTGTGGAATGACAATTTGCAATAATAAAATAAATGTATAGATTGATTTTTATAATGAAGGCGACAAAAAATTTATTTATAAAATTTAAATTCGAATGTAAAAAATTATATTTTTTTAATTGATTTTTTAACAATATATATATTTACATTGAACATGAATAGTCGAATTGTAATAACATTTTTTAATTTAAATATTTCGAACAATACAACGTTAGAAAAATATTGTATTTTTTTGTTTAATAATTCGAATCGCATTTGTTTTGATTTCTGTTGCTTAAAACATAATGTTATATTTATTTTTGAAAAAAAATGTAAAATGTCGAATTGTAACATATTAATAAAGATTATAAACTTTTAATTTGTTTCTTTAATTGTTGGAATAAAAACACAATTATAAAATATATTGTTTGAATTAAAAAAAAATTTGATTTTATTTTTTTGTGATAGTTCAATTGACAATGAAATAATAAGATTCTTTAATACAAAAAATAACATTGTTTATTTAATATTTTTAATTAATTTAATTAATTTAACATTGGATTCAAAAATAAATATTTTGATAAAAATTCGATTTAATGCGACAATTAATTGTAATAATTTCAAATTCAAAAATAAAAATAAATTTTGTTGATTTTTTGTTCTTTTTTGATTTGGAATTTAACGCAGATAACATTGAAAATGAAAAGATTATTTTTGTTAAATTTTTATAATTGATTTTTTTATAAAATTTGTTTATTTTTTGTATTTGAATGATTTCAAATACAAAAAAGAATTTTAATTTTTTTATTTATGTTTAATTTAATTCTTTGCAATATTTTTATCGTTCAAAGCATTTATTGTTTGTGATGGTATGTGAATTTTAATAATTTATATATTAATAACATTTTTATATATATTTAATATTACAATTAATAAAGAAATGTGTTTTGGCGCATTATAAATAATAAATAAAAACGAAACAAAAATATTAAAAATATTTAAATTAATAATATTGCAGATATTGCACGAAATGATAAATTAAATTGTATAATTTTATATTGAAAAAATAAAAATGCAAATATAAATAATTTTTATATTATATTTGTGTTTTTTGAATTAACAAAAATAATAAACAAAAATAATATTTTTTTATCAATTAACATTGAAAATTTATTGTATCATTTAAAATATAAAATGCGCGTTTTCGGTTGCAATTATTTCTTATTAATATTTAAAATTGTTTTAATAAAATTCTTTCTTGTTTTAATTTTCGTCCTTTCAATTGAATATTAATTTGTTAAAATATTGTGAATAAAAATTTTATATCATAATTAAACAATTCGCGCGTTTTTTTAACAATAATAATTAAATTTTTTTATTATAAAATAATCATTTCCGATTCGCATGCATTAACAAATAAAAATTGGAATCTTTTGAAAATAAAAATTTAATCATTTGTATTTTGATTGTTACAAAAAAATAATTTATTCAATTTAAAATATTTTGAATATTTTTTAATAAAATTTTTCGATTGTGTTCGAATTTATAATATGACAAATAATTTTTGAAATCTTATTTTAATTATATTAATTAAAAACTTTTTTATTATTTTTAATTAATTATACAATCAAAAAAGAATTATTCACATTTTAATTAAAAATTAATGCATTGTTCGAAATATTTTTAATTTATTTTTTAATCTTGCAAACGTCGGAAATCGTAAATAATAAAATTAGATTAATATTAAAAAAATCTGATATATTGTAAATTAATTATGCGATTAAATATTATAATAAATATAATTTGCATGTTTCTTAAAAAAAATTTACAATGTCAAATTCGCATCGTTTTATAATCGATTTTTACATAATTAATCAATTGATTAAATTATTTGCGATAATTGCAAAATTTGTGATATATTTGATTAATAATTTAAATTAAAAATAATTTTTTATATGTCGCATTATTGTTTGGCAATATGCATGAAATTGAAAAATCAATATGATAAAAAATTATATATGATTTAATGCGAATCATAAATAAAAAATCATAATGTAAAAAAAATTTATAATATATTTTAAAATTAATAATCAAAAATTATTTAAATAATATTTTTTAAAATATCGAATCTCGTACAAAAATTGCAAAAAACTTTTTATACAATTATAAAATTTTTTAATTACATGATGCTTCACAATATTTGATTATAGCCGTGTAAAAATATTTAAAATTTGTAACACGATTACATTATTTATTTGACATTGAATTAACATATTTTGATCGTTATTTCGCGGGAAACATTAATAATTATTTATTATATCAATTAATAAATTTATACATTAATATAATAAATCGATATATTATATAATGTTTTAAAAACACATTTTAACATGTTTTTTGCGCAAATAAAAAAAAATAAAAAAAAATCGATTTTTAAAATTAACGGGAGTTCTAGCCGTGTAAAAACGATCGTGAAAAATAAAAAAAAGAAATTTAGAAATAAACAGCTATAATTGTCGCAATTATAAAAAATTATTGAAATGCTGCGCGGCCGTTCGTTTCGAAAATAAAAAAAAAGAATATATTCGTTTTGTGCAACGAGACAAGCGAGCGAGAAGGAGATGAAAGAGAAAGAATATATTCGTTTTACGCAGCGAGGCGAGCGAGCGAGAAGGAGGTCTTGGTGGTAGTAGCAAATACTCAAATGAGAACTTTGAGGACTGAAGTGGGGAAAGGTTCCATGTGAACAGCAGTTGGACATGGGTTAGTCGATCCTAAGGCATAGGGAAGTTCCGTTTGAAAGGCGCCCTCGTGCGCCGTCATTTTATATTGTGATTGAGATCATTTAATTAATATAAAAATAAAATAAAATAATATTAATTTTTTAAATATATTAAAAATTTTTAATAATTTTTTAATTTATATTTTTTTCACAATTTATATAAATATAACATTTCAATAACAATTATCAATCAAATTAGCTCTTTTTTTGAATTAATATATTATATTAATTTTATTTAAATATATTACTTTACAAATCCAAATCAATACCGACATTTCGCAAAAATTTTTATTTTATATATTTTTGATAATACAGACATAATAATAAATTAATATATTATAGATATCGATTATATTGACAACATTGTTATTATTATTATTAAAAATTTTAACTTTATAAATTATTACATTTTAAAATAAAAATTTCAAATCATTTATATATTTTAATTAAACACACATGCATTAATTTTCATTTTCAATAGATTTTAAATAATATATTATTATTGTTTTGTCACATTTCCGCGACATAAACAAAAACATTTAATTTAAAAATTTATTATTTTTACAAATTGTTTGAAACAGAACACATATAAATATATAACTTTTATAATTAAATAATTAAGTAACAATAATATAAATTTCAATTAAAATATTTATTTCAATTATTCATTTTTTTTCGATCTTTCAAATTACGCGATTTTTTAAAATTTAAAAAATAAACAGATAATTTAAATTATTTATTTTGTATATTTATTTAAAATTTAATTATATAAAATTTTTTTTGATTTGCATATCAAATATATAAAAATTTACATTTTTAAGAGTTTGCGAACAATTAATGCATTAAAAAATTCCAATTAAAATATATTGACCATAGATAAAAATATATATATTTTATTTATATAAGTTTTATTTTAATTTATATCATTTTGCTTTGATACAATTTTTATATTTAACAATAAATTAAAATATTTAATAAATATTTTCACATTTTGACAGAAATTTAGCGATACATAAAAAAATCATTTTTAAAAATTTCAAATTAATAAAAACATTAAATTATAGCAGATCCAACTGCAAATATTAATTTGATTTATTTTTTTTATTTTATAATTTTTTAACAAAACTTTTTTATGATTTGAATTAAATTTTTTAAAAATTTTATAATTATGTATTACAAAATTTATATTATTAATTTTTTTAAACATATATAATTTTACATAAACAATTTTAAATTGAAAAACTATTTGACAATAATATTTTATAATATATATAAAAATGAAATAAAAATATATAATTTTATTTATAAAATTTACAAAAATTATTATTGTTTTTTGATTGATACAAAATTAAAATTTATTTTATAATTTTTTGAAAATTTATATTGATAATTAAAATTTTTTTATAATCTGATTTTTTCAAATTTTGATTTCAAATAATATTTAATTCAAAAAATTATTGATTTATTAATTGAACAATATGTTGTATATAATAAAATCATTATAGTATTTTTTTAATATAAATTTTATCTTTTAATTTATTTTCATTAAAAATTAAAACATTATTTATATAAACTACCATATATTTATTAATCAAATTAATAAAAATATTATTTATCTAAAATTAAAACGCAATTAATTTATTAAATAATTTAAAAAATAATATTTAATATTAATAAGATCTATATTTAATTTGAAATATTGTTAAATCTATAAAACTTAAATATATTTATATTTAATAAAATTTTTATTTGATATTTAATTTTATAAAAATCTTTATATAATCTAAATAATCCAATAATTTTTTTATAATTGAATTCAGTTTTTAATAATTTATATAAAATCGCAAATCTTTTTTTGATTTTGTAATTATTAAACCAAAAAATTGAATAAAATTAAATTAAAAATAATAAATCTTTTTTATAAATTTAATTTTATAATCATTTTTTTTGCTGCAGAAGCAATATATTAAAAATTAATTTTACAAATATCAATTTTTAATAAATTCTTTTTAATTTGAATTTTTTGAAATTTTTTTAAAATTATTTTAAAATTTTTATTTTATTTTTTTAAATTTTTATAAATATTTATTTTATTTGACACAAATTTTATTGCAAACTTTTGTAATACATATTAAATTTATATAATAAATATATATATTTTACTAATTTAGTTTTTATTTCAATTATTAATCTTTGCGCATTATATCTCTTTAATATTTAAAATTAAGTTTAAAATGTTGCAAAATAATTTTAAATATTAAAATTATTTATTAAATTTATTTTTTTTAGAATAATTTTTTGAAATTATAATAATTAATTGTGATAACAATTCAAATTATTTAATAAATTTATAATTATGTTTTTTAAAATTATATTATTCTAGTTTTAATCTATAATTAAAAAAGAAAGCTTTTATATTTAATAATTAATAATTAAAATCAAGATAATAATATAAATAAGTTTTTAAATTAATATAATCTTTAATTAACACATTATTAAACAATAATATAATATAAAAATCAAAATATTTTATAACATTATAAAATTATAATCAAAAAAATTAAAATTATTTGTTTCAATATTAAGATTTATATAAAAATTAAATATTTATTAATAATTAATTAAATAAATATTAAAAATTAATATTTTTGGCTTTAAATAAATTTTTTATTAAAATATTTAATTTATATAATAATTGATACATCAAATCTAAATAAAAATCTAATTTTAAATTTTTTTATTTTTTTATTTTTTAATTCCGGAAATCTTAAAAGAGATTTTTTTAAAATTTCAAATTTATAATTAAATAAATTGATTTTTTTCTAAAAATATTTTTTAATTTTATAATTGTTTTATTTATAAGTAAAATAGCTTTTTTTATTAATTGATTTTTGTCTTTAATTTTGATTAAAATATTAAATTATAAAATAGATTTTTTATTAAAAATATTTATTTTAAATCTTTTTTTTAAATCGGGTTTTAATTATTTTGATATTTATTAATATTAATTTAAAAGTCAATAATTTTAATATATTTTTAAACAAAATCTTTAAAAATATAAATATTATTATTAAAAATATAAATCATCATATATTATATTTTATTAAATGAAACATAAAATTTGAAAATAGAAATATAATAATCTTTATAATCTTGTATTTAAATTATATTAAATTTATAATAAATATTTTTTGTTCAATTAAAATTCACAAAAATATTTTTTAAACAATATAAAATATTGTTAAAATTAAAATAATTTTAAAATTTAAAATATAAAAATATATATTAATAAACATTTTTTTTACAATAATCAATTATATATACAATTTAAAATCTAATAATAAAATGATAATTAATATTAATAATTATTTTTTAATTAATTATAAATTATCAATTCTTAAAATTTAAATTATTTTTGTTGTTTAATATGAAAATCAAAAATTTTAATAATTTAAAAAATGAATTAATTCTTGTCACGTGAAGCAGTCACGTGATGTCAGATGATCAAGGATCATACAATTTAGGTGCCTCAGGCAAGAAAAAGTGAAGAAAATCGATACAGAATGAATGAATTCCTACTGAATTGGATTGAATCAATTGTTAAAAAAACCAGAATTTTGAGATAATTTAATCTCATATTTATAAACGTTTTTCAATACTTAAAATAATGAATAAATAGTGAAAATAATGCATTTAAGATTTGATTTGAAATAATGTCATTTTTAATGCAAAATGATCTTAAAACGTTCGAATATAATTAATTAATAATAAAAGAACGTTTAATCATATAATTATATATTAAAAACTTAAAATAAATTACACAAATATGATTAACACAAAAACTAATCTATAGTTATTAATAATATTAAATTAAATGTAATAAATATCAATGACATTAAATAAGATTCAATAAGTGTTGATTGTTTTAAAAAATAAAATAAAAAATTTTAAATAAATAATATTGATTTGAAACGCTCGAAAGCTCGTAAAAAAATATGAATAAAACATTTTTGAATTAAAAATAAAACAATTAATTTAAAAAATAATAATTTATTAATAATATTGTCATTTAAATTGTGACAAAATTAATTATATAAAATAAACGATAGTAAACAATAAATTAATTAATATATTTTTTTTCAATTTTAATCGATTAAATCAATTATTTAAAATTATATTTTTTGAGTCTTTTTAATCTTTCAAAAATAAAGATTTTTCATATTTAATTAATAAATTTTGTATAATTTTGTTTCAAAAAATGTTTAATCAATTTATTAACAATTATATAATTAATAAAAATTTATAAAGATTTATGAATGTTTGTCTAAATTTGTTATTTAAGTCAATGTTAATTAATGTTCACATGTTTAAATTTGATTTTATATATCAAATTGGATTTAATGAAAAAATTAAATAATTTGTTGATTGTTATATTTAATAATTAGTTATCAATTAAAATTAAAGCTTATAACATTAAATAATCAGATTTATCAAAAAAAGTGTCATTTTATTGAAATAAAAATTAAGAATTTTATTTCAATGATAAATAAAATGATTATTTTTATCATTTAATCAATTAATCAACGAATTTGCTGAATAAATAACGTATAAGATCTTTATTTAATTATTTATTAAACGAATTAACAAACGTTACATTATTAATAATTTAAAAATCAGTATTGAATTAAAATTGTTTAAAATTAAATTAAAATTTTTTAATGCGTTTTTAAAATATTCAATTGTATAAAAACAAATTCCATATATAAATGAAATAAAATAATTGATTATATTTATATAAATTAAATAAAAATCTAACAATTTTTTGCAATATCAAATCTTGAAATGATAATTCTATATAAAATTAATCCAATTTTCGATTGAAAAATGATAATATAAAATTTCTTAAAAATTTTTTTATTTCATTGTGCAAATTTTCTATCAAAAATGACATTCTTGAAGATTTTTGATTGATCAAATAAAAACAATAAATAATATTTTTAATATAACTATATTGATTAATTTATAATATCTGTTTCAAACGATCATATATTATTTTTATATTCAAAAATTGATTTATTTGATGGAGATTTTTTAAATAATAAATGTTAAATAATTAATTTTTTAAATTAATGATTTTTTATTAAGAATATCGATTATATAAAACAATAATATCATTAATATAAATTATCGAAAGTATATAATTATTTAAATATAAACAAAGATCTTCCAATATTCGATTTAGTTTTAAATTTTGTAAAATTTTATTAATTCTATTTTATTAAAAAAACGATGATCGACATAATTTATATAAAATTTCCTTTAATTTGAAAATTTTATTTTTTAAATCAAATTTTAAAAATAATAAACATTAACTAATTTATCAATATAATTATTCAAAAAAATATTTATAATATTTTATTGATTTGTTTCAAAATCGAATGCAACAATTCAACAATTAAAATATAAACAGATTATTAAAATAATTGTTTTAAAATCGAGATTATTAATTGATTAAACATAATTTTATATATAATGTTAAATTTTAAATTTTATTAAAAATCTTTAATTGTTGAATTTATATTTGAAAATCCATTTTAACAAAATAAATAAATTTTAAAAGGCTTCTTAAATAAAAATAATATTCTATATATTTATTTTAATTAATTGATTAAATTCAATTTGATAAACAATAAATCATTTATTTTTATAAAACAAATTTATCATTTTTTTTTCAATTTGTCGATTCGAGTGACATATCATTTTTATATAACTTTTTAATATTTTATTAAATTGCAATAAAAGCTTATAGACAATATAACATTATTTATAATTATTTTAAAGATCTTTAATTGTTAAATAATTCCAATTTGAATCATTTTAAAAATAATAATTTAAAAAAATTATTATATTCAATAAAATCGATGTCAGAAGGTTTAATCACAATTTATATTAAAATATAAATTAGTAAATAAAATTAATTTTTTATAATAATGTTATCATTTTATATAATTTAATTATTTTAATTAAAACTTAAAATTTTATGAAAATCAATTCTTTAAAATTTTTTTCTAATATTAATTAATTCAATAATCAATTCAAGCTTATAACAAATAAATCATTCTAATTTCATCAAATTCTAAATTCTTTAATTAATCAAAATTAAAAAAATTTCATCAAATAAATCAATCAAAAATAATCATTAATATATATTGATTTAAAAAAATATTTTAAAATAATTAATCAATTTTATCAACAATTAACAATTTTAATTAAACATTTTTAATTTGATTTAATTCAAAAAACTTAATCTCAATTATTTTAATAAAATTTAATCTCATTAATTATATATCAAAATAATTCTTTTTCAATTTGACATTTATATTTTTTATATATTGTAAACAATATAATCAATCAAATAATTAATTAAAATTCACAATTGCAATTTATTAAATCATAAAATATAAAAAATTTATATATAAATTTGGCAGTTATATCGCTTTAAATTAATAAAATTCAAAAAAACAAATTATATAAAAAAATAAATTGTCAAAATATTTAAATAAAAATTTATATGAAATCTTTTATTTTAATAGTTAAATTGAGATTATATTTAATCAATAAATATTAATATAAAATGTTTTGAATTACAAAAATGCGAAAATTTCAGATTTTATAACTAAAATTCTTATTTTAATAATGATTATCGCTTCAAAACATTTAATTAAATTATTTTATTTTAATTAATTAAATAAAATTAACGTATTTCACAAGCGAACGTGACACACAAACGAACGTGACATCGCCCGCAACTTAGACGCGTTGAAAAATCTCATCTAATTTAACCATCAATCATGTCTTCAAAAGCGCGTTAAAATTCAAAAAAATTAGTAGAACGAAAAGACAGAATCAAACTTGCTGTTGCTGCTTTAAAAAATCAAGAAATTCGCAGTATTCGTGAAACTGCGCATGTTTTTTATATTTGCCATAAAATTCTCAATCGTCAATTTAACGGAAGAACTTCGCGCTTAGAAATATGCGTCAATAATTATAAAATGATTTAAAATGAAAAGAAATCGCTTATATGATGGATTCTATCGTTAGATCGACGTGAAACTTTTTTTAAATTATCAGATGCACGAAAAATGATTAATATTTTTTTTGCTGACCGCGGTATTACATTTATTCAATTAATCGAAGTGAACTGGATTATCAATTTTATTAAATATTGTTTTAAAATAAAATTCTATTTTTTTCGACGATATGACTATCGATGCGTTAAATGTGAAAACTTTAAAATGATGAAAGAGTGATTTGATCGCGTACAAATCACTATAATGCAATATAAAATCGCATAAAAAAATATTTACAATTTCGATGAGATTGGCTTCGTTATGAATCTAATATTTAATGTTCGAATACTTATTAAAGCTGATTATTATGACAAAGCGCGTGTTGTATAGTCAGACAATCAAATATAGATTATTTTGATTGAATATATTAATTTTATTGATTGGGTGCTTTTTTCATATGTTATTTTCAAAGAGAAGGTTCATATAGAAGATTGGTATGAAAAATCAAAATTTCTATTGAATATCAGGCTTGAAGTTAGTTTTAATGAATGAATTTTTAATAAAATAGATTTTCGCTGGCTAAAATATCTCTTTATTTTTATAACTATTCATCGTATAATTAAAAAATATTGTCTTTTAATTATAAACGATCATAACAATCATTTCTCGTCTCAATTCAATCAATTATGTAATAAAAATAATATTATTTTTATTTACATGTTTTCACATTCTTCCAACAATCTTCAGTCTTTAAATGTGGGCTGCTTTCGAGATCTAAAAAATGCGTACAGCAATCTAGTGAAACAAAAGACAAATCTAGAAATCAAATATATTACAAAGTTTGATTTTTTAAAAATGTTTGCAACAATTCATGATCTTGTTTTTACAGTAGAATTTATTCAAAATAGTTTTGCAGCTATTGGCCTAATTTTTTTTAATTCAAATAGAATATTTAACAAATTGAATATTCAATTAAAGACTTTTATTTTTTCAAACAATCGATCAACTGATTCAACATCTAAAACACGTTATATAATTAAACAACTGGAAAAGCAAGCTTCTGCAGCAAAGAGACTGCTTAAGAAATGCGCCCATAGCCCTTTATCTTTGATAGAAGCGCGATTGAACAAAATCATTAAAGATTATGAATTGACATTTAATGAGCTTCTTTTTGCAAAGGAAGAAATACACAAATATCGTGCTAATAATAAATGGAAAAGCGAAAGACGGAATAAATCTATTAGACAATTAGTTATAAAAAAAGGTTTATCATTTCGAAAAGGCCTAAAGCGATTTCAGCGCGAAAATGAGATTGATAAAGATCAAAATACATTTTTCATAGATCTAACGCTTTCTGCAGTTGGACCGCGTGTACGAGCACCACCGCGCTACAACGATTGTCATAATTTAGGATATAAGCGATTACAATATCCTAATCGAGTTCTCAATTAATTTTTAGATAGAAATCTGATTGTTTGATTGATAAAGGCTATAGTATCTACTTTATAAGCAGGAATTGGCTGGCAGTGTCACGTTCGTTTGTGTGTCACGTTCGCTTGTGAAATACGTTATAAGGAAAATAATTTCTTTTGATTAATTAAAAATGTAAAATTTAATCAAATTTAAATCATTATTTGAATAAAATCGCTTAAAGATCACGTGATATTAATTTTTAATAAATGAAATTATTTAAATAAACAATTTAATTATATAAATTTTTGAAAATATGACCATAATTATATGAAATTTAATGTAAAAACAATATATATAATTAATATATTATTTTAAAGCTATTTTTGTTTTATGTAAATAAAATTTTAATAAATCGTTTCAAACAATTTTTGATTTAATTAAATTGAAATTTGCAAAATTTGTTATTTTAAATTAGTTTTATAATAAATTTAACATACTTTATTATAATAAATTAATTTTTTGTTTATTTTGATTTCTTTAATTATGTTTTTAAAATAATTTAAAACTTTTTAATCAAAATATATTAATTATAAATATTAAAATTCTTTTGAAATCTTGACAATAATTAATAAATTAAATTAATATATAAGATAACTGTTTTTATCAAATATAATATTAAATAAAAACGAATTTAAATTTAAATATTTTAAATTTATTTGATTAACCATCTTTTGCTAATAGTTTTATTAAATAATTTAAAATTTGATTAAAAAATTATATTTTTTTTATATTGAAATTAGTTCATATTAAATCAAAATTAGATTTTTTTAATTAATTGTTTGATTAAATTTAGATTTTATGAATTGTTTTAATTAATCAATAAAATACTTTTACATTTTGAAAAATCTCACAATAAATCTTTGATAATATTTTTGTAATTTATATTACATAAATTGAAATGAGTTTCTGCAAAACAGATTTTTTAAATAAGAAAAATATTTAAATAAAAATTTAATATGTAGATATAATAAATCAATTTGAATATAATTTCAATTTTATATAAACTTGTAAATAAAAGAATAATAATATTAAAAATTTTAATTAATATTTTCATGTTTTCAATCAAAATAATTAATTTTTGTGAAATAAAATCAATAAATATTAATAAATTATTGTAAATATAATTATCAAATATAAAATTAAATATTTTAAAAAAATTAAAATCACAATTTAATTTCAAATCAATAAAATAAATTTGCGAATTTGTAATTATAATAATGTTAATTATAATAATAACATTTTAAATAAAATTTTTTAAGTAATTGAAATAATCAATTAAGTTAAATTATTTTTTTGCTTTTTTAAATGCATGTTAAAATTATGATTTTTAATTGATTTTTTAAAACAATTATATATAACAAATTTAAATAATTAATCAAAGATTTGAACTAAATTATTTATATAAAAATATTAATTAAAATTATAATTTTTTGATTTGATTTGGATTTGCAATAATATTTGATTTTTTTTAAAAAAATTAAAATTTTTTGGTTATTATTTTATTTTATTTCTATTTTAATTATTTATTGATTTATTATTCTTTTTAACATTGTTATAGCAATTTGAGATAATTTATTGATTTGTTTAATTAAACAAATGAAATAAAATTTCAAATAATTTTTAAATTATTTAATTAAATGAAAAAATCTAAAATAAAATTAATAATTTTTTCAATAATATTGAACTTATCGTTTCATAAAATTGAAAATATGAAATAGTGATTTAAAATTGTTTTTAAAAAATTATAAAAAATTTAGATTAATTGATAAATTTTATTTATTTTTAATATAATTATTTTGAAATAAACATTTTGATGTCAAAATAAAAAATTGTTTAAATATTAATTAATAAAAACTTTTAATATATAATATTAACAAATAGTTTCATTTTCAAATTTTTATATTTGCCATTTATTTTTTTTAAAATATTTGAAATATATTATAAATATAATTCTAATTAATCATAAAAATCTTATTAATTAATAAAAAGAATTCTTGATTAAGAATAAAATTAATATCAAATTTTTATTTATGTGACAGTATTTTTCTATTTTTAATTTATATTTTTAAATAAAATCTTGATAAATAAATTGATTTTTTGAATTTAACTAAATAATTGAAATTGTATATAAATTGATGTTATATAATTTTAAAATAATGAGTCTTTTTGATACAATAAATTTAATTTTTTGATTTAAATTAATATAATTTTATAAATAATAATTTTCTATATAAATTTTAATAAAATTGAATTACTGAATTTAATTATTTGATTAAATTAATGTGAAATTAAATTTATTTTTATTTATAATAAATTGAAATAAAATTTTGATTAAGATAAAATAAAATGATTTTAATTAATAAAAATATTATAAATAAAATAATATAATTAATATAATAAATAATATTGGTAACAATCATATAAAAAAATAGAAAAAAATAGAAAAAAATAGAAAAAAATAGAAAAAAAATATTTTGAATTTATGAAACAGTTACATGATGTTAAATAATTAAAAAATATATAATTTAAATATTTTAAATAAAAAATGAAGAAAATTGATAAAAAATAAATGAATTTTTATTAAATTAGATTGAATTGATTATTCAAAAAAATTAAAATTTTGAAATAGTTTGATTTTATATTTATAAACATTTTTCGATATATAAAATAATAAATGAATAATGAAAATAATATATTCGAAATTTATTCTAAAATTTGTATAGTTATATTATTTTTATTTTAATTTGAAACAATATTATTTTCAATATAAAATGATTTTAAAATATTCGAATATGATTAATTGATGATGAAAAAGCGCTTAATTATATAATTATATATTAAGAATTTGAAATAAATTATATCAATACAATTAGTATAAAAATTGATTTATGATTTTTAATGACATTAAATTGAATGTGATGAATATTAATAATATTAAATAAAATTTAGTAAATGTTGATTGTTTTGAAAAACAAAATAAAAAATTTTAAATGAATAATATTGATTCGAAGTGTTTAAAAACCTGTAAAAAGACACAAAAAAACATTTTTAAACTCAAAATAGGACAATTGACTCGAAGGGCGGCAGTTCATTGATGACGTCATCATTCGGACTGTGGCAAGACTGGCCATATAGGGCAGGCGGTGGCAGGAGGCAGTAAACTAACCAACAATTTTTTCATAAATTTTTAACAAAAATTTAATAGTAATAATATTTTATTTAATAATTAATTTTATAATATTTTTTTATTTTTTAATAATTTTTAATAAAAATTAATTTTTTTAATTTTCATTTAATTCATTGCAATTATCATTTTATAATTTGTTAATAATTTTTTTTAATTATATAAAATTTTTTATTTATATTTAAAATTTATACAAAATTATAAAAAATCTTTATTTTGATTAATTTATTTTTTAATTAATTTTTTATAATTTATATATTTAAAATTTTAACAAATTTATTTTATTTTATAAAAATCTAAAAAATATTAAAATATTTAAATTTATTTCAAATTAATTTGTTTAATTCATTCAATATAATCTAAATATTATATCGTTATATTATAAAAAAGATTTGAAATAGATTATAAAATCTATTATTAATTAAAAATATAATAATATATTTTATATTTTAAATATATTTATTTAAAATAAAAAAAATTAAATAATAAAAAAATTATATAATAATTTACAAATGTTGCAGCGCCGCTTACCGGCCGCCTTCATGTTGCCATTTGGTGGGATGTGGAACGCATTGCGGAAATGGTCTCTACGAATAATTTTAAGATTTCTACGGTTATGATATGTATGTTTCATTCTAAATCCTGATCATTTTAGAATGATTGATTTTAATTGATTTTATTATTTCAATAACAATTTTATCATATTAATAAATATCGATCGTCATATCGACATTTTTATTGTATTCTTATTTATTGTAACAAAATAATAACATATTTTATCAAAATCTAAATTTTATTAATTTGGAATCTTTATTTTGAGATTTTCAAATAATTTTTTGTTATTTTTACATGTTGTTTATTTGTTGTTCATTGTTTTGTTTGTTTTATATTTATTTAATGTGAAAATTTATTGTTTCTTTTTTTATCATGTTAATTTTTAATAATTTTTTTTAATTATTGTTTTTCATTTTTTATTTGATTTATATTTTACAATCATTATTTTACATATTTTTTATTACTTTCAATCATTTTTAAATCGTTTCATTGAAAAAACAGTTTTTTAAATAATTTAAAAATTTTGACAAACAATCGATTATTGCGCGTTGTGTGCGTTTTTATTTTATTGTTTGATTCATTTGACAATTTTAATTATATTATGCATTGTGTTCGTTTTTATTTTGTTATTTAATTTGTTTGATAATTTTGATTATGTTATGCGTTGTTTGTATTTTTGTTTTGTTATTTAATTCATTTAATATCAAATTATATCATTAATTTTTTCAATTTTGTGACATTGATCTTGACATTTAATTTTGATTATATTATTAATTTTTTTGATTTTGCGATATCAATTTTGATATTTGATTTTTAATTATATTATTTATTTTAGAATTATTTATTTTATGATGATTTGTTGTTTGTTTTGTTGTCTTATAGATTTAACATTTAATTTTTATTTTTATTTTTTATTTTTTGTTATTTGATATCTTTTGACATGATCTGTAATCTTTTTATTAATTTTAAAATTTTGATTTTGATTTAATCTTGTTTAATCGATGATTATTTGTTTTGTGAAATTTAATTATTGATTAAAAGAATTTTATAAAATTATAAAATATTTTTGATCAAATGAATTTAATAACAATTTTTAAAATAAATTCAATTTATTTCATTTTTATATTTGAAATCACAATTAATAAAATGTAATAATTTATTTTTTGTCAATTAATTAATTTATAAATTAAATATTCAATATATCGCGAAGAAATTTATTTAATTTAACAAATATTTAAATGTTGACAAACAATTTATTGTTTAATGTAATTTTCATTTTTTTAATTGTAATAAATTTTGTGTTTTATTTGATTTTATACATTTTGATTTGATTATTATAATGAATAATTTTTTTATTATAATTAAAAATAATTTGTCGAATTTTTTGTCAAATTTATTATTTTTATTAAATTTTTTAAATCAATTATATTATAATTTATAAAAATATTTAATAATTTTATCAAATTTTTTATTATTATTTGATCATTTTACATTAAAAATCTTATTAATAATTCATTTTGAACAATTTTATATTTATATGATAGAATTATTAATAGATTTTTTAATATAATTATAAATTATTCTTTTAGCATCAATAACATTTTTGAAATTTTTTTATATTTATTGTTTATAATTTTTTTATTTGTTTTAAAAAATTGTTTGAAATTTCGATTTTTATATAATTTATAAAAAATTTTAATATCAAAATGAAATTTGACAGTTTTCATGAAATAAAAATATTTTTGAAAAATTTTATTTTTTTAAAGTTTTTTACAACAATTTTTACGACATGTTTTTTAATTTTATTGAAAACGAATCAATCTAAGATTATAATTTTAAATTTTATGATGTTTTTGTTGATTTTATTGAAAACAAGTCGATTCAGGATTATAATTTTAAATTTTATAACATTTTTGTTAATTTCATTAAAAATAAATCGATTCAAAATCATAATTTTAAATTTTATAATTTGTTTTTGGATTCCTTTGAAAACAAATCAATTCAAAATCTTATTTATCAACAATATTGCGATTTTAACAAAAAAAAAGTTGTTGAATC
The DNA here is from genome assembly GCF_016097325.1 of Aspergillus melleus. NCBI lineage: Eukaryota > Fungi > Ascomycota > Eurotiomycetes > Eurotiales > Aspergillaceae > Aspergillus > Aspergillus melleus. The sequence goes on from NW_025763377.1 coordinate 932,524, forward strand.
AAATAAATTTATTCTTAATTTAATTGACAATAATTTTGACAAAATATAAATTGTTTTAAAATAATTTTTGTAAAATCAAAAAACATTATAAAAAATTTAAAAAAAAATTATAAAAATGTAAAAAATTATAAATTGTAATTTGGATAATATTTGTGTTCGATTTTGTTAAATAACAATAAAATAAAATTAATCATTTTTATCAAAATTTTTCGATTTGTTTGAAAATCCCGATTTTCAAAATTTTTAAAATTCAATAATATCAAATATTGATTATAAAATTCTTTAAAATGACAAAATAAAAAGTTTTTAATTAATTAAATGTTAAAAATAAAAAATTTTGATTTAACAATATCATTTATTAAAATATATTGATTTTTGTCGATCGATTAATTGATATTGTTAATTATAAAAATATTGAATTTGTTAAAACAAACATTTAAATTTGTTTACGCGATAATGTTATAATCTGGTTTATTTTATTAATTGATAATCGAAAATATTTATTACATAATTTTTTATTTAAATACGATCAACAATGATTTGCTATATTAAAAAAATGTTTTAAAATTAATTTTTAATTTGTTTTAAAGCAATTCAAAAATTTTCATTTTATATATATTGGTGTAGCCGCGAAGCGATATTTTCGAATTTATGTAAAAAAGATTATTTAATTATATTAAATTTTTTATTTCAAAAATAAATATCAATAAATAAATTATATGTGAAATGATTTGAATATGTAATTATAATATTATATTATTATTTTAGACTCAACAATTATTTGTTTTAAATTTTTCAAACAATTAAAAAAAATAATTTTTTTGAAAAAATCTCTATAACAATTATTACAAACATTGTAAAAAACAATTCAACAAAAAATTGCATCATAAATTTTATAATAATTGTTAATTTTACAATAATTTTTTTTATTTTATATAATCTTTCTTAATTTGATATTAATTTTTCAAAACAATTTTTTATTGATTTTCAAAAATATTGTTAAAATTCATAATAAAATTAATATTTCATACAAATTTTTGTCGCAATATTAATTTAATAATCAATTATATAATTATCAACAATTCTATGATTGCAATAATTATAAATTTTTGTTTATACAAATTTTGTTGTATTTATTTCAAAATTAATAAAATCAAAATAATATAAATAATTTTAGTTTTTATAATAGATTTTGTTATCAAAATAATTTTTAATATTCATGAAATGACAATCGCAATAATAATAATTTTAATTTTTATAATTGTATTTATAAAATTAATATCGATATTGACACAAATAACATTAACATTTAAATTATATCAAATTAATTTAAAATTTTCGATATTTCTTTAAATATCATTTAATTTTATTAATCTATTTTATATAAATTTATTGATAATCGTTTATCCAATTTCTATAAAAATAATTATATATTTTATTATAATATTATAATTATCAAAATAAAAAACAATTATAATTTCAATAATAATTACTACAATAATTATAATAATATTTATATAACGCAAATGATCGATTTCATGAATCGGTTTAAAGAATTTTTTTTTATTTTAAATTTGAATCTAAATTTAAACTTGTTAAAATTGTATTTATTTATTATTACTATTACAAAATCTTTTTATTTAACAATATTTTCTATAATAATGTTTATATTGTTATTGTTAATTCGATATCAAATAAAATGTAAATTTATGAATCTAATGTTTTCTTGTTATAAATATTAATTGATATATCATAAATATATATATTTAAAAATATATTATAACTCGCATTGCATTCAAACAATTCAAATCAAATTTAAAATTTAAAAAGATTTGTTTCAATATCAATTATTTATTTATTATTATAAACAAAATCTTTGTCAAAACAATATTAAATTTTTTATCACAATTCACAACATTAAAAAACTTATTTAAAAATCAATTAAAATAATAATTTTCAATTTCTATTTATTTAACTTTTATAAAAACAAAATAAATAATTTTAACAAATTTTTTATTATTATTTATATTATATTTAAATTTTGTTCAAATATGCCTGTCGATATTGATATTTTTGTTTTAAATAAAATAAATTTTAATTTTGTTAAATATATTATTATTATATAGATTTGTTAGAATTTCATTTTCTTTATTATAATAAATATTAAACGTAAAAAAATTTTTGAAATTTTTATTTATATTATTAAATATATAATAATACCAATAAAATTTACAGACAAAATCTTTATATATATTAAAAAAATGTTGTTTTTTAACAAAAATTATTTATTTAAATTTATTAAAACAATAATATCAATCTACATCTGCTTTTATTTAATTAATAAAAATCTTTTATTTGTAAAAATTTAAAATGATTTTACTGATTTTGTTGTTATACAACATCATATTCATGTCAATATTATTTTTGATGTTAATTTTGCAACGATCTATAAAATCTCTTTTATATTAAATTAATGCGATTTTGTTGAATACATTAATATCGATATTATTTTGCATATAAATTATCAACAATGTTATTTGTTTACAAAGATTTTTAAATATTAAATATTTAATTATACATATCGATGAATTATTGAAAAGATTTTTGTAAAAATTTAGTTTTTAATAAATCAATTTAAAATATCGAAAATAATTTTTATTTAGATTATATTATTTAATAAAATAATTATTTATAATATCAATCTTTTTATTATTGAATATTTTTACGAAATAATCAAATGTTATAATATTCAAATAAATTTTGAAAAAATTTTAAAAATTAATTATTTTAAATTTTTATAAAATAAAATAACAAAAATGTCTTTTAAAGATCACAAAATTGTTAACATTATATTTAATTTTTTAATACGTTAAAACAAATTTATATAAATTGTTTTTTATATTTTTATTGAATATCTGATGTTTATTATTTAAAAATTTATTTGAAACAATAAAATCTATTTTTTCAAATAAAAAAGACGAATAATTGTTAATTTTTATGCGATAAATAAAAAAAATTGAATCGAATTTTTACTTTATCTTGTTTTAAAACGAGATTATCACATTAATTTGTAATTGTCATTATATTTTAATAATAGATATGTGTCATTTCTTACATTAATGATTTATTTAATATAATTATTACAATTATTTTATAATAATGTTTCATTGTAATCAAAAAATATTTCAAATTATTATTATAAAATTTATCAATTTTGTTTTATATATATAACAAATCATAAATATTTTTTTAAAAAATATTTTTTTATTGATTTTTAAATCAATGACATTATCAATGTTAATCAAACTTTAAATAAACATTTTAATTATTTGTTTTATCTATTTCAATGTTTTGAATTTATAAATATCAAATTTAAATCCAAAAAATTTATTAAAATTTTTTATTTTCAATAAAAAAATTGTTGTCATTTGTAAATTATTTTTTTAATTATTTTTAAATAATTTGAACATTATTTAAGACTTATCAATGATTTTTATTATTATATTGCAAAATATATCTTTATAATTAAGTTTTTATAAAGTTACAAAATTTTTATATTCAAAAAAAATCTTAAATTTGAACAAAAATACAAAATATGATTTTATAAAATTTTGATTGATTTTATTGTTTTTAAAAAAATTGTTTTCGAAATTCTATAAAATCAATTTAAAATTTTTTTATTTTTTTATTATTTTAATTTTAACCGTCAGCTTTATATCGATTTAAACGTTTTTTATAAAAATTATAAAATTGTTATTTATCACATTAAAAGATTTTTTGCAAACATTTAATTTCCTTTTGATTTTTCGATAATTTTTTTGCAATCATTTTTAAAATGTTTTATTGAATTCATATTGTTTTTCAGTCGCATTTTTATTGCGATGGAGCGGAATTATTGATTTATTGAGTTAGAAATGTTTTGTTTTGTTTAAATTTTATGTAAAATATGTTATTTGATTAAATTGAATTATTTGATTTCTGTTTTTTATATAAATTATTTTTTTATTATTGATATAACGAATCAAATCAATATATATATAATTTTATTGAAATGTGTCAATTTTTGTTTTGTTAAAATATTTTTATATGTACAATAATCCCAGCTTTTTTTTATTATCAATTTAATAAAAAAATATCATTATTAACATTTTATTAAGATTTTTTAGAATTATTATAAAAAACAGATTTCAAATTGATTTTGATACAATCGATATTCATATTATCAATATTTTTAAAAAATTTTTCAATTTCTCTAAAAATTTTTGTTTATTTTTTTTAAAAAAAATTAAAAAATTTAATATTTTTATATTTATTTTTTCAATAAAATTGTCAAACAGGCTCAAAAATTGCATTTAAATTGCATATTCTAATGATTTTTGAATTATAAAGATTCTCATTGCAATTAATAATTAATTGATTGATATAAAAATCTGTTTTATATTTTAAATGATAATATAATTTTTATAATTAAATATTATATTATTTATAACAAAATTGTTGAAAAACATTAATTTTATATTTATTGATCGATTATTAATGATTTTTTTAAATTAATATATAATAATAATTATCATCAAAATATTAATGTGTTTAATCGTTTTAAAAAATCTTTATATTTATAAATATTATATTTTGCTTAAAAATATATTAATTAATATTTTATATATTTTGTTAACAAATTTCACGTTCATTTATTATATAATAATTTACAATCAATCAACATTGTGCTTAAATCATTTTATATTATTATTATAAATTTTATTGTTGATTTATTTAACAACAATAATTATAATAAATATTTTATATTTATGAATAAATTTATCAAACAAATTGATATGATTTTAAAACGTTTTGATTAAAATATTAAATATTAAAATATTATTATTGTCGATTATTTATATATTTATAATTTAAAATTTTTTAAACAATTCATTATGCGTTTAAAGTTTTATTATTTTGTTGTAGTGTTATTTATCGGCCGTCTTTATGTTGTTATTTGATAATATGCGAAACACATTGCGAAAATAATTTCTATAGATAATCCTAAAGTTTCTGCGATTGTGATATATATGTTTTATTCTAGTTTCCGGTCACTTTAGAGTGGTCGGCCTTAACCGATTCTACCACCTCAGCAACGACCTTACCATATTAATGAATATCAATCATCATATCGACGTTTTTATTGCGTTTTCATCCACTGCAGCAACAAAGAAACTTAATAAAAAATAAATTTATTTATAATTTTTAATTAAATAATTTTTTATAAAAAAAGGAAATTAAAGAATTATTTTATAAAGAATTTTAAAAGCTTTATATATTAACAAAATTTGATTAAATATAAAAATCTTTTATTTTTTATTTAAAATTATTTATAAAAATCTTTTATTTTTTATTTAAAATTATTTATAAAAATCTTTTATTTTTTATTTAAAATTATTTATAAAAATATCAAAATCTTTTTTCACATATATTAGTATATTTTTTTATTTAATCAGATTCTTTCTTGAGATCCTTCTAGATGTCACGCCCCGGCTCGGCTGAGCACGTGACATGACTGACCGCCTGCCTGAAACAGCCGCAGGGTGGTTCCAGTTGAGCAGAGGGATCGTTCCAGTAAGACTGAAGGAAGGCTTCGACATCTCGATGGACCATCCCGGTTAGAAGATGGAAGATTCCTGTATCTAATCGGGCTTCATTAGCATATAAGGGTCCTAGAATCCTCTGTTAAATAGTTTCTTTTTTTTCATGGGAAAATTGCTTGACTAAGAGTTATAAACAAACTTGTCTTTACTAAGCTTCTTTGTAGACCGTCATATAATTTTCCCATCCTTTTATTCTTTTTTACTTTAAATAGACGCATTTAAAATATATTATTGTATTATCAGTCGATAATAAGCCTTGCAGTCCATTTGAAATCCCTTTCATGATGCAATAACACAACATCCAGATTGCATCGAACGAATCGATTGATCGATTTAAAGATAAATTCGACTACTCCGATCTTCTCTTTTTTCCGGGCCTTTGCAAAGCAAGATGAATCTATTGAAGTTTCAAATGCATAAACTGTGAGAAACTAATTGAAAGATGAACCGATTGAAGTAAAGAAATTTCATAACTCTGTGCAAACCCCAAATATGAACAAAAGATTCTACATGATTAAGAAAAGATTTATGTTGAAGATTAAAAGAAATTTATAGACAATTTACGAAATGATGATTGCTGAGTCAAATGGAAATTAAAAAAATTAATTGTTGTCAAAAGATTATTAAAAAAATGAAAAAAAATATCGCGAGATTGATTGCTGAACGAGATGTTATCGTTATTAAATGGATTCTTGTTGAAAATCAGAATAAAAATCAATTAATTTTTCGAATTATCAAGATTTTCGATTTTTTTATGTTAAACAACAAAAACAATTCGAATTTTGACAATTGACAACTCGCGATCAATTAAAAGATGATCGTCAATGTCGATCATTATCTTATTGTCAAATTTTGAATTGCATACGTAATTAATCATTGTGAAAAAGATATCTGTCGACATATATTTTTGCGTTTTGAGTTTTAAGATTATTTCGATTTTGATGATATTTTGTGTTATTTAAAAGGCATCTTTATGAATTTCAATCGAACAAGAAATGTTTGTTGTAAATTTAATGCAATTCAAATATGAGATTACAAAGATTATCATATTTTTGCTTTGGAATTTTAATATTTGGTGATAAAAAGACAGATTGACGCAAAGAATTAAAAAAAAGATTTTTTTTATATTTTGTTTAATAACATACAACGCATAATAGTTTATATTTCCAATGACAATATTCATGGTTTCAGAAATTTCATTCATAAATGTGTTAAAATGACTGATTTTTGAATGAACTTCAATAAATGTTGAAACGAACGGAGAGCGGTTCATGAAAAAAGATTTAAAACAAATATTTCAAATAAAAGATCTGTTTTACAATTCAACATTCCGATCAAAATCGAGAATAAGAATTAGTTAATAAAAGAAAACTAATGTTTTATTTGTAGACAGACCGATCATAAAACTAAAAATTGTCTTTAAAAGAAAATCGATTTGTTCAATTATAAATTCAAGATTTTAAAAAAGATCTCTTTAAAGGCTTCTACTACCGAAGAATCAAAAAATAAGAAAGTCTAAGATCAGATTTTTATCTAGATTTAATGTATTAATCGTTGTGTGAATTAAATGTTTTAACAGAAGATCTATTTAGATGAAAGAATGACAGTTTTTTAGTTTCAATCTAATTAACTATCAATGAATATTCAGTTTTTATATAAGTCTTGATTGATATTGAAGCAAACGATCTTAATTTTTTTAATTATAATTTCGCGATGTTATTTGCAAAGCGCTTTAATTTTCATATCATATTGTTGTTTAATAATGTGTTGATTAAAGATTACAACAATCAAAAAAAAGACAAAATTATTCATGTTATTATTTTGACTCTGATCATTGATTGTCGAACACAGAAATTTTTTTTTTTGATTGTGAAACTAAAACAGAATGATATGATTCTGAAAAAGAAATAATTGCAGATTTATTAAATTTTGTTCAATTGTTATCACAATCGATTATTATGATTTAAAAATGTCACCTTAAAAAAAAATTCAGATTCAACAAATGATTTTGATGCTTAAAACCATATTACAACGTTTTAAGATTAATCTTGATTATTGGAAAGACATGGCATGCAGAGATTGATAATTGGATTAAAAACTAAATTGTTGAAATATATATGTTTATAACAATTAATTTAATACGCAATAAGAAACTTTTCAATAGAATCTGTGCAAAATGAAACGGATTTTTGCAGAAATTCAAAAAGATTTAGAATTAATGTTTCAACACTTTCAAACGATCAAGAACAAAAAGAATTTGTTAAAAATAAATATCTGCAGAATCAACGTGACGGCATATCAAATTCATTTGAATAAATCGGAATGTTTTATTATTTCATTCACGCAGATTGATAAGATCATTGAAAAAAAGGTTGTTTCGGAATAATAGCTGAAAATTGAATAGTTGTAAGAGCAAATTCTTAAAACATATCATGGATTTGTGAATATTTTTTTGAAATCAACATCTGATGTGTTGTTGTCAAGGCGAAAGAACGATTATAAAATCGAATTCACAAAGAAGAATTCATTGAAATATAATTCTTCGTATTGATATTTGATTGCGAAATTGAAAGCAATCAAGATTTATTTAATAAAAAATTTACAAAAAGATTTCATTGTTTTTAATTCTGTTTTGTTTGATTTATTTGTGTTGATGGTTGCAAAGTCAAGAGAAGATTTGTGATTTTATGTGGATTATTGAAAGTTGAATTTAATTATTAAGAAAAATTGCTATTTTTTGTTTTTCATGAACGAATTTTTGGATTATTTTGGTTGTGCAAAATTCTTTATCAAGCTGGATATTCGACAAGGATTTTGTCGAATATGAATGCATTTTAATTTTGTGGATTTGACAATATTTTGAATTAAATATGGATTTTACAAGTATTAAATGTTGTTTTTTGGATTATTCAATGAATCGGTCGCATTTTAGCAATTTATGAATGACATTTTTATTGATCTGATCGATAAATACATGACAGTTTATGTGAATGACATTCTGATTTTTAGCGAAAACGAACTAGAACATGAAGTTTATATCAAAAAAATGCTGCAATGATTTTGTGATGTCAGATTGCAAACAATGATTTATAAATGTGAATTTAATATTAAATGAATCAAATTTTTGGGTTTTACTTTAATTACAAAAGAGATTGAGGCCAATTTAAAAAAGATTGTAATGATTTTTGATTGAAAAGTTTTAATTATAGTTTGAGAAATTCAGTTGTTTTTGGGATTTTGTAACTTTTATTGTCGATTTATAAACGTTTATAGTAGGGTTGTGAAATCGTTGTACGCTTTAATGAAGGAATTCGTTTTTTTTGAATGGATTTTTTAATGTTAGAAAGTGTTTGATCAATTCAAGAAACTTTTGACTTTTGCATTGTTGTTGTGTTATCATGATTTAGCATTATTTTCAAGGCTTGAAACTGACGTTTCAGACGAAATGATTGCAGAAATATTTTTTTAATTTTTTGAAGAAAATTGACATCTGATTGTTTACTTTTTCAAGAATATATTTAATGTTGAACTAAATTATGACATTCATGATAAAGAATTATTAATTATTGTTTGATTTTTAAAACTTTGATGCATGAAATTTAAAGAATTTTAAAATTTTTAATCAATTGAGATTTAAATAGATTATCGCGCGTTCGAATATTTCATAATTATTAAAAAATTTAATGAACATCAGGTCTGATAATCAGAATTTTTTTTTGATTTCATTTTATTATTAAATATAAATTAGGATTGAAAAACGTTGCAACAAATATTCTTTTTAGATTAAAAGACAATGATTGAAAATCAGATTCGCAGATTTTTACTTTATTAAAACTGAAATGGTTTTAAAAAAATATTTAATTTGAAAAGAATAAATCAATTCTTGCATTTATTGAGATTGACAACATTCAATTGATAGATCAGATGTTTTAAATAAATCATAATTCAATCAATCTAAATGAATAATGAGCGATTGTGAACGAAGAAAAATTAGAATGGATTTTTCAAAACAGATTTTTATTATATCAAGATTGTTTGATAATTTTGAAAAAAAAATGATTTTTAAATCTGTTTTTTAGATATAATTCATCAGTAATCTTCGATTGCGCATTTTAAATGAACAAAAATAAAGATCTTAATAAAAAATTGATATTGATGATTATGTTGATAATATAAAGTTCAATGATATATGATAAATTGTTTGATTTGTAATAAAACGAACATTTGATAAGATTTATTTTTTGGATTTTTTCAATCTTTGAATGTGTTTAGTTGTTTTTGAAAGTATATTTCCATGGATTTTTAATTCTATTCGAAGAACAAATATGATTACGATAAAATGTGTGTAATTGTTGATCAATTAACAAAACAAATGATTTTTATTTCATGTTATAAAAATGTGATCGTTGTGAAAATGATTTAATTTTATTTTGAATATATATATCGATAAATTAATTTATTAAAATCAATTTTTTTTGATCAAGATAATCAATTTATTTTCACATTTTGAAAAGAACTTTGTTTAAGATTGTAAATGAAGCGGAAATTGACTTTGAAATAAAAATTTTTTACAAATAGTCATATAGAAATTGTCAATCAATATTTGATTTAAAAGTTTCGTTCGTTTGTAATCTACTATCAAAACAATTGATCAAAACTATTTTTTATTATAGATTTTGTTTACATTATTTTTAAACACAAATCGATTGGTTTATTTTTTTTTTCAGATAAAATGAGATTATAAATCGCGGATGTCTTTTGATTAAATTACACCTTTTAAGTCTCGAAATAAATCACAAGACTAAATGAAAATCTGTTATACGGCTCATAAGCTGGAACAGATTTAAGATTATGTCAAAAATAAGATTGAATTTGTTTAAATTAAAATAAAGTAGCAAATAGATAAACATCGAAAATTGATCAATTTTGTGATTGATAATTGGATATATGTTATTACAAAAGACTGAGAATTAAATCGACCAAATCGCAAATTTGATAATTAATAAATTAGTCTATATAAGATTTTGAAACAAGTCGAACATGCATTTAGATTTGAATTATCTTTTATGCTGCAAATACATTCGATATTTGTGTTAAAAAAACTTTAAAAAACAATTGATTTTCTGTCTATAACTGATCAATTTTGCGATTTTGAATTTTCAATTGAATTTCAAAAAAAAATTGAAATGAATGATAAAAAGAATTTTCGCATCGCGCATGTATAATAAAAAATTGCATTATCGCGTTCAATAAAAGAATCATTCTTCGAATCTGGCGTGATATCTTACTTTTAATTTTTGTAACGCATCACTCAAACTGCAGAAATTTCATGATTGATATTCAAATAAATCGAGATTATCGCAACATTTTGTTAATTAATTCGTTGCTGCCGTCAATGATGAATTTCTAAACAAACATAACGATGACGATTTATTGATTTAATGTTACGGATTTGTAAAATTGCGGGACTGGCCTTTTCAAAAAAAGAAAATATTGTTACGTTCCGGCTCGATTGAACACGTGATATGATTGATCGTTTGTCTGAAATAGTCGCAGGGTGGTTCTAGTTGAACAGAGAGATCATTTTGGTAAGATTGAAAGAAGGCTTTAACATCTCGATGAACGATCCCAATTGGAAAATGGAAGATTTTTATATTTAATCGGGCCTCATTAGCATATAAGGATCCTAGAATCCCCTGTTAGATAGTTCCTTTCCTCTCCATGGGAAAATTGCTTGACTAAGAGTCATAACATATTTCACAAGCGAACGTGACACACAAACGAACGTGACACCGCCAGCCAATTCCTGCCTATAGGGTAGATATTATAGCCTTTATCAACCAAACAATCAGATTTTTATTTAAAAATTAATTGGGAATTCGATTAGGACATTGCAATCGTTTATGTCCTAGATTATGACAATTGTTGCAGCGCGGTGGTATTCGTACGCGCGGCCCAACTGCAGAAAGCGTTGGATCTATGAGAAGTGTATTTTGACTTTTATTAATTTCATTCTCGCGCTGAAATCGCTTTAGGCCTTCTCGAAATGATGAATCCTTTTTTATAACTAGCTGTTTAATAGACTTGTTCCGTTTTTCGCTTTTCCATTCATTATTAGCACGATGTTTGCGTATTTATTTTTTTGCAAGAAGAAATTTATTAAATGTCAATTCATGATCTTTAATGATTTTGTCCAATCGCGCTTCTATCAAAGATAAAGAGCTATGGACGCGTTTTTTAAGCAGTTTTTTTGCTGCAGAAGCTTGTTTTTTCAGCTGTTTAGTTGTGTAAAATGTTTTAGGCGTTGAATCAGTTGATCGATTGTCTGAAGAAGTAGAGATCTTTAGTTGAATATTCAACTTGTTAAGCATCCTATCTGGATTGAAAGGAATCAGGCCAGTAATTGCAAAATTATTTTGAATAGATTTTGTTGTAAAAGCAAGATCATGGGTTGTTGCAAACATTTCTAAAAAGTCAAACTTTGTAATATATCTGATTTCTAGATTTGTTTTTTGCTTCACTAGATCGTTATACGCGTTTTTTAGATTTCGAAAGTAGCTCACATTTAGAGGCTGAAGATTGTTGAAAGAATGCGGAGGCATACAGATAAGAATAATATTATTCTTATTGCATAATTGATTGAATTGAGACGAAAAATGATTGTCATGACTGTTTATGATTAAAAGACGATATTTTTCAATTGTACAGTGAATAATCATAAAAATAAAAAGATATTTTAATCAATGAAGGCTTATCTCATTAAAAGTCTATTTATTAAGACTAATTTCAAGTCTGATATCTAATGAAAATTTTGGTTTTTCATATTAATCTTTTATATGAATCTTTCTTTTAAAAATAACACACGGAAGAAGCACCCAATTAGTAAAGTTAATATATTCAATCAAAGTAATTTATTTTCGATTGTTTGGTTGTACAAAACGCGCTTTATTATAATAATCAACTTTAATAAATATTCGAGCATTAGATATTAGACCCATAGCGAAGTCAATCTTGTCGAAGTTGTAGATATTTTTTTGTGCGATTTCATGTTGCATTATAGTGATTTGCACGCGATCAAATCATTCTTTTATCATTTTAAAATCTTCGCATTTAGTGCGTCGATAATCATATTGTCGAGAAAAGTAGGATTTTATTTCAAAACGGCATTTAATAAAGTTGATAATCCAGTTCATTTCGATTAATTAAATAAGTGTAATATTGCGGTTAGCAAAAAGAATATTAGTTATTTTTCGTGCATTTGATGACTTAGGAGGAATTTTATGTTGATCTAGCAATAGAATCTATTGTACAAGCGATTTTTTTTCATTTTGAGTTATTTTATAATTGTTGACGCGTATTTTTGAGCGTGAAGTTCTTCCGTTAAATTGACGACTGAGAGTTTCATGACAGATATGAAAAACACACGCAGTTTCACGAATATTGCGAATTTTTTGATTTTTTAAAGCAACAACAACAAGTTTGATTTTGTCTTTCCGTTCTGCTAATTTTCTTGAATTTTGACGCGTTTTTGGAGGCATGGTTGATGATTGAATTAAGTGAGGTTTTCCAACGCGTCTAAGTTGCGGGTGGTGTCACGTTCGTTTGTGTGTCACGTTCGCTTGTGAAATACGTTAAACAAACTTGTCTTTACTAAGCTCCTTTGTAGACCGTCACACTAGACAGGCAGTCAGTCATGTCACGTGCCGGGTCGTGACAGCCATTTCCTCTTCTTCTTCAACACTACTTACCTTCATGAATAATCGATCGTTTATCGATGTCTTCAACCTGGCTCCTCCAATGACAATGGCCGGTAAGTGACGTTACAACAACGCACGCTGCAACAATTTTCATATAAATTTAGCTATTTTAATCTCTTTATTTTTGCACTTTTTTTGTAGAAGATATGATATATATAGCATTATGAATAATCTTTTTCTTTGATTTATATTTTAATTTTATAATCATGATGCTTGTTCTAGCTTCAATTTGAAAAACATATTTTTACACTAAAATAATGATTACATTAAGATGCAGCAGACCCAAAGCAGAGTGACGGCCAGGCGGTGAGACAGGCATACAATTACTTCAAGGCCATAAAACCTAGTAGTATAGCGTATATTTTCAAAATGGAATCCGTACCCAGTACATATCTTTTTTTTTTTGATATGTTCTCCACTCAAAGGCTTAGGGCACTACATGGAATAAACAGCAGATCATCCATTATGCCTTTCTTTGGCCTGCAGTGCAGTGGTAAAGTCAACAGACCACTGCCTGAAACTGTCCAAGTAATGAACTGCCACAAAAGGGTTGTTCCCGCAGTTTACTCCTATACATCCTCTACCACCATCATCTCACATGAAGGGCTTCTGTAGAGGTGCACTAACATGCATGACCACAGAGGTGGCCATACATGTCTTCTATAACGTCTCGATTCCTATTCACAGACAAGGTCATTTTATCGTCCTAAGATATTTATAATGGGTACATATAAGATATAATAACGATGGAAACTTATAGGAACGGTCGATCGACATTGTATTGCTTCGGCCTAACTACGCGAAAAGAAATATAGATAGGCATGTTTTTTCATCTCTTCAATATCCTCAGCCTTAACAACCTTTTCATCATTGAAAAGTACCCAACATAGACCATCATGTCCTGGCAAAGCCTTCCGGATAAATGAAACATAGTGCCTGGCATGTGTTAGCAAGAGATCATACAACCAACAAACACCGTCTTACCCAGCATGTATGGAAGAGCCTTTATGGCAAATAATTGAACGTAGCTGGTACCTGGCAGGCGTAGAATCGAATCCAGGGACCCTGGGCTGACTAGAAGATGCATCGTCGGATACCTGGTTCTCGTCTTCAATTAACGCGTCAGGATGACTGAAGACCCAGTCGATTGCCCTAACCACATCGCCTCCTGTAGCCGCCAATGCCTTTATGGCTCGAGGTTCTTCTATTCCCATCTCACCAAGTTGTGCTACTTTGCCGGCATCATATGAAGCATCAGATGAAGACGACTTGTTACCTCCAAGGGGTTCATCAATATCATCATCATCCATGTGAGCAAAAAGCCAGTTCATTGCAGCCTCGGCATCCGTGTTACCGGTCACATAGAGTGCTTTTTCGCATCTAGCCTTTGGGAACCCCATGCTGAGAAGCTGGTCTAGAGCAATTTCGTTCGGTGTGAAAGATTCCGCAGTATCAATGTCGGGGAGGAGTTCTTCATTTGCCCGTTGCCCCCCGGAAAGATACTGGCTCAAATCCATCGCCTGATCACTGACTTCCACAGGAATTTCCAGCTTCGTAGGGACCCAGTTCACAATCTCAAATCGTCGAGCATTGACGACCAGATGCTGCGGCAATGTTCGAAAGGATGAGCGCTTGGAAAAGCCGTCTTTCGCCTTACAAGAAGGGCAATCCATTTGAACGATCTCTTCCGATGTAAAGGCTTCTAGGCAGTCATATAAGGTCACAGGTGCAAAGGAATCGGCCGAATTTGAGTCGTCTGACGTTAATCGACGAGCAGGTACCGGAATAGAAACATTGTCTTGACCATCTACCTTATAACGAACCTTTTGGCAAGACAAGCACTGGAGGCGCTGCTCCATGGCAAAATCAAAAGCCTTGATAGGGTTCTCCGGATTATCAGAGTGCTTGGCTAGGTTGATTATCTTGAAGATATGGAGTAAGAATTCAAAAGCATCCTGTTGCCTCATTGTGGAGAATTCTTCATGGCCACGACCGACAAGATGTTTGAACATCGTTGGTGCCAAGCCTTTTTGATGCGGCTTTTCAGATGAATCAGAAGTGGCAACCGTATTCTTGTCAGGCTGGGAGTAACGACCCGAAAGAATACCATCTGCAATTTTTCTCATTTGCGTCTCCAGGTCTTCCGCGGGGAGTGGCGTGAATGGTGGTTCGTCGTGTTCATGATAGTATCTATTCTGAAATTCTGGAAGGTCAAAAATACACTGCAAGACACTCGATAGGTAGCAACTGTTTCCCAAATTTGCTAGACCTGTAAGCCCTGGCCCAAAGACTGGGGTGAGTTCGTGACCATCTTCGGTCGTCATTGAGAAGTCCCACTTCAGGTTATGCTCGACCTGCATTTCCATCAAGCTCTTCTCTGTTTTCTCACGAGCCATGAGATTGATACCCCAGTGGGCAAGGTGCGGCCCAATATCGGGGTCTATTCTCTCCTCGTTGCATGCGTAACAGTAGATATCGGCCGTTCCATCGGCAGTTATCGAACCGAGTTTGACGGCTACCGCATGAGATGTCATATCTGAATGCGCAAGAGCATGTGAGTTCCCTCCGATACCACCAAACTGGCTCCGGCCACAGCCAAGATTGCCGCACTCCAAACAAAGCCATAAGTTTTCTTTTAGGTCGCACATCGAACACTGGCTGAGATCTGGATTCGTTAAAAATTAAAGGAGAGAATTGATTAGAATGAACGATTGGAGGCGTACCTTGAGAACCAATCTGTTTAGGCTCATGTTGGTTCAGACACAGAGTATGTTCACATGGTACGAATTCTTGTTCCCAGGCTTTAACCTCCTCTTTTTTGGCGAAAGTCATTGCTTTCATGACACCCTCTATCACAGCTGGGAGATCGCCACTAGACTTATCCACGTCATAATTCAGGCAGGCGTAACACATAACGCGCGTTCTAGTGTCATAACGGTCTTCCTCTCGCTCTTCAACAATCGCAAGCTTCGACATTTTCTGCGGAGGCTCATCTCGCTGCCCTCGTTAGCTTTCCCTGTCCGGAACGAAATCCATGACGAAGGCATTTTCGATTACCTGCAGCTTTCTTGGAAGCCTTCTAATGTTAAGCGCTAAAGGATGACCAAAACGCTTGAAGTGAAGATGGCCATGGTTCTTTTCTCCTGCGCAGCCGCCGTTGAAGCAGGTCAGACACACATTGAGGCCAGCTTCGTGGTCCTAGTTGTTGATTAGGTGGAGGCTGTCTAACAAGGAGCGTCAAATACGCACAATAGAGTCAAAACACTGGGTACAATCTTCGCGATAGACAGCTTGCGAGTCAGATGGCTTTTTCAGCTCTGTTGTGTGGCGACGTTAATACAGAGTAATCACAACTTATTTGTCCTTTGGAACACTAACCTTTGGAGTGAACATGAATACAAGATTCCATCATGGGGGGCTCCTACCGTGATCGCGAAGCTGTGGCACAGTTCTGGTACAAGTTGGAGGTGGAAGCTTGATCAGTTAACTTGATTGTTGGAGTTAGTAAGTTCAAAGTACCTGGAATGCAGGTGGGGCAACAACGTAATGTCGGGTTTCGTGGGGCACTGGATATCAGCGGTAAGGTACTGTACCACTGTACAGCCCGGCTAGAGTGGATGTATGGTATGTAATGCGCTGTATGTATCTACTCTATATATCCACGGATGCGCGCATGTTCTCCGTATGTACAGTACCCATGTATGTATGTACGTACTTTATCTTATCTTACCTAATACCTATGCGGTAACGTATTCAACGGGCGAGTGGTCCTCACGGGCGAGTGGACCACCTCTGTATCCCATACTAATTCATCATTTTTTGAGCTCTAATATCTCGACCACCATCAGCTTAATTATAATAAGATATTAAGAACAGCTATATATATACTCTTAGAATATATAATTACATTATAGCTATATATAAGCAAATATATAGACTATAATACCAGTTTTAATTAAATTACTCAAAAATACAACGTAATATATTTTACCTAGAGATATATAGATATATATCCTATAATATTTAGATATTAAGATTACATGTACTTTAATATACTCATTTAAGAAATATACAATAGATTAGCTAAGGCTTGGTTGAGATATTAGAGCTCAAAAGATGATGAATTAGTATGGGATACAGAGGTGGTCTACTCGCCCGTGAGGACCACTCGCCTGTTGAATACGTTACCGGTAATCGTTACAGATAAGGCGCTTACCTAGGTAGCGGGCAATAATGCCTAAATACATGGATACCTCAGGCAGAAGCTTGCAAATGAAAGCGGGGTCATCTGCCAACGCGTCCTGACCGCGACAATTGCAGGGCGTCACGCGTTCTACTCTACCCGCCGTGCTTTGCCATTGTTTTGTCGGGGTGTCCAATCCTCGAGCATCAATCAAATCTTCTCCTCGATGAACATAAAGCTATTCTGAATATTCATCTTCAATATCAGCCTGTCTGTTCCTGGTTGCGACGTACGTCTCTAGTTAATTATTGAATCACAGCCCCCCTCGCTTGTCACGATGGCCTCAGAAGCAGCCTCGCAAATCTCTGTTGGTGCTCTCAGGTAACTTTGCCTAGTACATTCTTCATGCATTCTGAAACTAACCATCTCTGAGTGCCATCTTCGATGAAACCAAACCTCAATTTCCAGAGCCTATCGTTCAATGCGTTCAGATCAAGCCTTTGCCTCCTCAGCAAAATCATGCAGAACGGTACAGAGCAGTGTTCAGTGATATATCAAACTATGTCCAAACAATGCTAGCGACACGTGAGTGAATATGTCTCTTAACATCTTATGAGGTTACAGAAAGGACCCTAACCTGAATGGATTTATACTCAGAAGCCAATCACCTTGTCACAAGTGGTCTCCTCCGGAAAGGGTGCTTTGTTAAACTCAAGGCCTTCCAAGCGAACTCGGTCAAAGGCAAAAAGTTGGGACTCGTTGACTTTCCCATACGAGGACTAAGCTAACCAGGGCTCATTGCAGGATTCTTATCATCCTAGACCTGGAAGTTCTGCAGGATCTTGGGGAAGCCGAGAAAATCGGAGAACCTAAGCCCCTAGAAAGCAAATCAGAAGAGGAGGACAAACCTCAACCAACCACAATCTCCAGCCATGGATTTTATGGCTCGAGCACTCACGGTGCCCAAATGCAAGGGAATGACCATACACCACTGACGCGACCATCCGTTGCCCCGGGACATGCCACCATATATCCGATCGAGGCAATTTCCCCATATGCGCATAAATGGACCATCAAAGCCCGTTGCACTAGCAAGTCGAACATCAAAACTTGGCACAACAGGAATGGCGAGGGTAAACTCTTTAGCGTCAACTTGTTGGATGACAGTGGGGAGATCCGTGCAACTGGATTCAACGATCAGTGTGACATGCTCTACAATATCTTCCAGGAGGGCAGCGTCTACTACATATCGAGCCCTTGTCGTGTTCAGATCGCCAAGAAGCAATTTACAAACCTGAACAACGACTATGAACTCACTTTTGAAAGGGACACAATTGTCGAGAAGGTCAGTTTGCCCCCCACGAATGGCACAATTAGTGTATTGACGCTTTGTGCTAGGCAGAAGATCAGAGTGACGTTCCACAAGTCAGATTTAATTTTACTATCATAGGCGATCTTCAATCTGTTGAAAAGGATAGCACCATTGATGTGATCGGGGTGCTCAAAGAGGTTGGAGAGACTTCTCAGATTGTCTCAAAGACCACAAACAAGCCATACAACAAACGTGAACTTACCCTGGTCGATAACACAGGCTTTTCTGTCCGCTTGACGATCTGGGGCTCAACAGCCATGAATTTTGATGCTGCTCCTGAATCTGTCGTGGCGTTCAAAGGCGTCAAAGTCTCAGATTTTGGCGGTAGAAGTCTCAGCTTGTTGAGTTCAGGCTCAATGACAGTCGACCCGGACATTGAGGAGGCCCATAAGCTGAAGGGGTGGTACGATGCCCAGGGCAGAGCTGGAGCCTTTACTTCACATGCGTCTATGCTCGGAGCAACCACGTCTACGGCAAAAGCTGAACAGTTCAAAACTGTTGCACAAGTTCGCGAAGAGCAACTGGGCATGTCGGATGATGCAGTTTATTTCTCACTCAAGGCAACAGTGATCTATATCAAGCAAGACAACATGTGCTACCCAGCATGTCTTTCAGAGGGGTGCAACAAAAAAGTGACGGAGCTTGATCCCGGTCAATGGCGCTGCGAGCGCTGCGATAAAACATATCCGAAGCCCGAGTATCGCTATATAATGCTTATCAATGTCAGTGACCATACCGGCCATCTCTGGCTTAATTGCTTTGACGAGGTAGGCAGGTCGATGATGGGTGCCCCCGCCGACCATGTGATGCAATTGCGCCAAGATGAGAACGAGAAGACGATTGGAGATATCTTCCAAGATGCAAATTGTAGGACTTGGAATTTCAGATGCAGGGCGAAGATTGATTATTTCGGTGATCAGCAGCGGTAAGATTATCTATGATAGATCTTTCGGTACGAGTACTAACAATAGTTGCGAATTTTAGGATCCGCTACCAAATATCTTCCGCAAAACCCATCAACTACTCCGAGGAAGCCTCTCGCCTTGCCCATATGATTGAGAGCTATGGCATCTGAGGCCTGGATCTCGAATCTTGAGATTAGAAGTACTGAATTTGCATATGCTCTCAAGCTTGATTTCTACTCTCTTGCCCTTTTACACTGGCCAAATTTTGTTGACGCGGCCGTAGAAATGCGGAGAATCTGCTTATGACCCTTCATTATCCCCTGGGATGTTATGCTGGCACGCTTTGATCGAAAGTTGTGTAGTATTACTCGGTTATTGAGGACCCCGGGTCGAGTGGATTAGTTTCTGGGAGCCCTAGCTGCCTTGATTTCAACATAATCAATCCTTATGAGCGAGAAAAGAAGAAACAGAGAAAAGTAGCCCTTAATCAATGGCGTATACTAGTAGGAACGTAAAATAGTCCAGTAAGCTTCAGCAAGCATGTTTTTCTCGAAATGCCTCGTCCAGAAGTTATTCAAATTTATGTATCAATTCCCTCGGGAGGTCTGAGTTCTTGTGTGGTCACGGCTGACAAATTCAATGTACATCAACTATCCGTAGCGTTCCGCCTACCCACTGACGGTCATTAATGGTTCACGTAGGTAGTTAAGCTACCTAGTCAGTGCCCCAGTGGGTACGAAGTAGTACCTAGTTTATAATCAAATGGTGACGTAAGTGCCCTAGTTCATAACTAGTTAATAGACTGGTAACCTAACTAGTTCCCCTCGCTTCTTTCTGCCCAAAATCTCGGTGTTGTCCGGAGTACTCTGATATTGACTAGTATCAGTACTGTCTCTACCGCGGCAACTGTGAAAGTACTGCCCCGCATGGCAGGCACCATGAAAGCAGTTGGTGTGTTTTGCCTCACTGTGGTCTGGTTTCCAATGCATGCTCGAAGAAATTCTAATGATTCATAGGTGTGAATGGATCGAAAGGGTCTGCTGATGCCCTATTCGTCGATACTCTACCAGTTCCTGAGCCCGAAGATGGCCAAGCCTTGGTGAGAATCAAGGCATTTGGTCTGAATCGAATGGATCTTTTGCAGCGTGAAGGGAAGTACCCTGTTCCTCCCCAGGCGCCCAGCACCATGGGAGTAGAGTTTTCCGGTATCATCAAAAAACTCGGCAAAAATACCGAGGAGGATTTTGCCGTGGACGATCAGGTCTTTGGCTTAGCGTATGGAGGTATACCCTTCAATTTCCTTGCCTTCTTAGTCAAGAAGGCCGCTGTAGCGCTGATCACTCGAGTTTGTAGGAGCCTATGCCGAATATATAGTTGTGTCGACCCATATGTTGATACGCAAACCTGTTGAAATGTCATGGGAAGAGACAGCAGGGATACCCGAGGTGAGACTGCGAGCCAACTTCATGCATGTTCTGGAACGATCGGAATTAGGGTTGCTGAAATCCTTAGACATGGTTCACGGCTACCCAGGCCCTGTATCTGATCGGCGGCTTCAAGCCAGGAGACTCTGTTCTTTGGCATGCGGGGGCATCATCGGTTTCTATAGCGGGAATCCAGCTTTGCAAAGCTGACGGCGCCTCCGCGGTTTATGTGACTGCGGGCTCGCGCGAAAAGATCGACTTCTGTGTCAACGAATTGGGGGCTTCGGCCGGTTACAACTATAAGACCCAAAACTGGGCATCGGAAATTGTGAAAGATACCGATCGCCGAGGTGTTGATCTTGTCATTGATTTCGTTGGTGCGGCGCACTTCCAAGGTAATCTCGATGTTGTCGCCCGAGATGCTCGCATCGTACAGCTGGGCCAGATGAGCGGGTCAGTCCTTCCCGCGGGTACCAACATCAGCGCTCTTTTGATGAAAAGAATTAGACTGGAAGGAAGTACACTTCGGAGCCGAGATTTGGAGTATCAGAGGAGGCTGCGTGACCTTCTGGTGGAACATGCAATGCCAAAGTTTAAGGATGGAACTTTCAGGGTATTCGTCGAAAGAGTTTTTCGTCTGGAACAAATAGCAGATGCGCACAAATTACTTGAGAGTAATTGTACCAAAGGGAAGATCATCTGCACCGTTGATTAAGGCGTTTGGAAAGCGAGTTCAGTTTTATTGTCCGATAATGAACACGGATCATGAGGAGTTTTTCCAGCCATGTTGAGCTCAGCTATGGCAATTGTGTATGTAGTAAAGAAACCAAATCGCCGTCCGCATCCTACCTTAGGTAGTCTCCCAATTTCACTTTTGGGACCTCTATCCCGTACCAGGTACTACTGACTGCAACGTACATTGAATTGCCATATGTAGGTGGTGCACTATTTTGGTACGTAACTAGGTGGGTAACGTACCTATGGCTGTCGATAAGATAAGGTACCCTATCTTAATTGGTATTCTTTGGGCGGTGAAGACTGACAAAACCTCTCTAAGCCCGGAACTACTCCGGACTAATTATCCGGAAGCAGGAAAAAAAAAAAAAAAAAAAGAAAACCTTACTTTCTTTTCCTGCTCCAGATAATCTAATTGACACCACGACCAACTTTGTGCGCAAAAAGGATAAACATGGCGAAACGCACTCACCAGAATGAAGAAAACCCACAGGTTAGAGCAAAGAAAAAATCAAAGAGCAACGGGCATTCCGACAAGAAAGAGCATCCCAAGCGGGATGTTCCCTCAAGTGATGATATACCTCAATCAGAGATCGATGATTTTCTCGAGAAGAATTCGATCAAGATAACAGATACCACGCCCGAGAAGGAGTCGCCTCGTCCAATTTTGTCATTTTCTCATCTTCCCCCTCATGATGGTGACCTCTACAGCCCTCTGAGTTCGTTTACCGCCCCAACAGCCATTCAGTCAACCACCTGGCCATTACTCTTCGCCGGCCGTGATGTCATTGGTATTGCGGAAACTGGGAGTGGGAAAACTCTTGCTTTCGGCCTCCCGTGTCTAAAAAAGATGCAAGACTTGGTCAACAAGTCGAAATTCAAACCCGCTCGTCCTTTGGCCGTGATCATGTCTCCTACCCGAGAGTTGGCCCTGCAGATATACGATCAGCTCTTGAAATACACCAAATCAACTGACATCCGCTTGGCCTGTATTTACGGTGGCGTGAACAAGGATGAGCAGCGCCAGAACCTAAAACGGGCGGCTGTTGTTGTTGCGACACCCGGCAGACTGAAGGATCTTCAAAATGACGGATCAGTGGACCTGGGGAAAGTCAAATACCTTGTTCTGGACGAAGCCGATCGTATGCTTGACAAGGGGTTTGAACAGGATATCAAGGACATTATCCAGCCTATGCCCACATCCCGCCGTCAGACCGTCATGTTCACGGCAACCTGGCCCCCTGTCGTGAGAGATCTTGCATCGACTTTCATGAACACACCGGTGACCGTTACTATCGGCGGGGATCCGTCGGCCGATCCACGCGCGAACACGCGCATAAAACAAGTCGTGGAAGTGGTAAAACCATTTGACAAGGAATCTCGACTTGTTCAGTTACTGAACCCGTGTCAGCGCGGGCCGAATCCGGACAAGGTTTTAGCATTTTGCTTATACAAGAAGGAGGCGGTGCGTATTGAAAGGCTGCTTCGCGCAAAAGGATTCCGAGTTGCGGGTATCCATGGTGATATGAACCAGCAAGAACGATTCAGAAGCTTGGATGCTTTCAAGACTGGAAATGCTACGGTTCTTGTTGCGACTGATGTGGCAGCTCGTGGTCTCGACATACCCGCAGTTAAACTTGTCATTAACGTGACATTCCCACTAACTGTGGAGGATTATGTGCATCGGATTGGCCGGTATGTTCAATCCCACTGTACCTGATGAGCTGACTGACTTTCGTCCTTAGAACTGGCCGTGCAGGAGCCGAGGGTCACGCTATCACCCTATTTACAGAAACGGATAAAGCTCAATCAGGAGCGTATGTGACCACGTATAGAAACCTCTACAATTACCTTTCCAGCTGATATCTCCTCAGGTTGATCAACGTTCTCAAGGCCGCAAACCAAGAGGTACCAGAAGATCTTCTCAAATTCGGTTCAACTGTCAAAAAGAAGCAACATGGCGCATATGGCGCCTTCTTCAAGGATGTCGACTCCAGCAAAACAGCCACAAAGATCGTGTTTGAAGAGTGAAACGAACGTCATTCTGTCTTTCCTCCGAACTTAATTCTTCTTATCATTTGCCGGCCTTGGCTGATCTGCGCCAAAAGAAATCTTCTCTCAAGGAACATGCTGTATATAGATTAGAGTCTTCATTGTTGTTTGCTGATAGGTTCAACTTACACCAGGAGAGTATAACCAGTACAAATAGCCAGATCCTTGATAATGTTGTGGAAATCAGTATCAAACTGCTCGTGCCTGGCCAACGTAACTGATGCTATGATCACCGATATCAGAGTAAGTGGCCTCGGGATGAATTCATTTGGAGCTAAGAGAGTATGGTCATTGCGACATAGGTATGATCGGATGAAAAGGAGGCTCCATGTTATCCGGATCCCCATATTGAAGATATTGGCCCATACCAAGCCGCGAGCACCCAAGTCACCAATTATCAATAACAAGTAGGCCGCTAGGGCTAGGCATGCCGAAAAGATACCCATCCAGCGCGCTTGGCGTCTCAAGTCTGAAGCACTCGCTGCGGATGAGACAAACGCCTCCATTATACCGTTGAATGCGAGAAATGGTATGTAGTAGCAATAAAGAGCTAGCAGACTGTTAACTTCAGAAGAAGCCCACTTGCGTCCGCCTAGGATGTGGAGCGCTCGGGGCACCATGTACGGACCCAAAGGCACAACTAAAGCGGAGAAAAGCCCGTATACCCGCAATATGTTGATTAGATGTGCCCTGGCTGTACCTAGGGTGTTAGGGCTCCGTTCCCTGCTCTTCCCGGAGTTCAACAGGGATGAAAAGAGGGCTCGGCTGCTTTCTTCGATTGGTTGAAACACAATACGGGCTATGAGGCCCCCATAATTGGACGCCAAAGAATAAATACCTTGATCTTGGAGGCTTGCCATCGCAGCCAACATCATGGAATCCCCCTGTGTCAGTAGGTGTTTTAAGACGGATTGCAAAAAGATGGCTGCACACAATGAGACCAGTCGCCTGGGAAATCTGCCGACTATGTAGGATGAGTTGTCCCTGGGACCTTGTTATCATATGGGACCTTGAGTTCGCTTGGCTGCGCTGTTAACATACCTTGCGTTTATTAGTTTCGGTAGCAATGAAAACGACCATTGGGTCGCAGAGCTTAGTAGAGATACAGCGTAGCCACAGGTGAGTGTGATTGCATAGCAGAGGTGACCTAATGCAAATGGGAGGATGCCAATATTTCGGCCTGCTTGGGCAGCCCATACAACGGAGCCGCACACTGCGGCACTCTTTGCAAAAGATGCAGTCATTTCGACTACCGCTCGCTTTTTATAAAGCATATGTTGCTGTACCACTGCGAAAAAGGGCTCAGAGCAAAGTTCTATAACAGACGCTAGAGTGGTGATAAGCACGCTTAGGCGATAAAATTCCGCTCGAGAGACGTCCTGGGGAGCCACTTGTATGTAAGAAAGGGCAGACACCACGGCTAGCGGAATCCCCAGCCCGAGGCTCAGGTAGGACATATTGACCACTGATTGAGAGGCGACAAGTTGGACATCCGTGACTTCGCTTGCTTTGTCAATTTGCGTGTGTCCGCCGCCCTCCTCGCTAACGGCCCCAGCATGGCCTGCACATCGCAAAGGTTGTCGTTGAATGGCGATTCTGACTGACTCTCGGGAAAAGTACAGGATCGAGATGGAATAAAGCTCAAGCTGGGCCGCTATGCCCAAAGTCTCTGGGTGCAGGTTCCGTAGGATAAGTTGGTTTGACACGAAAGTAAACAGCTTTGAGGCCACCTGGACAGCGATCAACAGCGTGGTACCAGTGGCTGAAGATGCCAATATATTGCCGACATCCTGGTCGGGTTGGGGCATGTTGACATATGCGGACAAACTTCAGCCCATTGATCCCGTCAACGTCTTTGGTGACTATCTATAAAAAAGCAGAAATAGTCAACGTCGGGGTCGGTAAGGTAGCTAAGGTACCGAAGTAGCTGTACTAGCAAGTACGTACTGCGGGGCGGGCGGTGGCACAAAAGGTCGGTCCATCCGGGCATGGAAAATGTTGGACTACGCATGGCTAAGTTACGGACTGATACAGGGATCTCCAAGACATTTGCTGTATCTTGCTAGCTTGAAATGTCTACCCAGAATCTAGAATACATTCAAAATCCACCAGTTCGGGCAGAAGATTCACTGACAAACCTATCGATAGCTCATTGTTGATCTCCGCAAGAATGTATGTATGCCACGCTTCAATAGCCCAAGGAGACTGAGATCTAGAACGGCGGCAAAAAGAAGGGATATCCGCCATTTTTGGCCTTGAAAACACTGAGGAGGAAACTATACATACCAAGCAATACGGTTCCCCAGATTACCACGGCGACCTGCTGCGCCTTATTGTCCGCAATGCGAGGAACCTTCATTGCTATGGCGATTGTTGCGAAGGAGAGAACGGCATCTTTCAAAGACCACTTATCAGCATCATTGATTCCAACGGCGCTCCCGCCCATTCGTTCTTTCCTTCCCTCGACTGGGGAGGGGACAAGACTTACAAATAGCAGCGACAATCTGCGTTTCCATCCCAAACTGATTGGAAAACCCGCCGGCAAAGTAACTGATACCACCTTTGCCATCACCAACAACATATGGTACTTTGCGAATATGGTTGAACATATGGCCGCTAGTGAATAGCAAGATAGCAATCAGACTGCATGCGGCCCACAGGTTACGATTCTGGATGATTGGTAGAACGTAGGGAGAGAGCACAGTGAACATAGTCAATGCCCCCATCAACAGCGTGACGACAGTTATTAGTCTCATGTAATTTATGGGGCGAACGAGGGGTGGTTTTGAGCCTTCTGGCAGATGTCGATTGATCCAGGTGTACAGCTGGTCGGCCGAAATTGGACTGGTACGGTCAGTAGATAATTCACTCCGTGTCGCGAAGAAAAAGTTCGCTGTTGCTTTGTACCCTTACCCGCTAAAATCGAATCTGAAAGGGGTATCATCAACCTTGGCAAAAGGACCAACGGTTGGCGGAAAAACAAGTACGACAGGGGCGGTTTGTAGCATCAACTTCATTAGGACTCCCTTAGTTTTTGTTTGCTAGCAACAGAGGCTGCAAGTGAAATTACATACCTTCTGAAACGTAGCCTTTCCTTGGCTGAAATCCAGGGTAGCGAAAAGCAGCTTGAGCTCATCAGATTTCGAGCCCTTGCTCCAACTGCGAGCGATGAGCTCCCACTCTGGCTGAAAGTCGCGGCATAAGATGCATCCATATCGCGCATCTGTGGCAGTGAGGATAACTGCAACATGATAGTCCCGAGGTTTCGAAGTCAAGTCCTCATATAGGGAATCGTCCAAGTCAAGAGGTCCGGAGCGAGAAAGTGACAGGTACTTCTCAAACTTGCTTGGACTCGGGGTTGCGGCAAACGCGCAGGTTACCATCCAAAGGAATGTCACTATCGGAGTGAAGAGCTTCATGTTGACATGGCAAGCTCCAATACACGGTGACGATCGGTGACGGACTAGGGATTTAGAGTAAAGATAGAAGACGAGCCGATCGAACGGGATAATATTGTAAAAAGATACCGGAGAACTGCGGCGAAGGACGGTGGTGCAGACGACAGATTAGTCTTTGGGGTATATTAACATTAGGTGTCCACTAGGTACCTGGGTGCACTAGTACATACCAGGTAGGCCCGGTTGCTGCTGCACTGCTTTACGGTGCAGAACGGCGGAGTTCCGTGCTGAGCAAAGGAAGGCGGACTTATTTTCTTCCTTCCGATGTTCAGAGGCGCCCGCCGAGTCGCCGAGGTATGTTTATTGTCACCGACTCACACCCCCTATCCCTTCCTTTTCTCCTTTCAAAGCAACGTGTACATAGAGCGCGCGTTTACTTAATACAACGGCTACACAGTCCCGATTCCCCGGCACGGTATTTTGCCTTTGTCATGGAGCCGGATAATCATGACTCGGAGTGCACTGTAGACGATGTATGTGCAGCATTTCAATCCAACGCAGTGATTGGGAAAAAACTTGATAAAAACCAGTGGCCTAACCCTATTCAACAGTGTCGACTGGCCCTTAGAACAGCGCGCTTTGAAAAAGAGCTCCAGGATGTTTTCGGGAAGACGACACAAATTTGGGGGACTGAGGAAACGCGCGTCAAGCGTGTCGAGCAGTTATTTCTCCAGTTCGAGAACGAAAACCTGCGGCTGCAGCTGGACCAGGCCAACCTCAAGCTCAGCAAAGCCTTGAGGGCAGAGTCTGATACTCGCTATCGATTCCAGGCGACTTGTGCCGAGCTTGACCATCTTCGGAGTGCCTCGCGCATCGCATCTAGCGAGATAGAAAGCCTTCAGGTGTGTAACCCTGCGATCTCCCCTTTTCTGAAATGGCTAAGCCTGAACGTGGTGATAGCGTAAGCTTGCCTCCCTAGCCAGCGCCAGCTCCGACTCACAAAAGGTTGTTGCGGACAACATCCGTCTTTCAAAAGATCTCACGGCCATGCAGTTAGAGATGGAAGCGCTCAGGGCCCAGGAGTATTGTTCTAGTATCCCATTGACCGAAAAACTAGATCTTGAGCGTCAATTGAATTCGCTCGAGTTGAGCATGGCCAACGAAAGAAATGTACATGAGCACACATTAGCCCGAGAATCGCAGCAAGCCAAAGAGATTGCGGCACTCAATGCAAGACTGGAGGAACAAAGTCGAAGAATTGCAGAAGAGATGCAGGCGCGGAATTGCCGTGAACAGGAGTTTCATCAACAGAGTCTCGAATGGACGGCCCAACGGCTCTCCCTAGAGAGAAGATTGGAGACTCTAAACCAAAAACCACCCTCAACTAATGACATTTCCCAGGTAGGCTCAAATGACAAACAGCGGGCGCATGGAAGCCTGAATGACACGGAGCCTCGTAACCATACTCGCCGAACCCATCCCATTACTCAACAAACCGCCTCAAGGTTTAACGCAGAGCTTACTATTGCAACGCCCGGGGCGATTCACGCCCGGGAGAGGAAAAAGAAATCATCTGCGCTACCCGGCGACAAGTCGTCATTTTCAATAACGCCTTTTCTGAACCGTACAGGCGGTCTTCCAGACTCTCCAATTAGTTCTGATGGCACAGACGAGCTTCATGCAAACCGGGCCTTCTCCAAGGCTAGCCCGACCAACAACAGCAATAATCCTCAACCTCAGCATCACCCGACGTTGGCGGGTAAATCAGTTCCCCGACTCGCGCAAAGACTACCATCCGAACCACCGGCGTCGATCGCCAACGCCAAACCGAAAGCCACCCAGAAACCGTTCAACAAATTAGACACAGGGGACTTGGCTGACGGAGCTTCTACGTTGGTCACCCACCTGGCTACCCACGCACAATCTAGGCCAAAGAAACGTAAATTAGGCGCGCAGCGCGAGAAGAACATATTCGAAGGGGAGGACGAAGACGATGAGCTACAAGAAATTAAAAAACCGGGCCGCAAGCTTGTCCCCGGTAGCAACACCAGCCGGAATGTTGGTCTTGATCTTGGGCCATTGTCTGTTTCAACTGGCAGCCACCTGTCGAGGAACCGAGGCTTTGGTGGATTGTCAGACTTCTCACCCCTGAAACGAGATAAAAGACGGCAGTAACACCTATAATTCGCCATGAAAGATAAGTGGATATAGGCAGTCTCTACCAGCAAAAACTGGACGACTCAAGAACAGGCTAGAAGTTTCTGTCTGTCAAGACGAAGCATGCTCATGCCCATTGCATTCATACAGTGGGCGGTATAATTTACTTGCATATTGCGACAATTTACCTAGAGATGTATGTCCTTGTATGTCGCATTCCTGCCACAGGTTTCTAGCACAGTATAATGTCTTCTTGTATGAGCTCTAGGGAAGCTGAAGGCGACTTACTATTTAGTCAACGAGCCACTTCCTGTTTTCAATCCATGGGCATTAGAACGGTATGCCCATGGTGCATAGCCATGCAGACAGCTCTGCACAAAGATTAAGTGACACCGATGCTTAGTTCTCTTCATATGTGGTTACGTTGTACTCTGTAGTTATGGCAATCAATTTCCGACCACGATTGGCATCCTCCACATTCCGTACTCCACACAGTAGTGCGCTCTAGACTGTCGGGACAAACCCCATCGGTCTTTCGAGGCGGAAGAAGAGAAACAACTACCTTAACTATTATCACTTTTCCTCCCCCATAAAACAGCATCCTCTACTGTGATAGTCCCGGTTGTTTAATCTTTCTTCAGAAAAATCTAACACTGTCGCAGCTTCGGCTTGCCATGTCTTCGTCCTTACGCTTTCCCCGACAACCGCGGTTGCTATGTACACATCTTCCTCTCTTTTTCAGAAGACAATCTTCGTCGAAAAGATGGCAAGCTCGTCAAACAAAGGACCATTTTACGAAGGAAGCAGCAGCTCAGGGGTTGAAAAGTCGAGCGGCTTTCAAGCTCTTACAGGTTTCATGAGCCCAGGACCCGAAATCCTTTGGTGTATCAATCAACTCTAACCTCCACTCGGGCAGATTGATGAAAAGTACCGCGTCTTCAAAAGCGGCCAAACTGTTGTCGACTTGGTAAGGCGAGAAATTAATTTATAGGTCGATCCTGGCTTATGTGATGAATGAAACATAGGGGTACGCTCCGGGCTCCTGGTCTCAGGTATGGTTTGTTGTCTATCATCAGAATGGACCTCTCAGCTAATGTTCTGTAAGATGGCCGTCATTCGTACGAAACCGAACGGTCGCGTGCTGGGCGTTGATATTAATCCAGCCCAGCCTTTGAAGGGTGTGTCCGCGATACAAGGGAACTTCTTAGACCCCAAAGTTCAAGCTCACCTTCAAATGCTTCTTCGGGGCCCGGAAGGAGACAAGTCTTCTGAAATCTCGGATACACGCGGCGTAAAATCAAAGGAGAACTTGAATAGCACATCCCAAGATCGTAGCGAAAGGACAGTGGATGTTGTTCTAAGCGATATGTCTGCCCCCCTGCTTTTCTTTTTATGTTATGAGAGTGAGGCGCACTGATATCCGCGCAATAGGATGATGAATACAAGTGGCATAAGCTCAAAAGATCATGCCGGAAGTATGGTGAGTGTTGTGTGTACCCTCCACATATTTGGTCTCTGACTCAATCGGAACCAAGGACCTCTGCCACGCTGCGTTGCTCTTCAGTTACAAGGCTTTGAAAATCGGTGGCCACTTCATCTGTAAATTTTATCAAGGTGCTGAGGATCGTGACCTGGAATATCAACTTAAAGCGCTCTTCGAAAAAGTACACAGGGTCAAGCCACAATCGTCGCGCAACGTATGTAGTTAACATGAGAGTTTTCTCAAAATAACCTCACTAATTTAATGATCAGGAATCCAAAGAGGCATTTTTCATTGGCCTCCGTCGCAAACAAACGACCAAAGATGAACCATTCACGGGGACACATGACAAAGATGCAAAATAGCGGACGCCCATGCGACACTCAACAGCTAGATGTGTTGGCCTTACACGGCCAATTCTTCCTCATCAGACAATTCATCCCATTCTATGTCGGCAATCGTTTCCTCGGCTTTTGATTGAACCTTGCAGCTTTTTAGTGATTGCGCTTGTGGGGGGGACTAATGAGAGTGACTCACCTCCTTCAGCCCGCTTAATTCCTCGACATACCCAGGTTCATTCAATGCCTTCTGCACAAACTCCCAACCTTGACTCTTGAAGGCGCCAACGATGTTGTCCGAACAGGCACTACAGGAAGGGTAGCTCCTCCCGTGGATAGTAATGTTCTCAAAAGTCGAGAGAAATCCTCGAATTTGATGTGGCACTAGTCCCAAGGGGTGATCGTTTTGATCATCGCTTTGGGATACCGGGGCTGGGGCTGCAACTCCGTCAGGGTGCTGGAGAAGCGAAACAAGCAGCTCAACTAAGAGGGCCGAGGCAATGGCAGCTACACCAGGCCTAGTCACAGTGCATTGCTGATCAAGTGTCTGGTCCTTGACCGACTGTCCAAAAATTAGCCACACCGGCAGGCAATTTTGTATCTTTGACACTCACATTCATCGGCGCAACAACATCGTTGCAAAAGTAGCACCCAAGTTCTGCTTCTTGATGCTCCTCATTTTTCACACCGTGGCGCATTACCACGAAAGAGTCAAAGCCTAGCGCTGCATTCATAACGATTTTCCCAGCTGCTTTCCCCATGACGGTTGGTAGCCAGCGTGACTCTCTTGTGTCCATAAGGAGAAACACTACGTCGTGGTCATCTATAAGCTTCTGAAGAGTTTCAAAATCTGCCCGGGTTTTCTGGGCATCCAACACAGGGTGGCCAGCCATTGGGACCGAAAAAGCATATCCGGTAGATTCAACGCCGGGGTATATCTCTTTCACGGCCTGGGATGCTCGATGTGCCTTTTTTGCGCCCCCTCCCAAGCAGTCTGTAAAATTAAACAATGGCTGCCTCACAGGATTCGAAAATGACACAGACCCATTGTCCACGAATGTAATATTAGTAACACCCCAACCCTGGATATCCCTATGTTACTTGTTTGTCCCTCGGGTGTAAGAAGTTTGGCAAACGTACCATTAAATTTCGGGCCACATAGCTTCCGAGGGTACCGGCTCCAAGTAGAAGACACCTAGTGTGTTTGATCGTATCTAGGTTGAGCCTGGGGCTTATTCTCCACTTCATAAGCTTGAGGTTGAGATCAACAGACTGATCCGCTAATCTGCCATCCAACGCAGAAGACAAGAAAAGTCACGCGTCGTTAGTTGGCTGCGTATTTTGTTTTCCTTCCTCAAGAACTGGGAGGCAGTTGCCCGTACCTTCTAGGATCCAAGTACTCGGTAAGATCAACCAGTCTTCCTGTTAACTTTCCTGTTGCGTTGCGTTCCCATCCAGTTACTTTCGGCATAGCGTTGGCATCTGTGTCCTGCAACTCTGCAGTACCAGTGGTCTGAGCACTCTGTGACTCCAACGTCATTAGTATACTGCGACCCTGGTCATGCTTCGAAAACGGTTCACGATATCTCAGGATTTGGATTTTGTCAAGTCTCCAGCGTCGTTTCGCAAGCACTAGTAGGTTTCTGAGCATCCATCCAGGGGCATTTTCGTAATTCGAAGGATCCACGAAACAAACAAAACAATCCTCAAAGCGCGCACCCTCGAAGAAGCCGGTTTCATAGGTCGCAAGAGCATCAACTTGCCAGCAGCACGTCATATTAACTGCCGCAGACTGCGCTTCGTTGTCAGTATTTGCCTTGCCGTCGCTGCCTCGCACTCTGCGAGCCAAGAAAAACCCGCGCTGACGAGCATCTACCCCAGAACTCCAAGCCTGCACTGCTTCTATCAGAGCCGAATTTTCGAAGACTGACAAGGCTTTGGCATGTTTAGTACTGTCCCCGACCTGGTCGCGGCTGGTGATTTGTGTTGACGGACGCGATGCGGTCCACGATGGGTCTGAATGGAGTGCAGGAAAGGCAAACCAATAGTGAAACTTATATTTTTTGAGGTCTGCATACGAGAGGACGAGGAAGGATGAGAGTAAAGACGGGAACGAGTAGATAGAACCGTCAACTATAGCCTCCCATATCTGAGATTGTAGAGAAGTGTTATCATGGTTCGAGAGAAAGCCGGGGGGAGGCGGCTGAACTCACCGTCCTGCCAGATTCCTGGAGAAGAAAGGCTTTGTCCGCATTTCGGTATTCTTCGATGGTGTTTACATTCTTCATCGTGCCTTCGGCTCGATAGTAACCGGTTGGTACCCTATTACGTGCAAGTGTTCGGTGAGCAAGACCAACATTTTCAACCGGGGCATAAGAGTATGAAGATTAGTTCCAAGCACTCACTCGTCGCTGGTGAGAGCATTTCCGTGTACTTGCATCCGACACGAGGTGTTGGGAGAATCCGTGGAGCGGATCTCATAGAGACCCAGTAGCTTTCTGGTAGAATCATCAAGTTTGTCATGGTCGATTTTCAAGGATGCCAAAGCAGTATAGAACGGCAGTTCTATGTCCGACGCGAATGGCGTATACTGCATGTTGCTTTCTGGAACACTCGACGAATGATCCTTCTGAAGTTCTGTTTGGATAAAAGTTTGGAGATATTATGCTAAGTACAGTTTTCGGGGAGCTGGCAACTCGACATCTTTCATCCCAAGACCTTTAAGGGTGTAAACAAATGAATGACCTTGTCATATGAGCACATCCACGAGGGGCGAGAAGATAAGGATGATAAAGCGCGCGGGGAACCCGCCCTGAGGGACCGGACTAAGCGCCGTTTCACACCGACGTCTACCGTAATTCCGAGGGGCTACCTAGGTACCCTACTACCTAGGTAGGTTGCCCGTATTTACTGTACCTATGACAAGACAACAGAGGTACCTGATAGGTACCGTTCGGTAGTATAATACCGGGCCCTCTTAACCGCTTTCCAAATATGGCTAGACAGGCTGTTGAGGGAAGAAGAAATATTATAGCTACCTAGGTATCTACTTTCATTATTGCGTAACGTGCAGACAAGTTTCAGCTGGGAGGGCATTGGAATTGCTAGTTTGTGTATATTGGGGAAGAGCAGCAATCGCTAGCTTGAACATCTGTAAGCTGCCACTGTCCTATCAGTTTACCCATTACCTTGCTGACGAGACCTCGTACATTGACTTGCGTATATGGTTAAATTCCAACATCAATGTTGATTGGCTTGTGTGGAGGTTAGCAGCTTGTTGAACTGTTTTTACTACCGGATTACCTCACTGCTGGGCACAGACTAATTTGTTTATTCAAAGGCATCTGCTCTGGCAAACATGCCATCGCGGAATATCTCATCCAGAATCAAGGTTTCCGGCTACTTGAGTTGAAAAGTAATACCATCTCTCAAGCAGCTGATGAGGATGAGGTTGATCTTCAGCTGCAAGTCCCCGATACAAATGGGGGGATAAAAAGTCCACCTTCAACAGTCTTTGAATGTGTAGACTCGCTCCTCGAATTTGCAACCAAGAACTGGCAAGGGTTATGGGTTACAGCAGACATTTGGGAGGGCACCACTCTAGACCGCTTTCTCCAGCGCCCATTTTTCCTTCTGGTGAGCGTGGATGCACCGGTCAGTCTTCGATGGAAACGATTGGTGGATAGGTCAGCAATCCCCCGAGTTACCATGAATCCCCTGTTATCCACACCATAACGTTCCACCATGGCTGACTCGGTTTGCTTCTCTAGATGCCGAAGGAGACAAACTGAGCCTCCTTCACTTGAGAAGTTTATATTTTGGAACGACCAACATCTGTACGAGAAGAATGTTGGGCGTGCTTATTTGACAGATCGAGCCCAGGTTCGATTGTTCAACTCCTCTTCTTCGCTCGAGGAACTCCATGCTGCCCTAAAAGCTCTGAACCTAGCCGATGATCAGAGATTACGACCGAGCTGGGACCAATATTTCATGCAACTAGCATCTCTTGCTGCGCAGCGGAGTAATTGTATGAAGAGAAGAGTAGGCTGTGTTCTTGTTCGTGACCACCGCGTCATAAGCACAGGGTACAATGGAACTCCCCGGCATATCAGAAACTGCAATGAAGGAGGATGTATGAAGCTCCCATGTTCACCATGCTTATTCGTTTGGTCGAGTCAAGACTTACCACTTGACTATCTAGGTCCCAGATGTAACCGTGGCGAGGGCGGGGGTCTTGGTCTATCGACCTGCCTATGTCTCCACGCAGAGGAAAATGCCCTTTTAGAGGCTGGGCGAGAGCGCATACGTGAAGGCGCGGTGCTCTATTGCGATACGTAAGTTTTAAGGGCGGTTATATGAAAACACCGGCAGTTTGCTGAAACAAGGATCATGAGATCACAGTTGTCCCTGCTTGACGTGCACAGTCAAGATCACCCAGGTTGGAATCTCTGAGGTTGTCTACTCAAAAGGCTACAACATGGATCAAGATGTATGCTCCAGCTGCCGTTTCCGCTTTCGTGGTTCCTACTTACCCAATCCCTAGAGTGCCACAATTCTCAGGACCGCCGGCATTCGGCTTCGGCAATTTTCTCCTGTAAGCAAGCAATCCCTAATGCCTCCACGCAACACCGCTAAAACCGCCTTAGCCTCAAAATGGGCTCATTTATTTGGGTTAGTTCACAAGGCGTGGGCTTATAAGAGAAATGAAGTGCAGCATATCTCTTCCATACGTGCTCTAAAGGTATCTAGATCAAAAACGCTTGCCGCCGATTGAGTACTTTAGGATACGTAGAATCTTTGCATATTCTGATCAAAAGAGTGGTGTTTGTCCACTGTACGTATGTATGTATGTACTTAATACACGTAACTAAGGTATGGCTGTAAGTATCGTCATACCAGGCACTTGCAATGTACTGTACTTACTGTATGTACATAGTAACTAAGGTACCTTAGGTGAGGGGAACAAAAATTGCCCCGCCACCTACATGACTCATCCGCGGGATGGTGGGCTTCCAGAGGTATTCTTCAAAATCAAGAGGAATTAAAATCATCACGGCAGCCGGTGAATTGAGGGCTACTGCAACCTTCAATAATCTACTGACGTGCTCAACACCTGAAGAAATCATACTCCTTGAAACCACTTTTTATTTTTTCTTTGTTTCCTTTTAATTCCAAGCAGGGCACTGCAATTGCCGCAATGCCAACCGTGCACCTGCTTGATTATGTTGCCGGGAATGTTCGCTCCTTGGTGAATGCGATCAATAAAGTTGGGTATGATGTGGAATGGATTAGATCTCCTGATGATTTGAAGAATGCGGATGTGAGAGTGCATACCTGGCTTGAATGTCTTGACGTTGACTTGATCCTCATTGACTAATCTATGTGCAATCGCAGAAACTTATCCTGCCGGGCGTCGGCCACTTCGGCCATTGTCTTTCTCAACTCTCAGAAGGGGGATACCTGGAACCCGTCAAACAGCATATAGAAGCTGGCAAACCTTTCATGGGAGTCTGTGTCGGCCTACAGGCCCTGTTCGAGGGCTCGGAGGAGGACCCCCATGTCCCTGGACTGGGGGTGGTCCCAATGCGCATGCAAAAGTTCAATGCCGATACCAAAAGCGTGCCGCACATAGGTTGGAACTCTGCCATGCAGACCAAGTGTCATTCCTCAAGCGATCAAACGTTCTACGGGTTAAACCCAAGCAGCAAGTATTATTATGTCCATTCATACGCAGCACTTTATACACCCAGTGTGCTGGAGGAACGTGGTTGGTCAGTTGCTACCGCAACATACGGCGAGCAAGAATTTATCGGTGCCATAGCCCGAGACAACATTTTCGCGACGCAATTTCACCCCGAGAAAAGTGGCCATGCTGGTCTCCGGACCCTTCGCGCCTTTCTAAACGGTGATCAGTTTCAGTCACTCGCAAAAGACCTCCCGAGCTTGCAACGGCACAATAACGGACTGACTCGCAGAATTATTGCCTGTCTAGATGTCCGTACAAATGATGCTGGTGATCTAGTAGTCACGAAAGGTGACCAATATGATGTCCGCGAGAAGACTGGTGTAGACGCCGGGGGGCAAGTTAGGAACCTGGGAAAGCCAGTTGATATGGCCAAAAAGTATTACGAACAGGGGGCGGATGAGGTGACTTTCCTCAACATAACGTCTTTCAGAAATTGCCCTTTGGCAGATACGCCTATGCTGGAAATCTTGAGAAGAACATCGGAAACGGTTTTCGTTCCTCTTACAATAGGGGGCGGAATCAAGGAAACTGTGGATACTGATGGCACTCATGTTTCAGCGCTTGATGTGGCAACCATGTATTTCAAATCCGGAGCTGACAAAGTTAGCATTGGGTCGGATGCTGTCATTGCAGCAGAACAGTTCTATAAGGCAGGTGAAAAACTGAGTGGGCAAACTGCCATAGAGACCATATCACAGGCTTATGGAAATCAAGCCGTGGTTGTGAGCGTCGATCCTAAACGTGTTTATGTTGATCGACCTGAAGACACCGACCACCATACCATCAAGACGGCGCACACAAATGCAGCAGGACAAAGCTTTTGCTGGTACCAGTGTACCATCAAGGGGGGGAGGGAAGCTCGAGATGTCGATGTTCGACAGTTGGCAATAGCCGTTGAGGCAATGGGAGCTGGTGAAATCCTCCTGAATTGCATTGATAAGGACGGAAGCAACAGCGGATTTGATCTAGAACTCATTAATGACGTCAAAGCTGCTGTTAAAATACCAGTTATTGCTTCAAGTGGGGCTGGTGTTCCTGAACATTTTGCTCAAGTCTTTGAACACACAGCTACTGATGCAGCTCTGGGTGCTGGCATGGTAGGAATTCTCCCCTTGTTATGGTTTTCTTTGTGCTAACAAAGTTCAAGTTTCACCGTGGCGAGTTTACGGTTGACGAAGTGAAGGGATATCTGAGTAGCAGAGGCTTCTTAGTTCGTTCTTTCGAAACTGAGATATAGAATGCTATCTTGGCTCCAAAGAGGTGAGGAGGCACTGAATGGGAATAGAGTGGGGGAAGTGAGTTAAAAATAGAGCGAATTTCATCATTAGATTTATTTTTGAAACATAAAGAATAATTGTTTCGTCAATTGAGTACCCATTTTTAATGAGAAGAAAGAATGGCAAGTGTTGGGGGCGGCAGATTGCTTCTCTTTCATACTATCAACAATAATGGATCTCTAGCATGCATGGGCCAGGAGCCGCTGGCTGGGCCCACGTGACTCCCCCAGTCGCCACCATCCACAACTTTGCGAATTCATCCCAGCATCCTGACCCATCACCAACGCCGTTCACCCACAACCCACATCATCTACATCCCTGACACCGCCAATCAATATAGGGAGTCTCTACTCACAATCCGCATATTCTCGATCTTGCTTATAGTTTGCGACACTTCCTCGAGTTTCAAACTTCCATTCAGGATAACATCCACAGCTGATCAGCTTTCGGTCATTTTCTCCTAGCCTTCCCTGGATCACACTATCCCGATCGTTGTCGCGTATGGGTTTCTTCCGTCAGAGCGCACAGAGAACCGGTTCTTGTCAGCATATATTATCAACGCAAGGATCAGGACCTTGATTCTACTTGGTGGACTGGCAAGACCTTTGAGACTTCCCTTTGACTTATCTACTGCGAAGCCACAAGTTTCCCCTTTTTTCCTTTTTTCTGTAATCATCAGACTTGACCTTGTTCGTATGCAGTGAATGGTACACCTGCCATCCAGCAA
Organism: Aspergillus melleus; assembly: GCF_016097325.1. Taxonomy (NCBI): domain Eukaryota; kingdom Fungi; phylum Ascomycota; class Eurotiomycetes; order Eurotiales; family Aspergillaceae; genus Aspergillus; species Aspergillus melleus. The sequence goes on from NW_025763377.1 coordinate 971,717, forward strand.
TCATCAAGAAGAGTCTTTTGAGTTCATGAGTTCGAGCAATATCGCCAATAGACATTGGGCTGTCGATCTCCAAGAATCTATAAAGGAAGGTTTTCGAGTCGTTAAACTTGTCACCGGCGCTTTGCCAGCTTCTTAAGTATCAATCATTATTTCCATTTCCTATATTGTCGCCTGTATCCTTCTCCATTGTCAAAGCGGTGCCCCTTAAAGAATTCTTGATCTAATTACGTCCACAAACATTTTCGTTGGCCGTGCAATTGAATACAATGTCATCCTCTGTTCACTTCAAGTTCAAGTCTCAGAAAGAACCCTCCAGGGTAACCTTTGATGGCACCGGTATCTCTGTCTTTGAATTGAAACGCGAAATCATCAATCAGAGTAGGCTCGGTGATGGGACCGATTTCGAGTTATCTATCTATAACGAGGATACTGGGGAAGGTGAGTCCTGTGAATTGAGCAATTATCCAGCCTTTGTTTCGCCCTGCCTGCTCCTTACAAAAGATTTTGGTTATGGGTGGACTAGTAAACTAGAGCCCATCACGGAGAGTAGGGGAAGGGAACAAACTGAATGAAACATGCAAAGCTGACCCATCCTCACGGCCTTAGAGTACGATGATGATACTACCATCATACCCCGTTCCACTTCCGTCATCGCCCGGAGACTACCTGCCTCGCGGCCTGGGAAAGGTGGTGCTGCCCGTTATGTATCCGGGAAAATGCCCGTCAATGCGCGCAACGCTCCTCGTCATGATCAGACTTCGTCGACCCGGACAGCTTTAGGTTCTAGTAACACAGTCAGCAATGGTGTTCAGGAACTTAATAACGCTCAGACCGAAGAGGAGAAAATCAATGCGCTATTCAATCTGCAAGCCAATCAATGGAGGGAACAACAACAAGAGATGGCGAAGTAAGTGTGCTCTGTTGGCGCCAATGCATAGGAAGCTAACACTGATATTTAGTGTCACGCCTGTCCCCTTCGGTCGAGGCCGAGGTAAACCAGTCAATGTTCCCGATCATCCACCGCCACCCGGTTATCTTTGTTATCGATGTCGTGAAAAAGGTGCGGTTGCTTTAAATAATTTTTGCCCCTGTGCCGTAGGCTAACTCATTCCCCAGGACATTGGATCCAAGCGTGTCCAACAAACAATGACCCTAAGTTTGATGGGAAGTACAGGGTCAAGAGATCAACTGGTATCCCTCGCTCCCTTCAAACCAAGGTCGAGAAGCCAGAGTCAATCACCCTGGATGGGTCTAGTGAAGACATGAGAAATACTGGCGTGATGGTCAATGCTGATGGAGATTTCGTTATTGCAAAGCCGGACAAGGCAGCGTGGGAACTATACCAAGAGAAGGCCAAAGCGTCCGCCGCCGCCGCCGCCGAAGCAGCAGCCGCAGAATACAGCAAAGAGCTGCAAGCTCGAGGGTTGGAATGCCCGATTGACAAACGCATGCTCCTAGAGCCCACAAAAACGCCGTGCTGCCAAAGAACTTACTGCAACGATTGCATTACGAATGCTTTAATAGAGAGCGATTTCGTCTGTCCTGGGTGTGCGACTGAGGGAGTCTTACTTGATAATCTTTTCGTGGACGACGAGGCCGTCGCCAAGATAAAGGCGTATGAGACCGAAAAGGCAGAGTCCAAAAAGGAAAAGGAAAAACAACAGACTTCTCACGAAGAGCAGTCAGTTGCTGCAGATGACCCCGCGGTTACGATACCTGAATCGACTTTACCCAGCCAAGGAGTAAATGCAGAATCGAAAAAAAGACCAGCCGAGGATGAGCATCCCAGCACGTCTACCGGAGAGTCCATTGCCAACACTTCAAAGAAACACAAGACCGACAGCATTCAAACGACAAGCGAGAAGTCCACTTCACAAACTCAAAATCCTGCTGGATCTACTACGAATCCTTCCTTCAGCCAGCAGATGTCTTTTCCCGGCCTCGGTTTCATGCAGGCTTCCGGTATTCCTGCAATGCCGTTTCCTGACCCTGGATTTGAGCCCATTGGGTTTATGAACAGCGCAATGGGTTTGAATCCGACCAGCAATTTTCCGGCCCCTATGGATCAAGCATGGAACCCTATGAATACTCTAGGCTTCAACACACTTTCAGCGGGGCCTTACAATGACCATGTCAGCGGTGCAATGCACGGCGGATATGGCACAACTGGTATGTACAATGGCGTTGGGGATACGCCGAACAACATATTTCCCGTGTCTACAATGGTGGGACATAATCCAGGATTCCCGCAGGGACCGGGAATGGGTCATTTCTCGAACCAGCAACGAACCACGTTCAGCACCCCGTATGCGAGAGAAGAAGATACGGCTTATTTCCGCCAACCTGTCAATCCGCAAAGACACCAGGCAAGACATCGGAGGATAAGACCTAGTGATTACCGAGAGCTGTAAGTCTGACAGAATCATGTGGCGGTCTTCACAAACGGCTGTGCCGTGCGGGTGGCGGCGTATTTCTTATTTCCTGTACAACTTATATTCCTGTAACATTTCGACTCTTTGCACGCATGTCCTAGCAGGAATACTTAATCGGCCTAGTCACAACACGATAGGAAAGCATTCGCATTTGGACTTAATTTGACTATTACGGTTGCTGCTGCTTTTTTCTGTAGTTAATTGAGAAAACTAAGAAGGAAATGAAGAGATGACTATCTCGTTATTCATGATCGTCCTCACAAATCATAGTCGTATGTAGGTATTGTGCCTGAGGCACCAAGTCAAGTCATGTGATAGGTCATGTAGTGACGAACGGGTGACGGAGAGGCTTTGACCCCTATCCTACAATCACTATTTGATAACTACTACCTCCTACTAGATTTATCATAACGCTGGAACAGTAACCGCTCGCCTTTCCATCGAACTTGGCAAAACATCTGATTTTACCCCATCTTGACCGGTTGGAGTATCTGCTGACCGATTCTTCTAACTCTTGTTCGAACGCCAAACTTATCCCACATCAATCATCAGCCCAAGGCAGCTCTCATCATGGCTAAGCTTTTGAATAACAACAGTAGTATTTCCAATCAGTTACAAAGACATGCTGATAGGAATGCTCAATCCACTATACTCGCAAGCTGCTACAGTGTCAACGCGTCGACTCCGGCCGTTGATGGATTTCACTACTGCACTACGTTGGGGGCCGGTAAGTACATAGCACTTCTCTTCACCTCCAAAGCAGTATACTGATTTGGCATCTCTCCCTATTAACCAGGGGCCCAGTGGTATCCCTGAGGTTCCCTCAGGGTCGAAAACTCCTTCCCAAAGACCTCCCCTAGAGCTCTGTGTCAGTCCCGAGACCGAGCATGGCTCTCCGGTTAACAATTCACTGGAGCAAAGGGGGGAGGCTGCGCAAACCATCCCGGAAGAGTGTGAGAGGCTCTTCTGCGACAAACTATCTGCTATTTTCCTTGGTGAGGGGAGAATTTCGAGGCAGGAGTCGCTAGGGGTGGGTGCGTACCCAACCGTACCCAACCGATCAGGGTGCAGACAGATTCAAAGGTGGTTTGAAGTCCTGGATTACGCAAGTGATTGTGTATACAGGGGCTTCGTCACCGGCATGAATGACGATAGAACGCTCTTCGTATTCTTCGGACACAATGAACTAGGACAAGGTCTCAAAACGGGGTACGTGGATGAACGGACTGTCTTGCGCTCCTGACAGCCTATGTAGTCGACCAAGATGCTCACAGCCAACAGTCTCATCGCTCTTTTCGAGCTGGCCAGCACTCCTAGCTTCGCGTGCTCACAAATTGTGGCATGCGTCCCCCGCTCCCAAGATGCAACCGAGCTCGCAGTAATTAGGAATCTAGGATGGTGTGGGTTTGCCTTGTCGACATTGCAACCCTGGAGTCTGGAACATACACCCGAGCCTTCGCTGAGTACCAGATGGCTGTTTATGAGCGCTGAAGTTTGATAATATCAAAATCTTTTTATCCCGTTGACAATTCCGGGGTTTATTACGTTACTCAGTAGGAGTATCGTTGATTCTGATGAGTTTAGGCGCATGGAGCACGTTCGGTAGTAATAACAAGTTCGATTCAATCAAGTAGTTCCGGTGCCAAGACCCAAGGCGCGCATGACCTCAGCGTGACAACACACTTCTTCATGAACTGCACTGCAGGCACTATCTGTTTGAACACAACGAAGTTCTCCTCAATGCCTTGTGTAATACCGGCGGCCCCAGTACACATCTTCAATATTAGCCTGTTCATATGTTCCCCAAGTTTCTGCTCCCACCTTTCCGCCGCAGGGAGCATGGCGTGGGCAGGTCGACCGTGACGATCGAACCCAGATCCTCGAAGGATAATAGCGGAGACGAGGCCAAGTATTTGAAAGGCCATGTTTCTTATATCCGCTGCTCTCGCTGTGCAACAGACCTCTGCTTGACCTCCCAGATCATCAGTAAGGGTTTCACTGGCCGTCATGGGCGCGCATATCTTGTGTCTGCCGAGCCAGAGGCCTGCGCCGTTTCGGTGAACGCAACGTCATCACCGACAGTCTCGCTTCCGAATACCATCATTCAAAAACCCGTTCCGCGCCAGCTAGTCACCGGATCCCACACAGTTAGCGATATCAGTTGTGCCTTCTGCGGAAGCGTACTTGGCTGGAAATATGTTGCGGCAGAGGAGGAGTCGCAACGTTATAAGGTCGGCAAGTTCATTCTGGAAACCAGGAGAACCATGACCGCTTCGTCTTGGGAGTCTGCTACTTATGTTGGCTCGCCTGCACAACCCGAGTCACTGGAAGCCGCGGATATACAACCAGAAGCTTCGGGAATTCCGGTGGAATTCGACAGCCAAGACGAAGACGAATGCGAGGATTTGTTTGCGGGGATCTGGAGCCCCGGTTTGGCAGCATGTCGGAGAAGCCGCAAACTTGATCGTCCGTCAGTTTTTGGTCTTACATAGGACCCTCTATGGCCACTACACCTCGTCATGATCTACCTGTCCACGCCAAGGAATCTTTCTTGTTCCGCGTTCCCTGTACTAATTTGCTAATTGACCCAACTCCAGGGGCCTTAATTAATCGTAATAGTGTTAATGATTCGGATGAATACCGAGGAATTAAGTCTTTGTTTAAGCGTACAAGAATGGGGTATCGTTATGGGTCTCATCCATCCTGCCATGACAATGTAAACTAAAACCATCTATTTTGCGCGTGCCCAGCGATTTTTGCAGGTGAACCGAAGGTAGAGGATCAAGAGGATCATTTTTGTAGACCCACGAAGTATGAATGATTGAAAAACAGGACATGACCACAGGCCGAATCAATCAGACGTGTTGTTGTCTTTTCTCGCTCTTTTCGCATTGCTTTCGGGGGTGTCTTCAGAAGATGAGCGCTTATGTGCCAAGTCATGTTTGCGAGATGCCTGGCCATCGGTTGGCTTCCGCTTGACAAGTGAAGAGAGGTCGTTGGCATTTTTCGTAACTGCGTCGAGTTTTGCCTTTTGCTCGGAAGCAGATTGTCCCATAATTTGACCTAGAAGACCCTGGAGGACCGCTTCACCTTGCTTGTCGTCTTCTAATGAGATCGGTCCGCGACGAAGATCGACAAGCTACAAGCCAGTGAGATTTTTACCCACGATAAGGAGGGGGCTTGACTTACTCTTTGCTCCATGTCGCCGATGATATCTTTCACGTTGGCTATTTTCCTTTTCATAGCCGTTGTTTTATCCTCGTCTCCGGAACTTTCGCGGTCCAGTTTGGTTTGCTCTAGAGTCATTCTAACCCGACAGCTTTCAATGGCCTTTTCCATGTGGAATACTGCATCCTTCCTCATTTCCTCGTCGACTTTGCCCCGCTGATCATTATTATCGCCTTCGCGGTCAATGTTTGCCTTCTGAACTGACCCGAACTCCAAGGCAAGTGAAAGTTTGTAATGGCATTCAGCAATAGATGGATCTTCCATCGCAAACAACGCTTTTCGCAAATCAAGCGCGGTTCTTAAGTCGGCAACTGCATCCGTAAAGCGTTCAGCCTCCAAGGAAATTTCTGCCTGTAAATCATACGTATCCGCAAGCCTCTCCTTGAGGTGTCGCATGCTGGGCGATAGATCGGCCGACTTTCCCTTCCCGCTTTCGTCGTCAATCGTTAGTTTCTTATGGTAAAGTATGCGGGCCAGATCAAGAACTTCGAAGGCATTGGCAAAGTCATCATCTTCATCATCGGCACCCTCTTCTTCCTTGTTATCCTCCTCCTCGGAATCCGAATCGTCGAAGTTTTCGTCGCCGGTGAACTGGAAAAGCGGCTTGTTCCCAGCTGACCCAGATTGCGCATTTTCTCCGACCGCTCCCGTCGGAGTCAACCCACTAGCAATTGCTTTTTGGATGGGATTGTCACCACCAGTTGCCGACTTCGATGGCAAGGTACTTTGAGCCGGTGTGTTGCTTGGCTGGGGCTGCGCGTCGCCTGCCACCTTTGAGCCGAGGACGTCGCTTTTGCTCACGGCCACATTGTATAGAGCTTTCCCGTAGGCGAATAGTAGATCGGCGTTGTCAAGCGATAGTTCCCCGTTCAACTTCGCTTGAAGTTCTGTGGCCTCGGAGTAAATTTCGGCGGCCGAATCGAAATCCTTAAGAGCATCTTTGGCGGCAGCTCGCTCAATGAGGCTCTCTAGTTGTGCCCGAAGGCTAACATCGGCCGTAGCTCCGGCGGGACTCGGGCTGGTCTTATTCTGGACGTCGTCGGCCATGGCCAAGTGACACGAAATGATATGGGGAAGAACTTGTCCGAAAGAACCTAGAGAAGAGGATGTAGCGTGGCGAGCAAGATAAAGAGCGTGGGTGGTGGTGGAAGGTGGAAGGATGGCGGAGATGAAATTAGTGGCTGATTGAGGAAGTCTGGAACCATCGCGGGTCGCGTCGCGTGGCTCCGCGCGTTTCTTTATTCCGTGCGGTTTCCAGAGACCCGGCACTGGAAAACATCGATTACCTACCCCCGGAGACCAGACTATGGTTTGATGCCGTGACGATGGATTCGGATCCAATACCTTCGTCGTCACCGGCGTTTGGAACGCCAGTGCATCCTTTTCGAAAGAACAAACCCAATCCGCTATCTACTAGGACTTCTATCCTTCCACTTCAACTCCCGCCCTCGACGCTTCGACCTGTCGCTTTCCGTACATTCACCCGGAAGCATAATCTGACAATATCATCCACTGCACTCCAAACCCTAGCCAATTTTGTGGGAAAAAACTGTGGCGCGGGATGGCGCGAAGAGGGCCTCGCCGAGCGAGTTCTCGATGAGGTTGCAAAAAGCTGGAAAAAGGCCGGCGGTGGGGTCATAGTTGAAGAAGGGAAAGGGGCGTCTTTGAATGCTATCTTGCAGGCCATGGAGGGAAACATGAGCGGTGGCAGGGTCGTCTTGGGGAGGGTCACTACCGCAGACAAGGGCCTTACGGGGATAGCGGGTCAGAATAGGCCGGAGGGCAAGGCACCGCAAGACGACAAAGAGGATGAAGACTTGGAGCTATTGCTGCATCCTCGACATTGGACAAAGGTCATTGATGCATTCGATATTCCACGGCTGACTTACAACGCCGACAAAAGATATTTCGAAATTGTTAAGTCGGAGCCGAGCCTCTTCCCATCACCTTCAAGGAATATTGCTTTGCTCCGGGATCGTTACAACATCATATACCAGCGTTTGCTCCGGAATGAATCATTCCAGACTCCTCTCGGCTTGTCACGCTCCGGGAGCGGGTTATCTAACCACCAGCATGGCTACAGGCTCACACCTATTGCGAACTTGCTTGGCAGAAGTGGCACCTCGCATTTGCTGCTAGGGTTGCTTTCCGTGTCGCCTACAGGAGAACTTACCCTCAGCGACCTCACGGGTAGCATTGCCGTGGAGTTGAGCCATGCACAGCTAATACCTCAGGATGGGGCTTGGTTTACTCCGGGTATGATTGTACTCGTAGACGGGATCTACGAAGAAGAAGAGAACGTCAAAGGGTCAACACTCGGCGGCAACAGCGGAATCGGAGGCACTATTGGCGGTAGATTCGTTGGTGTCTCCATCTGCGGCCCGCCTTGTGAGCGGCGAGATACGTCCTTTGGGACCAGTGTTCGGGAAGGTGGCGGAGAGGTTAGTTCCAGTGGAGGTCTTGGGTGGGTGGACTTCCTAGGCCTTGGGAGTGAGCGTGCACGAGGTCCACGCATGAGACAGGTCCAGGCTAGATGTGTCGACCATGCGCGCGATGGCGCCGAAACTCCGAATCGATTCAAGGTAGCCGTCATGTCCGAGGTGAACCTGGACAATATGAAGGTTGCGGATGCGCTTCGGAGGCTTTTTGGTATCTACAACGATCTTCCCCCCGGCGAGCGCCCGATGGTTTTCGTCCTCGTCGGGAACTTCGTCCGGCAAGCCACGGTCAGCGGCGGCGGCCAGGCGGGGAGCATTGAATACAAGGAGTATTTTGACTCACTCGCGGGGATTCTGTCTGATTTCCCTTCGTTATTACAGCGCTCCACGTTTGTCTTTGTACCGGGCGACAATGACCCTTGGTCGTCCGCTTTCTCGGCTGGCGCTGCTTCTCCAATCCCTCGGCAAGCGATTCCTGAGCTTTTCACCTCGAGGATAAAACGTGCATTTTCCATGGCCAATGCCGAGTCGGATCATTCCCAGGGCGCCGAGCCTGCCGGCGAGGCTATTTGGACCTCGAACCCATCTCGCCTCAGTCTTTTCGGGCCGGTTCATGAACTAGCTATATTCCGCGATGACATTTCGGGTAGGCTGAGACGCTGCTCGTTGAGCATGACACAAAATTTAGATCCTTCCGGTACAGCAATGGACGGGGACTTGGAGACTGATGGCAGATTGCACCCCGCGCCTGAAAGCCATGGGGAAATTAGACCGACAGACGTCAAGTCTTATCCGGCTTCGGCGGTTCGAATGGCCCGCAAGCTTGTCAAGACAATACTAGACCAAGGCAGTCTGTCGCCTTTCCCCCTCTCGCTGCGGCCCGTACTATGGGATTATGCATCGTCTTTGCAGCTGTATCCACTACCAACCGGGCTCATCCTGGCAGACGCGGAGGCAGCACCGTTTTGTATGACATATGAAGGGTGCCATGTGATGAATCCCGGGAGGTTAATTCCTGAGATTAGTATGCCATGCATGCAGTGGATCGAGTACGATGTTCTGAAGAATCGAGGGAGAGTAAGAGAGGAACGTTACTAGGCCATCTGCCCCCGAGACTAGTGAAAGCACAGATTACGTATCTAATGAATGACTGAATGTATCGTTATCTTGAGAAGCAAGCTTGGCGTTCACCGGCGAACTTTGACATGTCAAATTGGACATCCTCGGATCGATTCCTGGGGTTCTTGATTTAGTTATCACAAAATCTTGAGTTTTTATCGACTTCACAAGGCTTTCCACCCTGTTTTTGAATTATATATATTGATTTATACACATCCAACGATACGCATCGCTGAGGTGGAATGGGGAGGAACTCCAAAAGGTGCAACATGCAACATGCAACATGCAGCAAGCCCACCATGTGCGTGACATTAGAAGAGATACTATTTGACAAACACTTAAGAGTTACATGTGCCCATCCTCCCGGAGGACAACGAGTGCCTGGGGCACACAAAAAACAGCTTGGGACAGGGACAAAAAGAGCCATGCCTTAATCAATCATGATCACATCCTCATTATGTGACCCAGAGACAGCGTCGGTATCTGGTGATCCATTCTTGTTGCTCATCCTGGCCGGGGGCACATCCCTCATTGCTGGACCGGTTCCTGTCAGACGGGAATCCGCCTGGGTACGTGTCGAATCGCCCGTAGCAGAATGAGTAACAAGACTAGATGCCATATCGTTTTGACCGCCGGTAAGACACTTGTCAAGCTCCAATATTAGATTTCCGACCTTTTCAACCTCGGCAACAACTCCGCTACCGAGCCCTCTCCAACCGTCTCCCTTGGAATTGAAGAGGCTACTTTGGAAATCCGAGTCAGGTAACTTTTTGGACAAGAGGCCCTGCGGACTGCTCGTGCATTGAAGGATCCAGATCATTTGTTCTTTGTATTGGCCAGCTCTTAATTGGAAGCGGAGATTCTGGTTCGGATAGTGGATGATGTACGTTTTCGCATTGCGGACAATCACCTGCATCTTTAGGTGCTCTCTGTAAGATTGATTGAGCATGATTCGGTCGAATGCTTGCATCACGGGAAGCGTGAGTGAGAGAAGTTCGGTGAGAGTATCGAGGCTGGTGTCGGCAGAAGAATGATTCAAGATAGATGTCAGAGACCCTTGAATACGGCGATGGGGATTCGAATAGGCAAAGGTTATGTTCAGGCGCAAATGAAACAGGGGATGCGGTTGAGATGAATCCAGTCCCTTGCGAGGAAGAGTTTCAATATCAATGTGGGAAGACAGACTGCGTTCTGGGCCATATGCGAAAGCAATTCGCGACAATGACAAGGATTGTGGTTCCATTTTCTTGCATTGAAGAGTCTCAAAAACTGATAGAACACATTCGAGTCGCTGCAAATTTTCCATCAGGCTATTTATCACAGGACGGCCAGGTGGAGCAAGAAGGCGAATAGCAAAGCCGCGGTCTCGCCTCGAAAAGGCGAGCGAGCGATCCCACTTCGCGCTCAATAAACTGAAAGCCTTTGCAGGGATAAGTAAATTGCCGTAGGCCACCATTATGGCAACTTTGCTATGGGGTTCGACCCCACGGAAAGCAAGGCGGATCGTGTCTTTAATCAGGCCCTTTGTCTTTGATCCACCAGGTAACGCTAGTTGGTAAGGTAATGGGAGGGTCGCGGAATTGTACCGAATGAAAAGGTCTGGAACTCGAAGATCTGGCCCTAACACCAATTTATGCAAAGGTGGATAGAAAGGGGAAGACTGCAAATCAGTCATATAGCGCGCATTGGCATATATAGCCAGGATACCAGAAAGAGAATGCCCTATGTCTGCGAATGCTGTATAGCTGATGCGCTCCTGCATGGGCACAAGTGCACTGCCAATGATCTGGGCAGTGTGAGGTATAGACTGGTCCAGTGTTCCAGTGGGGTGTAATGGATGCTCGTCTCCCAACGTCGGTGGCGGAAGTTGAATTACCCACCAGTTATCGCCATCCATGCTACTTGTGACCGCCACAATCCAGTTACGCTCCCAGAATGGGTGCGAAAAGAACGAAAACCGCATAACGTTGGCCGGGAACACCCTTCGCACGTCAAGTTTAAGCCCCCTGGGGTTGACGGACTCGAAACCAAGCATTTTAACATGTGCTTCGGTCTCTTCTATAGCTGCAATGCAACGTAGTCGAGACACGCGGGAAACGATGTCATCTGCCGAAGATGTTTCGACGCCTCTTTCGCCTTCTGGCCGCTCAAGAGCACTAGGGCGAGCCGATAAAATTGTTGCCCCCGACATAGGCTCGATCGAGACTCGGAGATATCTTGTGGGAGTGAGCTGAACATCGAGTTGGCATTCCCCAGGCTCAACTCCAGTCAGCCGGGTTTGTAAACTGAGTACCCCAGCTGCGAACAAGAAACTCTGGCTCAGAATGTTATGCGCGGCAAACAAGATATGGGACGTGTGCAGGGCAATGACGCTTCGGAGGACACTTTCCAGAGAGAGGTTCACGGTGTCGAAACCAACATCAGTACTATCAACCTCCTGTCCATCCCGTAACCAGCGTAGTCCCAAATATGGAACACCATGGCTATGGCCTAGACCGCGTAGACGACCACTCTTAACTCCCAGTTCAAGCCAGCTCTTAGTTCCAGGCTTGAGAGCCCAATAATGCACAACTAGCGTTCTGTGCAGCAATTCAACGCGTAAAACATTTGACCAGAGACCTCTTGCTAATTCAAGAGCTTGTTTGAACAGAATGTTGATCTTGTTAGTCAGGACCAGACTGTGCAACAGATCAAAGCACCCAGTCAAACCACCATGCTTAAGCGTGTCGTTGATTTTAATCTCGAGGTCGTTGAACATTCGGCCCTGTGGAACGGAAGCCGACGGGTGGAAAAGAAAGCGAATATCAACAAAATAGAATTGAGAGAGTTCGTTTGCTTCCCCTATCGAAAGATCGAGCTCGAACTCGCCGGGTACAACGAAAGTGACACGGCCATCATGAACATGATAAGTTTGAAAGGATCGGGGGATCGTTTCACGTAATGCCAGTCGCGCGCTAAGGATTCTGTCGATCTTCCTTAATTTTTTAAGAGTGCCCTTAGCCGTCAAAGACCTTGGGGGTTTGTAGCCAAACTATATGACCACGAATTAGGATATACTTTCAATCTTAGGGATGGGGATGAAACGCACATCTGGCATTGACATGATTTTGGCCTTGGACAAGACTTCCAACGCCGTTTTCAAATCCGGATTTGCCACTTGGGCTTGGACGAGGTTCCGTTTCAGATCTCCGATCCATTGCAAAGCAGATACGTAGGATTGGTGACGAGTGCGAATAAAACTTTGTAGGTCGATTAGCTTACTGACATCGGCCGCTTGTCGGCTCCATTGAGAGAGAACGAGGAGTTTAATGAATTCAGCTCGCTTCGCATGAGCAAAGTTTAGAACGCGGAGTTTCTTCTGTATGTTTTCAGAAGACTGGTTGCCCGATGATTTTCCATTGGCGGGGTGGAACGAAACATCGGTAGGCGGAATCTGGATATCGGCCAAGTCTGTGATTAAATCAGATAGATCGTTCCAGCACTGCTGCACAGATCTATTGACCAAAGTTGAGAATGGGAAAAAGCCTTGAGTTATGTGTGGCAACTCCGGGACCCTGTCATTCATCCTCAAAGCAAGTTTGGTTGACGTCGGCCTGTGCTCCTGGTTTCCATAGTCTATTTTCTGAGACACTCCGTTCGTATAAACAGGACTCTTATTTGTACCAACGGACACCAAGCCTTGACTGCTGCCACCAGGAGAGGTGGACATGCCATTCATAGCGTCCGTGCCCTGCTCAGATCCAACGATTCTGGCATTGTCCATGATGACACCCGGCATATCTAGGCTCGCGCTCGCAACTATCCAATGGCCCTCCCTCCTTCTTTCACAGCCTGCACAGGTTTTGAGATCAAATCCCCCGAATCCGGCGCTGGGGCAAGGAAGACAGCCGATGGCACACGCTTGGCTCTAAGAGGTTCAGTGTGGTGCCATATGTCTGTCAGTGGGCGCGAACAATCGGCTCCGTTGAGATGAGGGGTTTGTCTGAGGTATCGTTCGAAAGTAGTACAATGCCGACTGCCTTGTGTCCTCGTGAAAAAGTATGTAGATGTGTTGTCGCAGATACGAAGTACAATGAATTGGAAGGCGAAAAGAAATCTCTTCGTGGAAATAATATTAGCAGTGGCAGTGATTTGAAACTGAGCTGAAAGTCGAAGCAAGGTGAAGCAGGTTTCTTCTCTCCCTTGTCTTGATTCCAAACCTAGAAAATGCAATAGAGGCTGAGCTTTGCACCTTCAAGATCCCCGGAGGTATGGAAGGGGATTACTAGAGAACGAAGGCGGAGGGAGCTTGAATGATATTAATATGTTTGTTGCAGTATAACAAAACATGAATGGAAGTCAGTTCCCTGTCTGCAAAGTATTAGGGAGGACTCATTCATAAGGAGCGTCTGTGATGTCAGAAGAAACCTTGTTGGACAATGAAATCAATAATGATGAATGAAGCCCGCCGCGGATGGATGCGACGCAAATGCACGAGCCCCGGGGTTGTCAGCCTCAGTGGCTGATTGTGCATGCCTTGATGCCTGCTTACAGCATGGCGTACCCAGTAGTTACCGTATGATAAGTAGGAATTTGTATATACGGTACGGTACATATATACATACATACATACAATACAAAGTATAAATTACCCAAGGTATCTTACCTAGGTTCTTCCTGATGTAATGTATGTATTATATTACGGTGATATTTCACCGAGGCCCCATGATCTGTTCCCACTAAAGCGTAGATCATACCAGGTACTAGTCGTCATGCTTTCCACTGTCACAAGGCCTAAAGATAAGCTAAGCTCCCTGCTACCTGCATCCCTTTTCAGTTATAGGATCTCTATCTGTTCGGCTACATGAACGGAGTGTCGTGGAGCTATCTATTTATCTTGCCCATCGTCCCTTTCCTTCTAGTTATTTGCGGCCGATCGACTAAATAATTGACTTGCCACTGCTCCACAGCGTTTACACGGACGATCCGGTCCTTTCGTCTTTCCGACACACAGGCTAGAATTCCGGTCCTATGATATGAAAGCAAGGATCGATTGAAGAGATTCAAGATGTGGGAAAATGAAAGCGCCGAAACAACCTCGCGTTCTCGATATCCTGGTGATGACACACGACCGACAAGCAATAGAGAGCTTGCTGGATGGCTTAGTTACAGCTGGGCAGCTGAAGTCTTTGCGGTGTGCGCAATGGGTATACCCTCACAAGTTTAAAGCAGGCTGACGCAGGTCGAGGCTAATCATAACGTAGGGTCGTTCCTCCCCATCACACTAGAGCAAATGGCTCGTGACCGTGGTGTTCTCCTATCAGACAAGGTGACGCCATGTGTGGATTGGCAACCCCCGCGGCAACCATCTCTATTTGACTCGTGGAGTTATAATGTCAGTACCGATGCGAGTGAGAGCCACGAAACTCCAGCCGCTGGCCAATGCATTGTAAGGATTCTCGGTGTCGAAATCAATACGGCAAGCTTTGCTATGTACACATTTTCTTTGAGTGTCTTCGTGCAGGCTCTGCTGATCATATCTATGTCCGGTGCTGCAGACCATGGAAGCTATCGCAAAACATTCTTGGTTACATTTGCTTTCATTGGATCCTTGACGACGATGCTGTTCCTTGGAGTTGTGCCAGGGTTTTACATAGTCGGTGGTCTGTTCGGAGTAGTGGCAAATACTTGTTTCGGAGCATCGTTTGTTCTTTTGAATTCCTTTTTACCCCTGCTAGTCCGCCATCATTCTTCTGTGCTTCGAAATGTCGGTGCAGGTGTCTCTTACACCTCAACGAGAGGGAACAGCTCTATTCAGAATAGTGATTGTCCGGATGATATTGACGTGACCACACCGCTTCTCCAACCCAGTCAACACGAGCTAAATCCTCATAGCTTGGAGAGTTATCAACCATTGCCCGTGGATACATCGCAGGAATTAGAGCTCTCGACTAAGATATCATCCTATGGAATAGGGATCGGATATATTGGCTCTGTGATACTACAATTAATTTGCATCCTGGTTGTCGTTGCTACAAAACAAACCACCTTTTCTCTGCGACTTGTCCTCTTTCTCATCGGATTTTGGTGGTTTATCTTCACCATTCCCGCCGCAGTTTGGCTTCGTCCACGTCCAGGGCCTCCTCTTCCGCACGATGAAGGGAAGCAAGACCGCTCTTGGATTGGCTACGTGGTTTTTGCTTGGAAATCCCTTGGTCGCACTGCTATGCGGACTCGACACCTGAAAGACATATTACTGTTCTTGGCAGCGTGGTTTCTCCTGAGCGATGGAATTGCCACCGTCAGTGGAACTGCTGTTCTTTTTGCCAAAACCCAACTTGCTATGCAGCCTGCAGCACTGGGCATGATTAATGTCGTGACAATGGTTGCGGGGGTATTCGGGGCATTCTCCTGGCGCTATGTGTCAAGCATATTCAAACTGGGTGCTTCACAAACAATAATTGCATGTATCGTCTTATTTGAGATCGTTCCTCTCTATGGTCTCTTGGGGTTTATCCCGGCAATCAAGGATTTGGGGTACCTTGGCCTCCAGCAACCCTGGGAGATGTTTCCCTTGGGTATTGTTTACGGCCTTGTTATGGGTGGCTTGTCGTCATATTGTCGAAGCTTTTTTGGAGAGCTCATCCCCCCCGGCTACGAAACGGCGTTCTTTGCCCTTTATGCTATCACGGACAAGGGCTCGAGTGTTTTCGGGCCCGCTATCGTGGGAATAATCACGGACCGTTACGGTGAGATCCGGCCAGCATTTGCCTTTCTTGCCGTGTTGATACTGCTTCCACTGCCGCTAATGCTTCTCGTTGACGTCAATCGAGGTAAACGGGATGCCTACGCGCTTGCGGTTGAACTGGCGGGCCACTCCACACGGGACACACCTTGCTATGGCACAATTCCACAAGACCAACCAGACAATGAAGAAGAGGCTGTGGCCCATACCGAGGATTGACAACGAGGAAAGAAGGAGGGGGGAGGACCGATCCGCATGCCTCATACACCGTCGTAATTCATACATTGTCCGACCTAGTCTGTCTAGGTACTTGACTGTTTCATCAAAGCCTGGCCCGAGGGACAAGACGTTGGGAAAGCCGGA
This sequence comes from Aspergillus melleus, assembly GCF_016097325.1. NCBI lineage: Eukaryota > Fungi > Ascomycota > Eurotiomycetes > Eurotiales > Aspergillaceae > Aspergillus > Aspergillus melleus. The sequence continues at coordinate 988,021 of NW_025763377.1, forward strand.
ATCATGTACCGTTGGTAGACATCTCCGTAGTAACTGGACGGAGGATCAGAAATAAAGATCATATTAATTAAGATACATACATTACATGGAAGGGATGTTACCACGGAAACGTTACCGGACCGGGTACAGTAAGGTGGTACCGCCCTACGCCGGAGTAGGCAGGCACCCTAGCTGGTTACCATGAAGAGACTAGTGTCATAGGGCAGTAGGTAGGTACAGTACATACATACGTACCTGAGATACTACCTAGGTATATGTACCTAGATAAGCAGGCATACTCTTCAGGAAGGTACCTGCTTTACGGGTACAACTAAGTACCTCCTGGGTAGGGGAATCTAGCGGAGGTAGCCAGGTACCAGACTGCCCTCGGTAGGTATTGCCTAGGTACCCAGGGAGTCTCCCTTGCTGTACCTGACTGACTACCGGGCGCCGCCCCTCTCAAGCATGAACCAGTCAGATTAGCTAAACAGCAGAAAGAACAAACTGTCCTCAACTCCCCCAGCCCATACAATACTTAACGGGCCTTCTCACCTTTGCTCTTACCACCTCTTCTCCCTCCTCCACCCGGCTTCTATAGCTTCGTCAATCACCTTCCTCTGCCTCCTTTGCCAATTAAAAGCCGTTTGGAAAGGATAGGGCACCTCTCAGTTCTAGTCTCTTGAATCCTTATCACGCTATTCGTGATATCCACACGACAAGATGCGATCTTTTGCGCCTTGGGCCCTGAGTCTCTTGGGCGCTTCGGCTGTGGTGTCTGCCAGTGATGCCCAGGCCGACGCCCCCTCTGACGTGAAATCATTGACCCAGGACACATTCAACGATTTCGTCAACGAGCATGATCTAGTGCTGGCGGAGTTCTTTGCACCATGGTGTGGACACTGCAAGGCTCTGGCGCCCAAATACGAGGAGGCCGCCACTCAGTTGAAGGAGAAGAATATCCCCTTGGTCAAGGTTGACTGCACCGCAGAGGAAGACCTTTGTCGGGATCAGGGAGTAGAGGGCTATCCCACCCTGAAGATCTTCCGCGGCGTTGATTCGAGCAAGCCTTACCAGGGAGCTCGTCAGACTGAGGCGTGAGTTATCTCTTCTCTTATTGTCCCCGGCAGGATGCTGACCTGTCAGTCTCGTTTCATACATGATCAAGCAGTCCCTTCCGGCCGTTTCCAGCGTCACCGAAGATAACCTCGAGGATACCAAGACCATGGACAAAATCGTTGTGATCGGTTACCTTGGATCCGACGACAAGGCAGCCAACGAGGCGTTCAACGCCCTGGCAGAGGCGCAGAGGGACAACTACCTGTTCGCCGCTACCGACGATGCGGCTATCGCCAAGGCGGAGGGCGTCAAGCAACCCTCGCTCGTCCTTTACAAAGACTTTGATGAGAAGAAGACCATCTACACAGGTGATATCGAGCAGGATGCTGTTTTGGCTTGGGTGAAGACTGCCAGTACCCCTCTTGTGGGTGAGATTGGCCCAGAAACCTACTCTAGTTATATCACGGTGAGCCGTCCCCTTCTGTGTTTATCGATGGCTTTAATAAGCTGACTGGACTTTATAGGCCGGCGTTCCCCTCGCCTACATCTTTGCCGAAACGGCTGAGGAGCGTGAGAAGTTTACAGAGGAATTCAAGCCCATCGCCGAGAAGCACAAGGGCCTTATTAACATCGCCACGATTGACGCCAAGATGTTTGGAGCTCATGCTGGAAACCTCAACCTTGATCCTCAGACGTTCCCCGCATTTGCCATCCAAGACCCCGAGAAGAAGGCCAAGTATCCTTATGACCAGTCTAAGGAGATCACCGCCAAGGATGTTGGCAAGTTCATTCAGGATGTTCTTGACGGCAAGGTCGAGCCCAGTATCAAGTCCGAGCCAATTCCTGAGACCCAGGACAGCCCTGTGACTGTTGTTGTGGCCCATTCCTACAAGGAGCTTGTCATCGATAACGAGAAGGATGTTCTTCTCGAATTCTACGCGCCCTGGTGCGGGCACTGCAAGGCGTGAGTAACCATCCCGGAAACTAGGCTTGATGGTCGCTAATTCTTCTAGTCTCGCTCCCAAATACGAGGAACTCGCAAGCCTCTATGCCGACGTCCCCGATCTCGCCTCCAAGGTCACTATTGCCAAGATTGATGCCACGGCCAACGATGTCCCGGATTCGATCACCGGCTTCCCCACGATCAAGCTTTACCCTGCCGGCAGCAAGGATTCCCCTGTTGAATACGCTGGGTCGCGTACCGTTGAGGACCTTGTCAGCTTCGTGAAGGAGAATGGCAAGCATAAGGTTGATGCTCTTGTCAACACCGAGGAAGGCGGCGAGGCCGCCGAAAGCCCTTCCGCTTCTAGCGAGACTGAGGCTCCTGCCGCCACTGATGACAAGGCTGATCACGATGAATTGTAAACTTGTTCTATTTAACGAGATCTGTAATCTTCAACTTGAATGCACTTGAAATTGTCTTGCCAGACAAAAGTATTTCTCTATCATGCTAGGTCCTTCTATACACCCCGAAAGCATATTAACGGCCGTAGATGCGCACGCACATTTTCAAGCAATACCTTGGGCTCCTGACCAGGCCTCCCCCTAATGTCCTCATTGAATCAAGGAGAATAACTGATAAACTCCAAAGGAACAGAAAAATTCCTATGCGCACTCCAGAGGCTGATGAGTAGCGGACTTTCGAGTCAAGGTTTCGTGATTACACACCCAATAAACGCCAACGGACAAGAACCAATGATTGCAGCCGGGTATTCATGCATGGACCTCGCTGATACCTACATCCTCCTTGATATGAGCTGTAACAACATCACCTGCAGCACTCAAGCACAACGCAATGTTCTTTCCCTTCAATCGCGTGTATCCGCTGCTGCCAGAGCCTCTAGAGCGTCGATGTCATCTTCGAACTCGTCAACGTCCAAGGTATTGGTCAGTTGTGGTTCATCGCCGTCTGCTTCCTCGGACGGTATCGGCGCAGTTCCTTTCGTCATAGGGATCTTTGGCTTCTCAATCACGACGGAGGGACTTTGAATTGCGGCCAAAGGGGATGTTGTCTTCATATTTGATGTCAAACTCCAATCAATGACTTCATCAGCCCCATAACGTTCAGCCAGCCATTCATTGCATTTCTTAAAGTGTTGATTGACAAACTGATTTCACATGATTAGGTCACTACGATGCAAGCTAAGGAACGATATCGAGAGAATGGGCACTTACAAAGCCTCTAGACGCGCTTAGCGGACTAGGATGGACCGATTGTAGCACGCAATGTTTCTGTCGGTTGATGCTCGACACACGCTTACCTGCTGGGTTTCCCCAGGCAAGAAATACAACCCCATGAGATCGCACACGTGCTACAATATCGATAGCCTTTTGAGTAAGCCGTTCCCACCCTTTGTTTGAATGGCTGGCAGCCTGATGCGCGCGAACCGTCAAGCAAGTATTAAGCATCAAGACTCCGCGTTCCGCCCATGGGGTAAGTAAGCCACCTTTGTTCGGCGGCCGTTCAAAGGAGGGGTAGTCATTCTTGATACCCGTGTAGATATTGACGAGAGATGGGGGAGCCGGAGTGGGAGGGCGAACGGAAAACGCCAAGCCATGGGCCTGGTTGTGATTGTGATAGGGGTCTTGGCCGATTATGACTGCCTTCACTGTGTGTAGAGGTGTATGACGGGACCTGTCGGGTTTTGAGCATCGTGCTGATATCTTTGTCTTTTCGGATGGGCCTACCATGAATAGATCTCGTTCTCCGGCGGGAAGACTTTAACCCCAGACCGCTTTTCTTTCTCAAGGAATTGTTTCAACGCCATAAACTCTGGTGTGACTAGTTCATCTTTCAGCTGTGCCAGCCAGCTGTCGTCCAAAGTCTCTATCTCGAGCCGAAGGAGTTCCGCTTGTTCCGGGGTTAACGACGCTATCCATTTCTGCTTGTTGAAGGTCGACGAAGGCGGGGTTGACGACTTGGATTCAGCCGTCTTGACTTTGGCTTTCGGCGCACCGAAGAACGATGTGATGCTGCCATTGGCCTTGGGCTTCTTCGAGTCAGTCGCTGAGGCTGTCAAATGATTGGCATTGCGTTTGACACCTGTAGGGCTGGCCATGTCGCTTCCAAGCAGGTGGTCGTGTGCGGCAACAGATGGCTTGACGGGAGGAATTGATGATTGATTTCTGCGATTTGGAGATGAAGCAATCAAGATATCAGAAGAATGGTGCAGTAACTGACTGTAGCAGACGTAGACGACTCACGGTTGAGGACCGACGGAGGTTTTGACGAATATTAGGTAGGTATGTAGTGATGTGTAACTAGGAGATCACTGGTAGAACTGGAGAATCGGTTCTTACCTAGGCTACTCTAGCTGCCTGGATAAGGTAGATAATTACCTAGATAAGGTGATAGGTGTTCCAAGTACGCGTCGCGCGTCGCGCGTGTGAAGGAAGAGCTTGGGTGGGTGGAGCATGAGGCGGTCGGTATGATTTGTAAAGTAAGTTAGTAAGTGTAAGGTACCTATGGATACCTAGGAACTGTACTGTATTATACTGGTACATACATACATACAGTCAGGACCGAGATAATCTTAGGTATACAATAGGTATGTAATGTATAAGTGATGTACATTACTAGGTAGTTAGGTCAATTCATATACCTGTATACAACCTGGTAATATTGTATTATATGTATGCACTAGTAAAATCCTTAAGAGGTTTGCTTACAAGGTAACTAACTAAACTAGGCAAGGTATCCATCGATCTATACCTTTGGTATATATTCTATCACTTATCACCAACCCATTCTTGATACTCTAGGTACTCCCTGACCAAGTAGGCACCTGAGGGCTTGATGGAGCTTACCTGGTTTGCTGATACTCCCCAAGCGCGTCGTCGGACTAGAGCCCCTCGCGCATGTGCTTCTTGTCAGCGAAGAAAGGTCGGTCTCTAGCTTGTTTCTACCTGTCGTATCCTCTCTCATGCATTGATGATACCTTGATGTGCACATCTTTCATCTATGCACGCGGCTACGTGTCCCTGATTGTCCTACTTATAGGGTGTTCTGAAGTTTGAAAGCTAATCATGCCTGCGACCTTCAACAGAAGCGCTGTCGTCATTTGAGTACTGGGACTGGCCTGAGCCAATGCCCCGGGGGACAGCACAATGGAACTACTCCGCAACCATCAGCCATACCTTCAGACTCTGAGAGAGGTGCGCAGACGCCTGAAATGATACCTTCAGAGCCCCTTCACACAGAGCGTTTCGTAGGCGATCTCAACCCTGAAGCTGCAATTCGGGAGAAATTGGACGTCACGGCCGAGAACCAGCTTCGTGACCGGATCGGACTCTGGATCAACTCGCCTGCCACGCAGAGCAATGAAGGAGCCCGATCGCAGACTCTAGCATCCTTTCTACAGCATCGATGCGCATCTATAACAAGGGCCTTCGAGCGCCTTCCCCTCTCAACCCAAGATGGATTGATTTCGATCTATTTCTCCAAAGTCAACCATATCCTCCCACTTGTTGATAAGGATTCTTTCTCTTGCGCCCACGCGGCGGGAGTGGCGTCTGTATTCCTAGAGAAAGCTATGTGCCTCGTTGCGGCGAAAGATAGCGCAGCTATATCCCACCTTCGTCTGGCGACCAATGGCTCTCTTCTCTCACCACGGGAATTTTGCTCCGAGATATACAAAGGGCTTGTTCTCGTGATGAATGACGGGCTTGAATCAGACCGGATCACTCGGATCCGCGTTTTGGCGCTCATGTCTTTGCATTGTGAAGGCTATGAAGGAGCAGAAGCCGCCTCCATGCATCTTTGCCAGGCGATCCATCAGGCGCAGACGATAGGATTACATCTCGATAGACCCGATCGGGCCACTTTGACCAGGGATTTGTTTTGGTGTCTATGGACTCTGGACAAGATGCATGCATCCATAGGTGGCCGGCCGGTGCTTCTCGCAGACCGCGACATTGGTATCGAGAAGCCCGAAACTAAGACCCCCCACGCTAGAAGAGCATTTGATGTTTGGTTTGCTATCACAGAGTTGCTTTCGAGCGTGATCTCGTTCTATCGGCCAACCACGGATCATACAGTGGGTTGGGAGACCGAGTTTCCAACGTTTGAAGACATCATCGGTGACAACGTACGAGAAGACGTAGATTTTGCTACGCTCGGTGCGCCTACCCCTGTTCGTGTGATTTCTATATGTACCGTCTAGCTTACATGGATTCCAGGCTTCCTCGAACTTTTTTATCATGCCGTTGGGATTCTGTCCTGTAGATATAAGCCATCCGATTGTGCCGACAGCTCCGAGCCATCCCATACTCGCCAGAACCTCGCAGCGATTCGGATATACTCCATTGCTGCTACTGAATGTAGTCAAGAGCTACCTCCGCTACCAATAGTCCCTTATGCACTAGCGTTATCCATGGGCGTCGCGTACCAGCAGTTTCGGTCGAGCAAACTGATCACTCATTTTGACCGAGCCAAAGCTAGTCTAGAAGCGTGCTGTTCTCTTCTCGAAGACATAGGAAGCTGCTGGTATTCTGCAGAAGCAATGGCACGGCTGGGACGCAGGGCATTGGTTCTGCAGAACGTGAAATCTGATAGTAGTCGGGACATCAGGTCGCAGGGGATATCTCAGGCTATGCCTGCTGCACCCGAGCAGCCCGACAATTCCACTTCATGCTTGGCACTCTCGTCCCATGAAGATACTGGGCGTGTCGGCGACACGCCTCTCATTCCGTCAATACCCGCACCCACCCCTGACAAGCCTCTGGGGCCCGACGACAGCGAATTTGCCGATATTGATATACTGTTTGGAGACTTTCTGGACTTATCCTTACCCACGAATTTTTGGGATCCTGTGTTCTTCTCGGACACACATCCGTGACGTGCTGCTTGGAACTTCGACGAGCAAGCTTCAATCCCGAACTGATCGGTGGGGACGGAATGAATTGCCGATCGTTATAGAATATGAATGCACGGCCAGGGACCGGCCTTTTTGGGTCCATGGAATGGAACCATTCTAATATTGTCTTGAACAAAACTTGCTCAAATGAGTCTTCTAAACCGGGTCAATGGCCTGGGGGCGGGTGAGTAGGTAGAGTGTCTTGCCTCGTAGTCCGAAGTGCCGGAGTCAAATAATCCTCTCCGTCAAGGCATCAAGATGTGGCCTAAGGCCTGTTCAGTTAGTTAGTTAGTTCCTTTTGTGACTCCGAGTCCGCCCTTCCCCCTCCCCCTTCCTTTCATCATCATCCATGGTCCTCGTCTTCTTTGCTGATTGACCGGGTCGGATCCCTCCCGTTTCCAAATTCCCCACCCATCTGGTTCGTCCACGGCCTCGGGTTTCAAATTGAAGGTCTGATCAGACCTCTGGTCTCGACCGAACTCTTGGTTCGCTCGCTTGACACGCCACGACTCAAGCGATCAACGATCAACGACCAACTCATAGCTTTTCTTCCCAGGCCCATTGTTCCTAGGCCGATTTCTCCTCTTTCCTTGCCTGTTCTTGGGGACCCATATATCATAATTTTATTTGTTTTATCTTCCTGGTCTAATTTCTTCTTTCCTTCTTTTCGTTTGCTCCCCCACAATTCTCATTGCCTTCTTTTCTACTTTCCCGCTCTTGTATGATCAAATTCTTGAAGATCATGTTCGGCCTTTGAGTCATTTGACTCTCTGTGTTTCACCTTGGAAGTTGAGTCGTGTGTTGCATCAATCTTAGCCGATTAGGCATCGTGTTGCTGCTTCGTGAAGGTCTACAGATGATTTCTTGAAGCACGTCGGACAGGAGAACTCTTGGAATGTGATTGACTTGAGCTGTAACCAAGCCTGATGGATCTTGGATGCGCGCTACCAAATTAAAGTCCGCCTTCGCAAAAGTAATTGGTTTCATTACCTGTCCGCTTTGGTATGCGCAGGTGGAAGGCCTAGAGGATCCGGAAAGTTGGATAGAGGAGAAACCCTGGCGACAGTAGATAGCCTTGCCTATCTGCTAGTTTCCCTTCATGGCCCCAGTATCCAGCGACCCGGAGCCGTCTGCAACTTTTGCCGGTGCAGAATCCGAACGAGAACATGGTACATTCAACAAACAACTTGATCGAACCCCTGCCCACCCTATTCCCCAGCTTCAGGGTCCGTTTGAAGAATCCATGCTAGAGGCTCTCGAAGGCGCTCAGAGTGAGTGGGCAGTGGAACTGGATGCTCAGTCCCGCCGCAAGGATCTACTCGAGTCTGCCGAGTATGAACGACTCTGCGGCCGTAAATGGCGCCAGAGGGCCGGCGAAAGGCAAGCACTCGGCCGTCTTCCAAACTATCCATGGAAATGCCCAACGAAACTGACCGTCGACAGGTATCACCCTTTTTGGAAGCTTATCTCCCAGATGTCGTTCGGCGTTAGTCTCTTGACCAAACGACTGGCCAAGTCAGATTTGGAGGTTTTGAAAATTCTTCAAGCTCATGTTGACGAGATGGATGGGTTTTTGGGAAGAACGACGGAGGACTTTCTACTAATCCAGGTTGATGTGCGCACTCGGATCCAGTATCTCAATCTCCCACTTGGGAATCTTGATGTCTTCGACGAGATGCTGAATGACCGCCAATTCCGCCGTGCCATGATAGGCTATAACGAAATGATTGAGCATGCCGTTGATCGCTTTACACAATCCGTTAGAGACACCCTCAAAGATATACAGAAAGGAAAGGCGGCAGTTGGCGCTCTATGGCAGTACCTTGGAGACTCTGCAAGACAGAATGCTCCCCTATCTAACAATACCACCGCTGTATACAATGCGATGCTGGCGAACACGGAGGGGTGGAATGCCGCTTTTTCTAAACTCCGCCGAAAAGGTGTTGCCCTCGAGTCCGCACTCTTGCAGCTTGGCCTGACCATAACCGAAATGCAACGCCGTGTGGGCGTGGCAAGCAGGAAGGAAGTAGTAAGCTGCCTTGCCCTTTTATAGCCACGCCTCGGACCCTGACGCAATCCCATAGGTATCCTTGATGCGTTCTTCTAATGCTGCTCCTGGAGGCAAACGGCTTCGGGATCGGCTTTTCGAGAGAGGGCTGTCCATCAGAGTTTCCACGCCCTCGATTCCAGAAAAGCCTCTCCCATGTGACCCAGGGCTGCCGGTAGCAACGAACATGCCACCAGTGCCCAGGCAAACTGACCCCCGCCGAATGCTGCAGAAGAGTGTCCCCAATCTACGGGCCTCCAAATCCTCTGACAATTGTTACCGGAATAAAACACCGCCGGGCCGGTCAAGATCAGTGAATGGTTTTGTTAACACCGCAAATTCCATTATTTCAATATCTAATTTGAGACGCTCAAGCAGTCGATTTTCAAAAGTCAAACCCACTTTGAGGGAAAGCCAAAACGAAGGTGATGGGGTAGCACCAATGCGACCCTCCACGGCACCCTCTAGAACACTAAAAGCGCGAAGTGCATCCGTCGAACAGTTGAAAGGTCTCTATAAAAACAGAAAAGATCAGCAGCAACATATGTCAATGCTACCCGAGTCCAGAAGGCCCCTCACAGCGCAAGCGTCCTCCAGAGGAGAGACAATGAAAGAGCAACTCCTGCAGTATTTCAAAGGAGACCGAGTGATCGATGCATGGGAGAGTCGGCCACAACAAGAGAAGATGGCTAGTCAGGATTGCCAGACAAAGGGTGATTTGTGGAGTAGATTTCGGGACAAGTCGTCGAACGGTCCTGGCAACCCTGACGACCAACCGACGAACCTCCTCGACGAAGACCTGGGGAGGCAGATGGCCTGGTTACAGGAGGAAACGAAAACATTGAACACTTATTCATTGAAATCAAGGCGTGATGTGGCTCCTCGAATCCACGTCCTCTCCGACCCCGTAAGCTTAGCTCGGGGACTCGAAGAGGCTAGCGGTTCCAGGCATCAAGACGACATTGATTCCCCAGAAGGAGATACGCAGTCAATCATAACAGCGCTTCCGTCGGTGCCACCTTCACTAGCGCATCAAAATTAGCGCGTTTGACTAACATCTAGGAAGAAAAAAGAAGCATTGACCGGAATCCGCTCCCCATCAAGCCGTTCTGTTGATCGAGCAAATGACCAGGAAGACAGGGGAATTCCGTTTTCAAGTTGAATTGAACGGGTTTAAGCCATTCGGCTTCTTACCAGATAAGTTTAATCCTGGGCTCAAGCTCTTTGTTGCGCGTGAATGGGGCCGAATGAACTTTGAAGCGTTGATCTTTGCTCTTATACCCCTGCTTGCCAATGGGCTGAATGGCCCGATTGAATTGCAGACCCATCGTGAAGGTACTGCTGTTATGCAATAGCAATAATAGAATCTTTATATATGACAGTTGCAGACACAGAAGAACAACTTGAAGACATTAATCATACAGACTGTTGTAGGATACATAGGCCTTGTTTTCATAAAGCGCCAAAAAGACAAAATTCGACCTAAGAAGCTCCGAAGCAGGTTTAAGATTTCCACTAGGGGCATGGCAGAACACGCGAGTCATCATTGGTACGGATCATATAAACCACTCCTACAATTACCAGAGGAAGCAAGACACGACAAAGTATGGGTGGAGAATGGATATAGTCAAACAAAACAAGACCCCCGCCCTACTTGCAGCGCTTCTCGACAATATTGGGACCATGCTCGTCGTATTCCTTCTTGGAAATCCACATTTGATGGAAGGTTCCCAAGCTGGCCAGGATGCTGCCACCGATCCAGGAGCCAAATCTACGCTCAGCCGTGTTTCCGGGCGCCGAGATCCTCACCCGTGGGCCGGGGTAGGTTTGCATGAGCTCCTGGTTGAGTCGATCAGTGAAGCCGTAGAGTAGGGTCGATGCCCCAGTCACGACAACATTGGCGAGCAAATGAGGACGGATGTCGACGTCTACATTGTTCAACGCATTCTTGATAAGTTCGGGGACGGTTTGGCCCTGAGTCGGAGCGGGGAACGTCGATTCGGGATCATGGATCGCGGCTTTGGCGTCGAACAAGGACTCAACCACCTTATAACGGTCGACGCCAAAGACTTGATTATAACCGTCGGGGAACTCAAACGGACGCCCGGGGCTGCTTTTGGCCATTTCTTCGTTTGAGACCCCGTTTGGACCAGCGGCGAGAAGCTTGTTGGGGCCTGGCCACACCTGGACCACACATTCCTTGAACTCCGAAAGAGTCCGCTCTTCGAGCAGCTCCCGATAGGAAGCGTGGGGAGCTTGCTCCGGCGGGAATGTCCTGAGTTTAGCCTGCGGGGGCTGGCCTGCATCCACGGCGGTCTTGGAGGATATGAGGTAGTGAGGCGTGATGGTGATGGGCTGCGGGGTGTTCGATTTGAAGAACGCTCGAATCTGCGATGAGATATAATCGCCTCCCAGGGGTGAATGTTGGACTCCGCGCTTCAAGATCATGCCATCGTGCACCGGGGTTACCGATATGTTTGAAGCGCCTATATCAATCACCAAGGCGGACGCCTTGCCGGCAGCAAAGCTAGAATGCAAGCGTGAGCGAATAAAAAAAATCTTCAAGGAGAGACAAGAAGTCAAGAGCCACTTACGACGCAAGAACACCGTTCCTCGCGAGGTAAAAGGCCGGTGCGCCCCATTTCTCCATAGCAATTTCGATTGTTTTCTCTCGCGCTTTGGTGGGATTCCAGCCGCACTCAGACATCAGGAGAGGACTATCTGAAAGAGGTTTCTCTTCGGCCTCCACGCCATCCATCTCCGTAGGCAGCTCGGCATCCGGGACATCATTCAGGCCATTCTGGAAAGGATTCCCGGGCCTTGCCCCCGTCAGTCGCGACGTGAAGGAGTACTCCCATACTTTCTCCGCCATATCCCAGTCCTCCACAATTCCATCCCTGCCGATCGGATTGTGAATGGACAGACCAGGGCGCGGAGTAACAAAGACATCATCACCGAAGATGAGCTTTTCTTGTCCGTCGGAGGTGTATTTCCCGTAGTACGAAGGGATCAGAGATTTTGGCGTGTCTTCACCCGCAAAGCCTGCGCGGGTTGTGGAAAATCCGGGGTCGAGTACGATGGCAGAGACCTCATCTACATGAGAGAGCGATGGTTAACATAGAGTATGGCGCAAGATTGCAGGCAATGCAAGCAAAGACACATGACTGCTCATGGGCGGCGACTTACCTCCGCCATATTCGGCCGTCGACGGTGGAATGGAAGGGTTCATGTTGAAAACACGCGCGGGCGCGACAGGTCGGGCAATTCAAGTGCGGGCAGCTGGCTCCAGCTTACAGCGGATTCGCTTTGGGCTATGTCGACAATCACAAAGTTGTGGAAGTCCGGGGAGAAAGGACTGGCGAAACTTATCCGGTGTGAATTAGTTGGGAATGATTGAAGTCCCTTTGGCGGATGCGGCGGGCGGGAAACCTTGGACGGGCCTTGCCGCAGCTGTAGGTAACTAACTCTACTCTACCTAGGCTAGACTACCGGAGTCCGTTCACCCTCTCTCTTCAACCTACTCACCACCCCCTTCCTTCCGGCGGATTATTTCCCCGCAGCTCTCTAATACAAGCATGGACATGGATACAGACACCCATCCTGATTCGGGGACGCTTTTTCGACCGCCGGCGAAGAAAAGAAAGTTCCTACGACGCCGTGCTGAGGACATACCGGAGGATCGCGCAGACGACACACTCCCAGTTGCGCCTCGGTCTCGGTCCCGATCTCGATCGCAGTCCCCACGAAATACGCCGCGAGATGCTACGGCCACGTCCGACTTCCTTCGCCGGCGACGGCTCCATCGAGCCCGCAAAGGTGGTATCGAATTCTCCGCCACCTCGCGGCAAACGACAGATACGGCGAACCAGTCTGCCCTATCTTCAGCAACTACGGAAGAGCTCGAGGCAGAGAGAATTCAAACGATGTGTGATCGGTTTACTGCTCATACAGGACAAACCGTGGACGTTGACAGGCACATGTACGGATCCGCGCATTGGTTTTCAGCCCACGTTTCTCATCCCGCCTTGCAATGGAAGCTAACAAGATAAGGATGACGTATATAGAATCGGAAATGGCCAAGCGGAATCGACGAACTGGGCTGACGGATGCAACCGACCCCGATACCGTCGGCACAAAGGAAGCCAGCGGCGCACCGCTCTCCTTGGATCTCCCGCAACGCGAGCCGGCGTCACTGGGTAAGCTGCATGAGATCGATCTTGGCCAGGAAACCAAGCTGGAGAATATCGCACGGACGGAGGCGGCTACAAGGAGGCTCGTCGGTGGCGACCACGTGGAGGACGCGCAGCCCGGGGATGACGAATCTCCCTCGAAGAACACCTCCACACATGAAAAGAAACCATGGCGTCACCAGAGACGACGGACCAGCGAAGATGCCCAGAGAGATAGGCTGGTTGAAGAAGTTTTGCGTGAAAGCAGGCGTAAGTCGGAAGTGTCTTCCCCCTCCCCGTCAGGACCCAGTAACTTATACATTACTCCAGTCGATGTTTACGATGAACCTGCGGAAGAGACTACGACCGTTACCGATGACCAAGCCGCCGATGATAGGGTGGCAGAGCAGTTTCGAAGGGATTTCCTCGATGCCATTCAGTCCCGTCGTCGGGTGGCACGAGCGCGAAACACCAAAACCACCAAGCCGGAAGCGCCGCGCGGTCCTAAACTCGGAGGTAGTCGCAGTGCTAGAGCTGCGATGCGAGAGATGCAGGACAAATCAGGGCGAAAATGAAAAAGTTCCGTGATATTCTTCTGTTGCGCCGATGCTGTGGAAGGAAAAAGACGTGTTTTTGGAGAAGGCCGAAAAGGCCTTCGACCAGAGAGCAGGCAGCCCGTGCGGGACTCATACCAGGCATTCCCTCCGTCGAATACTCGAGACATACGTTACGAGGGGGCTATCATCGTGGGATTCTTCTCCAACCAAGGGAGCCGGCAGCAAGCAACACAGCGACACTCGCCTGAGGGTTGTGATAGCAAGTTGGCGCATGGTCATGGCACTGGGACTAATACCTGCAGTACTTGGAGAGAGGAGCGGGACCTCGAAAACTAGCACTAGATACCGATTAGTTCGATCCCATGGATCTCAGAACGGGAAAGCACTATCTTCTTCTCTTTGATCGACTCACCCTGTAGTGTGTCGAAGACTCGAAGTAGATAGTAGATAGAGAGGGTGGAGCCAACCAATCGGTACGGAATTAGCGTCCTGGAATGATGGAAGCTTAAGTAGGGGAGTAGCGCATGTCACCAGGTGCATCATGGATTATGGAACATACACCAGAGTTCATAATGGAGTCATGGAATCATTAGTTTGTCGATTTCTTCGAATGATAATGGGGGTTGGGAGGCCGATTTCCCACTACAAGGGACTACAGGGGACTACTGAATTGGCAGAGGGAAATTGGGCGGACTGGACTGCGGGTTTGTTTCCACTTGAGCTGACGCAAATTGAGTACCTCGTAGTACGGAGTACCTAGAAGTACATGTATGGTACGGTACCCGCTGCCCAAGCAGGCATCGCCCCATCTGGACCCGAGTCTAGACGCCTCCAAAGCCGCGACGGACCCAATCAAGTTAATTCAACCCGCCCGTCGCGGCTGGACTTGAGACATTCAGGGGCAACGGACTCTCCTTAGGGGCGTACATGTAGTATATTTAGTATACTCGTGAATAGGCCCCCTCCCCCAATGATAAGTTGATAATAATAAAACAAAGGAACAGACTTTCAGTCTTTTGTTACACTATTTTGTTTTTCTATATTTATGATACTCCTGACCACCCATGGATTTGTGTTCTAGGTACTCAGTAGGTGGGAGTAAGTAGATATCGGTGTACATTATTGGATGTTCATCAATCTACTCTACACCGTAGGGCCGGTCCCCCCAAAAAAAGGGGATTTTTTTAAAAAAAAAAGCGTATTCCACGTAAGGCGCAGTAATTGCTGGTACCGGGTAGTGACTTACTAGGTGCGTACCACCATGAATACATACTACAGTACCACTGGCTCCGTACCCGTGGACTGACCAGCCCGCCTGCACGGTCTGGTCTGCCTTGTTCTTTCTCATTATTCACTCACTCACTAAACTCTCGACAATTCGTATCCTTTTTGTTCTTCTTTTTTTTTCTGTGTTGTTTTGTTTCCCCCGTCTTTTTTTCTCGCTCGCTTCATTTGGTCTCTCATTCATTTGACTATCTCTCCAGTTTGATTTGATTATAGAGATTTCCTTTTTATCGCCCCCACAACCCCCAATTCTATCGTTTGTTTGGCATCTACTCCGTACATAACGGTGCTGTGCTGCGAGTTTCCCCCCTCCATTGAGCACCCTATCGCTCTCTCCCTCCCCCCTTGGAGGCGCCAGATCAAGATCGATCCATCGAATCCAATCGCGAGCAGTCGCTTTCTCTCCCTACTGCCAATCCTCCGGCCTCCGCTCTCTTTCCCTCTACCTCGTCCATCCGCTTATTTCCCTTCTCTTGGCTTTGTCGAGGAAGAAAGGAGAGGGCGTGACAGGAGACGAAGCGAGAGAGGACCGTCTTGTCTCGGCTTTGCTCGCATTGCTTCTCTTCCTTTTCGGGACTTTCGTCCAGCATCCCGCATTGTTGATTGTTTCTTTTCGGGTGAGACTTCATCAATTGTCTCTTTTCTCATTCTGCACAGGTTGATCCTGTAAGATTCCTGCTACTGTGAACTGGCCGAGTTGCCTGTCAGATAACGGGGATTTTGATTTCACTACACCATTTTAATACCTAACCGGTTCCACCAACTGTTTTCTCCCTCCGGATTTTTTTTTTGTCTTTCCCTTTATTTCGTCCGTCAACATTCCTACTTCGTTCCTGGCTGGCCCGCGACATTTGTTGACGAAAATGCGGATATTGTCCTTCTCACGACTCACCCTAATCGGGCTGAGCCTTTGGCCCGCTCAGATCCTCGCAGCGGATACCCTCAGTACAGATGGAGTATCTACCTGCCTGACAGGATCCGATATCGAGGTCCAGAAGATGCATATTACTTACACCAAGTCCACAAAACAAGTTGTTTTTGATGTGTCGGGAACGAACGCGAAAGAGCAGAATGTCACTGCATCTTTGGAAGTCTACGCCTATGGTAATGAAGTCTACACAAAGGAATTTGATCCTTGCAGCAGTGACAACCATGTCGCTGAATTGTGTCCTGGTTAGTTGCTACATTCCGTTGCCCAAATTTGACTCCCGACAACCTTAACCGTGATCCTGTCCCTTGCAGTTCCTTCCGGTACCTTCTCAGCAACTGGATCCCAGGAGATTCCAGACTCGTTTGCGAGCCAGATCCCGTCCATTGCTTTTGCTATACCCGACTTGGATGGTCAGGCAAAGCTTCAGCTGAAATCGAAGGATGACGGTAAAGAGGTTGCCTGTATTCAGTCGACGCTGTCCAATGGCAAGTCTATGCAGATCCCCGGTGTCTCCTATGCCGCTGCTGGCGTGGCAGGCGCTGCCCTCGCGCTGAGCGGATTGTCTGCCATAAGCGCTGCAGGTCACCCTGGCGCCCATTCATCTAGCCCCGGCTTTGGTGATGTGATGGGGTGGTTCCATACCATGGCAACCAATGGCATGCTCAGTGTGAATTACCCGACCGTGTACCGCAGCT
Source organism: Aspergillus melleus (assembly GCF_016097325.1). Classification (NCBI taxonomy): domain Eukaryota; kingdom Fungi; phylum Ascomycota; class Eurotiomycetes; order Eurotiales; family Aspergillaceae; genus Aspergillus; species Aspergillus melleus. Next base: position 1,004,594 of record NW_025763377.1, read on the forward strand.
TCTCGAAGAACTTTGGCTTTAGCACCGGGTTGATACCGTGGGGACAGATGCAGCAATCCATCGATAACTTTAGACAGTCCACCGGTGGCAACCTCACCGAGGCCAGTTACGAGTTTCTCCGCAACGCAACGCTGGAGTATGGTGATGGATCGTCCTCGAACTCGAGTTCCAAGGCTAAGCGAGGATGGAATCTGGTCGTCGGGGCCGTGGAGCTGGCTGCACGGGATCTTTCGACTTCATATGACAACTCGACTTCTACCAATGACACGAGCGATGTGACAAGCGATTTCAAGAAGACTGTGTCCGGCATTGAGGCGTTTGCGGCACAACTTACCGTACCGCAGGCAAACATCTTCATGACCGTTTTGTTGATCTTCGCTATTGTCGTTGCCGCCATCGCCGTCGGCATCTTGCTCGTCAAAGTTATCCTTGAATTGTGGGCCCTCTATGGCTCTTTCCCCAAAAAGCTTACGGATTTCCGCAAAGACTATTGGGGTATCATGGCCCGGACGATCACCAACCTGATTCTCATTCTATACAGTATCTGGGTGTTGTACTGCGTCTATCAGCTAACCAACGGAGATTCCTGGGCCGTCAAGGTTCTGGCTGGTGTCACGCTTGCCCTGTTCACAGGAGTTTTGTTATTCTTTGGTTTCCGGATCACGCATCTAGCGCGCAAGTACAGGAAATCGGAGGGAGATGCCTCAAGCCTGTACGACAACAGAGACACGTGGCGCAAATACAGCCTATTCTACGACAACTACAAAAAGGACTACTGGTGGCTGTTTGTTCCCGTGATCGTGTACATGTTCGCCAAAGGATGTATCATCGCAGCTGGTAACGGCCACGGCTTGGTGCAGTCCGCCGGTCAACTCATTGTCGAAGCGCTCATGTTGGCTCTTCTGCTATGGAATCGGCCGTACGTTGGCAGATCGGGCCAATGGATCAACATCAGTATTCAAGTGGTCCGCGTATTGTCGGTCGCCTGTGTCCTGATTTTCGTCGAGGAACTTGGCCTTTCGCAGACGACCAAGACCGTGACAGGAATTGTCCTCATCGTGGTGCAATCGGTTTTGACTGGTATTCTAGCCATTCTGATCGCTACCAACACCATCATTCACTGCTGTCGCGAGAATCCCCATGCTAAGCGGAGAAAGGAAGCCGGTAAGTTTCCAAACACATAGAAGCCGTCGGGTCATCCCATTACTAACGAATGACTGCTCTCTTAGAAAAATTGGACCGGGATATGGATGACCTCACGCCGTTGGATGCGAGGGAGTCACTTCTAATGGACCACCCTCCGCGCAAGGACTACGCTGAAATGAACAAATTCAATTTCACCGGCCCTTACGAGCCTTATCGCGACCAGCACGAGCCCACTTCGCGGCATAGTGCCACGGGGAGTACAGACCGTCTAGTCGACCCGAGTTACGGCCAGGACGAGCGAACCGGTCGAAGTCCAAGCCGACTCAGCAGGGAAAGCCGGGGGTCTCCTGATGGGCGTAAAGCTACCACTCCAGGATATGGCTTTGCCTATTAGGCCATTCAACTGCACGGGCTGTTATGATATATACCATTGTACATTTTTCTCTTCTCTTTTCTCTCCCTCTTATCTGTCGTGATTTTTCTTTTTCTTTCTCCTTTTATCTTCTTGTCATGTTTTTTTTTTTGGTCGATCTCTTTCCCAACACTCACCCCTTTCCCCTTTCCCCAAATACCTCCCGTTTTCTTGGAGGGTTGTTGGGCATATAGACATACACATATCTCTGTCGGTTATTTTTGGACGAACTTAAGCGGATTTGATATATGTATTCCAATTTGCTCTTTATCTTTCTTTGACAGTCTCTTTGAACATAGTCATAGCAAGCCTCGTGTCACTCGTTAGCCTGACTGAGCTCGTATCGAAAAGCATTTTTGTTAGCGTGTGTTGAGATGAGTGGTTCTCTTTTATTTCGTACGTTTCTTCTATGTGGTAAATGAGAACCGACTAGTCCAGGCTAGTTGTTAAAAAAAATCAACTCAAGTTTGCTCTTGGCCCTATACAATCTTCCCGAGAGATACGGGCCTGATTAAAAAAAATAAAAATGAGTACATTAGAAACATCACAACAGTCTTCTTCTCTGTCCCGCGCTTCTTCTTCTTCCTCTTTTTTTTTTCTCTTTCTCTTTTCCTTATCCTTTTCCTTTTCCTTTGACAAATTTTCTCAGTCGAGCCGTAGCTTGTGGGGGGAAAACCACGGAAGCCGGTCGAGATACTCCATTAAATGAAGCCAAGTAGACATAAAACAACAATGAAAGCACCCAACTAAGCGACCCAAAGCCTCCGGATTAGCCTCGCGCATAGGGATGGAATCCACGATGACCTCCACGGCCGCCACCACGGTAATTCGCACCGGGCTTCCCGGCATTCTTGGGGCCGGTGGGCGCGTTGGCGGGAGCGGCGTTCTGAGGCTGAGGGGTCGGTCCTGGTTCTCGAACAATATACAGATCAGCATGTACTTGAAAAGGGCAGAAGGGGGGGAAAGGGGAAGAACACACCTCGTCCCATACTGCCGGCGCGCGTCATAGCCTGGGGCCCGGTGGGGATGTTGGGCTGAGGCACTTCGTCGTACATACCTTCCCATGAGGTCGGACCGCCCTGCTGGTAGGGAGAAAAGGCGCGGGTTTCGATGGCGCGCCGAGCTTGCTGCTGCTCGTATTTCTGCTGTTCAAAGGCAATCTGTTCGTGGGCGTTGTAACCTGGTCCCCCGCGGACCCCCGTGTAATTACCGCCTACGTTCATGTTTCCAGGGCTGTTGTTGCCCCCCATGCCCCCCATCTGGCCAGTCATGCTGCCCCCGGAGGGACTTCCCTGGCCTTGATTCTGCATCTGCTGCATCTGTTGCATTTGTTGCATCATGGCGGGATTCATCATGTTCTGCATGCCCTGCGGGGTCGGGCTCTGCGAGGGAGGGCTGATGCTTCCTTGCTGCTGATTGTTACCCATCTGCATTTGCTGCATCTGCTTCATCTGCATCTGCTGTTGCATCATGGCCGGGTTCATGCCGCCCATCCCCATCGCGCCCATGCCTTGTCCTTGCTGGGCAGCAACCGCCATCTGCTGCTGCATCATTGCGAAATACTGCTGCATCCGCTGCCAATACTGCGCCATCATTTGCGGCGTGAGACCGCCAGCCTGACCCTGGCCACTCTGCTGCGGTTGCGCTGCATCAGAGCCGGGCTGGCCACCCTCTCGGAACCCGTCTCTGCCACGGCGGTTCCTGCGGTCTTCCTCGTCGCGCAAATTGCCCCGTGGCTGTGCTTTCTTGACCTCGATCGGTTTATTGAGGATTTCAAGAGGCCGTGAGAGCGCAGCCTCGACGGCCGCTTCACTATCGAACGTAACGAAGCCAAATCCACGGGGTCGGCCGGTGTCTTTATCGATCATCAGCGTGGCGTCGATCACGCGGCCGAATTGCATGAAGAATTGCTTGAAGTCCTGCTCGTTGGCTTCTTGACTGACTCCTCCGACAAAGATTTTACTTGTCTTTTCCTGTTCGTCACGAGGAATCGCCCGCTTCGGATCAATCTTCGGGGATATGTGAGCAAACTGTTGAAACGCGGGCACGAAAGGTCATTCTTACAATTTTTCCGTCGAGATAGTGCTCCTTGACCATCACAGTATTGACAGTCTTGGGATCCCTAAAAGTCAGGAACCCGAATCCTCTGGAGCGACCGGTCGCGCTGTCCCGCATTACAGTGCATTCTTGCACCTCTCCAAACTGGGAAAAGTAGTCTTTAAGAGACTCTGTTTGGGTGAGTTAGACCATCAAATCCAACAGAAATGGAGATTAGGGGTATCCTACGGTCTGTCGTCTCCCAGTTTAAACCACCGATGAACATCTTCCTATTGATAGAATGTTATTAGTATACTGTTTCATTAAGCATGAGATAACGCCTGATTCGAGTCTTCCTCTTCCCCTTCTCCACGTCTCTCCTCGGGATAATCGGGACCACGACGAAGGGCATGTTCGGTCTTGACTGGCAAATTTTGATTGACCACGGTAATTGCGGACGAACTCGTTCATTCAAGGTGCTATCCCCGCTCTTTTATAGATCTGGTCCATGTCACACCATCGCTATTCCCCTTGGAAAGATAAAGTGTCCCAGGAAAACACACTTGGGTATCACGAGAAAGGCAGATAGCTATTGCTGAACTCAGGGTGGATGATATTGAACGATATGGGCCGTCCATTCGAGTATTGCCGATCCGCGCCACGCATACATCGACAAGGACTGCGACGGGCTCGATGATATGTCGATCCAGTCAGGTTTCTAGTCAACTATCCACTGGTTTACGAGACGATCCAGTGGACTGAAGGCCAACGGAAGGTTTCTCTGGGACCGGAAGAGATATGATGGTGACAGCAGACCACGCACGGGTAGGAGTATGCCAGGCGCAATAAGTGAAAAAAAAGAAATATTGTTTTTTTCTCTCTTCTCGTTCTTCTTTCTGTTCTCCCTTTCTTTGTCTGATCAAAGAAGCCTTTGCCTGTCTGTCTAATGGTGTCCGAAACTAGGTAAACTTTTCGACAATGCGCACACAGACAAGGTTTCTACTCCTTGCTCTGCACTGCTCTATCAAGATATATCGACAAGAAGCTATATAGTATCGGCTGTACTATAGTGGCTCGCGGATATGGGTCGTAGAATCAAAGATCCGATATTTGTGTATCTTTTGCGACAATCACATCGACATCGGCTCGTATGTTTCATGCTGGACATCTGGACTTGAATTTGAAGGTGGAATGTCTCCAATCGAATCGTTCACTTTAGCTGGGTTTGAAAGAAAAGCCCCAGGAGGTCCGTTTCTGAGGTGACTGGGATCTCATTATTCCTGGCAGAAGAGATTGGATTCAACTGAAAGGAAGAGACCGCATCCTAGACCCAACGCGACACCAAGATATCCATCGTACCATGCCATCATCTTTCACAGCATTCCTCAAAGGGATCCGAGTTGTGAGCATTGCCTCCAACAAGCTTCCGCTAACACGATTGCCATCGTCAATCAAGACCATTCACGTGCCAGGGCCCCCCAAGCGCTGCGTGGTTTTCAACCCCTTTATCCGACGATACATGGGAGAAATGGTAGACGTCGCGAATCAAATCGCAAGGCGAGGTTAAGTATTCAATTACGGTTGAGAAGGGCAAAGGGGATACGAGTACACCTCGCATATCTGCAGTAGGAAAGATCAAGCTTACCCATCTTCTTTGATGCCGGTTCCTTGAGGTTCGGTGTCCAACGGGGTGGAAGTAACAGCAGAAGTACTGGCAAAACCAGGATCCTGACTGCCAGCGCCATTCTGGTAACCATGGGATTGTGGGTTCTGGTATATGTCACGTGAGGCTTCGGGACGGTCCTGAAATTGTTCGATAGGCTGCGGAACAGCAGGCTCTGAAGACGGGGCGGGAATATCTGTAAGGTTAGGATGGGAGATTTGAGAGGTCTCAACCGCCGCAGCAGTGTGGTTTCCAGCGTCGTCCGCATCGTACCTAAGGTGCGACAAGGTCAGAAAACTACCAGAGCCAGTTGAAGGGAGGTGGAGGGAGCCCTTACAGATCGGCGAACAGATCTTCCTCAACATCCTCTGGTTCAGCCATTTTGAACTACGAAAAGAAAAGAATAATTGAAGAAAACCAGTCGGAGAGGGAGGGGATGTATGAAAGTCGCTTGCGATTCTCAGTCAGTAGAAGTTGTCGAGGCTGATGACCCACCGACTTCGACAAAGGGAAGGAAAGACGAAGGTTGTTAGTTTAATCGGGGAAAGAAGAAAGAGGGAGAAGAGGAGAAAGGGAAGAAGTGATGTCGATGGGGGGAGTTCTTCCGACCCCGGGCGGTAATGTACGGTACTGTACGATACTTCCCGCTACCTCCCCTCGGGAACTATCGGTACGGGGTCTTATGTATCGTATTGTACTACGAGGTATGTATTGCTGAATGTATCCGTACTGGATAGTGATACACATACGTAGGTGCAGGAACTACTAGTAAAGGCAGGTGCCGGCAGTCGCATGGATAAAGCTGGTCTTCTGATGCTCTTCCATGTAAATGGTTCATCCCAACAATTCTCCTTCTTCGCTTCGCGTCTCTAATTTGGGTGCCGTGTGCGCAAAGCAACCCCCCGTCCTTCTCTTTTCTGCTTTGCCTCTTCCTCCTCCTTCCCCCCCGCACTCTAGCACTCCGTGTCTCTAAATATCGCCCGATGTCCCCATTCTTTTGATACCATTTCCTCCGCACAAGTCACCTCACCCAATGGACGCTAGAAGAGGTCAGCAGCAGGTTAGCCATGGACCTTATTTTCTATTTTCTTGATTTGTTTGTTACAAGGGCAAGATGCTGACCTGTCATCGCAATTCTTATAAGGAAATGGTCCAGGTTGGTTCGTGGCTCTCCGACCTTCGTGCGTTCCTATCCAGTAGTTACGGTGGCTGATATAGCTCCCCACTTTCCATGCGCAGACCATTCGGAGTATGCTCAACCCTCATGTTGATATCGACCCCCTTCCCTCCATCCTCACCTGGATCTTGCTTTACCGCATTCATGTCTTTGGGCTAATCCACCTCGAAGGCGAGCAGGATCGCCGTTCTGGAAGGGAAGACCACTTGCTTCCAAGACCCATGACCAAAGCACTGTCGTTGGCGCTTCATATTCCCACGCGAATATACTCAAGTTAGCTCCGCTCGCCTCAAATATCCCATGCAGCTTTTTTCAAATGAGTACGAGACTAATTGATACGTCCCTCCCGTCCTGCTTTCCACAGAGGCGTCCCCCAGCAGCATAATACACGCCCCCGAACTCCGCCTCGGCCATCGTCCATCGGCTCGCAGCACGTTTCACCCTCCCCTCATCGCTCAGGAACCCGGGCCACGCCGCCTCGTACATCCTATTCCGGTATCATGAACCAAGGGATCGATCCATGGGGTCATGATCCCACCGCGGCGGAAGAAGATGACGATGAAGAGGAAGACATTGTATTCGACGACGATGAAGATGAGTTCGGACTGCCGAGTCTTTCTAGTATGCGAAAATCGCAAAACCGAAACATCGGCCCGTATCCTCTCAAAACGGTCGATCCAGGCGGCGGAGTTCGAAACAATGCTACGTCGACGCTTGGAGTTGGCTCAGCGAACAACCGACAGCGCGCAAACAGTGCAGACATCGCGGAGGAGCGAGGTGCTTCCATGTATCCCACAGCCCGGAAGGGCGAAGGGAAGATACTGCGTCCTCAGTATAAAGACATACTAAGGGGTAAGGACTACTCAGCTAGGCGCCTTTGTTTTCGCGATCGGCTGTAATGCTGACTTTGCTGCTTCTTTTCGAGACCCCGCGAACTCCTTGAATCTGATTAACCATGCGCCACCCCCTAAGAACGCAACTCCAAAAGAGATGGAGGCGTATACGAGTCGCATATCGAGAATCAACAAATTCAAACGTCTCTTGCAAACAAGCACTGTTCCTCTTTCGGAATTGAGGAATTTGGCATGGTCTGGCGTTCCTGACGAAGTGCGAGCCATGACTTGGCAGCTGCTGCTTGGATACCTCCCTACGAATAGCGAACGGCGGATCTCAACCCTTGAAAGAAAGCGCAAAGAATATTTGGATGGAGTGCGACAAGCATTTGAACGCAGTAGCGCTACGGGCTCCGGAACCCCTCCCGCCCCAACTACAGGACGTGGTAGAGGACTAGACGAAGCGATTTGGCATCAAATCAGCATAGACGTTCCCCGCACTAGCCCTCACATCCAGCTTTACAGCTACGAAGCCACCCAGCGCTCCCTTGAAAGGATTCTCTATCTTTGGGCAATTCGCCATCCCGCCAGTGGCTATGTCCAAGGGATAAATGACCTAGTCACACCCTTCTGGCAGGTCTTTCTAGGCATGTATGTCACAGACCTGAACGTTGAAGAGGGCATGGATCCAGGCCAGTTACCGAGAAGTGTACTGGATGCCGTGGAGGCTGACTCGTTCTGGTGTATCACTAAACTCCTTGAGGGGATTCAAGACAATTACATATATGCGCAGCCAGGGATTCACAGGCAGGTCAGAGCGCTGCGTGACTTGACAATGCGGATCGATTCAGCTCTAGCTAAACATCTGGAAAATGAAGGGGTTGAGTTCATGCAGTTCAGTTTTCGGTGGATGAATTGTTTGCTCATGCGAGAAATGAGTGTCCAGAACACCATACGGATGTGGGACACTTACATGGTATGTTTTGTCATTCTCTACTTGCAGAATAAATCTGTACTAATATTTGGACCAAAGGCCGAGGAGCAAGGCTTCTCGCGATTCCATCTATATGTATGCGCAGCCTTCCTTGTCAAATGGTCGGAGCAGCTGGTCAAAATGGATTTCCAAGTAAGTGCTCGCGGCAAGGATGGACTACGTGGACATGCAATAGAAAATTGCTAACTGTCGTAGGAGGTTATGATGTTCTTACAGGCCCTGCCAACAAGGGATTGGACAGAGAAAGACATAGAGCTTCTTCTAAGCGAGGCATTCATTTGGCAAAGTCTATTCCAGGACTCTCGGGCTCATCTTCGTCCCGCTGGTGACCGGTCCCCCGAGAATGGCTTGCAATGATGATAATCATAACTCATTAATGATTTACTACTCTCTATATATTTTGCACGCCTTCGCAGCACCAACGAGGAGATATCAAAGAGGAAAACAAAAGGTGAAGACGACGGAGGGCCCAGAAGGAAGGGAGTGACGGGGGGAGAGAGAGAGCGCACGAGAGAGGAAGAGAAGGTGATCGACCATTCCTAGCTTCCTTCAGCGCCATCCAATTCCGGCAAATTTCAGCTGAAGTGAAAGCCCTTTTGGTTAAATGCCCACAGCAACTTCAGAAAATCATTCTCATCGCACATCCTTGCACGTTTCTCTGCGAGCTTTGTCTCGTCCTCCAAAACTTGCCGTACCTTCTCTCGTACCAACTCCGCAACCTTCCCTCGCTTTTTACGAGCTGGCCGATTCTTGAGAGCCTCCTGCACGCGAGAGTTCGCTTGCTCCTTGAAAAAGTCGGGTACATCATCCTCATCGTCTACTTCCATCGCTTCGTCAAGCTCTTCTTCCTCGTCTTCAGGAGCCCCAGTGTCCATTGTGTCCATGCTCGTGTCTTCCACCGGACCATCTTCGACTGGGATGTCGTTCTGGGCACACCAGGTCCGATAGTTGGCCTCTAGCATGTCCATGATGGTAGATTTGCCGAGAAAGCTCGACCGAATGGTTTTGTTTTTCCTGACGAAACAAATTCGCAGCAGGCCGTCCCACTCGTCATAATTGATTTGCGGTCTTGGATTTTTTGGCACGAGGCGGACGACGCTGGATTCGACGAGCGGCGGAGGCTTGAAATTGTTTTTGCCCACTTTCATGATGTGATCGATCTTGGCCCACATTTGGGCATTGACGGAAAGGCGACTGTAGAGTTTGTCACCGGGTTTGGCAAAGAGTCGTAGGGCGAATTCTCTCTGGAACATGAGAATGCAAACTCTCGGTGCAGGCGAGGTGGCGAGGAGTTTGAACGTGAGGGGAGATGAGATCTGGACGGAGCAATTAGACACTGGCAGTTTGAAAGGCAGGCCTGTTTAGTTAGAGCGCCCATACCTGATAGGGAGTATTGCTGACGCAAACATCGAAATATGGAAGATCGGTCTTGATCACATCGCCGAGGATGACCTCCAACCGCTTTTGCACTGGGGTTCCCTGAACTCGTTTGGTGACTTCGGCGGCCATTCGGGGGTCCAATTCCACCGCGATGACTTTCTTTGCCTTCTCAAGCATCTTGACCGTAAGGTTTCCAGTTCCGGGACCTATTTCGAGAACGACCTGTGTGCGACAGAGAGTCAGCGCAATTAGACAAACAGACCAGGGCGGCGGTAGCGATCATCATGATCATCGTCGCTATTGTAAGTGAGGGGCAGGGACGGCGTACATCGCTCTGCTTCAAGTCCGCCTTCTCCACAATCTTGTCGGCGATTCCGGAATTCTTCAAGATGTGCTGTCCAATGTCTGTATTCATTTTGAAGACGCTGTTGGCGGCTTTCGCCTTGACCGCAGCGTCGGAGTAAGGACTGCCATTAGGGGCCCCATTGCGCTTCTTTTGCTTCACCTTTGGCATGTTGGCGTCTGTTGATCTGAGGGTATCTCGATGAGCAGAGAAAGCGACGCGGAGGGGAGGAAAAAAAGCCGATAAGATTAGCGGACCGGAACAACAACATCCCGATCATGGCCTTCTATCGGCTTGCGGCGCCGCCTCTTCTTTCCTTTCCCAAACCCCCGGCCATCTTTTCTCGTCGAGCTTTCCTAACGTATCCCTCCCTCCTTGGGTCAAAATGGCCTCCGGTCGGAAGGACTTCCTTAGCCAGCCTGCGCCGGAGAACTACGTGGCGGGGCTGGGTCGAGGTGCGACAGGCTTCACCACCCGCTCAGATCTGGGACCGGCACGCGAAGGCCCTACGCCCGAGCAAATCCAGGCCGCACTTGCTAAGAGAGCGCAACAACTTGGAGCGGCTCCTCCAACAGCATATGGCGCCGGACGTGAGAAGGGTGGGAAGGAGGAAAAAGAGGAAGAGGAAGAGGACGAGCGTTTTCAGGACCCGGACAATGAAGTCGGACTCTTTGCATACGGACAATTCGATCAAGAAGATGACGAGGCAGATCGCATCTACAGGGAGGTAGACGAGAAGATGGACAAGCGTCGGAAAATAAGAAGGTTCGTGCCCCCCGGCTCCCATCTCTTTTCATCTTAAGACCAGTGGTTCATCGGGTTCACTCCCCGGTTTCTGGACAGAATGCCGACCTGATTCCTTCGCCGTCTCTAGGGAAGCCCGCGAACGCCAAGAGCAAGAAGATTACGAACGTAAAAACCCCAAGATTCAACAGCAGTTCGCGGATTTGAAACGGTCACTTGCGTCTGTGTCCGAGGATCAATGGGCCAGCCTCCCCGAGGTCGGAGATCTCACGGGGAAGCATAGACGGACAAAACAGAACCTTCGCCAACGATTCTATGCTGTCCCCGATAGTGTCATCGCTGGCGCAAGGGATTCCACTCAGTTCGAGGCTACAGTTGCGGATGACGGTGCCGCTGCGGACGCACATGGGTCCGAGGGGGCTGACGGAGCTATGACGAATTTTGCCGATATCAGTGCGGCTCGTGATAAAGTGTTGCAAGTGAAGCTTGACCAGGCCGCCATGGGTTCGTCTGGGGATTCGGCCTCGGGAAGTGCGACCAATATCGACCCCAAAGGATACCTTACTAGTCTCACTCAGTCGGAGGTCAAAGCTGGCGCGGTTGAAGTTGGAGACATAAAGCGAGTTCGTGTTTTGCTGGAATCTGTGACGAGAACGAACCCCAAACACGCACCGGGGTGGCTCGCGCTTGCGCGACTGGAAGAACTCGCTGGTCGGATCGTGTCGGCCAGAAACATCATCGCAAAAGGCTGCGAGCTGTGTCCAAAGAGCGAGGATGCGTGGCTTGAAAACATTCGGCTTAACGAGGGCCATAATGCCAAGGTCATAGCCGCAAACGCCATCAAGAACAATGACCGCTCCACGAGGCTGTGGATCGAAGCTATGCGGTTGGAATCCGAGCCCCGTGCTAAAAAGAACGTGCTACGACAGGCCATCCTTCACATCCCACAGTCCGTAGCTATCTGGAAAGAAGCTGTGAACCTGGAGGATGATCCCGCAGATGCACGGCTTCTGCTGGTGAAAGCTGTTGAAATGATACCACTGTCCGTGGAGCTATGGCTTGCTCTTGCTCGACTTGAGACCCCCGAGAACGCCCAAAAGGTTTTGAACGCTGCCCGAAAAGCCGTCCCTACCAGCCACGAAATCTGGATTGCTGCGGCCCGGTTACAAGAGCAAATGGGAACCTTCGAGAAGGTGAATGTTATGAAGAGAGCCGTGCAATCACTCGCCAGGGAAAACGCTATGTTGAAGAGAGAAGAATGGATCGCCGAAGCCGAGAAGTGTGAGGAAGAAGGGGCAGTCCTCACGTGCGGTGCGATCGTACGGGAGACTCTGGGATGGGGTCTAGATGAGGATGATGACAGGAAGGATATCTGGATGGATGACGCAAAATCAAGTATTGCTAGGGGCAAGTATGAGACCGCCAGGGCTATCTATGCTTATGCATTGCGGGTATTTGTCAACCGTCGGTCGATTTGGCTTGCAGCAGCAGACCTTGAGCGCAACCATGGTAGCAAAGAAGCGCAGTGGCAGGTTCTTGAGAAAGCCGTCGAAGCTTGCCCACAGAGTGAAGAACTATGGCTGCAGCTCGCCAAGGAGAAATGGCAGACTGGCGAGATTGATGAGGCTAGACGTGTGCTTGGTCGCGCCTTCAACCAAAATCCGAACAACGAGGACATCTGGCTGGCTGCCGTCAAGCTTGAGGCAGATGCCCAGCAGACCGATCAAGCCCGAGAACTCCTGGCAACTGCTCGTCGTGAAGCAGGCACAGACCGTGTCTGGATCAAGAGTGTTGCCTTCGAACGGCAACTAGGTAATATTGATGAGGCGCTCGATCTGGTGAACCAAGGTCTCCAGCTTTATCCCAAGGCCGACAAGCTGTGGATGATGAAGGGCCAAATCTATGAGTTGCAGAAGAAATACCCGCAAGCTCGAGAAGCCTATAGCACCGGCTTTAGGGCCTGCCCGAAGTCGGTTCCCCTTTGGCTGCTGGCTTCCAGGTTAGAAGAAAAGGCCGGGGCTGTCGTGAAAGCCCGTTCGGTCCTAGATCGGGCTCGACTTGCCGTTCCCAAGAATGCAGAGTTGTGGACGGAAAGTGTTCGTGTCGAGCGAAGAGCGAACAATATCGGCCAAGCGAAGGTCCTCATGGCAAAAGCTCTACAGGAAGTGCCAGCGTCCGGGTTATTATGGAGCGAAAGTATTTGGTATCTTGAACCACGGGCGCAGCGCAAGGCGCGGAGTTTGGAGGCAATCAAGAAGGTTGATAACGACCCCATTCTATTCATCACGGTGGCCCGGATCTTCTGGGGTGAGCGTCGCTTAGAGAAAGCGATGACATGGTTTGAGAAAGCGATTGTCTGCGACAGCGATCTGGGGGATGGCTGGGCTTGGTACTACAAATTCTTGTTGCAACATGGTACTGAGGTATGTTTCTCTCTATCTGTTTCTCTCTCTCTGGCTATAGGGCCCGTAACTAACGTGGACACTTCTTTTTTACTGCAGGAGAAACGAGCCGATGTGATATCCAAGTGCATCTCGACTGAGCCCAAGCACGGCGAGATCTGGCAATCGATCGCAAAGGACCCGGCCAATGCCCAAAAATCCACCGAGGAAATCCTGAAGATGGTCGCAAACTCTCTGTCCTAATGTCATGATACCTGCAATTAGCGTCCTCCCGGAGGTTATACAATGTATTACTATACTTACGGCTGTTATACCTGGCGTTGTGGTCCGTCAAGCTAAAATAAAGTCAAATCTAGCTTCTTTACGTTATAGAGCATTCGTTTTAGAACTGCCATTCTTCTATAAGCAAAGCAGGAAAGGTAAACTTAATGTACATCTACAGCAAACAGACAGGCAGACAGACAGACAAAAGGGAGATATTAGGGGAATCCTTCAATTCAAACATCGTTGATCTCCCTCACTGGAGGGAATCTTTTAGTCAGTGAATAAGCACATTCCCTTGATGTCGCTCCTGATTGAACCGCTCGGTGACGATGTCATGCGGGAATATTCGAGTAGCGGTTCTGTTAAATGCTCGTGTTTATGCGCCGGGCATTCCGTAGCAAGAGACATGGGAGATGAGTGCTGAATGAATATAAAATGAAGGCGTAGAGCAGGAAACAGAAAAAAAGAAAGAAAGAGACAACTCCAGGCCATATGCAAAACCGATCATACCCAATGACGGCCCTTCCGTTGTATTATACTCCCTAAGACGCCTTTGAACCTCGCCAAATCAAGAACATAGGTCACCCTTGACCTGAGAATCAATGTTTGCGACGAAAAAGAAAAAGTGAAAAGATGAAGAGAAAGAGAAAAGAGGGGGCAGCGGTGTCGTGGCAAGAATCACGCGGCAATAGAGAGACAGTCGTCGAGCAGAGCGCCTAATTGGTTGTGATCTGCCACTGTTCCCCCTTCCCAGTCGGAATCCACGTCGTCCAGGTCCATGTCGTCGGTATAGTTATTCGGCCTCGTGTCGTCATGGGTTGCCTCGGCCACCTCGTCGCCTCGGTCTTGTTTGTCGGTTTCGAGCTCGTCCTCGAGATAGCCGCCCATGATCTGATCGACAATCAAAGGCATATGGCTGAGGACCCCACCTCCGAGTTCTAGAGCCAGCCGGAGATCCCGGACCCCTAAAGGCTTTCGGATGCTCGCCTCCTTTGCCTCCACGGGAAGCAAACCAGTAGCGGCGTCTTTGACGATCTCGCCTCGTGTAAATGCCAACTCTTCACGTTCAAGCTGCTGTCGGTATTTCCGCATCATCATGCCGTTAATGGTGCCGGAGGGGCCATTGGATCGGGTGCGTGAGAAAACCACGGAAAGGACTTCTTTCACGAACGTTTCGGTAGCGATTGCCATGAACTCGGCACAGGGAAAACCCGCACCGCTGACGATCGACTCCTCGTAACAGATCGGGATCATACGGGCATGTATAGACTCGGCATCTGGGAACTCGCCCGTTTCCGATGCCAGAGGTTGCGCATAACGTTTTCGAATTTCCAGTTCCCAATCTAGTGCCAACCGGAGTGATTAGCTTCGAGTCTCAGATTGCAAGTATAGAGAACCTACTCGTCTTATTCAAGCCACCGGCACTTGCTGGTACCTGGCTGGGCAATTTAATCTGTTTCGCCAAATGATAATCCTCCAGTTCGTTGGGTCCAAGTTCATTAGGATCGCGCTGCTCGAAACCAGCCAGTCAGTCCCTGCCACGGGTTTCCGAAACTCGCTCCCATCGGAGTATTTTGTAGCCTACCTCTGGAATCGCTTTGAGCCTTCGGCGGTCACGGGGCGGCAATTGCATGACTTCGGTCTTGAGCCTCTGTTCCGCCGCGTCCCCCGAGGTCGGCTTCGACACCACCGACGGTTTATCGTTGGCCGACACCCAGCTCGCAACGCCATGATCCGGAAGGTCTCTGGTTAGGTTACCAATGACCGCGCATATGAAATTGTTGTGGAGATGCTCGGTTTTCTGATCCGCGCATATGATATGGTCGACGCGCGCCGAGACTTCGCTCTGGTTCAGCTGCCCTGCGACGTAGAAGTATCATGTCAGCTTGCGCAGGGAAGAGGAACAGGAAGACGAGAGCCCATGTGCTGTAGAATCCACGTACCTAGTAGGAAGAGCGTGGTGGCCTCTTTATACTCAGCCCAATTGTCGCCGATAGCAGCCTTCAGCTCCGTGTAGATGGGTTCGAGGTCCAAGCGCGGAACGGAAATCAGCGCCTTGGTCGACTTCTGAGTCGCCGAAGCGCTGGGAGCCGCATTCTTGGATGAGGATGAAATTGCGGTTGAGGCAGGCTCCGTTTGACTCAGGGCAGCCGGGTCGATCTGCATGGTTGCGAGGCTTGCAGGGAGAGCGCGACGGGGCTGCGCGAAGCCGGGGAGAAGAGGGAGGTGTGGGGAGAGGAGGGGGGAGGGGAGGGAAGAGAGGAGGGATATCTAGGTCTTCATGAAGGTAAAACCATTCCAGTTTGATCCGACAGTCGGCCTGGAGCACTGAAAGATAGAATCGGAGGACAAAACCGATGGAATGACGAGGGGAAGGGCGGTGGGTTGATGGGCGAAGTGATGGCCGAGGGGGGACAAAAATGAAGTCGAAGGGGGAAATCGTGGAGGTTTGGCTCGTTTTGCTGGCCTTCGTCCCTTCCTTTTGTTCACCCGCCAGGATGGACCGCGGACAATGGCAGAGCGAATGAAAGAAAGAATTCAAGGGAACAAAAGAAAAAGAATTCTTTCTTATTTTTCGTCTGTTCGTTTCTCTCGCATCTTAAAAAAGAGAAGAAGAGAGAATCAATTAAGTTATCGATCGGGATTGGGTTTACGTCTCCTCTACACGATGTACCATCATACGGATCAGAAGAAATGAGAAATAATTAGAACAGACGAGAACTCATAAACCCATTCGATCTTCGCTTATTGTATATGCTGCGTCTAATATAGTCTCACGGCCTCCTCATTCAGAACCCCAAACAGTCGACCGACTTCCCCCATGATCTCTTCGATTTCGACGGATAACTGGCCGGTGACGAGAACTGCCAAGCAGAAAATGTTAGCAGGGACCTCACATTCTCGCGCGCGCGGTAGATGGCACACATACTGTACGCATAGAGCAAGGCATAGTCCTCGTCGGTGGACAGCCGAGATGCCTCGGGGTCTTTGCGATAACGGAAGAGGCGCGCCAAAAGCCGATCTCGAGCGTGTTCAATACTCGGGAGGACGTCGCTCATCGGATATTCCAACTTCATAGAGAAAGCCATCACTGGTGGTTGCTAGGTCAGTCGCTACACATCGCGACAAAATGAGGGAATCGCCTGCTCATTCTACTCACCGGATAGGAGATGGCTAATCCGTGACGACAGTTGCAGTCGCTCCCGCACGGTGTATTCCAAAATCGCGAGTTCACCTTCCGAGGCGGTCATGTTCTTGACCAATTCGAGGTTGATGGCGAAAAACGCATGCACCATGCTGCGCGTCCGCCGAAGGATGTTGCTGTATGAGGCATCGGGAAATGCACTTCTCAGCTCGAACTCTGAGCGGGCGGACACCTGGAGCGATTCTAGATGTGACAGGAACCGTTCGATCTCTAACTTCTCCCGCGGACTCACGAAGCCTGCCGAGTCAAAGGTGTTGGCCATTGTGGACAAGGGGCCGCGTTTCCAGATCAAGCTCATGCGGAGCCACAGAAGGCTGAGGCCGTCCTTCAGTCTCCCACGCGCGCTGATGGGCCAGATCACCCGGGTGATGATGATGCCCCAGATGCAGCCCGACAGCACCGCAACGACTCGATGAAGCGCGATCTCGGTCATAACCGGGTGGTCTCCGCCCTCGTCTTGGTCATCCTGGCCCTCCTTTTGCGTGAGCGAATAGGCGTACAGCACGGAAAGGTTGTACGTGAGCATGATGAATCGCCCCATAGGTCCCTGACCCTTGACGAGGGTGATGTACGCGGTATATGTTGCCATAAGAAGCCCAAAAAATGCAAGCGCGAAGACGTTGCCGGTCGACACGTACCATGATAGGATGGCACAAACCGCACCCAAGCAGGTTCCGAAGAACCTCGCGTATCCGGTAGTATTGGAAGCCCCGATAGTCATCGAACAGACAAGCATATAAGATAAGAGACCCCATTCCCCCCTCCAGTGGGAGTATACAGGTCTTACCGGCGGCAGGAAAGAAGGCAAAGCATACAGCGCAGCCCCCGTTCCAACCTTGATCGCGAACTTAACCTCGTCGCGTCGAAACCAGCCGAGTGATTTCCAGATGCGATAGGCAAGCCTTCCCTGTCCAGGCCGATCTCCCAAGGGATGGGGATTCAATGCCGGTCGGTTTCGCGACTTCGACGAGGTATTTATACCCAACTGCTGAATGTTGTCGACTCGAGCAGCATTTGACTCCGTTAATGGCTGCTCTGAAAGAAAGTGTCAGCATCCAATCTCTCGAACTTCTCATTGACATCACTCAAGGGGGGCCCATACCCGTATCCGAACCGCCCTGGCGTGCTGGCGCACCCTTGCTTCGACGCCAAAACTTGAGCCAACTCCAGGACCTCCCGTGCGGCCTCTCTTCGGCCTCAAGTTGCAGCTCGTCTAAGATGGTGAGCAAGTCCTTTAGCTGCTCGCCGAACTCCAAAAGGGAGAAACTAAAATGGCCGCAGCTGGCGGCGACCTCTTCAAGGTCGGCCTCGACCTCCAGAGTTTGGGTTTTCAAGACCTCTTTCTGTCGGTAGATAGTATTCAGGGCCTCCACTCGAGATGCCCGGTACAGTTCAAGAGCTCGGTCTAGACTCGTGCGGAATGTGCTATTAACCGAGACCTTGAAATCCGGAGCGGGTTTGAATGGGATTTCCCTGAAGATCTCTTTCAAAGTGAAAGCAAGCGAACGCTGTGGGGGTGTTAGCAGCGGCCACATTATACCAAGGCTTGGGAAATCAATAGGAGTTCACTACCATTGAAGGGCCAAGATGATCGATGAAAAGCGCAAATATGTCAGCAGGAAGAAGAGTGATATCGGTCTCTGAGCCCGCAGTGAGCGAGGCTTGATCTCTGTCGAGCACCGAGTTCTCGTCCTCCGGTCTCTCGTCGATTCGTTCCAAAATAGGGCGATTCTCATGTATTGACCACGGACTCAGCAGGGGAGTGACACCGTCGCCGTTCATGCCCGGTATCTGCCCATGCAAATGCACGGATTCGGCAAGTTTGGTCTGTTTCAGAAGCTGGAACTGAAGCAAAGCAGCACTCCGGAGGCCTCCCATGTTATGTGTGATGTCTTGCACCCAACGAACTAAATTCTTCTCCAGTCGGTATTCCTTTTCTGTACCGGCTACGAAATGCTCCAGTTTGGCCTCTCTTACAAGCTTATCGAGCTGGCCATATGCTGCTTTATGCCGGGCGGCAGTGCTGACGTATTCCGCCGTCTGGAGTTCCTCCTCAGAGCCACTCAAGAAGCTCTCCGTGATGAGAGCCAGCATGGTGGCCATCGTCTCAGTGACGGTGGTGAGGTTCGAGCGAAGCTTTTTACGAGCGGAGATGGGAAAGATGGCAAAGGAAACCGCCATGGTGGCGGTGACTCCCATCACGACCATTTTCAGCACCTGGGATATCTTCGCGAAAGACAAATCTCCGCTCTGCACCGCACCCTCTTTAGTGAGGACTGTAATCGTGGAGAGTGATGCTAGGGAGCATGCAACGTTCACGAGAGGATCACCCAGTTTCTGCTTGGTCCATCCTACGAACCCCAGACCACCCCCGCAGAACACGATCAGGACTATCGCGTGGCCCACGGGGAGAAGGTCCAGATCCTGGAAAAACATCGACACGCACATGCTTGTGACGGAGATGAAGGCAGTGTAGAGGAAGGCCAGGAGAGCACATATCAGGGCTTTGTACATGCTACCCTGCGACCGAGCGGGATGGAAGTAGACCGTGACGGTGGCCACCACATGCTTGCCATCTTGATGGCCCAGGAAAGACGAAAGAGCCGGCACAAACGTGGCCAAGGACCCCAGTAGGTACGCGAGACTGCATTTCAAGACTCCTATTCCAAGCTCTGACGAGGCCGCCTGTTTCGCTCGACGCCCTATATGCAATGCTTTGTCGTGTAAACGGGCGGGAAGGCTTGATCGGTCCTCGGATATCTCTCCCGACAGAAGCCCGAGCCGTTCGTCGTCATCGTCGCCGTCGCCGTCGTGGTGGTTACCATTCGAGCTTGAGTATGAATTGCGTAAATTGACCAGGCCTTTTAAGCGTTGACCGGTTCGCGGTAAGACAAATGTCGCCTGCCGTAGCTTTATGGATGGAAGATCAAAGTCAGTCCCACGTCCCTTCCGGAGCAAAACAGAGCTCTGAACTGACCTTTTTGGGGCGCGTAAATCGACGCGAATTATTCGATGAATCTTCAAACGGAGGCATGGTATCCATCTCATGCTCTCTCAGCGTCCTCCCGGGCAAGCGACGGGATCCATGGTCGTTGGGGACAATGAACGGAGTTTATAGGAAAGAAAGAAGCAGATGAGCTCGACTTGCCGGGGGTGGAGAGAGGAGCTGATCATCCGCTCAGTGCGACCAATTGCCACGACCCGGTGACTTCTGCACACCGCCGCTCTGCCGTCACTGACTGTTCTATTATTTTACCTTGAGACCTACACCGGTGTACGCTCGAAGACAAACGAACAAAGGGAGATGGACGGGGGGGAGTCTTTCATTCCATTGCTTATCCAAAGAGCCACCACCGTCTGAATCTGTACATTTCCTTACTTCCCTCCTTTCTCTATTCAAGCCCTTCCACCTTCCACACCTTGACGGAAGCGTCAGCTCCGGCAGAGGCGATCTTGGATCCTCCTGCGATCCATGCTACACCGTTGACTCCTTCCTTGTGTGCATTGGAGACCTGCAGCCAGTCTCCCGGGTTGGCCAAGCTCCACACAAAGATGTTGGTATCCAACGATCCGCTCACGACGTGGGTACCGTCCTCCTTCCAAGCGATCGAGGTGATGCGAGCCGTGTGGGCTGTCCAGCGATCAGTAACCAGGCTGCCATCAGCAACCTTATACACGAGCACACGACCCCGAGAATCGCCAACCGCCAACAACGAACCATCCGGAGAGAAGGCCAGGGCAGAGACTGGGTTCCGGGAGGCCTTGATGTCAGCCTTGGGGGCGAGACTCGAGCCGGAGAGGGCACAGATTTGAACGGACGAGTTCTCCCCGCCAACAGCGGCTGTGTTACCATGAGCAGCCACCGTGGTGACCGGGAAGCTAGGCTGGAAATCCCCGACTTTCTGTCCATCCTTGTAAATCTCCACGCTCTCGGGCGTCCCCACCAACACCGTTTCATCTCCGGCGGCAATGCCCTTGGGCTGTCCCGCCAGTTTGGAGGAGCTCCCGGTGTATGTTTTGGCACCGATGTCGACGGATCGGATGGTGTCATCCCATGCGACGCTGTATATCCTTCCGGCTCCCTCTCGAGTTGGTGCCAGGCCGGCGATGTAGGTCGAGTGACTGTCGCCGTCCACTTCCTCCGCAGTTCCGGACGGAACATCCCAGCTGCAGACCCTACCATCAAAGCTGCCAGTCCATAGAGTTTCGTTACTATCGCTGCCGGAAGTAAAGGACGTCAATGACGTGATGTTCTTCTGGTGGCCCTGAACCACCTGTCGGGGCTCCGGGGTCCCCTCCACGAGATAGTTCAAATCACCGCTCAGTGATAAACTGATGAGCAGGTTGTCGCTGCGGTTCGGGGGCCAGACAACGCCGACCTGCTGGTCGTCGACGTTCGTGCTTCCTTCGCCCCCGATGTTCCAGCTTTGAGAAACCTTGCCCGCTTCGGCGTCCCAGATCTTGACGGTCTTGTCGGCACTCGCCGTCACGAACTTCCGCGAATCCTTGGACCACGAGACCCCCAGGATGCTACCTTTGTGCTCCCCATCCCCAATCTGTCCCTTAGGCTCCCCCGTCTTGCCGTCGTAGAGCCAGATCTTCCGGTCGGCGCCAACGCTGACCAGGGTTGAGCCGTCGGGGCTGAAACCCACTCCGTAGATGTAGTTGGTGTGCTTATCTCGAATGCCGGTGTTGAACTTGAACGGGGCGCCGTGGTAAAAGACCAGGTTCTTGTCGTCGCCGGCAGCTGCAGCTCGCAGAGGTCGTTGCTGTCGGATAGAGACGGAGTTGATCTGTTGCGTGTGGCCGTAGATCTCGCCGACCGTGTTGCCACTGTCCCACGTAATACAGTGGCCGTATCGCTGCTTCCCATCGCCGACGGCGATGATTCGCTGAGAATCCCCATCCCACGCGAGGTCGTTGATGCGGCCGTTGATGATGCTGTATTCGCCCTTGGTGATTCCGTCGCCGACGCAGTCCCAAACCCGCACCAGACCCGTAGCATCGCCGCTAGCAACGTAGAACCCGGAAGGCGAGAAGCGGGCCACGGTCGTCTGCGCTTTGTGTTCGGTATACTGCTTAGCGACGGCAGGGTCGTCGATGGATCTTAAGAAGATGGATTTGTTCGCCTGGCCACTCGGCCCTGTCAGTCACATCCGGTCTGGGTCACTATCAGAATTGTTGCAGCGCATACCGCATAGGCAAGTCGTTCGCCTTTGGCGTCCGACGAGAGCTGAGTGGGCTGGCCCCTGGAGGTGGAGGGGCTGGCGGCCCAAATGGACTCTGGGGAGGAATGGATGGTCAGTAAACGATGACAACCCCCAGCTTGGGAAGATGGAGCATACCATTGGTGAGCGACATGTTTGCTTGTCGGTTTCAGAATTAAAACAACACCACACTCCGGAAAAGGATTGGGGAAAACAGCAGAAGGCTGAGACGGGAGAAGGGGCGGGGGAGGAGCGAGTTGTTTATCGATGGGCGAGAGAGAGACGGCTGACGTCTTTGGTGGGTCTCTCTGGAGTTATTATTATCACTATTATTGACAATGAACCAGTTCGACTGGGGCACAACTACGTGAAGTGGTTTTTGTACAATTGAATGTCTGGGAAAAAGGATCTAAAATTAGGGAGATGCCTTTCCCATTCCCACGATAATGTCAGGCTTGCAAAAGCAGTAATCGTACATGGCTTCATCCCGTGAACACCGTCGTTTTGAGTGCGATTCCAAGGGAAGGGGGGAAAATTCAAAGATGTCGAAACAATATACAAAGGTCAAAGCAACACCGGCTTAACCCATCCTCGATCTGGCTTCTCCGGCCAGGATTTCGGGGTGTCGGTGAACACTGGGCATCAGGCCAAGTCCGATGGCTCGTCGAATGGCTTTGGCAATCTTGCGTTGGTTCACCGGTCGCAGTCCGGTGTGATTTCGGTGCTTGATCCGTCCCATGGGTGTCATACATTCCGACATGACCGCAAAGTTCTGGGTAGGAGATGTAGTCAGCGACCAAGCTCGAGGGAACCCCGAGGCTACCGCTGGGCAGCCGACACGTACCTTGTATAGTTCCAACGGGTTCAAGTTCAGGGCATCAAAGGCATCCCTCGACGGATTAGAGCGTCTCCTCCACTTGCTCATCTCGGCTGAGCTCAGGTCATGAGGCGCATAGATGTCGCCGGCCTTCCATTCGCGCGTTTGGAACCTTTCCAGTGTCCGGCTTTCGGCCTGAGACTTCTGTTCTTCGATAAATCTTTGGCGACCGGGCATCCGACGACGGGGGGTCACTCGGTTTACTAGGATTGGCAAAATTCAGCGTGAGCATCCGACGTTGGACTGGTCGTGCGGGTGAAGCTATTCTTTTGACCTACACGAAGTGGCGGGCGCCGCGGTAGAACTCCACCGACAAGTGGACAGGGGGCCCATGAGGGAACCCGAGGCGCGCAGAGGCGACCAGGAAAGGAGTTGCAAGGCCATCGTGTGAAATGGACCGAATCAGGAGGGACGAGCGATTGAATGCAGAGGATGAAGACGCCGGCGCGGGAAACGGAGGGAGGAAAAGAGTTCGACGGGCCGCCAAGAAAGCCGGACGAGCCAAAAAGTTGCTGCTCGCTCTGCTTGTTCCGTACCAACAACAAGAATGCCATAGTCGATCGCCTTCTTTCTCCCCCCTCCACCCCCAATCGTGACGTGTGCCTATTTCATCACTCTGCTGCATTGCACTGGATCCCTTCGTGCTTCGCAGCCATGCAATCCCACCTCACCAGACGGGTTTTTCGGGCGATCTTGAACAACGAACCGCTATCGTCCGCGCATTGCCGAAACCGACTCCTCCATACTATCCGACGTCCTCGATCTCAAAGGCCGCTTGTCCTTATTAGTTCCACTTATGTCCAGCGGCGCAGCCTCTTCGCCTTCAATATGGCCGAGCCGGCCGATCCCCGACCTGCGTCTCTGCCGGCAGAGACGGGCTTAAAGCCCATGAGAGACTTGAT
This sequence comes from Aspergillus melleus, assembly GCF_016097325.1. Lineage (NCBI taxonomy): Eukaryota > Fungi > Ascomycota > Eurotiomycetes > Eurotiales > Aspergillaceae > Aspergillus > Aspergillus melleus. Next base: position 1,028,180 of record NW_025763377.1, read on the forward strand.
GAGGGCATTGAAGGATAAAAGTCGGGGTCCTACAAATGATCTGTTGACCAAGGCCTTCCAGGACTTTTTTGCTGTGCGCGCAACATCCCCCGGTGTCATCACCGGTTTTCAGGCGCGTCTGCTCAGCCTAACGTGGAAGCATCTACGAGCTCAGAAGGATGAGCTGGATCCCGAAGAATGGCAAGCCGTGTTTTCGACCGAGAGCTTGGAAAACATGCTATATGTCCTGGCGGAGACGACGTGTCTGCCCGAATCGCGTGAGGTGGTTCAAAAGGTGGCCCGTTTTGCTTACTTGGAGCTTTGCGCCGACGAAGGTTTCGGTCCCAATCAAATTAGCCGGCCCGCCCTGGTCGCCTATGTGAATATCCAGGCATTGACTGGCAACCCCGAAGAAGCCCGCCACGTGGTGGAGAGCTTCTGGAGTAGGCTGCACAATACCAGTCCCTCCCCGTGGTTCACAGTCATGAGAGGATTTGCTACCAACAACGACCGGCAGCAACTCCGCCAGACCGTCGAGATGCTCGACGATTTTGGCGTGAGGTTCGACTGCGCTTCTCAGGAGGAGCTAGTGGAGATCCTCGTTAAACAGGATCTCTTCGAAGCAGTCAGAGCAATTTTCGAATGCCCGATGTTTGACCGTCAGGAACCGACCCTCACCGCGAAAAAAGCGGCCATTAGACATGCGATTCTCCACTCGGAGAAAGCATGGGCGGAACCCATCTATCGATCTATGTCGCAGGTGCCTCTCACCGAAACAATGAGCATCACGTTGCTATGGGAAGCTGCGCAGGGCAAAGACGCAGCGGGTATCGCAGACACGGTCAGGTCGTTGGTGGCTCGGACTCCCGAAGCAAAGGAATCAGTCGACATTTCGTGCGTGAATTTGCTGTTGGAGTACGCCAATTCTCTCGGCAATTCTGACTTGGCCGCGGATTTCGCTTCTCTGGCAACTCACTGGGGACTAGAACCCGATCTCCAAACGCGCCTCCTGCGGCTAGAATCGCGCATACAAGCCCGCGATGTCAGCGGAACGCTACAATGCCTCCAGGATCTTCGCGATTTCAAGTCCATCGTTCTCGGGGACCTGCCACTGATGAACAAACTCATTACGATGCTCTGTTTGTCGGGGCAGGAAGATGCTATCTTCGATCAGGTCTCGGCCTTCCTTGACCCGCTTTTCGAGAGCAACGTGCGCTTGGAATCGGAGACGCTAGCAGCGTTGACGCACATGTTGCTCTACCGTCACGACTGGGACGGCGTGTCGGAGCTCCTCCGCCCACGTCTCGCCTTGTATGAATCGGAAGAACGAGCCAGGATCCGCAACGCGCTTACCGACTTCATCAAGGATGATTCCCAAGAGAGCGCAAATGCTTGGGAGTCCTACGAGCTCCTGCGGCTTGCATTCCCGGAAACGGGCGTGGGCATGCGAACCGAGATCATGACCTCGTTCTATAACCGAGACCGGGGCGATCTGGCATTCCTAGTGTTTGGGCATATGCGACAGGCCGAGGATTTCTCGCGGCGCCCAAAGCCGGACACCTATGCCAAGTGCTTCCAGGGCATTGCTCGAACCCGAGACGCAAAGAATCTGGACTTCGTCCACAACATGCTCAAGCTGGACGTCGAGGTCGACCTGAATACGCAACTTCTCAATCGCCTCATGCTCGCCTACGCCGCCTGTGACATGCCGGAAAAAAGCATGAAGGTCTTTCGCGAGATTCTCCAATCGGCCGAGGGCCCGACACACAAAACCATCGCCATCTTCTTCAAGATGTGCGCCAAACATCACAACGGAGTGCAGGAGGCCATGAAGATGATGGGCAAGGTCAAGCTGCTCGGGATTGAGATGGATCGTCGTTTATACATGGCCTACGTCGAGGCTTTGGCTGCGCAATGTGAGTTTCGTCTGGCCACGACAGCCCTGGACAAGATGCACAGCGAAATCGGGCAACTGCCTAAGTCAACGTCGTAAGTGATTTACTTCACCCATTCACCCGCCCACACACACCTCCTTCCGCTCCTCTATGCACATTGAACCTCTCGCTAACCGGGCCTGACAGGATTGCTCATCTTTACAACGCGATCCCTTATCAGTATTGGAAGGACGAGGTGGAGAAATGGGCGCGAGCCAAGTATCCTGAGCTGTGGGCGCGACTGGAGTCGGTCGAACGCACGGAGCACGAAGAAGGGCTTCAGTTCGCGGTCAATGACAACGAAATCTTTGTCTAGGTCGCACATGATGGCGGACCGCGACAGATATATCAATACCAGCACTTCTACGTATAACAATGGCCTTCCATTATCCTCGCTTCCCTCTTCGCCATTCGTCACTACCTGTCAGGTACATATCAATTTCCTCATCATCAGAGCAAAAGCCTACAAGCTACGCTCAAACTACATCTGGGATGTCGGTCAGACGACATGCCTAACTACTGATCTCTTGTCAGGATTGCAGGAGAATCCGATTGCTAATAATCTATTGTATATCTCTTTGAATTGATTTTGACTTTTATGTACGCCATGCATTAGACGACAATCATAATTAATATCTAAAAAACACTGCAGATTGTGCAGTGCAATCATGTATAGGAAACAAGCCCGGAAGGTGTAGATGCAATATCCATGTATCGAAGAAACATCACGTCGTCGGTCATCGCTCTTTGTAGTTTACTAAATTATGCCTTGGCCTGAGCAAGACGTTTGGTCATACTGTTGAACAGAATTGGTTAGCCAGAGCACAAAGCCCTAGTTGATCGGCAGACTTACAAATCGAAGAAGGAGAATTGAGACGGGCTGCTGCCGTACTCGTAGACAAAGCGGCTGGCCAGGTAGCTGCCAAAGATGGCACGCAAGTAACTCTCGGGAACCTATGGATGCATTGGTCAGTCTATGAACTCTCCCCGTCACCAAAAAAGGGGGGGGGGGGGTGACTCACTCGCTCAAGAATGGTTTCCAGACCAATCTTGTCCAGGAGCAGCTTCGGCAGGGCGTCACCCAGGACGGAGCGGCGAAGGTCGACGTTGTCCCACAGTTCAGTCTCCTGCAGCTCTTCGTCGAGCTTGGTAATGGCCACGCTGAGACGGTCACTCAGCACGCTGCGCAGGAGACCGGTCTCCACGTGTTCGCGCCAGATGGCCTCGAATTCAAGCGTAGCGTTCTGCTTAATGACCTCCTGCACCTGTCGCACGTAATCACTGTAGAACGCCGGCACGCTGCCATCTTCACCGATGCACATGTTCTCCACGAATCCCTTGTCATCAAACGAGAGAGACGCCAGAACCTCGAGGGATGATGACGTCACACCACCCTTATTGGCGGAGGCGTCCTTGAACAAGATGCAGCCGGCTCGCTCGAGTCGAAGCTTGCTGTCTTGGGTGATGAACAGATTGGCACCCTCCACGATGTACGGGACGATCGACTTGCCGTCCCGGATCAGTCGTCCGACGGTGGAAAGATCGATAGACTCGGGGCGGCCTCCGCAAGGCACGAAGATGTCGTACGGTTGATCCGGGCGCAGGTGGAAGGTGTTGCGGAATATCATTCCATTGTGGACCAGCTCGCCACTCGGCAGCTTCACGTTGCTCTCGTCAACCAGCACGCGATAACCTTCTCCAGAAAGCTTCGAGACGTCGAATTCCGAGATGGTCACTCGCTTCTTGGCCAGTCGCACGAGCTCCTCGTGGTTCAGGCCCTGGGGGTCAACAATGACACCCGATCCATCCACGATGGCAGTGTACTTCTCGTTGGAGAGAAGGATCTCATTCGAGCCTAGATCTCCGTCGGGGCCACCGGTTTGCAGTTTGCGGACGGTGGAGGGGTCGATGTTCAGCTTGCGATAGATACCGAGAACATACTGGCGAACGGACAGGGTCGTCATGCCGTAGGTATCGTGGGGGATGCCACCCAGTTTGGGGCTCTTGCCCGTGAAGAATGACTTCCACCACGGGGCACCTCGGTTCCTAGCGTGCTCGGTGGCCCAGTTGACCAGTTCGGCCGTGTTCTCGTCCGGTCCCATGAAGAGGATCTCATCCTTGCCGTGCAGGTCAACGATCGGATCCTTGATACCGGGACTCACCGGGGGAAGCAGAAGGTCCAGGATGCTGTCAATGTATTTCTCGAAAGCGACGCGGCCCTTGTCCTGATGGTTCACGTCGAGGAGGATCACACCCTTGGCACCGCCTTCGGGGATATCCTTGTTCTTGCGCTGTTGGGTGTTGGCCAAGTTGTAATTTTCGTCAAATAGCGAGCGGGCGTTGATGCTGTATGCTTCGTTGTTCCTGCTCTTGACCATACGGATGCCGCCACGAGCGATGTCGCGGAAACGCAGATGGAACCCGCGGAACTCCGAGCTGATGACCAAAAACATACCGTAGAGTCGCTGGGGGTATTCGTGTTCCGGCAGGAAGTCGGGGTTCAGCCGGAAGCTGAGGGCCACCTTGGTCGGGGTGAAGAAGTTGGTCTTCAGAATGGAGCTGTTAAACACGCGGAAGGCACTCATAACCATCTCGTCGTGCTCGTTAGCAACGGAACTCGAGATGAGTTGCTTGAGCCGGGGCCCGTCCAACACCTCGTCGACCTGGAGGCGAAGATAACTCAGAGTGGGGAGGAAGTCATCCTCGGCGGGACCACGCGTCTGCACGTAATGCGTGTTGGCGAAGTCCAGATAGAGCTTGTGGATGAGCTCGGGGTACTTGTTAACGATCTCCGAAATGTAGTCGGAGGTGAAGGTTTCGGTACGCAGTCGCTTCTTGATCTTGGCCAAAAGCTCTGCGTGAACGCTGTTGCTCGAGTCGAGGAGGTCGGTCAAAGAGGTGTACTCCGAGCCCAGTCGGTTCAGGAACTGTTGCACGAATACCCACGCACAGTGCGCATAGATCGTCTCCTGCAAGCTGAGACGACCGACGGCGAAGTGGTGCTGGAAGCGGTTCTGGGGGATACAGTAGAGGAGAGAGACCTCCTTGATGATCTGGTGGATGGCTGCCTCGATGGGAGGGTATTTGGCGGCGATCTCAGCATCCTTCAACGGGCGCAGATACAGAGAGATGACCGTGATACCGTTGGAGAAGTTCTCCAGGTACTTCCGCGAGCTGGTCAAACGGTAGTAGTGGTACAAGTCGGAGAGCGCACTGAACAGGCCCATGGCAGATCCCTGGCGGTAGGCAATAACCAGGCGCTTCTCGCGGCTCTTCTCAATCTCAAACATCTCGATGACGGGACCGGACCGGGCAACGGCGTTGCTGATGATCTCCTGGTAGAGGGCCTTGGTATTGGCCGTCGCCTTCTGCAAGAATCGCTTCTCGCCGATGATATCGATGTTGGTCTCGTTGGGGCCTGGGTTAGGGTTTGCGAACTGGCACTTGTACACGAAGTAGCAGCGAAGCTGCTGACCATCATCGCCGGGCATGGACGTGGGCGAGCGGAAAGTCTCGACTCGGTAGCTGTTATCCGGAGTCGAGCCGTTGACATACTTCTTGTCGATTCTCTGCTCATAACGCGGGCCTTCGACGGACGACACGCCGGGCTTGCTGGTGTCAATGTAGACGGCGTGGTCCTCGGCTTCCTTGTCCAGGCGAATTTCCAGCTTCTTGTCGTCACGGGCGTAAGCGGCAACCTTAGCGGCGTAGAGGGAGAGGATCTGAGTGACAATGGCATCGACCGACTCGGTTTGGAAATACGTGTCGTCGATTCCCAGCTTGTTGTAGAACCATTCGGTCTCGCCGACGACAAATTCAGCGGGGATAAAACCCCGGGTCTCCAGCTGATCCATGACTACAGTTGCAAGCCAAACGTTAGACGAGATCATGCTTAAAGGCAGGGAAAGGCGTCCTTACCTTGTTCCATCTGCTTTTCCTTCCCTTCGAACTTGGCGGCAACGTAGCCCGGGTCTTCCTCGGAGAGAACCCGGTGCAGGCCACCGCCGGGGATACCCAGATGGGTGGGCTGGGGAGAGGGATGGCGCACACTTGAGCCGGCTACATTGTCAAGGATTTTGTTGTGAGGGTGACGCTGGAAGCCAATGGGGGTTCCAGCGCCGGAATGGGCGCCGTCGTTGCTGCCGTAGAGCTTAGGACCGGGGCGCACGGGGAGGGTATTGCTACCATTGAGCTGCCCCTCGGACTGCGGGGTCGTAGAAGATGCGGGGGATGCCATGGTGACAAGGTAGAGAAACGGCGGGGCGTGGGTTTATGATGAGAAAGCAATTGAGAGGCGTAGGAGGATAGATATAGGAATCTAGAGGCACGATACGTGAGTCATGGGAGCTGAACCGATGGATGGTGGCGCAGATAGAGGGAAAAAGGAAGAACGGGGGGGGGGGGGGGGTGGGGCAAGACCAGGATGGAAGCTTGCAGTGAGAGAGATAGCAAAAAGGGAAAAAGCAAGAAGAGAGCAGGAAGTAAAAAACAGAAAAAGGAAAGAAAAGAAAGGACGGGAAGGAAAGACGAATGAGCAGAAAAAGGGAAGCAAAGGGAAGGACGGGAGCTCCAACAATTGGCGGACTCAGGCAGAAACCAACGTACCTCGTAGAGTAGAGTAGATATGCGGGAATTGTATCAGTGCTGCAAAGCCATGCGACCGACACGTCACCGGAAGAAAGACAAGGGCAATTCAGGGTATGTATGGATCTATTGGTGGGAGAGGAGGGGTTCCATTGGACGAAGCTATACAGACAAGTTCGATCCAAGTGATTCAAGAGATTCAAGTGATTTGAAATGAGGATGTGTCAAGCACAAAGCCCTAGACCGACGGGCGGAGGGCGTCTTTATACTTCCATCTGAGCCGTGAGATCATACCCGGTGCTATGCGATCGGCCAGGAACGGGACCGGTCCGGGGGGGCAGTCAAAAGGACTCAGGAAGAGTCTCGAATCGCTGATCCGCCACCACGAAGTGGGCCTTGGGAATTGGAGCCGTAATACGGGTGTACTGAGTACATCGACGAGTTACTCCGTAAATCACGCATGATAATATAATATCAGATAACACTGTTGTCCCTCAGGTAGCAGGTACTATCTCCCCTACCTAGCTCTCTACCCGGCAGGAAGTACCGGATACCTGCTCAGACCGCGAGACGAGTCGAATTCTCGATCCCAGACATGGATTTCCTCTCCGGGACTAGTGGCTATGGAAAATACCGCACGGCGACGACGTGATTGGCCGCCCCCGGCTAAATTTGGAAGGATCCTTTGATATTTATATTTATTATTTAATATTCAATATTTCGTATTTCATATTTGCCTCAGTCTTGTGCTCTCTCGGATAGTCTCCCGTTCTACAATCGAGCTTGTAGTCGACTATCTTTGTCCTAATATCTCATTCAATCTTTTACTCCGTAAAATCTATTCCGGACATACTCTGGATACTCTGGATACTCTGGCCAGTGGTCCCACTTAGTAAGGCTGGAAGTTTGGGCGCACGCGTTTTGGTGTGTCATCGTGGCTGGTGCCCTGCAAATCATCGCCGCCCATGCTCCCATGCAATTCTTTCTGCAGGTTTCTCCTGCGTAATAAGAAGTCATGAAAATGCCTCAATTTCGTAATGCTCTGGATAGAGAAGTTGCGACATATCCCTGGACATGGCGTCTATCTGTACACTACATTGCCTGTCGGAGACAGTCACTCGCATATGAAGTACATCTGACATGCGGTCTACTACGGTGTACAGAGTCCAGGTATATATCTCGTCGATACTATCAAATTATCAAGGTCAAAACTACCCATGGGACTTCCCCGGAACTCAGCCGAAGCCATCGACCCTCGACCCCAGACTCGCCTTGACAGAGATTTCATCGAGAGTGCGGGGTTTCCTAGTCGATCCCGGCCTCCCCCAAACTCCCCAACATTATCCAATATCCAGGATCCAGGATCCATATTCCATGCCCGTACCTGGATCACAGCCTAGTGGCTTGCGGGGTGATAGTCCTTTGCTTTTCGCCCATCCTGATGCGCACCTCAACGTTCAGTTTCCATTAATAAAATGGCGCATCTCCAACCCGCGACCATGAATAACCCCGGCTTTTCCTTCGGCTCTCGGTATCCTTGCCCCACGGTCCTCCTTGGGGTCTTGGTATCCTTTCGTAATAGTGCCCTTCGACTCCCTCCTCTTCTGGACCCCAAAGCGGGGTTGACGGATGGAGTATGGAGTTATTGGCTAATTATTCAATAGAATCACAAGTGATCGGGTAGATATCATATATCATGTATCATGTATGGAGTACCATGTCTGTACTTGTATGTGCGGAGTACATGGTACGCCTCCAAGGGATTCCATGAGGTAATCCGCTGGAGATCCGCTTTTACACTTCTCCAACATTTCCTTCCTCGCCAAGGCTGGCCAGTGATCACGCAAGAGACCAAACGCCGGCTTTGAGAGAAAAGACCACGAGGTGAAAATCGAAAGGGGAAGGCATTTGCTGGTCATCGGTTTGACTGCACCCTGTCTTGGTCGGCCGTGCGGTAGGATCTCCTCCTCATTCGGCAGCTGGCGCTGTATCGAGTGGACCGATAGATCAGAATGGTCAATGTCTGGTTATCGGGCTGCTAGATAAGATAGGTGTTCGGAAAGGATGCCTGTCGCCCTTCCTTGAGCAGTTGGAAACCGTTGGCGCGTCAGCTTCTTCTCCGCGGCTTTTCCATTGGGCCAAAACACACCGATACGCCCGTTGTCTGGTGGGTGACAGGTCATTGTTCGCATGCCACCTAGCATAATCTCGCAGACAACTCGCTGTTGACCAGGCCGGTGCGGTTCTCAGTCACAAGACGTTATCGCCAAATTTCTGAAGCCACCCGATTAGACGGCCGTCTCCTTCCTCCCTGGTGGTCATTGCGGGACACGATTCGTCAGTCGATAAACACCGTAGGTTGAGCCCTCCAAGGGTATCAATTATCAAGGGTCCGTTTAGACTCGAGCACGTACAGCACTCACTGGCAAGAGAGACAGATCAGGGACAAAGTACGAGTGGCGGTGCCATCAAACATGCCTTGTAGATTGGACGAGTCATGTTCTTCGGGGTCTGGCAATGTATTGTGTGGGAATTAGGAAAGGTTCTAGAATCGACTAGTGACGGAGGTGTCGGAGGCGTTGTAAGTACTCCGTACATTTATAAATCTCTCTCTCTCTCTCTCTCTCTCTCTCTCTCTCAAGGAAACAAAAAAAGAAAGGTAAAGAAAATCAAATTTTAGAAACATGCCTAAAAGATAAAAATAAAAAGTCTTCCATTCAAAGCCCCGGAATTCCTCGCCCAATGCAACACGTACGTTTCCCCACAATTCATCCCTTCATCCAACTTCCCCGGCCTGTTTGTTCCCCAGTTTCCGCCCTGCCGTTCCGTCGTCGTGGCAAGCAGGTACTCAACTGTCTGGTACCCGATTGCTGGGCCAGAGACTAGGATAGAGTGAGGCGCTTGATTGTCCCTTGCCCTTCCCGTCGATCGATGCTCCAGAACCTACTAGCTCTCGTTGGCACAAAAAGGGGGTGCCAGAGAATCCTCCCTTGGTGACTTGTTATTCCTCCGTAGATACTCCGGCGCAAATTGAAACGACCTGAGACTAGGTATATATACGGTGTATATATCCCTTTTCCGGACGCCCCATCGATCTTACCTGCTCAAATCTTTTCACCCTTCTTGGAACTTATCCCAACACTCTCTTTTGAGACTTCATTCCTTTCGGGCCTTCTACTTCTACTCCGGTGACGTGAGACTTTCTCATTCATTGCCTAGCTAGTCAGCAACCCTGTTCTCACACCTCCTACCCTCTATCATTACATCACTAGGGATTCTGTCAATTCTCTTTTTGCCGAGGTGAGATTAAAGTTCTTTTCATCCCTCTCTCCTGAAGCTTTCCCAAACAGGAATCCCCCCAGGCCCGGATTACATCACATGCTGCTGGTTCCTCTTTTCCTCCGGTCGGGGACTTCCGGGGCCACCTGTCGCGAGACTTATCTATATAGACTATGGGGACTGACAAGGCACACAGCTAGCTTTCCTCTCTTCCATCGTTCAACAACCTCGTTTCACAGCCCAAGAACAGGCCCCAGGCCCCTTAATCCTAATACACCACAAGCACACTCTCCGTGACACCTCAACGGGTTGCACAATGGCCTCTCCGATAGCCTCCCACCCTCCCGCTCGTCCGGCCCTCGTCACGCCGTCCACATTCACTCAGGACATCTCCCGTGCCATCATGGCCTCAACGGAAACTCCCAAGTCCGTCGAACCCGAGCCTCATCCTCATGCGGGCCTGAGTTATCCTCCGCCACCCCCTCCATCACCCGTGGAATCGAGGAGTTCACATACTTTCTGGGGGGCCGTCGAAGGGAGTCGAACTTGATATGAAATTGTTCCTTTCTTGATCAAACTCGCCCTGGCTCCCAGTTGCGTGCCGCGTTTGTCTCCGATTCTATGCGTTTCTTCAATGCGAGGAGTTATCTACTGTCTTTGATGCGGGTGAAGCTTCCCACACGATTGTTAGGATATTCGGGCTGTCCTCTCTCCCTTTGATTGCTACTTTTTTGTTTGAGCGAGTGAATTTTCCTCTGGTTTGTTGCCCCTTGCAGGATCCATGGTTGCACGGTTATGGGATAGATGGGAAAAGCAGGTTTGGGTTGAAGTTTGTTTCCTTTTTTTTTTTCCCTTGTTCCTCTTGTCACTGGGCGCTTTTTGCGTGGATTAGGTAGGATAATATACATTAATATTCAGCGTGACAATAGAAGATCTGGTGGAATGTAAATCCTCTTCAAGTGATCCAGCAATCTAGAAGGCGCATGATACAGAATAGTAGGATCATAAAGCATGTCTATATCAGAGCCCCGAGAGAGCGCTAGCCAGGCAGCCTACAAGACCATGCAGAGTATGCATTCCGTCAATCACATGCGCGCATTCTTGGGAGCACTAGTACCCCTAGCTCGCCGAGAGCGGAACACCCGGTGACGCCACTCGTGTGTATTCCATCAAGGAAGAACCGGTTCTTCTAGGTGGGTCAGTATTCGGGCGGTCAAGCGAGGCCCGAGGTGATGCGATCATCGCCGTCACCAAGGCTTAACCTCTCTGTCTTCTTCATCCTCGGCCGGAGGAACGGCCTGGTATCACGTGATCGACATGCTTGCTGGCCGGCGACCAAACCCCGGCGGTACTCCAGTTCGTGGCGGCGGAACGAATGTGCCGGGCCTATAATACCGGTAAAATCGGTGGTCGGAAGAGCTAGGCATCCATCTCAATGTGGCTGCGAAGGCTCTTCGGACAACTCGGGATCCTGGGACCCAAGTTGGATGCACAAGTTCTCCAGATCCGCCATTGCGGTGGTATTACCTTGAATAGCCGCTTCATTGAGACGCTGGATATCTGCCAGCTGCTCGTCTGTCTGCGCCCAGCCGCGTAATCGTTCCTCCAGGTTCTGGTTCCGTCTTAAGCTGAAGGAACTGCGTATAGTATCTGTCTCGCCCTTGGCCTGCTTAATGCTCTGAAGCCGTTCAAGGAAGCGGGCCTGGTTCGATTGAGGGCCTGTTCTGCGGGCCGTTGCGGGGTCTGCGTCCGACGCAGCGTCGGCATCCACCGGCTCCATTGCCGGCGGAGGGCCAGAACTGGAGATGAGGTTGGCTTTGCGCCCGAGAATCTTCACGCTATTCGCCGCGATCAGATCAAAGTCTTTCCCGCGCCTCAGCGGGTTCGTTGGCGCGATAGACTCCGACCCCACATCGACTTCGGGATGTGCGAAGAGGAGCTCGGTACCAATTTGATCGGCCCAGGTACAATTGAAGATCTGGTTCCTATAGGAGACGATGGGGTTTGGGGTATGAAGACCAAGGATCTGCACGCGCTCTTCGGGAATAGAGTCGATTTCCGTGCTGGCCAGCGCAGGCTCGTTTCCGTCACCGTGAGAAGGATCTGTCGGCAGGGCGCCAGCGGTAGTAGCCGATTGCGACTCCTGACGTCGTTTCGAAGACCGGCCGAGGTTCTGGTTTGACGCTAGGTCGAGGGTGAGATAGAATGTCTGCATGGAGACGCAGGGTGCTTTTTGTTAGCGGGGAGCTCGATCGAGGAACCATGCGCTGCCTAGACTAACCTCCGTTTCTTGGTCGTGATACTCATATTCATAATCGGAATCATCTTCGGCGGCAGAAGCAGGATCCGGCAACATGGCCGGATCCAAGACTAGGACGGGGTCGGCGGGATGCATGGAAGCCATGGAAGCATGGATGGGAGGGAAAAAAGAATCACGAGAGATGACGGAATTAAGCCCGACGGATGCGGTTGGGCCCCGTGCTCCCGGGGGGAAAGGCAAACAGCGCAAACAAACAAACAAACAAACACGCCGAGCATCGTCTTCATTCCTTAGACTCTTTCTGTCTCTTTCCAACTCTTCCATCTCTTCCCCGGTCACAATTCGGGGTCTACGGATGTCGGTCAGCCCTGTAGCCCCCGAAGTGAATGATCAATGATCAATGACCTCATCATCCCATTCTTATTCTTCTTGTCCTTGACAACTCCTTTCCCTGCCCTATCCCCAGTTCCACTCTCAAGCTTGGTTGACCCAGGCAAGCTAAACTAGTTCCCCCTCTTATCTATCCATCTATCTGTTGATTCTATACAATCCATTTTCTCTCCAATTCCATCATTTCTCATTAAATTTTAATTAATTAGTTAGCTCTCTCCCCCACTCCCCACCTCCCTCCAAGTAAGTCCCGCCTGCTTCCATAGTCATACTGTCATCCCTCATCACCCACCGTCCGATTTCAAATCCTTGCCACCGACGATCCGGCAGCGCGCGGAAGGCGGGCTGATCGCAGCCCTGTCAGGAGTCAGGACGCATTCGTCGCCGATAATCTGCACCTCTCATTCCTTCCCACATTATCTAATCCCATTCCGTCCCTCCCGGTCTCTCTTTCTCACTGGACAATTCCTGCTAGTTCATAGTCCTGAGTTAGTCTTTTCAGTCATGCTGCTGTTCTCGACCGCTGACGGCCAATGCCTTCGTGCGCGCTTCCCTTCCTTTTATAGTGCTCCCTCCTCCTTCTCCGGGCCTGGCTGCCCGCTTCTTTGGCTTTCGTTTCCTCTCCCTCTGTTCCTGCCTCCTCTGCTGCCTCTTCCTCACTCTCTTCTTTCTGGAGCCTAGCTTGTCGCATGCTCCTCCTCCCTCTACCCTCCTTCCAGCTTCCCCTCTAGCTCCGTCCGGCTCTTGCCCTGGGGCTGTCCCGATTGGGAAGTCTGTCGTGCCCGGCAGTGCTGTTGCGATCGTCAAAGCTGCTCCCACTCTTTCCACTGCGGCTGCCCAATCTGGAGAGGTCAGCCTGACCGTTCCTTGTCAGCCGCTCTCCTCTGTTGCCGATCTCACTGTGCTGCCCAATCCCTACCAACAGATGGTGCGAAAAACGACCGCCGCTATCGTCATCCTTTCTTCCTTGATCACCTATGTTTCTGTCAACAGTCTAATTCGGGCGATCAATCCTGCGGCATTCATCTGGTACGACGAGGACAACGACGAGTCGCGCTGGATCGCCTCGTCTCGTTCGTGGTTTGATCGGAAAGCTTGTCGGTGGCTCGGAGCTTGCGGCACCGCGCACTTCCGGCTGGTGCGCCCCTACTTCGGCCAGCGGAGGCCCGCCCCGGAGGCCCCAATTTCGGGGGACCCGGCCGGATCGGCGTCCTGGCGGGCCTTCTGGCTCAATGGGGCCAACCAGTCGGACTATTCGTGGGATGAGACGGAGCGACCTCGCCGGGAGATCCCCAACTATGTTTTCCAGTACGCGCCTTTGGTCCATCTGTTCTCGGGCGAACAATTCTGGCCTTGCGATATCGCCGAGCATCTCTACCACACCACGCCGATGCTGAACTACACCCCCGTCCAGTCGCGATGGGACCACCCGACGCTCCAGGATCTTGACCAGCTGAATCAGTGGCAGGAAGGGCACTACGTCTTTCTGACCAGCGACGACAATGTCGAAGATCGTCCGCCGTGGATCGAGGGAGAGAAAAACATCCCCAGTTCACCCGAGGATGACTTGGAGCAGTCCTGGGCCGACTGGGACGGTCGTGTGGACGGGGAAATCCCCGGCGACTCGCCGGCGGAACGAGCCAAATGGTACGACACGAACACGCTTCCGACGAGCGAAGAAGACATCGCCCCGGAAGACATGGGCTACTTGTCTGCTGAGGATCCTCTGGCCGATGAGGGAGTCCGGAATGATCTGCGAAAGCGCTACGGCGGGGAACCGGTTCGCATGCAGGTGACTGGAGGCCGTAGCGAGGCGCCGGCTGTTCTGCTCGTTATGGACAAAGGGAACGGTATTGTCGACGCCTTCTGGTTCTATTTCTATAGCTTCAATTTGGGAAATGTGGTTCTCAACGTGCGATTTGGCAACCACGTCGGTGATTGGGAGCACTGTCTTGTACGATTTCACCATGGGAAACCCAAGGCGCTGTTCTTCAGTGCTCACTCTGCTGGAGAGGCGTATAGCTATGAGGCCGTCGAGAAGATTGGGGATCGGGTAAGTGCTGCATAGACAACACACACGCGCGCATTTATGATGCTAACCCTTTGACCAATAGCCGGTTATCTATTCGGCAGCAGGCACCCATGCCATGTATGCGACCCCGGGAGTTCACTCATACATTCTTCCTTGGGGTCTCCTCCACGACCGGACGGATCGTGGTCCGCTCTGGGATCCCCTGTTGAATTCCCATGCCTATACATATGACTACGACAATGATACACTACGTGCGTCCACCACCAGCCCTGACGCGCCCACGGAATGGTTCTATTTCAACGGCCATTGGGGCGACAAGTTCTATCCCTTGGGAGATCGTCGGCAGTACCGCTTTGCAGGCCAATATCATTACGTGAATGGGCCGTTGGGTCCTCGATTCAAGCACCTTAATCGCCGCAAGGTCTGTCAGGGCCCCGATGGGGATACGTGTGTGATCAAGAACTATATAGGGGAAACGAAACGGGCCAAGCGCTGGGGCAGCTTCGTGTCCGGGACGGAAAGCCTGGTTTGAGTGACGAGCGTCTGCCGTGATGATATACATACACCAGGGGTTTGGCGCTTTGGGGCTGTTATTGTTATGATTATTGATATTTCTATTCTTGTGCTTCTTTCTCTGTGATGACGCGGTTTCTTGTCCTAGAGAGTTTCGGCTGTTATTATGATACACCGTATAGGATATATATACCCCATGAGTTACGTGTTGATCCATGTCTTCCTTGAATTCCCGGCAGGTACTCCGAGGATGCAATTGGTGCTATATATGTCGGTTGACGAGATCCATGACTTACGTACGAGGGAAGATATATTTTACTATTTGTTCTCTTTTTCATGTTAACCGGAAGTACAGATGCCTGTGTTTCAAATCCCCATAACCTCTACATACCTAAAGACCACTACATCTATTCGTGACTTCGAGACTTCACCTACCTGAACCTCAACGACCCATCAGTGATCAAGAAGCAATAAAAGTAAATGACTATAGAGACGAAACTCGAAAGACATACACGACGAAAATACAAACTACCAGCTCAAATAGGGTCAATGGCATCACCATTAATATAAAAAGAAATCCGGGGTATTATTAATTCGAAGAGAACATGACGGCTCACCCCTCTTCCCTAGGTCAGGGATAGAGGGAGGCTTTAAAATCAACAAAACGCCAGCAGAGAGAGCCCTAACAAAGCAAACAGAAGCCAAAGGGGAATGCCGTCCATTCAACTCAAGCCCATTACAAGAACATAGCAGGTGATTCCGTACGTACTGAACAAGAAGAATGGAAGAGAGAACGAGTACAGAGCACAAGGATAATAAGGGGGCGAGATGGGGGGAAAAGGAAGAAAAGGTGAAATAAAGAACCGATGAGCAGAAGTAAATGATGTCTCTGAAGATCAACGGTCTGACCAGGAAATTCCCCAACGTACAACTCTGGAACGCCAAACAAATTCGGCTCGCAAAGCTCGAAAAAAGCATGCTTCGATAATTGAATGAAAAAAAAAAAAGCAATAAGAAAAATCGATGCAAAGGAACGGCCCCAGGCAGATAAAAGCCCGGCCTGTTCATCAAACGCCCAATAAACCGTGTAAATAATAGACAAAAAAAAAGGCGTCAAAGACCAAAAAGAGTTCAAATCCCAGGTTTCCGCACTAACTCCCCTCTCATCTCAAACTCCGCATTTAACAAGAAAAGAAAAGAAAGGACAGGAAAGGATCAAAGATAAAGGGAAAGAAAAAGGCAAAGTATAAGATGGAAGAAAAGAAGAGAAGGGGGGAAAAGATTCACTAGAGCTCCGTCAGAGTCGTACCGCAGCAAGTGATTTTGGGTTGCCCGGTTGACGCAGTCTAAAGGAGCAGGAAAGAACGACAAAGAAAGAAGAGCATTATCGTAACCCATAAAAGTACGCGACTTCACACAAATCGACTCGTTTACCTCACACACGAGTTGCTCGTTTCCGCAGACCGAATTCCTGCTCTTGTAGTTCACGAATGAGACGTAGGCTCTCGGCATCCGGTTCCTCGTCACCAACGGTTCCTCGCTCACGTTTGGGATTTTTGACGCCGTCAGGAGAAGGGACAGGACGGTCAAGCCTCTTTTCTGCCGTGGGAGAAAATGCCTTTTTTGTGTGTGATGACGAGGGACGGGACGAGGATTTCTTTGAACCTGAGGACGGACCCGGCGTGGTTTTGCGCGTAGCGGAGCTCAATGCACCGAAAGACGAGCGTCGCGCGGCTGGGGTGTGGGTTGATGACGACTTCGTGTTTTTGTTGATGATATGGACTTCGGGCACATATCGGTCAACGTGGCGAGGCTGGCGGGAGGAATGGCGGGAACTAGACGTAGGAGTGTGTAGGACTGCGGTGTGTTCGCCATCCCCGTCGGCATGCTCGTGGGGGACGTCGGTTTCGTCGGCCAGGGAAGTCGGTGGGGACACGAGCGAAGCGGCGGGTTTAGACGACATGGAATCTGCGTTTATTTCTCTAGCAATAACTGGATCCGTCTGGAAAGCCGGTGGCGAGGCGTACGAGGACTGGTCTACTCGTGTCTCCTTTTCTGCCGACATCATTCTCGGCTGATGCAAGGGCGCCTTGCTCGCATGCTGAAATTCTGTCAGTTGAGCATGGTCGGTGGTAGTATGCCTCTGAATATGGACCGGTGGCTGGAAAACTTGATTGCCGGCAGCTTCATCCTCTCGGTTAAGGTGCACCGGCCTCGTCACAGGAGATGTACTACTTTCTTGCTTGGGTCTTTTATTTGCCGTGGACACAGGTCCTTCATCGTGAGGCCGTGGTCGTTTGGCGGAGGCTGCAGCTCGTGGCTTCGACCGCTCCTGCGCCTTGACGGGGTCGATTCTTCCATACTCATCGTGGATGCACCGGCGCTGCAAGAACATCAACAACTAGATCGCATATATGAGACATTTAACGGGGATCCAAACCTTGCTTTTTCGACAATCATCACAGGCTTTGCTGCGTCCCTTTTTGCCGTGACCTAATCCATCAGGACTCATATCATTAAGCCTATGTGCAACTGAATGGGGTGTTCCTAATGTCCCCGAGCTGTACTTTCCGGCGGTTTCGAATCCTTCATGATTCCTGCCATGGTTGTCTTGGAAGCCGGCCTCAGAAGCGATGGCCGCGAGGGAATTCAATGCAGATGCAGCGTCATGAGCCAAAGAGGATTGACTTGACGGACCGAAAGCCCCAACCATTATTTGTTTTGTGGAAATCATATCACTGTGGTCATCCTTATGGTGGCACCGGATGCGTCGTTTGCGGCAAGCATCACAAGCCACTCGCTTCGGACCTAACCCAGACCCGCGAGGCACAGTTCGGGGCTTGGGGGCAGTGTCCTCTCTTGCAACGCTGCTCGCAGGCAAGTGGGCTGAAACGGAAACGCCGCTATTGGAGGAGACGGAGTCACCAGTGCTAACGAATCCATTCTCGAGCTCGCGCGATTGCTCCGGAAACCGCTGTACCGCCTGTCTTTCGGTATACATACGCTGGCTGTCAACATTTCGCTCGGAACGACGGCTGGGGCGCCCGGCAGGCTTCTTGTCCGTCAGGCTGAGTTTAGCGTTGCTTTCGACGATACCGGGGCGTGTCCATTGCGCCGCCTTTTCGTTCCCGCGCTTCCACGCAACCCAGATTCCGAATTTCCTGACCGTTTCGACGGGGTCCCCTGCACCCTTGGGTATGGACCGTTTGATGGCATTTCTTGCGTCCATCGTCACGCCTTCGACAATATACGAGCCTGCAATCAGAGCGGTCCGGAGCAGATACTTGGCCAGGTCCAATAGGCCTTCCAGTTCCGCTTGGGAGTAGAAGCGTGAGTTATGATAGGGAGACCCGGAGGGTGCCGTGTTCTTCCGTTCGCCGAATTCGTAGTAGATGGGATAATCTCTATGGAAGCGGTAGTTTTCGTCCTGTGCGAAAGCATCTAGCACGCTCTGAGGGATTGGATCTTCCTCCAGATACTTCAACGCGGTGTACCACTGGATCTTCTGAAAGAACGGATACCTAAACTTCCTCGGGACCTTGGTATCTTTCTCGATTTTGGCGATCTTTATCTGCATCCCGAAATTCAACCTCGTCAAGAAGTTGCCGCCGATGACTAGGCTGTCCTCGGGGGTCCACACGGCGTGAATCCATCCGGACGGTATCAACATGGTGTCGCCCTCGGAAAGATCAACGCGGTAGCACTCCTTGGTTTGATCCCCAAGGAAAGTAGAGTCCTGGGCAGGAGAATTGCACCACTCTTCGTACTTCTTGAGGTGTTTGTCTTTGGGAGGGATGAAGAAAAAGGTCTTCTTGCCCTTCAGAATGTGGTAGTAAACCGAGGAACCACCGAAATCAACATGGAAGTCGGTGTAGCAGTTAGCGACAGACATCAGACAATAAAATTGCACTTTAGGGAAATCGCCAACAGCCTTGAGTTCATCTGGCCAGACTGAATCCTGCAGGTCCAGATCGCGAACGATCTTTGGCCGGCGAATCAGCCTACCCAGTTTGCTTTGCGACACCTCCAAGCTAATGACATTCCGAACAACCTTCGATCCAGAGCTTTCGTAGTAGTCAGCCCATTTTTGCATGGTCCACCTCTTATCTTCCCCTTGTTGGGACTTGACATCGATGACCTCCACTCGTTCCTCGGGGCCATAGAGTTCGGCCACGGCCCTGGTCGTGAGGCCCTGAGGGATCACCATGTCCAACTGGTCTTGGCCACAATCCAGCACCTGTTCAAAGTCCTGGTCTTCGTCGGGGACATGGTCCAGCAGCTCGTCGAACATTTCCTGGGTAGGAGCTTCCTGGACTAGAAGATCAAATTCCGGGCCGGCAGCAGAGATCGGCGCTCGGGAGTTCATATGGGCGGGGATAACGATTGGCTCCGTCATGCCACTGCCACGTTCAAAATATTCGGCCGTGACGAGCTCTGGGCGCATCCGCGGGAAACTTTCATCAAGGAATTGAATTTTGCCCTGCCGTATAGGCTCCAGATAGTGATGTTCTACCGAGTCCGTGGCAGTCTTAACCAGTCCTTGGTTGAGTCCCGCATAATCGATGGCAGTACGCGCGCGAGATGACTTGCGGACAAAGGTCGTCTGTCCATGGACTGGTCGACACCCACGGCAGATGAATTTGTCGACGGTCCGAATCTCGCGGTCATTTTTGAATCCCGCACAGACAATGTGAAACCATCGCTTGCAACCATCGCAGCTGATCCAGGTGACATCGCCGTATTCACCCGTATCGACGGGAATCCGAACTAGATTGCAAGCAGCGCAGGTAGCCTGGCTAGTGGTAACCTCAGATTCTGGGTCGTCCTCCACCTTGGAAGATAGGCCGATTGGTAATTGATCAATGCGGGCTCCTATCGCACCAGTACTCCCGGGGCCCAGTTGTGCGTCGTTCAGGGTTTCTTTCGTAACAGAGGCCCAGTGTGTTCCCCCGCCATCTCCTTCCGGCATGAATGGCGGAAGCGTAGAAGAACTGGTGCTCGGTCGCACGCCATGGTGGACTGGCCGAGAGGCGACGGCCGAGCCATCGGACCTTGACCTCATACGTGACGGCGGTATATTGTTTGAGGCAGAGACGTTGTATATAGAATTCTCATCCCTCAAGTCCAAGCCCGCAGCGCCAAACCCGATGGCGGGCTGGGGATCTGCATCATTTCCTTGGGGGTGATATGATTCGTCAATGCTGACTCGCTTCGACGAGGGGAGATAAAAATTCGAAGGCCGCGCAAAATTCAGTAGAAGCTCCGCATCGGTTTTCATGCTGTCGAATGTCGAGGGAGCATTGGGATCGGGGATCGAATTATTTCGGGGTGGATAGAACGGCGAAGGATCTTTCTCCGACCGTGGCCGCTTAGCCGGGCGTTCTTCAGCTTCGGCGGGCTCAGGGGGGAACAAAGGCATGGAGGGGGCGGAATTTTGGGAGGGAGGTCGATAGGAGACGGGCGCGAAAGGTGGGCTCGTCGCGAGAGCAATCGTCGCAAGGGTGTCGATGGTCGAGCTGGATCGACCATGGCTCGACCGATGATGTGCGGCGTCGGTAGTCGGGGCATATCCACCATTGTTTGTAGGGTACCGATTGCCATCAGAGCTCGCAGCTTTAGGCACGGCGCGGTCAACCCACGAGACACGGGCGTCGGAGGTGGTGCATGGTGATATTGGTTCGACGGCGCGTCGCGGAGGTGAAGGAGTGCGATACCGCGGCGGTCGGGCGGCCGAGTGATTCAAGAAGGAGGTAGCGCTGATCATTGTAAGGATGCGAAGAGCCTCCCGGAAGTACGGGGACCGGTGGATGAAGGAGAGGAGGAGAGGAAAGAATGGGACCGAAGGAGCAGACAAGGCGTGCGGCAAAAGGATGCAAAGCGGGGAGGGGGTTATTCGACCACGCGGGCTAGAGAGAGGCCACCGCAAGCAAAAGGAAAGTCATTCCTGGCAGAATGCACGGCGCACGATGAACAAAGGAGACTGGGGATGGTGAATCGGGATGGGCGGAGGGTGAGGTGAAGCGAAGAGGTTGACGGAGGAAAGTCGCACGGCGGAACGTTAGGAGGTTTGAGGGGGTTGAGTCTGCCGGCCGGGCTGGGCTAGTGGCACAGCACCGAGGAAGGCAGCGCGGGTGCGGGCGAGAGGTCAAGCGCGACAGGGAGGAGATTGACCGGGACGAGCGACAAGATCGGGGAAACTCCAACGATTGAGGACTAAGGCGCCATCAGGACCGGATGGGGATGTGAAGCGGAGCGAGAGGAGGAGGGGTGGGAAAGAGAGGGAGAGGAAGAGGGAGGAGGGCGAGCGAGAGAGGAAGAGAGAGCGAAAGGGCGGGATGGCCTTGGTGCCTCAGGCTGCCATCTCGTCCGGTCGGTCGTTTGCGGCCGCTCGGTCTGTCCGCTGCTGAACAGGATGCCAGAGTTAATCTCCGGGATCCCAGATCCCTCTTCCCAGCGACACTCCGATCCTTCCCTGTTTCCCAGATCCAAAGGCCGACACGAACATCTCGAAGACCCGTTCACCAGTTCTCCCTCCAAGGCTCAAGGACAAACGACCAACGATCAAGTGAGGCTCCCGGCGGACGACTAAACCCAAACGGGACAAGGCAGGCCCCGTTCCGACCTCGTGCTCATCGCCGATAATTACATCTCTCTTTCCTCCCCTTCCTTCTGGCTCCTCCTCTCCCTTCGTTCCTGAACTGTCCCAAACCCCGTTGGGTTATCGGCTCGACATCCTTCCTCTATCCCCGAATCCTTTTTCTGGACCATAACCGTCCCACCTGAGAATGAGCCGAAAGCTCGCCCCCGAAGCCAATCGGTAAGTTCTTGCCCTTGTCTCGTCGAAATAATTCTGCCCCTCCTTGATCGACCCCGATATCTGCGCCCCAGGGTCAACGCGTTGGCCAGTTGGAATCATCCGCGATCGCTTAGTGCCGTGTACTAAATTTTAATCAGGATTCTCTTTGTCAAGAACCTCAAGTATGTCCCCTACGTTTTTCTTTTTTTGCCACTCGTAGGCCGTCGCACAACTCCCAGACTCGTGGGATCCAACGATACAGACCTCGATCGCCTGGAAGCTATAGACTAATCAGTATATGTCGATCCAGCTACAACGTAACTGCTGAGCAACTGTTCGACCTTTTCGGCAAGTTTGGGCCCATTCGGTAAGACATTGCTCGAGAATATCTGGATATATCGAGTCGCGCAAGGACTAACCCTTCTGGGCTGCAGGCAAATACGTCAGGGAATCGCCAACAACTCGAAAGGCACCGCATTTGTTGTATACGAAGACGTTCACGACGCCAAACAGGCATGCGATAAGCTCAATGGATTCAATTTCCAGAACAGATATCTCGTCGGTACGTGACGCCCCGGGGGATGAGAGCTCGAGGCCGTGGCTGACATTCTCTCGTTTCGTTGCAGTCCTATATCACCAGCCGGAAAAAATGCTTAGGTCGAAAGAGGATATGGCGGAAAGGCAAGAGAATTTGGAACGTCTTAAACAGCAGCACGGTATAGAATGACGTTATGATTCTTTTTGTCGCTTTCTCTGCGTCCCCTTTTCCGGCATCTGGCCGCGTTTTATTATGGGTTGGTTGTGGGGTTTCTGGCGTTTTACTCTGATGGATTTCGTGACTCTTCTTCATGGGTGTGAGGGTGGCCGGAGGGTAGAATGTGATCTTCTGGCGATTGCCTAGGGAAGCGATACAGAATGGGTTCTTTCATACTGGCCTCAGTGCCGTTATACCAGTTAGTCGCTACGATCAATGTAATCATCTCCATCGCGGGCCACCGTCGGCTGCTGCGATAGACTCGTGAGAAGTCTTTCTGTTTTCCGATCCTTGTGCACCCCGGGTGGGTAGTTCACATGTACGAAGTATGTACAGTATGCACTTCGCGCTTAGCCTAGTCTACGGATTACGGGAAAACATATTGCTGAAAGACGCTTATGTGCTAGCGTGCGGTAGTCGGCATAGGCTGTTGATGATCGCTCGGCGGCCTGTGGACTGCAAGAAGGGCCCGATCTATGGAGATCATGCAGCGGTGCCTATGAGGCGAGATTTGGACTTCTGTGCATACTTATAGTAGCAACAGGCTTCTCTCCCGGACCCGCATAAGCTTGTTCTAAGCTTGTTCGTTGTCCGTAGGTCAGTTCGCTGGCTGGCGAGGATGGCTTGGAAAGCAACTTCCATAGTACCCACCCCTGGTCGCTAGTCGCGAGGGCCAAAAGCCAATTAGGTACCGATCGTGACGGCGTAGTCAGGGATCTTTGCTATTCTCGTTGGTAACTTGCTCTCTGGGTATTACGAGCATACACCGTAGGGGAAAGTAGTAGAATACATAGTATAAGGTAGTGCCCATAGTAAGTGGATGCGGCATGTATACTATAGTAATTTTGTTATTTCTTATCGGTAGATCGATGCCGTCCTGAATACATCCATTGATGCAGCCCGAGTGTGAATACTTAATGAGATGCCCGTTGTATTTGCCTGGGTTCTCAGGCATACACTATGACTGCGCCATTCCCAAAGTGGTTAGCTCGATCACGCCCCACCGACCAGTCGCCGTCGAGATTTTCTGCCGACGAAAGAAAGATGGACGGCTTTTTTCTTTTCGTCTTTCCTTCCTTCTTTCAACCTTCAAGCATCCAATTCTGATCTGCACCACGGCAGTGATCCTTTGCGTGAGCCAGATTATTTATTTTTTGATCTCGCCTTCTCAAACCACCCACCGGAATTATGTCTGGAGAACCCAACGCTGGTAAGTAGACAGCTTGCCCACCCGAACCGCATGCGACGTTATACTGATGCCTCATTTTCCTCTTGCAGCTTGGCCTCTGGCTGATGAGAGCCTCACCCAGAACATCCTGGACCTCGTGCAGCAAGCCAATCATTTCAAACAAATAAAGAAGGGAGCCAACGAAGGTCAGTAGAGTCCATGCCCTCGATCGATCAGTTCATATGTTGACCCTCACATAGCCACAAAGACGCTTAACCGCGGTACTGCCGAAATTGTGATTCTCGCCGCCGACTGCAACCCCTTGGCCATCCTTCTTCACCTGCCCCTGCTCGCCGAGGACAAGAACACCCCCTACGTCTTCGTCCCCAGCAAGCTTGCTCTGGGTCGCGCCACCGGTGTCTCTCGCCCCGTGATCGCTGCCAGCATCACCACCAACGAGGCTAGTGATCTTATGCCACAGATCAGATCCATCAAGGACAAGGTTGAGAGACTTATGATCTAAGATGGACCGGAATGAATACACAGGCCGGGGGGGGGGTTGTCCGGTGACCTCTCATAGTCTCAGGAAGGGCTTTGGAATTTGGGGGCGAGGATAGAACCTATGGGCTTGAACTATCTCCGGATTGGTCAGCAATCAAATCAATTCTCTGGAATATCTTATTATCAACCCGATGATCTGTATGGTTTGTGGGGTTTTGTAGCAACTGGGTAGCAAGTTTGTAGCGCGCAGCATGGAAGGACACCGCAGTGGCCAGGTATCCTTACCATACCCACCAGATGAGAATCTATGATCATGATCATCTTACGTCCATCGATATACGGATTCCAACTGTAATCCTAGTAATCTCGTCAGGGTTGCAAGTTGCAACATGCAGGAGCGGCGGCGACGAGGCGTGACTAAGACGAACTAGTGACTAACTCCGCCCACACTGCGGGGGCCGTGTCTCGTCTTGTCTCGTCCTGGCACCGCCGGTTGGAACCTACGGAGTTTGTTCCTCCCTTCAAATTCCAATAAATGAATCTTAATCCACCGCTCCTGGCTGGTTCAGGCTCCTTGCTGGTAAAGGAGTAATCACACGGGGGTTCTCATGCACGCCAAACCTATTCTTGTCTGATTCTATTCCCACGGGGGTCCTGTTTATCCCTCTTCCTCTTCTTTTACCTTGTCACCGTTACCTGTGCTAGTTCCTAACACAAGCGCCCTTTCTCCGTCACTGCTTACTTCTCGTGTCGTCGCCACTACCCAGAAGCTACCCCCCTCTGTTGATGACACCAGCCGCCTATTTGGGACTCACTTCCTTCACCCTCCTGTGATTCTTTCTATCACGGGGCTACCATGACCGTGTCGCGCCTTGCGGTCACGGCGACCGCCATCGTCGCAGTGCTCGTCGGCTGCGCTTCCGCCAGCGACCTCGGTTCGACCTCCAGCACCATCGCGACACCGTCACCTTCGCCTTCGCCATCGGCACAGTCCATCCCCTATCCGCTGGCGGGTCCAGATTCTTCTGGGGACGCGGATGACAACGGAGAATGTAGGCTTCTGGGCCCTTTCTCGCTCCTCGTTCAAGCCGCGCTCGGGGCGTTGGCCCTGTTGTCTCTGGTCTACAAACGATGGAGGGAAAGGCCGCAGCGGCCCCTGAAAGTATGGGCCTTCGACGTCTCAAAACAGGTCTTCGGGTCGGCAATGCTCCATCTCGCAAACCTACTCATGTCTATGTTTTCTGCCGGCCAGCTGGAGATCACCAGCGACTATAAACCCAACCCCTGTTCGTTCTACTTGTTGAACCTGGGCATAGACGTGAGTGTCGCGATTCCTTGCCTTGATGGGCTACCCAAGGACTGCTAAACTAATGTGGACTTGATCATTAGACCACCCTTGGTATCCCGATTTTGATCTTCATTCTCCATGTACTAAATCGCTTGGCCTCTTATACTCCGCTCGCCAACCCCCCGGAATCGATCATCTCGGGCAACTATGGCCGTCCGCCTCGTGCAGTTTGGTGGTTCAAGCAGTCCATCATATATTTCATTGGGTTGCTGGGGATGAAAATCTGTGTCTTCTTCCTCATCCAGCTTGTGCCGTTCATTGTCAAAGTCGGTGATTGGGCTTTGCGATGGACGGAAGGAAATGCCGCCGTGCAAATTTTCTTCGTCATGCTTCTATTTCCCGTTTGTATGAACGCGATTCAGTATTATATCATCGACACATTCATCAAGAAACCATCGGATGAGTTGCTGGAGGAAGAGGACGACCGTGAGGAAGATTTAGACGATGACCACGACCACCGCCACGCCCTGTTGGCAGGTTTGGAGGATGACGGAACGTTGGTGTCCGAGGACGACGCTGCGGAGCGAAGACTTGCCAAAGGTCTGGATAGCCCGACGCGAACGAAAGAAGCTCTGTCGAAATTCGACGCAGCCGACTATCCCCCTGCATCCCGAGGTGAGAACAGCTCTGCTTCGTCCGCCTCAACCGGTTCCAGCAGCAGCAGCCATGGCGAATATGATTTGATGTCATCATCTACGAAACTCACGGTACAACAAAAGACTCCATGACAACGGAAGGATTGATGGTTATGGTTCGCGGTGTTACATGACGGAGTTGGGTTACCGGCAACGGTTTTCATCTTTCTATGGAGCTATTGTTTTGTTTTTTGTTTCTTGAGTCTTCTATCCGGATCTTGCTATACATATGTTCGTTTTGGTTTTGGTCACTTCCGTTCAAGCAGAATACACGCACTATATTGGAGTCTGTAGGAGTCTGTACAGAATTCATTGCCGCTTTCTCCTCTCTCTTTTGCAATTCATTCTCTTTGACTAGTTGGTTATCAATAACATGCATTTAGCAGAGGGGAGAAAAACAGGGAAAGATAATTATAAAGAAAGAGACGAAGGTTGTATGTAGATACCAGGGTGGCTGCCTGAAATGATGGGCGTACCCTAAGGCAGCAGCGTCCACCGCAGAGCCCACCGCCCGTATCTGCCGGACGAGCGCAGAAAATTATTTGTCGGCGGCCTCTTCGAATCCTTTTCCGATCTGCGACAGCCCTCGTTTTCCTGCCCCGGCGTTTGTTTCCGGTCTTTGTCCCAAAATTTAATCCCTATTCAATATCTTGTCTAAGGTTACTTTGAATACAACCGATACTGAGGCCGCATCGACAATGCCGAAAACCGCGGTCAAAGAAAGAATCCGCCAAAAGGCCAAACCGACTTCACGGTCGCCTTTTGAGCAGGCACGACCTGCTCATGACGATAGCGATGTGGACATGCACAGCGGGGCTAGCGACAGCGACGACAATGTGCCCGAGAAGGACGAGGCGGAGAGGAAACTGGAGAGAATGCTCTTCGGCGACGACGAGGGGTTCCACGGCGCATTGAAGAGCCATCAAGATCGCAGTTTGGCAGCGCTATCGACTATGAGTGACGAGGAGGCGGCCAGTGAAGAGGAAGAGGGCGAGGAGGGCGAGGAAAAAGCGCTAGACGAGATGGCGGATGCCGATGTTTGTGGCCTTCCGTTTTGCTTCGGTCTGATTAAGCTAACGCTTGTTTTCAACAGCTTTTCTTCCTCGATTCCGGCGCGGATGCCGTTTCCACCGACGTCGCCGCACCTGCCGAATTGATGTCCGATGCTGAGGCCGAAGATGACGAGGAGACGGATGAATTGCCGGCGGTGTGGCACGACAGCGACGATGAGCGTCTCACGATCTCGCTTGCGAGCCACCAGAGACTGAGGAAGCTGCGTGTGGCCGAGTCCGAGGATGTGATCAGTGGCAAGGAGTACATCCGACGCCTTCGCAGACAGTACCAGCAATTGCATCCGACGCCTGAATGGGCGAACCCCGAGCTGAGCGTGGCCCGAAACGAATCCGACTCGGACGACATGGACACGGATGACGAGGGCCCGAGTTCCGCGCAGCCTCTCGCGAAGCTCCTTCAAGGCGTTACTGACCTCACGAAGCTGGAAGATAACACGCACGCGGGCGGAAAGAGAAAGCTGCGCCAGGAAATGCTGGATATTCAGAGGTTAAAGGACGTTGGGAAAGACCAGCCGGTAAGTGTGGCCCTGATCAGACTTTGGCGATAGCTGGCCAACGTGCTAATTGAACAAATCTGCCAGTCTTCAATCGATTCGCTTTCCTTCCATCCTCATTACCCTTTGCTCCTGTCCTCGGGGCCGGCGGCGACGCTCTTCCTTCACCACATCTCGCCATCTTCTGCAGCCCCGAATCCTCTCCTAACCTCGTTTCATATTCGCCGTACGCCCATCCACACCTCGGCGTTTGCCCCGCCCGCTGGCAATAAGATCTTTGCATCGGGTCGCCGGCGCTACTTCCACATCTGGGACCTGAACACCGGCAAGGTGGACAAGGTAAATGGCACGGCGGATCGGCGGGAGGAACAGAAGTCCATGGAGCGATTCAAACTCTCGCCCTGTGGCCGGTACGTCGGACTTGTTGGCTCGTCGCGCAAGGGCGGCGGTCTCATCAACGTCCTCGACTCTGGAACGGCGCAGTGGATCGCGCAGGTCCGGGTGGACGGCCGCGGCGGCGTGGCGGACTTCGCCTGGTGGTGTGACGGCGAGGGCATGACGGTTGTCAGCAAGAACGGCGAAGTGTCCGAGTGGGACAGGAAATCCCAGCGGGTCGTGGCCCGGTGGGTGGATGCGGGTGCGGTGGGCACGACGGTGCTCAGCCTGGGAGGACGATCCGGACGCACGCAGCTGGGAGGCGACCGCTGGGTGGCCATCGGCAGCTCCAGCGGTATCGTCAACGTCTACGACCGACGGCCCTGGGCCGCGGCGTACGCCACGCAGCCCTCGTCGGCCATCCCACGCAACCCCAAGCCCGTGCGTGCGCTAGACCAGCTCACGACGCCGATCAGTCACTTGGAATTCGCGCCGGACGGACAGTTCTTCGTCATGGCCAGTCGATGGAAGAGGGATGCCCTGAGAATCGGTAAGTTTTCTCTCGACTTCCTCTATAAGAGACAATTCGCTAACATGATCCAGTTCACCTCCCTTCGTGTACCGTGTATCGCAACTGGCCCACGTCCAACACGCCTCTGGGCCGAATCTCGTCGGTAGCCATCTCGCCTAATTCCGAGCAACTGGCCGTGGCCAACGAACAGGGCCGGATCAGACTATGGGAGATCCGGGGGTAGATAGGCAGAGGAATAGAGGATAAAGGAGACGAACAGGGATCCTGACATGACGAGAGGCATATAAAAAAAGTGACATTGCTACTTCTGGGCCGGACGGAGTACGTAACTGGATATCTATAGACAATGTACACAATACGCATATTAAGTAAGATCTTTTCATTTTGTGATATGATAGCAAATAATAGGTAAAACATTCAGATTTTACAACCACAACTGAAAAAAACAATAGCATACCCCAAACATGACTTCCCTCCAAGAATATAAAAAATAGAGAGAATAGAAAGAAAGAGTAAATATAGAAGAGAGAAAGAAGAGGGAAGACAAAAAAGAAAGCTCGCCCGATGTGGGGCTCGAACCCACAGCCTTTCGGTTAAAAGCCGAACGCGCTTACCAATTGTGCCAACCGGGCCAGTTGCTGCCAGCGTCTGCCACTAACCAAAATATAAGGGCAGCTCACACTAAGCAGCCAGCCCTATATCCATCTCAGGCGCCGACTATCGATCCGAGCTGTTTGATTCGGTTTGTATTAGTGTATGAACTGTCAATCATGGCTCCTCTTCATCTCTTCTGGAATGTGACAAATGAAGGGATAGTAGAGAAAAGTTGGAAAGGGAAAAGAGAGAGAGAGAGAGAGAGAGAGAAGCCTACCACATCCAACAACCCCGTCACCTAGTTACGATTGACATTCCATTAGCGACATTCGATCCACGCTCACGTTTCCATGGCAATCGATAGAGAAAGAGGAACACTCTAATCTCGCACCAGGAACTGCGCTTTTATCAATTACTTACTTTCGACAGAAAGGGATTCTTCTGTGAGTCGGTTAGTCTGGTAGAAAATACACATCATCGTCGGTCGTGGGCTTCCCAACTTACCGGCGACGCCGTCGGTGCTGCGGAGGACACGGGGGTGCTGGAAGGCGTTACGCTGCTGCTGCTCGGCGAAGCGCTGGCACTGCTGGGGGCCACACTACTTGGAGAGGCGCTGCTTGGGGAGGCGCTGCTTGGGGAGGCGCTGCTGGGAGTTGCACTGCTGCTAGCAGCAACCGGTGTAGACGTGGGACTGGCGCTGACGCTGTCGGAGATGGAAGGAGTGTCGCGGGCGATGCGGCCCCCGTGGGGAACGGCCATGGCACCGAGGGCCGTGCCGAGGAGGAGTATAGAGAGCTTCATTGAGGGAGGGAAGAGGGAGAAAGGATAGGTAGGTGTGTTTGCCTGGGGAGGAGGGACGAGTGGGAACAGAAGGATAGAATTATAGTGTGTTTATTTGGATCAAGGGATATCAACCGCTCGAAGTATAGAGGATAATGTGAGACAAGGGATGAGACCGTTGTCACTTCTGCAGGCTTATATATGCAGTTATTTCCGAAAACACAACCTTCCCCCATGGGCTGTCCAGCGCAATGAAGACTGCACAACTGACAAAAGGAGATTCTACATTGTTGAGCATCTCCGCATCGAGGATTTATCCCGGTTGATCCATTCCAGCCACATTGCTGGGGTTCTGCTTGCAGATCAGTCGACGGGCCCGGGGAAAAAAGGGACAGAAAAACAGTAGTGGCAACTGTCAGACTCTGGGGTTATCTGTCATTTAGTCCTATTCCGACATCTAGGCGTATATCCCCATCTTCATGCTATCATATATGCATCCCTATCGTAATTTGTTTTTATTCGGGTTTCTCCAACCCATTGCCGACCCAAATCGAAACACGCACATTGTCTCCAGTAAAGAGAGCAAAGGGAAACAAAAAGAGATATATAAATCATCCCAATAAAACTCCAACATTTACAGCAACGTCTTCATCTCATCCATGTTACGGATACCAGCCAGGTTACCCGCCTTGACGCGCTTCAGAGTCAACGCAGCGATAAGGGCGGCGCCCACACCGGATCCATCCTCGGCCGCCATGATGGTCACCTTGTCCTGCTCGCTAGGCTTCCAGTCGAGGATTTCGCGCAGCGCCTGCGCTCCACGGGCCTTGAAATGGGGGTATTTGGTGAAGACGGAACCGTCCGCTCCCACGTGGCACGACTCCATGTTCTTCTTCTTGCAGATAGCGGCCACTCCGCATGCCGACAGACGAGCCGCGCGCGTTCCGATCAGCTCGGCCAGGCGACGAATCAGCTCCAGCTCCGCCTGCGTGGCCTTGATGTTCAGCTTGCGCTCCATCAGCTCCTCGGTCTCCTGCAGGTTCTCATAGGGGTCCTCCTCAATGGCCGCCAGGAAAGACGAGTCCAGCAGGTAGGGCTTGCGCAGCTGTGAGGTGTCCTGGTCGCGGAAGACCAGACCGGGCCGGCTCTCCAGGAGATCCAGCAAGGCCAGACGGAAGATTTCACCCAGGTAGAGACCTGCGGTCATCTTCTCGAACGCTTGCTGGCCTGGACGGGGCGAGTCGCGGTCGATGATGTGGTCGTATTTCGTCAATGGCAGAACAATGTGCTCGTTGTCGAAAGCACCGTACTCGCAGTTGATGGCCACGGGCAGGTCCCCGGGGAGGTTCAGGTGGGCCAGCTTGGGCACGGAGCCCACGTTCTCCATGTAGGCGGCGTTGACACCGGTTCCGAAGATACAACCGATCTTCATGGCGGAATCCGTGTAGGAAGAGGCGATCAGAGTTCCGGTGGTGTCGTTGATCAAGGCAGCAACCTTGATCGGAAGACCCTGTAGCACTCCAAGTTTTATCGTTAGTAACCCGTAACGTCAGAAAGGAAAGTATATATTGGCCGGGTTTCGCGTACCCGCTTCTTGAGAATCTCCTCGAGCGGAGGAACAACATCCTGACCTTCAACACCGTCGATGTCGAAACCCTTGGTCCACCGCTGCAGGACACCGTGATCAATGTAGTCCTGAGTAGCGGGGTAGGAGAATGTGAAGCCCAGGGGCAGCTTAGCCAGGTCCTCGTTCTCGTGGTGGTATTCGATGAATTGCTGGAGACAGTCGGCAACGTACTCCCACAGCTCCTCGGCGGTGCCGGTCTTCAATTCCTCGGGCATGCGGTACTTGGACTGGGTGATGTCGAAAGCACCCTTCTCCTTCGTCAAGGTGATCTCACAGACACGCAAGTTGGTGCCGCCCATGTCCAGGGCCAAGAAAGTTCCTTGCTCATGGCCGTCGGGGAAACCCATCACCCAGGTCACGTTCATGGGCTGGAGAAATCTGCATTAGCCAACACATCCATGGAGTGATGTCGATGCGCGCGACAAGGCGCCCGGGCAATGGGATGTCAAAAGGCTTACAATGTTTCCACCCTCGACGCTGAGACCTACACCAACCCTCCGCAGTTAGTGGCCGGCCTCCCACCAGATAGTAAAGAGCTTGGAGAGCTAATCAACCCACCCTTCTCCAGTTCCTTGACGAAATGGTCCACCACTTGCTTCAACCGGGCCGTATCAACGGTAAAGACATCCTCGAGCTCCTTGATCTGCTGCAGGAGATTCTGAGGCAGTTCGTGCCTCGAACCTGGTCGGAAGACATGAGTACGAGAGGGTCGGAGCGGGAATGACGGAAGAGACGGGTGATGATATCAGCTTACCCTTGCGGGATGGGGGGCGCTTGGGACCGATTCCGACCATGATTGCGAGCTAGTAAGGAGATAGAAGGATAGAAAGAAGACGGTGGAAAAGCAATTGGCGAGATAAGCAGAGGGGGAGAGAAAATGGAGAGAGGGAAAGGAGGGGACTGGAATGGAGGAATGGAAAAAGAAGAAGTAGAGAAGTGGGCGGAGGGGCAACGAGACGACTGGATGATATCAGGCGTGGGGCAGCGCGGGAGCCTTAAGTCTCTGGCCTTCCACCATTCACGGCGCTCACGATGACTCCGCTGTGGACTCAAGGATCGCCTCACCGGTCCTTGTTTAGGTAGCTTGATTAATTGATTTGGCCTGAGGAATCCGCATCATAATTACGATTGTAATTTGCATCTCATCACCTTTCACCTCGACTGGTATAGACCCCTGGCTTTAAAGGCATCACCGCTCAAGCTTGGCGTCCACGTCGGTCTTTAGGGCTATCATACGAGGTCTGTGCCAAAAGATAATATATATATATTTTTTTCCCTTTCAAATGAGAACAATCTTAAACGGTTCTTCTGTCATCATCTTCGTAACTAATGTAGTAGTAGGAGTAAACATAGGACAGCCCACCAAACGCCGTTTCCCCCTCCCTTCAATCAATCAATCAATCTTCTAATAACCTGATGAAGCCTGTTTGATGCATGAACTCGGCGACGCCTGCGGGTATGTAATGACTGCGTCGTAGTGCCCCCTCCCCTTCACACCCCAATATCCTCGTCTACCGCGCTAGGTGAGGAAACACATGCGCTAGTCCCCCGATCTTCTCCGACTCCCCCGACCCGTTCAGATGTTGTCGCACTCGCTGCTCGTAGGCGTTCGAGATCCCCAGAGTCCGGTCCACCTCCTCGGTCAGTCGCTCCACTTCATCCCGCAGCCGTTCATCCTTAGTCTTTAGCGAGGCCATCTCGGCTTCGCGGGATTCCTTGTTGGGATTCGTCGCCTGCCAGAGAAGCTCCAGGTCTTGCTCCCAGCCGAGAGCGCGAGCAAACTTCCGCACCCCCGCATCGCAATCGCCCAGGATCAGGACATCGTCGGCACGGGAGCCCATCCCCCCGACCCGTTCCATGTTAATCAAGACGCGCGGGATCCCATCCCGACAAAACGCCGGTAGACTTGCAAACGGTTGCACGGAAAGGCTCGTGCCCATGACGATACAGAGGTCGGCCTCCTCGGGAAGCGTTCGGTTGTCAAAGAAGTCCCCGGGCAGAGCTTCTCCAAAGAAGACGATGTCGGGCTTCACGAGTCCGTTGCACTGGGAACAGTATGGTACCTCGCCTTTGACGATGGCATCCTTCATCAGGGCCTCGGGATATTCCGCGCTACAGTCGATGCAATGCTGATTGGCGAAACTGCCATGGGCCTCGACGATCATCTCGCCCGGCACGCCCGCCAGACGCTCGAGACAATCGATGTTCTGCGTGAAGTGCTTCAGCAACATGCCTTTGTCGTACAGCAGCTTGATCAGCGAATGCGCAATAGTTGGTCGATACCGGCCGGGGGCCAGCTCCCGCGCCAAGGCGTAGAACGGCCGCGGGTTCTCTCTGAAAAACGAAATGTCAAACACCGCTTCAGGATCGGGCAAGTCGAGATGGGCCAGATTGGCGTAGATACCAGTATCAGGCGAACGGAAGTCGGGGATACCGGCCGACGTGCTGATGCCCGCGCCGACCTATATCGCCCTCCGGTCAGCCTAGAACGCGGTGCGGGGGAGAAGAAAGACGCACCATCACCACAATGCGTCGGACATCCTTTTCTTTGATGTATTTGGCCAGTGCCTCAACCGTGCGAGCCTCGAGCACGGACGGAGGCGTCGTGTCGTCTATCAAGGTTGAAGATTCGTTCCCCATTCTGCGAGGCAAGCGGTGTTGATGTCGGGGACGGCGACGGCGACCGATGGCGACGGCGACCGATGGCGACGGTTCTAGATAGGAACGGGTTTATGAAGAATAACGAATGCGTCTAAGAATAGGAAAAAAATACAATCTATTCCGGTTATGGATAACGAAGGCAATTGGAATCGAGAGTTCTCTAGAGCTGCGGGGGTTGAAGAAGAAAATCTATTCTTCTTTGCGGATGACGTCGAATCGGTTTGCCGAATAGGGAAGTCGCTGCCTGAGGTGTCAGTCGGGGAAATCGGGATGCACGTGCACGTCGTCGGCGGAAGCAGTCTTGAATCTGGTCTGTTGAGATGTTGTAATATCAAATTTTCAATTCCTCTTAATACACCGACCAGCCTTGACCTCGGGACTCCTAAGTATTTACTCTAGTTGTTAGTTCTTCCAGGCCTTTGTTGACAAGTTGACGGCCCCTTCACCGCCTTCCACGGCGGGCTGCGGCGGCCCTCCCAAGTCGCCAGATCGCCCATTGTCCAATTTGGCCGCTCGTCGTTCCTCTCGGTCGTCGCTTGATCCAGTCTTCCTCTCGTGGACAATGTCCAAATCAACTCCCGGCCCGGCCAATGGGCACGCGGAGACTCCGTCCTCATCGAATCCCGCCCCGGACATCTTCAATGCCAGCTCCGTCGCCGAGATCAAGGCCACTTTGTCGCACCTGCATGATCAGGAGGCGTCGGTCACGGCCCGTCTAGACGCCCTCGTCGCCTCGCAAAAGGATTTCTCGCGAGAACTAGGCCGATTGGATCTGTTGCGAGCCAACCTGGGCTCGCAGACCAGCACCACCCGCTCCATCAGCCATGGCATGCTCTCCAACGCCGCGGCCACCGCAGATCGCATCTCGAGCGCCGTCCGCCATCTCGATCTGGAACAATCTCGGGTGAAGGCAACTTTGGAGGTTGTGGAGCAGGTATCCGAACTGAAGGCCTGCGTGCTCGGTGTCGCCGGCTCCATGGGAGCTCCCCAGGACTGGGAAACGGCCGCGAGCTACCTGAGCCGGGCCTCCAAAATCCCGCCCGACGTAGTCCATGGGTCTTTCGCAGCTGAGATGGTGCCTACGGCCGAGGTGCCGGATCCACCCAATGTCACGCTGGACAATGCGGCCGAATCCCTCTGTGGCCTGTTCTTACGCGAGTTCGAGAAAGCCGTCAAGGAGACCAACGGTGCCAAGATTACTCGATTCTTCAAGCTGTTTCCCCTAATTGGTCGCTCGGAAGTTGGTCTCGACGTGTATGGACGCTACGTCTGCCAGGGGGTGGCATCGCGCGCGCGAACCAACCTCAACGCGGGAACTGGCGCTCAGAGCAAGGACGGTTTCTTCTACGCGAACGCGCTTACCAAACTGTTCGAACACATCGCTCAGATCATTGATGGTCATGGAGGATTGGTGGAACGTCACTATGGCCCTCGGAAGATGAATCGGGTCATTGAGCGGTTGCAGCTCGAGGCCGATGTTCAAGGTGGAATCATCCTTGACACCTGGAGCGATGAAAGACATGTCGATCGTAAGCTCACGGATATCAAATCGTATGCATTTACCTTCCTGGTACAAAGCTTCCTGCCGCCCCAGCGGAGCACGACCCCGCGGTCTAACTCCCCTGCAACCCGTGATGGAGCTCTCGGGGCTGCCGAGGATGAAGGCGTGGATATGAAAGAAATCGATGGGCTTCTGAATGAAATGGCCGTCATGCTAGGCCGGTGGTCTCTCTACTGCCGATTCTTAGCTGAGACGTGTAATGTAAGTCAAAGGCCCCTATTATTCGATTAATGTGCCGCTGACGAGTTCCAGGGCCCTGAAAACGAAAGTCAATTCACACGACCTCCATTTTTACAAGATTCTACTCTGATGAAGAAGGTCAATGATCGACTCGTGGCTCCCTTCAATGCCATGACAACTTTCTTCTTCCGGCGGTCAGTCGAAAAGGCCTTCCAGCTGGATGAGCAGCCTTCTGGCCTGACCTTGAACCCCCAAAAGCCGCTGAAAGCCGACCCGCCTCATATCACTTCGGCCGTGGGTGATATCATGTGGATCGTGAACAAAGTCTTGCAGCAATCCTTGGCTACGTCGCAAATCGGCGTGGTGACTAATGTAGTCCCCACGCTATCCCGAGTCCTTGGCTCGGACTTTATCGGCATGACGCAGAGGAAAATGCGCGATGAATGTTACCCAAGAGCTGCCGTCCAAGGGGGTCAGCCGCCAGAACATAAGGTCATTGCCTTCTTGGTGTTGATCAATAATCTGGATGTGGCAGTGGACTACGTCCAACGGGTTGTCCAGAACAATACCGAGACCAAGAAGATAACAGGTCCCGACGGCCAAGTTGAAGAAACCGATCAAATTCGCTCCTTGTTCACTGTCCCCGCGGAAGCGACTCTTGCAACGCAGACCCTGCAAACCCTCTCGTCCTCATTTGAATCCAAGGTCAATGATCTCCTGTCGGACGGAATCCAGGTCGTATTCAACAATGTTGTCAAACACCGTCTACGGCCAATCCTTTCCGACGCCTTCCGAGACATCGAATACCAACCCGGGGAAGACGACGACCCTACCAGCGCTGCATACGGCGAGTACGACCATCACGACGAAGCAGACGACGACTCGACGACTCGAGCGGAGCTCGTCCGTCCCCGCTTCGCAGCCAGCTGGACCGAGCTTCTTCTCCCGCTGTCGCGCATCCTCACCACGTCAGCCTTCGACCGACTCATGACCGTCACGGTGGCCTACCTCGCGCGACTGTTGGAAAAACGCCTGTGGTCCTACCATGGCCGGGTCAATGCACTCGGAGCCACGCGGCTCGAGCGGGACGTCTCGGGGGTGGTCAGCGCCGCGGTGGACATTGGCGGCACGTACGGCGCACCGGGCCGATACCGACACCGCGAGGCCTTTGCACGGTGCATGCAAATGGTGCTGGTGATGGGAATGGACGAGGACGAGTGGGAAGATGTCTTGCGAGGGGGTGAAACTGCCGAGGTGGTAGACAAGCTGAATCGGGAGGAGCGTACGCGCATCCGAGGCATGGTGAGGAGATAATGTCGTCGGTAAAAATAGAGGGTTCCTGTTTTATTCTATTGAGTTGTACACATTTTCAAACCCAAGTACATATATGTATACTTTTCTTTTCCCGCATGGATTCTGTGTATTGGGAGTTGATTGTTCGCGTTCTTGAAAAAGGTGAAGTAGTTGTAAGAGGGATGAAGATATCTGGTCTGCAACCATGCCTCCGCCCTTCACATGACTGAATTCCTTCTCGGTCTGGTCTCCGGCCTAAGGCTGCAAGGTACCCGATCTAATGTGCATCAGATCGACTTGCCCTAGTCTTCTTGGCTTCTACGAGAACAGGAAGGGGATAATAACTTATAAGTGACATGGTTAATATTCTTAAAGCAATCAATCTATGCAGTGGTATCTGGTAAAACCCATACAAACAAAAACAAACCATCCCCCGCCAAAACCCGAGTATATACAGTCAAACCCGTCAGATTAAACCGAGAAGAAAAGAAAGAAAAAAAAAGCAAAACTCCTGCTCCAAGCAAATCCCAGACAGGTATAAGGTAATACATCACATAAAATGGCCCAGCCAAATGAGACAGAAACGCTGGATATCGTAACAAGTAAAGAAGAACAGAATCAGAAAAGCAGGACAGCTGAGATTAGATCACTGAGCTTTCTCATCCGACCTGGGCAGTTCAGCCCCTTCGTCGGCTGGGTGGTGCTCAGCTACCTGTCGTGGAGCCGGGGCGATCTTGATTTCCTGGATGCCGGAATCGCCCTCGCTGCAGCCGCGGCTGTCGATTCCGATGGGCGGGTGGCCGTCCAACATCATTTCGCTGTGCTCGCCAATTCCGTACCGCGCAGCGGCAGGGATTTGGTGTCCGTCTTCGAGTTGGTCGTGTTTCTGGGGGGTCCAGGCCAGGTAATCACGGCGGACCTCGACGTAGTCGTAGGCGAATTCACCGAGTTGGTCGTCATCCATACCCAGCAGCTCGGCCTCTTCGGATGCACGGAGTTGTAGACCGGGGATGGCGTTGATGGCATACGCGATGATAGCAGAGACGACGAAGGTGTAAGCGCAGGCGGCGACGATGAAGGCGATTTGGATGTAGAGTTGCTTGTAGTTGTGGATTAACCATCCACCCATTCCGCTGCCGGTGTTCACTCCATCCAGTCCAACGATAGCATCGTCCGCGAAGAGGGCGTTGAAAATGAGACCGACGATACCGGCGACACCGTGCTCAGCGAAAACATCCATAGAATCATCGATCCGGATCCAGTATTTCACTGTAGAACTATGTTAGTCACCTCGTTCGGCCACAAACCATCGGCTTGTCACAAACTTACCCTTGGTAGCATAATTGCACACAATTCCAGTCACGATACCTAGGATCACACTAGCCCAAGGGGTGATGAAACCAGAAGCCGGAGTGGCAGCGACCAGACCGGAAATGGTACCGGAACACCAGCCGACCATAGACCATTTTCTCGCCAGACGCCAATCAAGGACCACCCAGCTGATGGCCGCGAAAGCTGCAGTCAAATTGGTGTTCCAGCAAGCCATAGCGGCACGGAGGTTGGCACCAAAGGCCGAACCGCCGTTAAATCCAAGCCAGCCAAACCAGAGGAAAACGGTTCCCAGGAGAATCAAGGAGACGTTATGAGGACGGAAGTTCAACATCATGCGTTCCTGGCGACGGCCCAGCACCATTGAATAGGCGAGGGCAGACATACCGGAACCGATTTCGACGGGCCCACCGCCGGCATAATCCAACACCCCGTACTTGGCCGCCCATCCGTTCACATTCCATGTCCAGCAGGCGAGAGGACAGTAGACGATTGTCGCCCAGATGAAAACAAACACCATCGCGGGGAGCAGGCGACCACGTTCTGCAACCGCTCCCATGATGATAGCAGCCGTGACTCCGCAGAATTGCATCTATCAAGGTTGCTTTGTTAGCTACGGATCTCGGAAGGGGTTCATGTCTTTCCGATGTACATACTTGATAGAACGCGTAAAGAAGGTTTGGAACCAGAGGGGAGCCGGGACTTGGGTCGGCCATAGTCTTCATCAAGCCGAAGTTGCGAAGGTTACCGATGAATCCGTTGGTGGCGGTTGGCGAGAAAGCAAGCGAGTAGCCCCAGAAGTACCATTGAAACGTAACGACGGACAAAGACGCCATACAGGCCCAGATCATACTCAATGCCGATTTTCGACGAGCAAGGCCGGAGTAGAGGAAGCCGAGACCGGGAATCATGACCATGACCATGGCGGACGCCACGATAATGTAGGCTTGATCACCCGATTGAAACCATTTGTTCACGTTTTCCTCCCCTACAAAGATCAAGGGTCAGTTCCGAGGGGTCCCAAGCATTAGCATCCTAGATTCAAATTTGACATACGCGAATTGCCACCCAATTGATTGGTTGCGAGCTGCTCGTAGTTCGAGGGAGCGCCCGTCCAGTTGTAAGATGCATAATCCGGGGCGAACGGCACGTTGGTAGTCGATGCCATGGCGAAGGTTGAGACGGTGAGAAGATGGATCGAGGAGAGGTGGTAGACGGAATAAAGATGCGCTGAAAGGGCTCGGAGCCCGGAGCAGGGGGGAAGAGAGAGGAAGAAAAAGGGTTGAGAGCAGGAGCGTGGTATGTCGACAGGGAATTGAAGGGACCTAGCGAGAGAGGGAGATGGAAAGGAGCTGCTCGTCGAACCCGTCAAAAGGGCTCACTTTCTCTCACGCCAGGAAAATTGCAGCGGATATTGAGGAGAGGAGAGGAAAAGGAAAGAAGACAAGGGTAGGATGAGGAACTCCGCTCTGTGTGGAGAAAAAGACCGCCACGGGGGGCGGAGGAGGAAGAGGTATATAAAAGAAAGGCAGTTCTGGAAAGGCGTCTCCGGTGGGCCTGGAATTGGACGGGACGACTTCGCGGGTCTCAAACTAGCCAAAGATAAGAGCTAAAGGATTGAGAAGTCACTAAGTAAGAGCCTTAGTAACAAATCATTGGCAGGGCGCGATAATCGATCGGGACCGCCCAAAGAGGGTAGACAGAAGCGTGGTGGAGCACCCAAGAAAAGTCCACCGGAACAGCAATTGGCAGCGAAGTGGTTAATAATAGCGACGATAATTCGAATAGGAAAAAGTAATAATTGATTCAGGATTGGCCGTGGGGGGGGGCAACGAAGATCGGGCTGCACTCCGTATAGACACGAGGACAAGGAAAGCCTTCTTTGTCAAGCGAGATGGATAGATCAAAAGGAAGAAAGGGACAAGAGGGAGGGAGGAGGGAGCTTCATTCCGAGGGAGGCGCGGGTAAAGGGAGGTCGCCCAAAGAAAAATAAAAAATGCAATAAAAATAAAAGAAAAAGGCAAAGATAGTGGTCAGCGTTCAGTCAGAGATAACGGAAAAATGAAAAATGGAATAGAATAAAATAAACTCGGCTGGCAGATCTTCGACGAGAACGTCCTAGTCACCG
Source organism: Aspergillus melleus (assembly GCF_016097325.1). Taxonomy (NCBI): domain Eukaryota; kingdom Fungi; phylum Ascomycota; class Eurotiomycetes; order Eurotiales; family Aspergillaceae; genus Aspergillus; species Aspergillus melleus. The sequence goes on from NW_025763377.1 coordinate 1,068,980, forward strand.
CCTGTCTTATTTAGTCTTTTATTTTCTTTTCTTTTCTTTTTGTCGGAAACCACAGAGGAAAATCCCTCCGTCATCATTCTGTCGCACCTCGCAAGGGGAAGAATCACCTCTGCAGCGTCATCATTATGTTCGCCATCTTCTATGATTCCAGATCCATCCTGAAAGACTGTGGCAAAGTCGGAAGGAAACTGGGACTGACTTAGCGTCTTGCCCCGGTCGTAGTTCAGGTTCCAGAAGACCCAAAAAAAAAAAGAGAGCCCCATCCGGGCCAAGACCGTCCGCGATACTGCAGAACCGAACCACATGTGGCGAATACATAATCGCATTAGCATTTGGCAGTTAGCCTCTACCACACTCACCCACGGCGGGTGGTTGGCCTTCTGCCTCGTCATCATAGATAATCAGCCATAATAAGATGGAATGATCTCGATCATCCATCTGGGTTAGGGGCTTTTTCTCTTGCCCAGCCTTAGCATCCATGATGGGCCTTGCAAACTATGGAAGGGTAGCCCTCCATGAAAGCTTGGTCGGGTTGGCATTGGACCGCTGGTAGCTCACCACACCGGAAGCAGAGTTCCTTGAACCCGCTTCTTCCTCTCGAGGGAAGGAAGGGTCAAGGGAAAAAGGCAGGCTGTGGACCTTGTATTTAAAGCTTCCTCCTCAATCTCCAGGCGTTCGACAGCGACGAGAGCTATCTGTAGCCCCAATGATAACGGCTACCTACTCCGTATACAACAGGACAACCACATGCTTCCCCAGACCAGTCACTGCGCGTCAGGGATCACAACTGACACTTATCTGCTTATCATCCGCCAAGAATCCCTTTCCCCCGTCGTCTCCGGAAGGAGAATGCAGCCCTTATCATGCTGCGTTTCTCTGAGCTCATTGATATCGTCGAAACGATTGGCTGTGAGGTCCCGATAAGGCCTGAACGCCACCTGCCGCCAAGTGGGGCGCTGGGGCCACCGGAAGCGGCTTAGCTTCGTCGCCGCGATCTCCACGACGCTGATAACGTCCAGATGAGCCAATGACCGCCCACCCGGATCCCTGCGCTCCTCCCTGCTTCTTCCGATTGCTCTCGGGAATTGCAGGGATCTCCCTCTCCGATGGAGGAGTTGCTGCATCGGACTCGGCATGCGCTCTGCTCGGGCGGACTGCGACAATCGGCATACGGCGGGCCTTGGCAGTTGTCCGATAGTATCTCCAGTTGGAAGAATGAGCAGTTTGCCCAGTCAGTATTTTTTTTTAAAGAAACATCTTCCATGTGTTCTATCACCATGTGATCATACCCTTGTCACCTTATCGATCCGTCTAGATCTTCTGTGGAGTGTCGACACCGGAGTAGATCGGATCCCCTCCTACTAGGTAGTATTACCTACAGTACTAGTTAGTACTGGGATATCGACTCCGGGGTACCTAGATCTTGCTCTACCCAAGACCAAGTGTCCACCGTCCGCCGTCGGATCATATCTGCATCACCGGAGGTCGGCATTTGTGCAGCTTCTGTCCATTTTACTACCTGAAAGGCCCTTGATTCGTCTCTATAGGTGGGTCGAGCCACACTTTAGGTGCCTGGGCTATGTCCTATCTACGGTGTAGTGTCTTTATTGCTCTATATATGCCGTCCCACTGTATACTGTACGGGGTACGGAGCATGGAATACAGACTATCCTTGCTACTACTGTACGTAAAACCAGCATCAGCACTGACTAGCCCCCACCTTACTTCGACCGCCTACCTCCCTTCATCGTGATCTTCCCATCCCCTTATCCCGCAGCTTGAAATGAGGGATATGCATAACCCGCAGCCGATTGTGACACGGCAGGCCCCTAGAGAGGTCAGTTAGACTTATCTCGAGCAAAAAAGGCTGCAAGGCAGCGGCCCCACGTGGACGATCGCTTATGGTGGAATTGCTTGGGTTGGGAATCTGCTCCTGACTGATGGTTCACCGGCGCTGGTTCTTCGCCGGTGGTTGTGCCGTATCCCAGGATACATCAGGTGCATGGAAATTGATCAACCGATTAAGGTAGCTATCTGTGACCTCTTCCGTGGCGGATGAATCATTTGTAGCAACTTCGATTGTGTTCTAGTGTCTGTGTAGTAGTGACTACTGTCGGTCCAACCAGGAGCGGAGCGTAAATATATCCGGAGACGACTAGACAGCACCGGGAGGCTAGAATTGTGGGCAAATTGCTGTACGTACTGAGTAGGGAGGAACATAGTGATGAAATAATTATCAAAACGTATCATGCCGGTAGCCTGAAAGGAAGAAGAGGTCTTTCCAGGCATAGCACACGCACAAGATGCCTAGCGGGTTGAGCCTCAGGCAGCCAGACTTTCCTCTTTTCAGTTTGTCTCGGCATCGTCAAGGCACCACTAATTAGCTGTTCTACCAAGACTAATCACAGAGCTACAACAATGCAACGATGAAATAGGTACTCCAATGAAGGAATAGATTTATTGGTCGATATACACAACAATGATATGTAAGAAACGCCTCCAGTGTTCTATACAATTATACAACCCCATCATTTCCCCAAAAATTATATGAAATCAGGGTTTATCAAACATCTCTACCGACATGAATACATATCAAACATTCACACTGTACCCTACCCCAACGGCCCGGCGCCGTTTCAGAGTCTGGTAGAATTTTCGAGCCTCGTCGACCCAAAAGACCGAGCTCGAGATACACAACAACTTGAACAAATGGGCGAAGTTGAGCGGTTCCGTCTGGAAGATCCTTTGCAGGAAGGGCAGGTAAATCACGCAAGCTTGACCGGCCAGGGATCCGAACACGGCGTAATTGAACATCTTGTTCCCGAAGAGTGAGATTTCGCCGCGAAGCACGGACTTGCCCTCGCTGCGGCAAGCAAGAGCGTTGAACATGTCGAAGAGCACGAAGCAGGTAAATGTCATCGTCGTGTCGTGTGCCGTAACCACTCGAGATCGCTTGCCCGGGGTCATGCCGTCGTCCGCATCACCCATCTCATACACGTAAATCGCCAGGGTGCCCATCATGATCGTCAGAGCTGCGGTGACCACCCGTTGGATGAGCGGCTTTGTGAGAACTCGGGCTGTTCTGGGTCGTGGTGGACGGCTCATGATGGACGGATCGACCGGCTCTACACCCAATGACTGCGCTGGAGGGCCATCCATGAGGATATCTACGAGCAAATAGGTTAGCCAACTGACAGTAGCAAGGTAGGAGGCAAAAGCGCGCGCGGCACTTACTGATCCAGAGAATTTGCATGGCATTGAGGGGGTTCTTGAAGCCCAGGGTCGTACTCAATAGCACGAGACTCAATGCGGCAACGCTGGTACTGAGCTGGAATGTAATGAAATTCTGGATGTTGTAGAAGATTCCCTTACCCTGCTCAATGGCTCGCAGGATGGTCGAGAAATCGTCGTCCGTCAAGATCATATCCGCGGCTTCCTTCGCAACGTCAGTACCCAGCTTTCCCATCGAAATGCCAATGTCGGCCTTCTTCAGCGCCGGAGCATCATTCACGCCATCTCCGGTCATGGCGACCACATCGCCTCGGGATTGAAGTGCACGGACGATCTTCATTTTATGATCCGGACTGGTGCGGGCAAAAATTGAAATGGAAGCTATCGCTTGCGCAAGCTCCTCCGTGCTCATTCGATCGATGCTTTCCCCACTGAGCACAGGGCGCGAACCCGGAGCGTCACTGATTGGCATTCCAAGTTTCTTTGCGATGGCCACAGCGGTGGTTTCCGCATCACCGGTTATCATGATAATTCGTACCCCTCCAGCCATTAGGCGCCTGATCGCCTTGTGCACATTCTTCCGGGGTGGATCGTTCATTCCCACCAGCCCAGAGAAGACCAATCCGGTATACCGATCGTCATCATCGCCCTGGCTGCTTTTAGACGTAGGGGTGCCGGTCCTGCTCCCAAAAGGCCTTCCCCTAGACAAATCTCTTACAGCTCCACTGGCGAAAGCCAGCACTCTTAGTCCTTCCGAAGCCATCTGTTCGGCTGCCTGCCGGATAGTCTGGCGCCGTCGCTCATCCAAGATGACCTCGCGGCCGTCCTTGGTTAGATAGGTATCACATCTAGTTAGAACCTGCTCCAGCGCACCCTTGATATAAGCAACGTTTGTCTCGCTGGAAGTGCCGCTCCCAATAATCACGCCCATCCACTTGCGTTCAGAGCTAAAGGGAGTTTCGGCGACGCGAGCACTGATTCGATCGCGTACATCATCCTCCCCGAAGGTGTCTAATAGATCCAATATGGCGACGTCGGTGGGTTGACCCACCCACCTGCTCTTGACGGATCCAGAGGCTCTATCGTCAGTCGAGGACAGCACCGCAGCCGATGATGCGCTCGCGGGCGAATTTGCGTTTACACGTGACAGTCTGGCGTTGTTGGCAATATTTCCAATTCGAAGAACGGTTCGAGCTGCAGGCCCTGGAGTTAAAGATGTGATGTCGTTGTGCACCTCGAACGGCTCAGGACAGTCAAAATGCCACATTTTCGTGACAGTCATATGATTGAGGGTGAGAGTTCCTGTCTTATCGCTGCAGACAACGTTTACTGACCCCAGCGTCTCAACACTTGGAAGCCTTCGCATGATTGCCCCCCTCTTTGCCATGCGCAGCACGCCTAAAGCAAGAGTTACCGTCACAATAATGGGGAGTCCTTCAGGAATCGCCGCGACAGCCAGAGAGACACCAATGGTAAACATTTCGAGAAGCTTGCGACCCTGAACCAATCCTATCACAACAATCAACGCGATGACACCGAAAGAGACATAGCTCAATTCTTGACCCAGGCGATCCATTGAGAGTTGTAGTGGCGTTCTTGGGCTCTCAATCTCCTGCAATGAGGCGGAAATGCTGCCGAACTCCGTTCTTGCACCAGTGCCGATGACAATCCCTTGTCCGTATCCCGATCTAACCAAGGTCCCCATAAAAGCGATATTGTGTTGTTCGTTCAAACGGATATCCGCTCCTACAGCCCCACTGGCTGGGGCATCGTAAAACGGAGACCGCGGGGGGCTGACGATTTTCGGCGAATGGGTTGAAACGTTCTTCGAATTACGAATGGCCTCGGCGAACTTTGTAACCGGCTCGTTCTCCCCGGTGAGATTAGATTCATCGATGGATAGATCCGTTGCAGCGGTGATTCTGATATCAGCCGGAATGCGGTCCCCAACAGTAAAGAGAACCATGTCACCCGGCACCAATTCGGCGGCAGGAACCGTGGTGGACGCTTTGACCGCGGCCGAAGCCGAACCTGGACTCTTGCTTCGAAGTTCCTGCAATTCCATGTCTTCATCGGGCCCTGCGGGAGCTGCGGGTATGGAGCTGTCCATGGGAGGTGTGTTCCAATGGGGAACGTCGCGGATAAGGTGTGCATGATGCGGTACCAGGCGGCTCAGTGCCTCCAAGGATTTCTCCGACCGATACTCCTGGACGAACCCTACGGTAACGACGATCGTTACGGCGAGAGTGATGCTGACGGCGTCATCGTAATTGCCCATGAAAAACGAAATCGCTGCCGATCCTAGAAGAAGTAATATCAATGTTTCCCGGAACTGCTTGAGAAATCGCAACCACAGAGGCTCGGGCTCCTCGTGAGGCAATTCGTTTGGTCCATCCCGTATTAAGCGTACCTCGGCCTCTGCCGGGGTGAGTCCATGGGTAAGAGAGGTTTGCAGGCGCTCCGCGGTCTCCTGAGGGTCTAATAGGGAGTAGGTCGAGGTTGAGGTCTGGTCAGAATGTCCCACGTCAGCGCACAACTTCTTGAACCAGGACAATGGGAAATGCTGAAGTTTCCGATATTGGATGCGACTTGACTTACCTGGGGAGAGGCACTGGAGCGCACACCCGGGGGACTGGGCGACGGAGGTCTCAAATTAGAGACCTGGGCATTATGCAAAGGTAGCGCAGGCGTCGCTGATCTTGACATCTCTCATGCTTTGTCGAAAGAATGTCGTGTTTAAAACCGTCTTATAGTTGTTATCATCCCGTTGGAGGAATAGCGCAAAACGGGTTGTCAATGCTGTTGAGCGGAATGCCAATGAGGGAGGCGAGGCCAAAAAAGAAAGAAAGAAAGAGATTAACACAAGAGCCAATCTGCGAAAAGCCACGTTCTCAGACGCGAGGCTGCATGGGTAATAATAAATAATAACTGAATGGGCACTAAGGCAAGTGGAAACAAGGCTAAGAGTAAGGGCCACACGGGGTCTGGAAGAGGGACACCACGGGCGATCGATGATCCAAAGTAGGCTCCTTGGAAACGAGTAGAGAAGCACCGGCCAATACTCCGTGGGCTATGAGAAGCATATGGGCACCAGGAGGGGATCCTTTCTGCTGCATGCAATTGCCCTTGGCTTCTGGACAGGCTGACCTTAACGCTGATGATGCTTTGCCCTTTGCGGCCTAGACTCGGCACCCGCAGTTAATCCGGCCGACTCCAGAAGGGGACTAGCCTCTCCCGTGACGCGAACTTGAGTCAGCAGCGGCCCTTCACGTGACCCCAGCCACGGCCTTAACGAACCAATCAGCAGGGCGCGGCGGCCTCGTTGCGGCTGGGCAACCATTAATGCCTTAGGTTCTCCCTGATAATACCTGGACTTCCGCCCGCCGGACGCGCTCCAACGCTTCTCTTTCCCTCTTTTTCCCACCTCCGCCTCCCAAATCATCCACAATCGAGTCGGTTGATCCTAACCCAACCACCCCCCCTTCCGAATCACGGACGCGGTGGATACTCTTGCATTGGTCTCTACGCGATCGCCTTGACTCGCTTCCTTTCGGATCTCTCGCTACGTGTTGCCATTTCGTTTGCGACACCCCTTTTGAGAAGCGGGCTGTAGGGGCGAAACACCTGATCCTGTTGTTTTCTGGATACAGCGCGCGTCATTAACCCCCGGGTTGCCAGGGACTCCCACCACCACCCCGCATTGCGCGGGCTTCTTGATAGGCTTATTTTGTTTGTAACCTCCTTTGGGATAGTGCATTGTCTTTTTTTTTGTGTATTCTCTTTCCGCCTTTCACATCTGCCGCCATGTTCTATTCGGAGACTCTTCTGTCGAAAACCGGGCCGCTGGCCCGCGTTTGGCTGTCGGCCAATCTGGAGCGCAAACTGTCAAAATCACACATTTTGCAGTCGGATATTGAGAGCAGTGTCAGTGCCATCGTTGACCAAGGTCAAGCACCTATGGCTTTGCGATTGAGTGGCCAGCTGCTGCTGGGTGTAGTCCGGATCTACAGTAGAAAGGCGCGCTACCTCTTGGATGACTGCAACGAAGCGCTGATGAAAATTAAAATGGTATGTTACCTGGAACCATGATGCTGTAGAAGCTCGAACTGTGCTGATGTTTATCAACTTTAGGCCTTCCGGTTGACCAACAACAATGATCTCACTACCACCGTCGTCGCACCCGGCGGGATTACTTTGCCTGATGTCCTTACAGAATCCGACCTGTTCATGAACCTCGATTCCTCCTTGCTCCTACCCCAGTCCCTCAATTTGGAGCCGGAAGGAAAGCAGCCCGGATCATCTATGGATTTTGGTAGCCAACTTCTCCCCGATAGCAGTTTCCGCCGCTCTGTTTCCCAGGAACCACCACGCCTTGAAGATCATACTTTAGTCGATCTTGACTTGGGAGAGGACGAGACGCCGTTGGGCCATGATTTCAGTATGGAAGTTGGTCGAGATGCTCCGGCCCCACGTCCTGTCGAGGAGGATCTTTTCAGTGATGCTGGCAAATTTAACGACGTTGATCTACCTCTGGACCTCGGTGAAGATGATGCTCCCTTGGATAAGATGGACCTCGGCGACGATGGTCCTCAAGACACACTCCTGCAGGCGGATGACACTCTCGATCTCGGTGTTGAGGAAGGCCCGGTCATTGATGACAACAAAGCCGACGATTCCGACCGTGATGATGAACTCAGCGACATTGATGAAGCTGGCATGGAGGAACTCGCACAAGCTTATCATGGTATTTCTCAGCTGGGAGCCGAAGAAGGCGAAGAAAGAGAATCGGAGGAACTTCAGGTCGAACAAGTTCAACATGGCCAGCGCTCCAAGCGGCGCAAGGTCGAACTACCTCCGATGGAGGCTGATGAGAACACCCACTACAGCGGTCCAGAGATCAAGGCACTGCGTGAAATGCACGCCGAAATCATTAAACCAGCATCGTCTTTGCCCCGGGACCCGGTTCTTCTCACCCTTATGAACATGCAAAGAAACGGAGATTTTGTGTCGAACGTGATGGGCGGAGGTCGTGGACGTGGCTGGGCCCCCGAACTCCGCGACTTGTTGTCATTTGACGCCGTGAAAAAAGCTGGCGAGCTTAAGAGGAAACGCGACAGCGGCATCTCGGACATGGATATCGAAGCGGCCACTGCCCCTGCGTTGGAGCTGGGTGAAGAGGAGGCAATTGTGCCGGTAGACGAGGGACTCGGTCTCGACTCGACGCTGAACCAGCGGTCCGAGATCGAATTTCCCGGTGACGAAGAGGAACAGGGTCTGCGTATGAGCGATGATGAGGGCATGAATCAGCCATTGGACGACTTTGACGAGACGATCGAACCGGCGGACAGCGGACCGGTCTCAATCGGCACCAAGCATGCTGTTCATATCCTGCGCGACCGCTTGGGAGAATCTGCCGCAGAACAGAAGAAGAGCGTGAAATTCCAAGAGCTTCTGCCCGAGAAGAAGGCTTCCAAGGCCGATGCCACCAAGATGTTTTTCGAAGTCCTGGTACTGGCTACCAAGGATGCCGTTCAGGTCGAACAACGCTCTGATGCCGTTGGAGGACCTCTCAAAATCCGCGGAAAGCGTGCTCTCTGGGGCTCGTGGGCCGAGGAGACTGCCGGCGGCGAGTCCACTAGCCAGCCTGCTCCAGCAACCGCATAGATGATGTCTTTCGTTCTGTACAGTCGGTCGCACTTTTCTTGTTTTTTTTTTTTTTTTCTCTTTGGCTGTTTGACCTTTCGCAGACACCTTCGGCCTTTCTTTTTTCCTTTTCTCTTTTTGATTTCTCTTTTACCTGTGACTGGCTTAGTTCTACTCTGTGAAGAACCCCCTTTGTATTTGGATGCAGGCCCTGTTTGCTTAATGAATTGGTGGAGTTTGGGAGTCAGTTTCAAGGGTTTTGAGAAAAGGTGGTTCTGGATTTGATTCTTGCGATGTCCGGAATTATTGAATTTCCGGAGCGAAATGGTCCTGGATGTTTAGGTAGCTTCATGTTAGTAGTATTATAGAAGCGAGTCACTGATTCCAATGACAGCTCTGCTCTCTTAACTCTACCCTTGACCTCCGTAGTCGTGGGCCATGCACGTGGCCCGGCTTAATTCTCCGATTCCCGTCCTTTTCTCCTCTTCTTCTTCATTCCTGTCGCGAAATTGGTCTAACCACGTCGCTTTCAATGCCCTGAGTACCGATGATTGTGAATGTGAACTATCAATTAAATAGCCAACAATGGCCCACATAAAAAGCATGGACATCACTTAGTCATGGGCCCAGCTCTAGACCCCCACGCCGATAACCCCGAGGCTAAGGATCATATTCATGGATACTAACGCGCAAGTACAATGATCAGCGAGATGGGTCAACTAATCTAACCAGTTAGCTTCAGACTCCTTCCGAGTCCTAACGCCGTCGCTGTGATTCGAAAAAATGGCTTGCTTTGCAGGCAATTTTTCCATCCCCCAGAGGACACAGCCAGCAATTTTCCCCGACATTGTGTCATCCGGTGGGGTTTGGTACCTTCACGAGCGAGTTACATTTTCTCTTTGGCTATTAAACTCGGCCTCTCCCAAACGTACTTTGATCCCCTATCCTCTTTCCTTTTCCTGGGGAACCGGACTTTTAGTACAATCGAATCAATCATGTCTGCAGCGCAGCCGGAGAACATGACCCCCCGACAAGCTGCCAGCGCCGAGATCGATCCGCCCGGGCGATCAACCGACGACGAACGGAGCGATGTAGGCGATTCCGAACAAGAGAAATCGGATGATGTCAGTACCTATGCGCCAATCAATGCTGTGCCCTCTGCAAGTGACGCGCGAATGCAGAGACTTCACTCAACTTCATCCCGGCCTGTTGAGCGCAGCTGGTCTCTCAATGACGGTTATAGCTGTCATACTGCCGATGAAGAGGCAGGGGAGAAGGTTCCGGACGAAGCGCAGGGTGAAAATGCCGATGAGTCCTCGGCTTTTGTTGTTGGATGGGACGAGAACGATTCCATGAACCCTCGCAATTTCAACACCTTTCGGCGGTGGATAATCGTCATCATTTGTTCGCTGGGTTCTTTATGCGTGTGAGTTCAAATCAGCTAGCTTGGCCGCCAGTCTCCCCGCTGATCTTCTGTCTGGGAAGAACCTGCACTTCCTCGATGTATACCGTCACCTATGACCAGATCACGCAGGAATTCAATTGCTCTCGGTTGGTCGCAACGTTAGGGTTGTCATTCTTCATATTTGGCCTGGGTAAGCTTTAGACGTTCACCGTTCTGTGGCCGCAACCTCACTAACATAACTCCGATGAAGCGGTTGGCCCTTTGTTCCTTGGGCCCTTGTCAGAGGTGGGTGTGTCCCGAAATGAAATAGATTGTTGTTGTTAACACAAGGCAGTTCTACGGAAGAAGATATATCTACATCATATCATTCACTTTCTTCTTGATTTGGCTGATTCCATGTGCCGTTGCTCAAAACATCGAGACAATGATTGTGTGTCGATTTTTCAACGGCATTGCAGGAAGCGCATTTCTTAGTGTCGCCGGTGGTACAGTGGGTGATCTCTTTGCCCGTCACGAGCTTAGTGCACCGATGATGCTATATACGGCCTCGCCTTTCGTTGGCCCCGAGGTTGGACCATTGTAGGTTTTCCCCCGAGTTGCTGCCGATGAGCCGTTTTGCGGTGCGGATTAAGGTAGCTGACGATCAATTATCTCAGAGTGGGTGGATTTATAAATCAATATACCACGTGGTACGTCAATTCAGTAGACCCCTTTCTTAGGACACAGAAGACTTACATTGCTGTTTCCTGTTCTTAGGCGTTGGACATTCTACGTGCTTCTCATCTGGACAGGAATATTACTTATCTCAATCATCGTTCTTGTTCCTGAAACCTACCATCCTGTGTAAGTGAATGCCGTCGGCAGCAGTCCATAGGACCCTATATGCTTTGGGTAGCTACTGACAGAGGTGGGGCAGACTCTTGAGACGCAAGGCGCGACAGATACGCAAGGAAACAGGGGACGACCGCTGGAAGGCTCCAATCGAAAGGCTGAATCGCTCAGTAGCCCAGACTGTTCTGCGGTCTACCTATCGACCCATGCTGCTTCTTACACTAGAGCCCATGTGCTTGAATCTTTGTATATTTTCCGCGATCCTCTTGGGCATACTGTATCTCTTTTTCGGCGCCTTTCAATTGGTATTTGGAAACGTGTACGGATTTGTATTATGGCAGCGTGGCCTCTGTTTTCTTGGTCTATTTGTGGGTATGCTTTTTGCTATCTTATCCGACCCGTTTTGGCGGCGCATCTATCAGCGCCTGGAGAAGAAGCATGAGAGGGCAGTTGGAAAGGCCGATGACTTTCAGCCGGAGTGGCGGCTTCCCCCAGGTGCGTTTGTTGATCTGTCACTGGCATTGGCGCCTAGAGAATGATGATGGCGATGCTAACCCGTGATGAAAGCAATCCTTGGCGGACCCCTTGTGACTATAGGACTGTTCATTTTTGCTTGGAGCATTTATCCTCACGTGCATTGGATTGTACCTATCATCGGGAGTGCATTTTTTGGAGCCGGGTAAGTTTCCAACAAGGCCGGTGTTCGTTTGGCTATTGCTTTTCAGCGCGCATGAGCTTGCGTGTGCTGGTAGGAATTGATTGGGATTGATTGGTACTGACTCTATCCCTCGACAAAATCTAGCACGATCCTTGTATACTCGGGCATTTTCACCTTTCTGGTTGACGCATACCCGACATTTGCTGCAAGCGCTCTGGCAGCAAACAGTTTTGCCCGTTCGCTGTTTGGTGGGATATTTCCCTTGTTCGGAATCCAAAGTAAGAGAGCAACCTACCACCTCTTCTTTTTCCAGTTTACATTGCTTGCATGGCATGGAAAGTCGATAAGTGTACTCTGATCTGTCGAGTTCATGGTTGCTGGAGGGGTTGCTTTTGTCCCTTCGATTGACAATTCTTTCTGTTTAATTTTCACTTGGAAGTCCGGGTGAATTCAAACTTGACGTGTCGATATGATTTAACACACGAGACCTTGACCGCCAATTGCTAACCACCGTATGCAGTGTATAACCGATTGGGATACCACTGGGCAACTTCATTATTGGCCTTTCTGACCCTGGCTATGACACCCTTTCCGTAAGTCTCCTTTGGTTTCATTGCGCGTGTAGGGATCCGACCCTCTTTTCTTTGAGCAGTTGGGCGCGAGGGAGGACAAGCGGTCTCCTGCATGGAAATCCTGCGGCCCTGATGGAGGGGAGGGAGACTTTGACTTCTATCGAGCTCGGTTGCACCCACCTGTTGCGCTGGAATTGGGGAACGGCCCGTGGAAGATGCGTGGCATGCTTTGCACGAGTTAGCTAACCGCGTTCCTTGGGAAATAGGTATATCTTTTTCCAGTACGGCAGTCGAATTCGCAAGAAGAGTCGATTTGCGACGCGGTAGATTTGATTTTTTTTTTTCTCCGCCTTGAACCATGTTGATGTCTCGACATGGTTTGCGAGCAGGAGTTGCGCGTCTTGATCTTCCATGAGGCCTAATGATGGTACTCGCTTATGTTTCTGCAGCTTTCGGCGCAATACCAAAGAAGAACGGTTACCGGAAACCACATAAACAGGGATATACAGTGTATATACGTTGATATATGTATGCACATAGTGTAAAGTACACGCTACGAGGCAGTCAAGCCAGACGAAAATAGCACCCAATACAGAGTTGAAGGGGTCTCTCATGCATGACAGCGTTCGGCAGCGGCCGACTCATCAGACCGCAATTGCCGCGTGCACAGCTGACGGCCAGATGTAGAAGCCAATTACGGAAGTCCTGAAACACGAATTAGGAAGACAGCCTCGGGATGAAGCTAGGATGGCGTCGAGATGAACAGAGATGATGCCTGAGCAGGGATGGGCCGAGGCAGTAGGCAGTAGGCAGTCTGGCACAAGACCCTCGGGTGACTCCGGGAGGAAAGCATGAGTCAGCATCCCGGGGAGACCCGATCGCGAGGGACAAAAATGGCTCATTCTTTTCTTTTCCTTTCTTTTATTTTTATCCCTCAAGGTATATCAAATTGATTACAATTTGGAGAATGTATGGGCGGAGAGGGCTTGTCTCGATTCTGGGATTATCACAGGCATCGGCATGTGAATCAGCCCATGTCTTATAGATATAACTCCATAGTCCGTATAGAGACTTAGAATACCCTATGTGCCAACTCCCGTAAGGCTGCCGTTTCTCGCGTGGCTCTGCCCCCCTCTTTCACAATCGAAAGTCAAAATTAATAGAAACAATAGAAAAGAAAAAGAGGGGGAAAAAGCCCTCAAGACACATGTTGATAATGCCAACCCTTTCGCGGTGACTTGACTGTGTTCCCTGCTTGCGGTTGTTGGACACGCGACTCTTGACTCGTGTTGGTCTCGCACCTTTTTCTTTTTCTCTCATTGCAATTCCAGTTCACCTCGTTTTTCTTAGTCTTAATATTATTCATTGATCCCTCATTAGTCTACCTGCCTTTCTGTCTCCCCCGCGTTCGCGCTCTCCTCTCTCCATCCAGACCAATCTCCCCTCCCCCTACGTCGGTTCTTTCGAGAAAATCTCTCATCTTCCTTCTCTCTTCCCCTCTCGATCGATCTCTCCTGCTTGCTTTTCCCCGCAGTCCCAGTCCCAGCTGTTTCTTTTTTGCTCGCTCCACTTACCTTGTCTTGCACTGCGACAATTGATTTGACTCATGACAGTGTCAAAATAAAATAAAGGGACGAAAGGGACGCCGAGGGAATTTTCCTACATGCCGTGTGACTAATACCGTGTTTTCTTGTCTTGAACTTTGAATAGTGAATTTTGAAACTTTTTTTTTTCTTTCCTTCTCTGTTTCCCCTTTCTTAATTTGAAATCATCGACAGGGGAAAAGGAAGACAAAAAGGAAAAGAAAAAAAAAAATCGCGCGGCTTCCTGCATGGAATTTCGGTCACCATTCCATCTCCAACTGTCATCTTCGCTGGAGCAGAGCTGAGACTGTCAGACCAAGCAGTCAAGCACGCAAGGTCCCTCCTCCTCCACCCTCCACTTTTTGCGATCGGTTCCGCCGTTCGCTCCATTTCCTTCGACCTGTTTTCCGACCCGCCTCGATCGTGGTTTCTATGCCCTCGGCCCGCGAAAGGACGGCCAATTTGCTGTTACTGCCCGACTAGACGCGTGACGATTTGACTTGTCAATCTGGACTGCAATCTGTGTTCTCGCACGCGCCGCGCCGAGGTGGTCTTGTACAGCGCGAGAAGAATAGGTGGCAAGGTGGTCCCGTCGCTGCGACTCCCTTTCAACCACAAAAGAGCCGGCTCCGTTCCCGATCAACCCCCCTCCTTCCGCCCGCTCCGTCATCGCTCACTCATACGGCACAACGCTTTCACTCGGGCCGGTTGCGTCTGTCGCCTGCGAACTTTCATGTCGAGATGAAGGCCGAACACCAGGACAATAGCTCCTCGGCTTCTGCCGATCCCGGCGGGCCTGTGCAGGGTGTCGAGGATCTTGGAGAGCCCCCGGAGCACTCCAAGAGCACGACTAATGGTGGCGATAATACGCCCGCGGAGAATGGCCAGAAGTCCACCAACGCGAAAGACCCGTCGCGTCCGCGACGGAAGAAGGCCCGACGGGCTTGCTTTGCTTGCCAGCGGGCGCATCTGACTTGCGGTACGCTATGTCTGACCCTGTTTTCAATTCCCTTGTTGTACTGTCTTTTCTGTACCTGTCGTTTCGCGTCATCTAGCTGCGTTGGGCATCAGAAGGCGTTCTCTTGCCTGCGTTTTTGGACCGCCTGGTGAAGCGGTGAAGACCGGAGACTGATTCAAAGTTTTGCGATTAGGCGATGAGAGACCATGTCAGCGATGTATCAAACGAGGCCTTCAGGACGCCTGCCATGACGGCGTTCGCAAGAAGGCCAAGTATTTGCACGACGCGCCCGACGGAGCCTTGATGCCTGGAATCAGCGGTAACTTTTACGGTAATACGATGCGCAACAGCCTTCCCTTGTCGAGAAACGGCGCCAATGCCGTCAGTGCGAACACGCCGCAGAATTCGGCCCCAAGCTTCTATCCCACGCCCCAATCCAGTTCATATAACGTCTACCAAGAGAACACCCTTAATCAAAACTCCTTCACCTCGCAATCTCCCATGTCTCCGACTTTCAATCTGAAGACTACGCCGACTGCCCGAAACAATAGTTTGTCGTCTTCCGGGGGTCAGCATCCGCCCAGCGCAACCGTTTCGGGGGCGGCCACCCAGAACCAGAATCCGCTTGGAGGCCCGTTCTTCGATCCCAGCGACCCGGCTCTGTTCAACTTTGACCTGTCAAGCATGAATTTCGAAAATCGGTACGGTGCGCTGGAATTTGGGATGCTGGGACATATGGCGACGGGTGCCGGGGACTCGCCCAGCGACTCCGCCACGCAGCGAGGGTCAATGGGACGCAGCGGATCGGCCCAATTCTCGAATACGCCAATCACCGGTACGGCCGCTTTCGGAGACAGCCCCGGGGGCCAGCAGCCGTTCATGTTTGGCGATCCCCTGCTCAACGAGTGGTCCAATGGCCAGTCCTCAGGCCAGCCGCACATGAATGTGGGCGGCGGCGTTTACCCGCATTCCGCCCAGGGAAGCGTGATCCCGGGGCATCTATCCAAGGCCGACGCGCCCCATGCGTTCGCCATCGAAAGCGGTCCCCCAGCGAGTTTCGCCAGCCCTGGCGCGACGAGCAGTCCGCATATGGCGGGCGGCTTCGACGAGGCGACGTTTAACGCCGCCGTTGCGAACAATTCCAACGGTCTTGTTCCGAACGGCCAGCGTCCGACGATCACGACGCCGAGTCTGAAGCACCAGAGCCTCCAGGTGGGCACCAAACGACGTCAGCGCAACCCGTCGTCCATCTACGAGAACGTCAAGGAGCCGTACGCCTACACGAATCGCTTCCACAACCTGACTGCCTTCATCCAACGGCGCTTCTCCCCACAGAAAACCTTGCAGATCGCCAAAGCGCTAGCTTCGATCCGACCCTCCTTTATTGCTACGACGAAAACCTTGAACCGCGACGATCTGATCTTCATGGAGAAGTGCTTTCAGCGCACGCTCTTTGAGTACGAGGATTTCATCAATGCATGTGGGACCCCGACGATCGTTTGCCGTCGGACTGGGGAGATTGCGGCGGTCGGTAAGGAATTCAGCATCTTGACGGGATGGAAGAAGGATGTGCTGCTGGGCAAGGAGCCGAACCTGAACGTCAACACCGGCGGCACCGTCCCGGGATCGGGGGCGTCCTCCCGCAGCTATACGCCGCGCAGCTCCGCCGGCGAGGCCACGGCCCCGGGTCGGCCCCATCCGGTGTTTTTGGCGGAGTTGCTGGACGACGATAGCGTGGTCGAGTTCTACGAAGATTTCGCGCGGCTTGCCTTTGGAGACTCGCGCGGTAGCGTGATGACCACGTGTAAGCTGTTGAAATACAAGACGAAGGAAGACATGGAACTGGCGCAGTCGGATGACCACCAGCGATGGAACAATCACCTGCGCAAGGGCGGCATTGCCAGCGAAGCGGGAATGAACCAGCTGGGGTTCAAAGACGGCAAAGTCGAATGCGCATACTGCTGGACAGTCAAGCGTGACGTGTTTGACATTCCCATGCTTATTGTGATGAATGTAAGTGCTGCTGCTGCTGCTGCGCTGCGAGAGAGAAAGCAAAATGTGTCCATGAATGACGCTGACCGCTCTAGTTTCTACCATGTATTTGATTTGTTTTATTTATGGATCACGCAGGGATATACGTCTCTTACGCTTTAATCAGTTCATACGGCTCATACTCAGGAGGGATCATAAAAATGTCGGCTGTCTGTGATTGTTATTTGTGGGTTTCGTTTCATCTCGTTTCATTTTATTCCTTCTCGTTCTCTTTTATGTGAGATGGGACACCCCGAGTGTCCGTATCTTTTGCATTGGTACATATCTTTCGGATGATTCCCTCGGAAGCTATCAACGTAGCTTCTTCGTTTTCTCTTTTCTTGTCGGTTTTTGTTTGTCTTGTTCTTGCCTTGATCGTTGCGGATTGATCGATCCGTGAGGGTAGCACTTTTGTACATATGTACCTTTACATACGGGACCGGATCTGCCTTGCGTGATATTTGATTACGGGACGAATACCGGAAATGGCACATGGCGGTGCTTGACGCGAGGACTTCGCATGTACCAAGTATCCAAGGTTGGAAACATTGAAGTATCCAAAGTAGAGAGGTCGAGAAGTATACCTAGTAGAATCGACACCTGAGGCAGGGATGAACTCCGGACCAATTAGGAAGGCGCGAACCCCGCATGGCCGCTTTATCGATAAGCAGTCCCGTTTCGGCAGGATCCCACCGCCGCTTTTCTTCCCTTCCATCGCTTTCTCTCTCCCTGCCCCCCTCATTGTTCTTGCTCCCACTACTTCACATCATTCCGGTCGAGCCTGATCTTCCCCCCGCCGGTCGAACTCTTATACCATGCGACCTGACGGTCCTCGCGATCCCGTTACCGGGCCGGACAGCGGCCCCGAAGCCCCCTTTCCCGTGCGCTTGTCAGGACCCGTAATCAAAGGATTCGGACGAGGGAGTAAAGAGGTGAGAGCCCGTTGAATGGGCCATTGATCTATGCCCCTGGTAGTTTATGCTATCGAGGCCGGCTAATGGTGGACTTGCCAATTACAGTTGGGTATCCCCACGGCCAACATTCCAGCCGACGGGCTATCGGACTACCCGGATCTCCAAGTCGGGGTGTACTATGGCGTTGTCGCCTTGGACCCGTCCAAGTTTACCCTCGCGGCCGACCCGTCGACGTCGACGAGCATACTTCCTGCCGTGCTGAGCATCGGATATAATCCGTTCTACAAGAATACCACGCGATCAGTGGTATGTTGCGACCAAACGAAGTAGAACTAAATCGAGGGGAGGCCCAGGAAACTCACGCTCGCTGACAGGAAATTCATATCATGCCACCACTATCGTCGCCCTCGCCCACGGCCACCGGGGAGTCCGGCCACGTGAAATTCCATAAGTTACCGGATTTTTACGGTACCAACTTGAACCTGCTGATCCTAGGATACATTCGTCCCGAGTACGACTATGTGTCGTTGGAGGCCTTGGTGGAGGATATCCGGCTGGACTGCGAGGTCGCACGAGAGAGTCTGCAGCGACCGACGTATGCCTGTTACTTAACCGGGGAGGGGGGTGGATCGGAGACTGTGACGGAACAGCGCCGGTGGTTGACGGGGTTCTAAGGCGTACTTGAAAAAAAAAAGTTTGAAGAAGGAGGGGAGACCCTATTGCGACTCCTCCTGCATAGACTGTACAGCAGCAACAGCAGCATTAGTCCAGAAACCATGCATAAACGAGACCACAAATTCCTATCTGTCTGCCTATGGCCTGCATCAGCCCTATCTTGGCTCTTGGCGGCGGAGACCCTTGCGGAATGCCAATACTCGTCGACGTCATTGTTGTCCTCGCCAAGCGCTCCGCGACTGGATTTAAACCCTTTTCTTTGCCCTGGATTGCGTCTCCTGAAGTCGGCTCAGTTGTCTGACTTCCCATTGTCGCCTGCCCCCGGAGAATGGACCGCATCCGTCAACACATTCGCCGCCGTCGCAGCAGCGCCAGCAGCTCGACCTTTCAGCCTCCACTCTCCCCGACACTGAGCCATGACAAGCAGAAAAATAAGTCGATTAGCGAGCCCCGACGGCTCTACATCACCTCCAACACGCCCGACTTCGATGTCAACATTATCCGCCGCTTCCAGGACGAAGGGTTCGACGTCGAATACCTGCCTTTCGTCGCATCGGTGACGGACGAGCCGGAACGTGAACGCAAGGAACTCGAGAAACTTCTGCACGAACGTGAGGATGACCTCGAGCCGGGCGAACGCTATGCGGTGGTCGGTATGTGTTTCCCTCCGTTCTTCTAACAGACGGCGTGCCTTGACTAAACACCGTTCTCAGCATATCACCGACCTGCCTACCTACTACTGTCATCTCACCATCAGTCGACCTCGGCCACCAATCCTTTCCCTCGACTCTGTGCCTTGGTGACCTACTATCCCGAGCCTCCCAGTTCCCTTCTCAATGGAGAGCAGCAGCAGCCGCCGCCGCAGGAGCCCTGCGACATAATCCCGCAATCTACCACCTCTTCAACCACCAACTCCTGTTACTCTTCGCTCTCATTGCTCCCCATTCAGATCCATCTTGCAGGTCCGCAGCCTGCTTCCCTCCACGATGACTACCACAGCCATCCAAGTAGGAAGCGTCATCGTTGCCATCTCTTCTTTTACCCCGAATCCGATCCTGGATTTGCCGAGTCTACCTCTAAGACGTACGACGGCATCAGCTCGCGCCTCGCCTGGAGCCGCGCCCTGGACTGCCTAAAGCGTGGATTTGGATGGCCTGGCGGCCACTGGAATGTGCCGGAGGTTGAGACCGTGTGGGAGGAATACTGGCGTAATCTGTTCTACAACAATCGGAATGCCGAGGAGACCGATACGCACGCTACGCAAGCCTTGAACCTAATGACAGGTAGTGCAGGGCCATCGCTCGCCGAGAACGAAGGCTATCGTTCAGACCCGACGGCCGAACAGCAGGAAATCGCAACGGTCAATTGTGTTCCTACCATGATCGGCGGTGAGGTCCCCTTGGTATTTTGTTTCCTTCGTTTCTTTTCTTTCCACCAAAACCGGAAAAAAGAGGGTGATCCACTGACTTAGTCGAAGGAACCACGCCGGCTTCTATCGTCGCCTTCTACACCACCCAATTCTTCCCTTCCGGGCCTTCCTCACAAACCATCCGCCTGCTGTCTCGCACTATAGGCCCCAACCGCATCGTCGACGAGCTACTCCTCACCTTCACCCACACTGAAGAAATCCCCTGGCTCTTGCCTGGTGTCCCGCCTACAGACCGCCCCGTACGCATCCTTCTCGTCATGACGGCCCTGTTTGTCGCCGGGAAGATCGCCCGCCACAACATCTACTGGGACCAGGCGAGCGTGCTGGTGCAGATCGGCCTGCTGAATCCGGCGCTCGTTCCGGCCGGGTTTCAGGCCACCGGACCGAATCGCGCAGGCAAGGAAACGGTAGAGCGAATCCCGGTGGTAGGGAGCGAAGGGGTCGAGAGGGCGCTGGGTTGATCTTTCCTTCTTTTCTCCTACAGGATGTTCATTTACTTTCGGGTTGTCTTGTCCGGGTTTAGGATCATCGTGATACCCTGCAGTTGTATATAGATCAACGTTATTCGAGCCTGTTAGGGCTGACTGTGGAGCTGGCAGATCGCACGGCTCTGATTGGTTTGCTTAAATTGATACTACGGACTATGCAGGTCAAACCATTCACCCTATGTGATATACCAATAAAAGTTTAAGGATGATTTCAAATAAGACGCTCTCAATGGATGCTCGCTAGTTCTTTTTATTTGTTCAATGCTTCCAATCTTTCCGTGTACCTTCACATGCCCAAAATTCCGGGAAAAAGAGTAAACCGATCTAATTAATGCTGTCGCAAGTTGATGATATCGCTACTGACTCCTCCTGCGCTCTTCAATGTCCGAAGACTAGCCTCCTGTGCAAGCGGAATCACATCTTCCACCGTGCCTACATCTCCACTCTTAGCCAGCCCCGTGATGACCGCCCCGAGGAGCGTGTCGCCCGCGCCGTTGACGCTGACAATATCCTCGTCCTTCAGCACCGCAGCCGGGGGGAACAACCTCAGATACACGCCGCCGATCACCTCGTCGGTTGGCGGGGCACGCGAGAGAATATACGGCGCGGATTCGGGGGCCGTCAGACGCGGGTCACCCGGGCGGAGCAGCTGGGTGACCAGCACGCCCTGCGAGCCCAGCTTCGTGACGAGGCAGGGAACGTAGGGTAGGAGCTGGATGCTTTGCTGCGGGATGCCCTGGTCCACCAGGGTGGCGGAGGTCATGGCCACGAGGCGGTCCCGGGACCCGGACGCCGACATGCCCATGGCGTCGATGATGCGCCACCAGCCGTCGGATTCGAGGAGCCCGTTCTCCCGTGCGGCCATGTACATGGCTGCCAGCTCGTACTGGTTGGGCGCGGCGAGGCTGATACCGTGGTTGGGGACCGACGCGGAGGGTGTGATAACGGCGTTGGCGCTGCCGAAGAGTCGGCGGCTTTTCGCCGTGGACACGGGCTCGAAGGCCACCCGGGCGCCGTGTTTCTTGGCTACGGTGACCCATTTGGCTAACACGTCGGGGTTCCAGTTGGCGTCGACGACGACCCATTGGGGCTTGGTGCGCGCGATCATGGGCTCCCAGAACCCGTCGAAGTCGAGGACGTGCTCGCGCAGCTCCATGATGCCCATGTCGGCCATGGCGAGAACCAGGTCCTTGGTGGCATCGTTGACGGCGATGTACTGGGCCGTCCGGGCGCCGTCCGAGGCGGGGAGGATCTGGATGCCTTGGGTGGTAAGTCCCTCCGCACGAAGGGTTGAGAGTGCAGCGCGGCCGCTGAGGTCTTCTCCGACAACGCTGCAGAAGAGAACGGAGCTTCCGAGGTAGCTGGAAGCGATGGCCACGTTGTGGCCCACTCCTCCAAGGCTCTGGGAGATGACGGCGGGGTTGGACGTGTGTGGGACGGGGGTCTTGCTGGATTCTCCCGCAAAGGGGGCATAGTCACAGGACAGGTCAATAGCAAGGGAGCCAGCAACGAGAACATCGGCCTTGTCTAGCTTCTCGGCGGGATTCTCACTGGTCGAGTGGAGCTGCGCCAGCTCTGGCTCTGAAGTTGCTTGGTCAGCCTTCACAGTGCGGGAAATTGCTGGCATATGTCTGTGCGGGAGACCGTCTCGCAATTAGGGATATTTGCTTTTTGTATATAACAGACCAACGGAGATCTTGTTGAGAGGCAAGCCCACTTACCGTTCGTTAAGCGATCCGTGGGACTGCTCCAACTTGGCAAGCTCCACGGCTACCTTGGTCGCTCGCTGGACGTTCGCCTCGATCAGGGCTCGATTGGCCGTGACACTCTTTCCACCACTGAGTTGCTTGATCTTAGACAACACGAACGGCGTGTTGTCGCTTCCGTGGTAACCTTCCTCATCAGCCAGTCGGAGGGCCTCTTCGATGATAGCATCCATTTCATTCTTAGCAATGGACTGTTCTACCGGCACGGGATTAGCGAAATGCATTCCAGATGACAATGGAAGCTTAGTTTGCGCGTCTAATTGGATTTGGATCGATTAGTGGAAAGGCTCAAATCAAAGAGAGCACCAATAGAGAATTCTGCGCGGGCCATTTGAGCTTACAGATTATGGCCGCAGCCTCGGCCTCGTTTTGGATGACCTTGGGGCTCTTGATGCCACTGTCTCGGGTGAAGAACGCCGGGAAATCCACAGATCCCTGACGGCCATCGGCAAAAGTTCCAACGCAGACACCCTCCGTCTCAAGGTACTCAAGAGTCCGGGGGATGTCCAAGAAGCTTTTACATCCGGAGCTAACGACAGCCACCGGGGTTCGCCCCAGCTCCGTGAGGTCGGCTGTGAAAAGCGTTAGAACAAAAGTGTTAGATGTCGTCGAGTGACCGTACCAGATATATCCATGGAGTTTTCTCCGCCGCGATGAACACCGCCTACAGACGATTAGCTTCCACCGCAAACTTGAAAGGATACAGCTGCAACATACCGAGACCGCCGGTACCGAAAACTCGAATACCTGCAAGATGGGCAAGGATCATAGTGCCTGAGACCGTCGTGCCGCCGTGAAGCCGCTTACCAGCTAAGCCCTATGTAACGGTCAAAACCCAAGTTTAGCTAGATAGACGGGGAGATCGGTCAACATACCAGACCACAGATGTAGCCCAGATCTCTTCGTGAGACCTTCAGAGCGTCTTTACTCTCGGCAGTCGAAGCCAGTTCAATTAGCTCGTCCGGCGACAGACCAACCCGGGCTACACCATTGAGGATACCAATGGTTGCGGGGACACCGCCATTGACTCTGACGACGGACTCGAGAAGCTCGGCTAGGGCGACACTCTCCGGGAAGGGAAATCCTAACAAGGAGTCAATTAAAATCCTCATGCAGAATGGCGTTTGCCAGCGCAAGCGCACCGTGGGTGTAGATAGTCGTTTCCAGCGCCACGACGGGCTTCCCCGTTGCTACAGCATCACGAACTTCCTCAGAGACATTCAGGAACTTGCTCGACAGGAGGCTATGGTTGAAGCGCCGCTGAGGGAGCAGCCGGGAATAAGCCGACCGGCAGCAAAGACGCGCCGCAGCTCGTGAAGGGAGCATGTTGAGTGAGGAGACAGGGAGAGATGAAGAGGAGAAGAAGCGGCGCGGAGAAGGAATGGATGGATATAACTACTCAGTCCGGCTTAGTCCGGCTTATCTCGCGGGTTGTATCCGGTGGGTCCCCGCCCCATACTGTTTGTATGGCAGCGGTACCTCGGCGGTACATGGCACGATTAGGACCTCATAGATGCCATCTGGATTGTGGGCGTCGATATGAGATAGACCAGGCAAGATTGGTCATTGCTATTATCAAGTAGTTGAGGCGAAGACCCCGCCCATCTATTTTCTATCGCGACTGCAATGCGAATTGGCTATATTGACACGGCCAGTGACGGCGGTCTTCCAGGCGGCCATATTTAGGACCAGTTCTGGCTACAATGCTCAATTGAACAAGTCTAGAGCTGTTCTGGATCAGGATCATGAGAATTGAAGATCCAGACATTCAAGAATCCCTCCGTCATGACGAAAGGGAGCAGCGCAGGCCCACGAAGCTCGGCGGAGAGCTGCCAGGGCGCTTAGTCATCGCCACGGTGTCCACATCTCGAGATGCTTCAAGTCGCAGCCCCCTCGCCCTTCTTCCATCTGCAGCAGCATTCCGTCACAATGCTCGCCCTCTTCGCCGCCCTGCTGTTCTGCGGGCTTCCCTGCCTGGCTTGGGCCGAATCCTTCGCCCAGGTCTTCAAGAATGTGAATCTGGTCCGCAACACCAACCTGGAGAAAGGCTACGTCCGCGAGACGGTCAACGTGGTCGTTGAGAACGTCGACAAGAAGCCTCAATCCCAGTACTATATCCCTTTCGCAACGGATATCGTTGATAAGATTGGTGGCTTGGAAGTCCGAGACAAGAAGGCCCCCGAGAAAGGCCGCCTCGACGTGGAGGCAGTTGAGTCGAGCTCGTCCAAGTGAGTATGAGCCAGCGTGGCTCGTCCTCGTGGCTACGATTGCGCGCCCATTGAGGCTTGTCACTCCGACAGACCGACAGACGCTGACTGCATTGTTTACAGCGGCGACTTTCAGTACTACTTGGTCCAGTTCCCCGAACCCATCGCTCCCAAATCCCAGATCACCCTCGGGATCTCCTACTACCTGCTATCGACGCTGAGCCCACGCCCGGCCACCATCGGCCAATCCGATAAACAATACCTGACACATACCTTCTCCGCCTACTTCCCTTCGGTCTATCAGACGGTTACCCAGAAGACGAAGCTGAAGCTCCCCAGCACCAATGTTCCCGGCTACACCTCGACTAAGGGTCTGAAGTCCGGTGCGGACCCCGAGCGTCAGGGCACAACCTACACGTACGGGCCCTACGAGACCTCGGACGTCGCGCCCGGCACCGTCTACCCCATCACCATCCGCTACGAATTCACCAAGCCCATCATCACTGCGTCGTTGCTGGAGCGGGATCTGGAAGTATCCCACTGGGGCGGCAACCTGGCGACGGAGGAACGCTACTGGCTGCGCAACAACGGCTCCAAGCTCGAGAACCAGTTCTCGCGGGTCGAATGGACTATCAGCAACTACCAGCAGCTGCCGTCGTCCGCCATCCGCGAGCTAAAGTACCCGCTGAAGCCCGGCTCCGTGGACCCCTACTTCATCGATGACATCGGCAACGTCTCCACGAGTCGCTACCGCCCCGGCAAGGCCCCCAACCGTGACGGCTTCCTGGAGTTGCGCCCCCGCTACCCGGTCTTTGGCGGCTGGAACTACAGCTTCCGCATTGGCTGGAACAACGAGCTGTCGTCCTTCCTCCGCCAGGCCGTCGCCGGCGCTGATTCGTACGTGCTCAAGGTTCCCTTCATCGAGGGACCCAAGGCCCTGGAGGGCGTGCAGTACGAGAAGGCCGTCGTGCGGGTGATCCTGCCCGAAGGCGCCCGCAACGTGCAGTACGAACTGGTCGATGGCGATTCCAGCAACGGCCTCCCCGGCACTGACCAGATCGAATCGCACATCTCCAGCCACAAGACCTTTATGGACACGCTGGGTCGCACCGCCTTGACCCTGACGGTGGAGAACCTGTCCGACGAGGCGCGCGGCTCTCAACTGGTGGTAAGTAGTGTTTAAATTTTCTCCCGGCTTCCATCTCACCTCTAAGTATCCCCGACCAACGACTAACATAAACACCCCCTTCTAGGTGACCTACGACTACTCCACCTGGGATGGACTACGCAAGCCGGTGACCATCACCGCCGGTCTCTTGACCGTTTTCGTGGCCGCCTGGTTCATCGGCAACATCGACGTGAGCATCAAGAAACGGTAGATCTGTTCTCTTTATCTCTCTGTGTGCGTGTGATGACGATGTATCAATCAATCAATTGCTCTTTCTATGTATTTGAAATTCCTTCAATTTTCTTCCTGTTTTATACCTGGACAATTTTAAGCAATTGCATTGGAATCTGTCCTACAGATTAAGAATAGAATTCTCTGATATATCGTATTTGTTTCTGCTGTCATGCATTGAATTGAATCCTACCTACCCAAGAATGATTGATGAAAGCAAGCATCTCGGCTTCTATACTGAAGTCTGAAGTCATGAGAGAATATGAAGAGGGAATGGATCAAAACGTCAAAAAGAAAAGACAGCCATCGCATCATAAATTACACATTGTACATATCCCCTGGGACCATTCCAGCCTCCCACCCTTTTTTTCATTTGAGTTTATCCTGCTGTGTTCTTTGAACCCCTCTAGCCCAGGGGACAAGATCAATCAATCAATGAATAAACGCCGGACACCTCGCAAAATCCCAACCTATGAAGAATAGAAGAAATGATGTTAATGATATCTTGAGTCTTGGGCGATCTTTAAAAACAAAAACTTCCTCCGGAAAAAAGCGAAAAGGCGAGGGAGTAGTGAAGATGAGTGAAGAGAAGGCTAAACAAAAAGAGAAAGACCCGGAAAGGGAAAGAAAAAGGAGATGAACGATTTTATGAGTCTTCGAATTTCCTCTTCACCCCGTTCCCGTTGGCATGAGGTGGCGCTTGTCGAGCGGCGCTCCGTTTCCGCTGCTCGTCTTCCATCATTTGCGCCTGGCGTCGTTTCCAGGCGGTCTTGATGGCCGGCGCGCAGCGGATGAGATCCTCCTCCGTGACGCGGTCCTGGATACTTTCGAGGACTTTCTCGACGGTGGAGATGTGGTTCGCGTCGGCCTTGTCGTCGCGGATGCGGTGGAAGCGCCACCGGCCTTGCTCGTCCTTGGAGCACTCCACGATGGAGTCGTCGAGGGGCTGTCCGAGCGCCTTCATCTCCTCCCACTGCTCCGGGGTGACGAACATCTCCCCGAAGAAGCGGTACTCGTTGGAGTTGAGGCCGACGAACAGGTGGAAGATGGGCAGGGCGTCGTAGTCCGGGTATGGCTCGGTGATGCCGTCGGCCTCGTCCTCCGAGTCAGGCTCCAGGATGGGGAACTCGAGCCGCAGACGGAAATCGATGGTGTTCTCGGCCGGGGGCTTCCACTTGAGGATGTGCTCGTCAGTGCCGATGCGGTAAGGGGTGCTGCGACACGTGAAGATGAGGCCGTCGTTGCCGTGGATTTTTTTGACCTTGGGGATGATCTCGCGGAACATCATCTCGATGCCGTAGCTGAACTGGGTGGATTTGTCCTCCACGGCGAAAATACGGTGCGCCTTCTCCTCGGGGAAGCGCTCAAACAGCGCGTTGTATGGCTTGAGCACCTTCTCCTTGAAGTACGCTAAGCGCTTGTCCAGCGTGCGGTGCATCAGGGATTGTCCATCCAACACCAGGCAGTCAAAGACGAGGTACTTCAGCTGTTGCGTCCCATCGTCGTAGGTATCGTTCACCAATTCTCCATCCACCAGGGTGTCGACATGGAATGATTGGAAGGAGTCGTCGTCAGGAAGCGGGAAATGCAGGCCCGGCACGTAACGGTATTCGTTCTTGCGGTCGATCAGGTAGTGGATTTCCGCGTTCCCAGATTCGGGGTCCCCGCGCGCAAAGTACATCAGACAGCGGATGCCGTCCGTCTTTTCGCAGACATAGTAGTCCTGACGCTGGAGCTCGGTGAGGTGACGACTGGAGAAACTGACAGGTTGTGCGCCGGGGAAGTTGAGGTTGTTGCGGCCGAGGAGCTGAGCGACCTCACGACGGAATTGATCGGCCAAATCGGGCTCGGCTTTGATGCCGACAGCATCGAGATCCGGGACGGAATTACTCATTGCGAACGCGGGGGCGGGACAAGTTTAATATCGGTAAGGAGGGTGGGCGGATGTCGTAGGTAGATTCGTTCGATTTGCGAGAGTAAGCTAGACTCTCAAGGGGAAGATGGTGATGGCGAGACAGGATCTAGCGGAGATATTCCAGATTCAGGAGCTCTCTCGCCCGCAGGCGCAGAAGCGATGGACTTCTGCCGGGGTAGACGAGGTCCAGTAGAAGCGAGCGAGGGTGCGAAAGGAATTCCAGGGACAAGTGGGATTCTTTGTTCGAAGCGGAACGTCGAGAAAGTCTCGATTTGGACGCGATTCCGCACATGATGTCAAGGCAACAAGGCAACAAGGCAACAAGGCAACAAGGCGGTAAGGCACCATCGGTATGAGGCAGCCTTTCATCCGATTAGGTCAGTATACAACGGACTCTGTAGACTCTAACTAATACTGTAGACTATGGAATATACATAGACTTCACTGTAGATGTACAGACACACCAAACTCACAGTTTATTTCAAATACAAGGATATGCTCTCATGTACAATATCTGGTGACATGCTTCACTCAGGAGCAAAACACTCCCCGGTAAGACATACGATTAAACAAAACCAGACAGTCAAAGAAATCGACAGCCACTAATTTACAGACATCCACATCCCAAGACTCAGAGGGTATCATCATTTCAACAGAAGTAAACCAGGCCCAGACTCCTATCGCACAAGTCCCCAGAATAACGCCACAACAGAAACCAATTTCGAAATAAAATGCAAAGCGCCGTCGTCACTTCGTTCTCTGCCTGACAATTCGACCGAGACAGAGACCACCGTAAGGAATATGTAAGGTTTACGAGCTGGCCGTTATCGGCAACTTCTTTGCAGCGGTTGCGGGAGTCTTCCCGCCTGCGTCGGTAGCGTTGTCTGGTGCACTGGCGGATACTGGAGACGTTGTCGAGGGTAGTATATCATCCACGGGTTGGAACGGATTGCCGTCCGCCACACCGTTACTGTCGCCGTTTGAAAAAAGACCTCCGCCCCGGGAGCCGCCCAGGGCATGCGAGAGCATCTCTTTTATCCGCACGTATTTGTATTTCTGTTTGGTCGACATCAAAGTATGGGTGGCGAGGGGTATGGGGGTCGAGCGAGTAATGCCTGCCATCACGGCGTCCTTCTCTTCGTCCGAATCCACGGGGCCGTTGTTATCCAGATCATCCTGTAGAGGCGCATTGGCATCGATGGCAGCCTCTGTAGTAAAATCATGTGTTAGCTCTGAACAAATGCAACATCCCAAGACGATCTCGAGACAAGACTTACTCTGCTGACGAGCCTGGTTCTTCTTCTGGTAGGCCTGAAGCAACATATCGTACGGTAGCGAACGACCGGGCACGCCACGCTTCGCACCCATCGAGTGACTCTTACAAGTCAGAGAACGAGCGCACTGGGCGCCATTTGGCAATGTAACACCGCACTGCTTCTCAACGTCGACCGGACCCTTGGGTTTGGCCGCCTTGGGCTTGGGCTCCTCCTTCTTTTTCTTCTTCTTGGGTTCTTTGTCTTTCTCATCTTCGGCCTCGGTCTTGCGCTTCTTGCCCTTCTTGGTGCCGTCCTCCGCCATGCCCTTGACAGCGCTCTTCTTGGCGCTCTTCTGACCCTTCATGGAGTCGTCGCCCTCGCCGCCCGCGGCCTCCTCGTCGCCGTCCTTGTCGCCCTTCTCCTTGGCCCGGTTGGCGGCGTCGCGCGCCTCCTTCTTGCGTCGTGCCTTCTCCTGCTTCGCCTTGATGCAGCCGCGGATGTGCTCAGCGGCACCCTGCTTGAGGACCGGCCTCTTACAGGTCTTGCAGATGACCGTCTCCAGGTGATCCTCCTCGCGCGGTTTGCCAGTTGGGAAGGCGGCCATGGTTTTCTCGTCGATTTCCGGTAATATTGGTGAGGAGCCTGGAGAGGCTGGAGGGTCTATTGATGCCGAGAAACAGCAAGCAGTTAGCCTTTGTTCCGACCACTTTCCCAGGTCTTTCCAGATCATTGTATAGCCTAATGCCGCGTACACCTCGGTCTCGCAATCTGACCTCTCCGTCCCTCCCTTCCCCTCTCTCTTTCCAAGGACCGAGGAAATAGAACAGAGATCCATGCAAATGCCAATGTTCAGATATATGGACGACAGGGCACTAGACACTCACCATCGGCCTTCTTTTTCCCCAACTTCGCCGACTTCTTCACTTTGATCTTTGTCGGTTTCGCATCTTTCTCCGAAAACTTGTATCCCGACGCATCAACCAGGGTGCCTCCCGATGACGCTATCGATTCAAATCAGTCAGTAAGATTTCGCTGCCGCAGCATGCCTGGAAATAGGCCCAAGTTGGCGCTGGAACAACAGACCTTTGGCGTCACCGTTCGTAGCCATGATTACCACAACCGACCCGGAAGGGGGGTTTCAGTCGCCACGCTTGGAATCAGGGAGGCCAGAATGAAAGGAAAGTAAATCGGCGGAGATAATAAAGGTTTGATTCGACTGTTGCGTCGCGATGGGGGAGGGCAGCGAGATCGATCTGCCTGATGTCCCGATAGCAGGGAGTCCGGGGCGCTCCGCATTGGGGCGTCACGTGCCGACATACAAAGGGCGAAGTCGAGTCTCCGTCGAAGTCGTTCAATCCCACACAATGAACGCCAACACAAAGGATGGGACGGGTCAATGAGTGTTGTAGGGCAGCGGAAGGATGGCGTCACCCCCGGTCCTCTATTGGCCATTTCCTGGTGCTGTCATTGTTGATTGAGTTGCTGCAGCAGTCCAGACAATTGCAATGAATGCTCCACTCTCCATCCGAGTTGTGTCACAGCGCCCGATCGAGGACACCGCTAGTATTATGTGCGGTGGATTGGTCCCATGCAAGGTCCATTAATAACTATTTATTGTACAATCGTTGGAATGAGATATGCCATGCATGCTGTACAGTAGACTGAATTAAACCCATTCTCCGTCCATTCATCCTACACGAGAGAAACACAAGCTGCTGTTCGTCCCCCCAAAGCCAAAACTGTTGGTCAAAGCCACGTCAATCCGGCGCTCTTGCGCCTTGTTTGGGGCATAATTGCAGTCGAATCCATTGTCAGCTCGCTCCAGATTAATGGTTGGGGGCATCGTATTCTAAACCCACGAGTTAGTATGGCTCTCTCTGTCTTCGGTGAACGGGCTGTCGGCACATACCTCGTGAATAGCCAAAATGGAAAACAGTGCCTCTATAGCACCAGCACCGCCTAACAAGTGGCCTACGGCCCCCTTGGTGCTGCTAACATTGACCTCCGCCGCGTGCTTCTTTCCTTCGGGCCCGAGAAGGAGAGTTTTGATCGCAGCGTTCTCTGCCGCGTCACCGACCACGGTCGACGTAGCGTGTGCATTGACGTAGTCAACCGTAGACGGTTGAATCTTCGCGTTTCGCAAGGCCTTTCTCATGGCCAAAAAGGCACCCTCCCCGTTCTCCTTCGGTGCCGTCATGTGGTGGGCATCCCCAGAACAGCCATATCCTTTCAGTTCCGCGTAGATCTGGGCCCCTCGCGCTTTGGCGTGCTCCAATTCCTGAAGAAAGACGGTTAGATACGGCGGAAGACAAGCAAAACACTCTCTTTTCCAGCGAAAACATACCTCTAAGATGACCATGGCTGCACCCTCTCCGACCACGAACCCTTCGCGATCGGCATCGAACGGTCTTGACGCCTTTTCGGGGTCATCGTTGTAGCTGGTGGCAAGGCTTCGCGCCCGCGCAAAGCCACCGATGGCCAAGGGGTGAATACATGACTCGGCACCTCCGGCAACCATCACGTCCGCATCCCCGCATGCGATAAAGCGAGCTGCGTCGCCGATGGAATGTGCGCCGGTGGTACAGGCGGTCGTTGCCGCATGGTTAGGGCCCTATAAGGTTATTCTTTCTATTCCGAATCGGTGAGGCAGGTGAGGGTATTATCACTTACCATGAAACCATATTTCATGGAGATATGACCAGCACCGAGATTGATCAGGAGCTTGGGTACGAATAGAGGCGACACTTTTTTATAGCCCTATAAAGAATCAGTGATGATAGCTCCGACAGAATATATTTCAGCAGACTGACCCCTTTTTCATACGCCGTGACAGTGTCGTATATCTCGTCAAAGTTCCCAATGCCTGACCCGAGACAAATCCCCTGGGCACTCGTTAGATGACGATGCGTGATCAAAGGTTGACGCACGTAGCACATACTGTCGTCTCTTTTTGTTCAAATGTTGTAGGCATCCAGCCGGCATCCGCCAAAGCTTCTTGCGAGGCCACCAACGCATACTGCGCGAAACGAGCCATCTTGCGCTCCTCCTATACCGGTCATCAAACTCGGCCCATCAATGCTATGCAAACTCGGGAACCTACATCTCTACTTAACCACTCCGAGGCCGTCCAGCCTCCATCCTGCTTTGTCCCCGAGGGCACGACCGCCGCAACCTGGCAAGGCAAGTCGGCAAACCTGGAATCGCGCTGGCGAACATTGACAATGCCGCAGTGACCATCCAACAGGCGTTTCCACGTGCGACGGATTCCTATAGACAACGGGCGTCATTTAGCGAACCGAGCAGCATAAGCAGCAGGGGTCCGGATGCGTTATGCAACGACGGGAGCTGATCGTGTAGAACTGCCTTTCCGGGGTAATGTTCTAAACTTCTAACAAGGCGCGTTTCTCCCAAGACCTTCCCTTTCGGGACGGAAGTGGGGAGCAGTGGAGCTCGATGATTGGAAGCCGCCAGAGGAATTGCGCCGGCATGAAAACAGACGAAGCGACGCAGCGAATGGTATTCGTGATTGAGGACGGACGGTTGATGGTTGATAACTGGGAGAGTGGGATAAACATACCTACTCCGAGGGGTGTGACCGCGCCGAGACCTGTCACGACCACACGACGCATGGCATGCTGTGAAATCGGGTTGGGTGGGGATTAAAAAGCAAATGGTCGAGGTGGAGAGAAGAAGATAAGGAGAGGAAGATTGCAAAGTATGAAAAAAGAAAGCGAAGAGACGAAGTGGAGAGAGAAAAAGGCCGAGAAGGGAAGGTCCGCACGACGTCACGGCCTGAGGCTGCAAGGCCCACTTCGCCCCGATTCGATTTCCATACATCGGAGTCCTACTTATACTTCATCCCTCCCTTGCGCTTTGGCTTTCACCCCTCGACTTTTCCCCGCCCCATCCTCCCCCTAGTCCTTGTTCTGCGGAGCCGACCTGCCATGAAATTCAACTTAGGGTTGCTCGCCTTGGCCGTGACGGCGTATGCTCATGCTCATCATGACCACGACGAAGCTATTCCTGACCATGTACGCGAGGAATTGCTGAAGAAATGGGACCAGGAGGTGAGTGTCACTTTCCTCTGCTATCTTCTTTTTACCCCCAATTATCAACTAAAGTCAATATTCTAGTGGTCATTCTCCGGTATCGCCAGCTTCGCGCACTTGAAGCCGGTCAAATGTCTGGTCGAGCCCGACGAGCGATACGATATCGCCGTCATCGGAGCTCCCTTTGATACCGCTGTAAGCTACAGACCGGGTACGTTTCCCTTCTTGAAAGATCTCTCATCACCAATAAAATGCAATCAAAACCAAGATCTATAATCGCTGACTCTCCCTTCAGGTGCCCGGTTCGGTCCTAGAGCCATTCGCGCCGCCAGTGCCCGCCAGATGGCCGGCACCAGCTACAACACTCGCGCTGGGATCAACCCCTACAGCTCCTGGGCCACGGTCAAGGACTGCGGCGACATCCCCATTACCCCGTTCGACAACGGTCTGGCCGAGCGTCAGATGTACGAGGCCTTCCTGGAGCTGGGCTCGCGGCGCGCCCTGACCGCCGCCGACTCCCAATACGGCACCAAGGGCATCTCGGCGGGCAAGCCCAAGCTGGTGACGCTGGGTGGCGATCACAGCGTGGCGTTGCCGGCGCTGCGAGCCTTGTACCAGATCTACGGAAAGCCCATCACGGTGCTGCATTTCGACGCGCACCTGGACACCTGGAACCCCGTGCGATACTCGGCCTACTGGACCTCGGAGCAGGCGGCCTTCAACCACGGCAGCTTCTTCCATAAGGCCAGCCGCGAGGGCCTGATCTGCAACTCGACCTCGGCGCACGCCGGTCTGCGCACGCGGCTGACGGGGACTACGGACAGCGACTACACCAACCCTGGCCCGGAGCAGGGGTTCATGCGCATTCACGCCGACGACATCGACGATCTGGGCCCCATGGGAGTGGTGGACCGCATCGTCGAGCGCATCGGCCTGGACCCGGAGCAGCCCGTCTACCTATCGGTGGACATCGACGTGCTCGACCCCGCGACGGCTCCTGGCACGGGCACGCCCGAGCCCGGCGGCTGGACGACGCGCGAGTTCATCCGCATCATGCGCGGCCTCGAGAAGCTGAACGTGGTGGGTGCGGACATCGTCGAGGTGTCACCCAGCTACGACAACAAGGGCGAGACCACCGCTTTGGCCGCCGCCCAGGTCGCCTTTGAGATTATCACCAGTCTGGTGAAGGCCGGCGCCGGTGCGGAGCTGGGCGGGTGGTACGGACGCAAGGAGGTCGTGACGGACGAGAAAGCCCAGGAGACGGCTCCCAAGAAGGATGAATTGTAAACAGAATATGACTTTATGTAACTAAGACTTCAACTAGAGGTGTGTCACGAAGATGAACGAATGTATTGATTAATGTGAAACTTGTCACGTCTACCTACGCCCCATAAGCTAGCTATGTATGTGTTCTACGAAAGTATGCCATGATCAGATGAATCCCAATTCCAGAACCCTACCAAGATTGCGGGGGAAAAGACAAGAATACAAAGTAGTAAATGGTCATCACTGGTTGTATCTGAGCTATCTAGTTTCCAGATCGAAGGGAGGTAATAACGAAACGGCACGATTAAGTGTGGCAGATGCAGGCGTGACAACAAAAGCGGAAAGAATATGAAGAAACAGATCAATACCATCAGCCAGCCAAAACAAAGACGCCTCGACTTCCAACGCCGGTAGAGACGATGAGAGGGAAGAAAGAATCGGGAAAATGGACACAGGAAAGGAACGGTGCGAGAACGAGAATCGTAGAGCAGCTAAAGGAGTAATAGAGAGATGGAAGAGGAAGTTGAAAGAAGATAAAATAAGATAAAACCGGCTGGAAGATCAAGGTAAAGGTGATTCATCAATATAAAATGTCTGTGCGACACGGGTTTTTGGAACGTTTAGGGTATCAGTCAATGAATGCCATGGTTGTAGGGAAAGAGCGTTGAGGGTGACGAAGATGGCAATCATCGAGATGCGAGTATCTGCCCACGAGCTGTGGGCAGTAAGTCTGCGCGCACAGTTTCCATAAGCAGTTCAAAATATTCAACGTAATGCGCTTCGAACACCTTCCATCTCTTCCTCCATAAGTCATGAACACTTCTACAACGCGTCAACGACACGAACAAGATTTCAAAAAAGGAGCAGTGCTGACCTTCTCTGCAACGGGATGCTTTATACGTATCCGTTTACAGCAAGACGCACTTCGACTTCTTCTTGGGGGCGGGCTCAAGAGCGGCAACAATGGCCTGCGAAATTCCATCAGCACGGCCATTCCGAGGCGGCGGCAAAGCCAACGGAAGGGGGAACTCACCTCGTCGAAAACATCCTTGAGCTTGTACTGAGTCAAGGCAGAACACTCGACATATTTAACCGCTCCCAGCTCCTTGGCCATGCGATCTCCATCTTCCTTGCGAATGGGCTGCATCTTTTGACGGGCAAGCTTTTCGCGAACGGCGGCGTCGTCGCGAAGATCGGTCTGCGTACCGACGATGAGGCAAGGGACACCGGGGCAGTGGTGGTGAACCTCGGGGAACCATTTTTCGCGAACGTTCTCAAAGGAGGCGGGGGAAGTCACGGAGAAGCAGACCAAAAAGACATCGGTCTGGGGGTATGAAAGAGGGCGGAGACGGTCATAATCCTCCTGTCCAGCAGTATCGAAAAGTCCCAGCGTATACGGTTCATCGCCGATCCTGAGGGGGTAAGCTCGAGTCAGTCAAAGGATCGAACGGTGACAGATGTACGGTCGGATCAAGTTGATGAATCCAGCGATGCGGGTGGGAGGATATATCGGGAGCCAGCTGCAGGGCAGAGGAATTCGCAAGGGAGGAAGTTTTGCAGTGCGTGTCCGACGATGTTCGAAGACGGGCCTCAACTTACATAACAGTGACGGCATAATTATCAAAAACGGTGGGAACATATTCGGAGGGGAATTTGTTTGTCGTGTAGGATATCAGAAGACATGTCTTTCCCACAGCACCATCACCGACGACAACGCATCTGGAAGGAAGAGAATGAATGATTAGCAATCCGCCGATAGATAAGACCGGTCACCCGACCAGAGAAAGGAGAGGGAGGGGGGTTGTTATTCGACCGCGGGGAAATGGGGGGGGGGGGAAGGATAATGGAGGCAATTCGACCGAGAAAGAGAGGAAAAGCATACTTAATAGTGGCGACGACCATGATGGAGATCCGGAGTTACCTGGAGGCTCTGCAGAGGATACAGTGCAGATTATCGAAGGTTCAAGGTTGTCCGTCTAGACCACCCAAAGCAACGAGAGGGAAAGGAGGAAAGATGCGGTGAACAAAGAGAAGGGGGGAGATTGTGATAGGGAGGGAGGGGGGTTCAGAGGAGGGGAGGGGGATGATCGGATCCCGAGAGAGGAGAAGAGTTGAGGAAGGAGAAAGAAACAGAGAGGGATGGAGGAGAGGCGTTTGGATGGGAGCGGTCGCCAGAGGTCGCAGTGGTTGGTGTGCGGTGAAAGCGTCGACGGTGAAAGGGCCAGCCAATGTGGGAGGCAGAGGTGGAGGACGATAGGAGCACAGGGGACTGGACTAGGCCAGCAAGAGAAGAAAGAAAGCTGCAATGGATGGGGCAACCCGCACCGTTAGCCCATGTCGGTCTTGATTGTCTAGACGCTTTTGCGACTAGCACGTTCGCTTTTACTGGAGTCCTTTTTTCTCCCCAGTGTCGTTTGAAATGAAAGAAACAGCAGAGCAAGGACGAACCTTTGGATCTTTTTTCTTATTCTGAAGATGGCTACTGTGATAATCTCACAGTAGTATTGTAGTAATCGTATCGTCAATCAATCACTCGATCGATCTACCTAGATGATCCACCCTCGTGTCGTTCTTTCTGAAGACTCAGAACTCAATAAATAAATGTGATGAAATATATGATGATCTTTCTGATTTAAATATTAGGATCTGTCGATCCGACGGTCACCTTGAGGAAAGGGGTCGGTTGGAGACTCGAGGAGTTGAGACGTACTAACAATGATGCTCTTAAGAAAGAATTTGGGGGGACACGGCAAACAAGTTCCGACCGGCTCTTCTTTCAGAGATGACGGGTGAGAAAGTCACGGACGAGAAGGAAACCAGTTCTGGGGGGAAAAGAAAGACAGAAGAGGGAGCTCGACTCAGGTAGAAATCGCAAGAATGGACCCAATCAACCCCCCTCGAGTCGGGGCGGTCGATGTCGAGGCCTGCTTTGCCGCCGTCGCTGGCCAACGGTGCTTTGTTGTCTCGCGCATTACGGTCATCTTTTTTTTTTATTTGAATTGATTGTCTGTTTAATTTTAATTTCAATTCTAATTTTAAATGTTTGCTCGGACTGCAGGGAAAGAACTCTAGGATATCGTCATTCTCGGCTGACTCAGCTATACTAACTATTGAAGT
Organism: Aspergillus melleus; assembly: GCF_016097325.1. Taxonomy (NCBI): domain Eukaryota; kingdom Fungi; phylum Ascomycota; class Eurotiomycetes; order Eurotiales; family Aspergillaceae; genus Aspergillus; species Aspergillus melleus. The sequence goes on from NW_025763377.1 coordinate 1,106,373, forward strand.
CGCCGCTAAAGTTTCACCAGCGCCAGAAGCCGCGATCCCCGAGACTGTCAACGTTTAATGACACTCGGCAGGGATCCAGGTGCAATACGAACAGTCATAACAATAAATAACGCCCCGTTCATTCATTTCGTCTATGTCTAGTCGTAATCCAGAGGTCTATATAAGCCCCCCGAAGGTATAGTTTTGAACATGTGCCGCTGTACACACCCTGCCTCAACCAACAAGATATCATATCAGGCATCGGAGAATTTGCAAAGAGTACATGGTATATAGGTCCTGGCAAGCAGGCCTGCAGGGACGGAGTCAATGGTAAGGAGTCATTCCGTCCTGAAAGAAAACCGGCGAAATCAATCAATGGCCATTTCAATTCGAAACGTCGGCTGGGCAAGGAGACCGGCTCCATATGAAACATCGTCGGACAAATCTCGCAACACGCTCACGTTCGTTTCCCGTGCCCTTCAGGCTCGGGTTCGGCGTCGTCGTCCACAGGGACCGGTTCATGGTCGGACGAGCTCATCTGCTTGAATTAGCCGCCCGTCGCGGCAGATCACGGGTGCGAAGGAGAGAGGGAATTCACCTTATCGAGATTGTAATTCTCCATCATCAGACTCAACGGGATCAGCGGGATGGTCACCACAAAAGCCAGCACCAACAATTTGTTCATGGTCTCCTGGTAGGCCCGATTGATGCCAACTCGGGCAGGCGATCCCATCGGATATTCTAGCGCCTTGGTCAACTTCCCAAAAATCGCTTTGGCGTCTCCCTTGTTCTCGTCTGGCAGATACAGCTGCAGCTTCCGAGGCAGGTTATGTGTCCAAACGGCCCCAGAAATGGCCGCACCAACCGCTCCGCCGAGTTCCATACACGTCAGGAACATGGCTGTGGCAGCGGCAACTTCTTGATGGCTCGCCGATGCCTGAACACCCAACTGAACGGGGACATTGAGCAGTCCGCCTCCTATGCCGATCACGATTTGCGTCCCCAGTATCTGAGTGAGCGAACTGCCTTCCTTGCGGTACAGCATCATCAGCACAATACCAGAAATGTATATCACACATCCGATGACCACATAAACGCGATAGCGCCGCGTGAATTTAATCAGCATCGACACGCCGAAGGCCGCGATGGTTGAGGTGAATGCAAATGTCTGGGTAACGCGGCCGGCCGTGGAGACCTCGTATCCCTGGACAACTTGAAGGTAGGAGTAAAGGTACGGTTGAACCGAGAAATAGAAAGCCACTGGAGGCAGTCAGTAACACGAATTTCGCCGAATGATCGTCAGAGAATCAGCTTACTAAAGTACCAGAAGGCGAGAGCACAGCCGGCAAGAGCGGTACGTTGCTTCAGGAGATGCAGCGACAAGAGAGGCTTGGGAGCAAGTCTCTTGGACGTTTCCCACACCGGCAACGCCAGAAGACAGACTACGCCGACCCCAATCATTGCCATGATACTGTTGTTCTTCCAGCCATTTTTGGCATTGGCAGCCAGCGTCAGCGGCACCAGAATGAGCGTCACTGCCGCCGACAAAAGCATCAAGCCAAACATATCGAGATCGTACCAGGTACGTCGAGCGGCAGCGAAAAAGCCAAGGCGACGGATCTTTCTGGGTTTGATGAGATTGAGTCTCCTGGCCTTGCGTTGGTTTAACAGCAACGAGAGCGCCAAGGGAAGGAATGACGCTGGCAAGATGATCGACCACATCCCGTAACCCCAGCGCCATGACAGGTTTTGGAGAACCGCATCGGCGATCATTGGACCTATCCATACGGTGACCAGAAAAGGAAACTCGGGGAGAAGGGCCAAGAATGCTCTGTTCAGCAGGCTACTGCTATCTGCAATGAAGACCTGTTGAAGTATTTGCAAGCCCGTCGACCCGGCCGCGTAGAAGATCTGAGCCGACGCATATGCCTGCACGTTGTTCGAAGCGGCCATTTGAATATATCCTAGAATGTAGATCAAGATGCAGACGCAGAACGCCTCAAAGCGACCGAAGACATCGGCTACTTTAGCCATCGGGGGTTTGATAACGGCTAGATAATGTTAGTCTTCATGATACCGAGGGTCCGCGCCGCGCATAAGGATGAAACCCACCATTGACCACGTTCTGAACAACAAGGACGGTTGAAATCAACGAGTGTTTACTAAATGCGCTAGTCGCATAGGCCGAGAGCGACATGGTGGTCTGGCCCTCCAGAGACGTGCAAAACGCCATGAGGAAAATGCTGAAGGCTAGTTAGCATGCTTCGTGATAGCAAAGACATATCTTCGTCGCACCAACGAACCTGATATAAGCAACGACCAGCGACTTTGTAGTCCATGTGAGGTTGATCGCCTCGATTTTTCGAACGCCTTCCTGAACCGAATCCTCCGACGAAGTTATCGTGCTGCCATTTCCTTCGCTTTCGTAACCCGCCTGAAGGAGACGTTCTCCTTCTTCCTCGCCGTGATTATTCATTCGATCGATGGTGCCATATGAAGGTCCTGAATTGGTATCAAGCAAGGGCATTGCGGCTGTGCCGGGATAATCGATGATATACCGCGCTGGAAGGCTCGATTTAGAGCAATGTCCATTTATCGAAATATATCGTAACGGTAGGTAGGTTATGGTATGCTGAAGCCGTGAGCAGTTCGAAAGTATGACAACCGATGTAGGTTCGAGGATGGAAAGGTGTACGACAGGTGGTGTAGGCGGACGTGGACGGGGAAGAATGATCTGAGCCAGCCAGATCCACCAGATGAGAAAGGGGTATCTTAGAAAGGTAAGAAGAGAAGAAAAAGCAAATAAAGAACGAGAAAAAGAAAAGGAGAAAAAATCAATCGAAGCTGAAGGACGCCTATGTGAGACGTCAGGCGTCGGCTGTTGGTAGTCAAGGTTTAGGTAACCGAATCCCAGAAGGCAACATGCGGACGCGGATCGTTAGATCTGTCGTACAAAGGAGGCAGAGATTCGAGTCCAAGGACTCGAACCCCGGCGTGATGCAAACCAATGGATACGATCGTCAGGCTGCACTTATGCACGGCGACGTGGGAGGGGCCACCGGTTTAGCCTATGGGCTGACGCCCGAGGCCCAAACAGGCAGTGTGGTGCCCTGCGCACCGAAAAATGGGTAGGAAAGCGCTTGTTCTTGTAGACACGTGAGGAACTATTCTGCTGTCGATTGACTCCGTCTTTCTATCGTGAACGCCTCGCGTCAAGCAGGTTTGGACCGGTGCGAAGCTTATCATTCAAGCGTGGGCGCATGGACGCCTCTTTTTTTTCTCTCTCTCTTTTCAGCACGCGGGGAAGGGAAGATGGAAGAGGTCGGGAGCGAAAGGCAGGCGAATTGTCCCCTGATCGACCATGGAAATAAAGGTAGGTAGGCCAGCAAGTAAGAAAGTCGCGCGTGGCTTAGTTCAGGTTGGCAAAGATGGAGCAATGACCAGGGGAGGTACAGAGCGAGACGAGATGGTGGGGAGGGAAGTGGCAAAGACAAGGGTTGTTCAGGCCGGAAGAGCATCAGATATGATAAGATCACCTGGGCGGTCGGATCGGGTCGGCAACTACGGATGACCTTCCACGCTCTTTATTCTTGTATCCTCGCCATTGTTCTTCACCTGGTGGCTTGAAGTCTACTCCTCTGGCTATATATACTCCGTATACACGTTTATATGGGTTCATTCTACGCGCTGTTGGCCAATCTGATGAACCTGTTTGGTCAAAGAATGCAGGTTCGCCTCATGCCTTCCCCTTACATTCCAGAAGTATAGACTTTCACCGCGGGTCGATTCCCAGGAATGCTCGTCTTAAACACCGTTGATTCCACGGCCTTGTCGGCTCAGCGCACCACCCCTACTCAAGAAAAAGCCCGCAGTCCCATCGTCGCATGATTGGGGAAGACACCCTGGCCGGCCTTGTTGTCTTCGGGTTGTACCGCTCCATCCACATCCACTTAACTCAGGCAGATGTTCGTGTTCCTAATTTATCGCCCCTCCGTCAGGATAATTCGACGACCGGTATGAGTCAGTCTGAGTAATATTAATGGCGCTGTCTATGACTCCCCGGGTGTCCATTAAAGATATCTTCGTCCACTGAGGGACAAAACCGCGACTGCCGCCTGGTGAGAAATCGAGAATTTTAGTATGGAGTAACTACGGAGTAGTAGCTCCCTGTTTGGTCACTTCCATTTCCCCGACTGAGTCCACTCCACTCGGCCCTTTTTAGTTCATCACGCGTTGGGCTTTCAAATCTCAAAGTCGCACTAGAAGTCCGCGTGGGCAGGTGGGTTTTGCCAGGTTTGCTGGCCAAGCACGGCGTACTCCGTAGTAGCTCGAGACGGCGCTTTCATAGGAGCCTGACCAACAACTCGTCTTCTCATAGGTGACACCAGAATTCCGGAGGATATAAAACATTCCCTTTCGGGAATAGATGGACGCGACGAACGTATCGCCGGCTTTTGGCGTGCCCCTTACTTCTTCATCCTTCACTCGCTAAGGGGTTTCATCTCCCAATCCTTTTGCTGTCTGTCTGTCTTCCACGATTTTCCTAGATCCTTGACAAAGAATAACCTCATCATAATCCATGTATCGAATATCGATCGTCTCATCGATCGGGTAATTCCCGGTGTGTGGAGCATGGACAACAATCTTCCGAATGATCTCGCTGGTCGGACCTGAGCGCGTACGGCGGGGCTTTTTATCCTGGAAAAACCGAAGGACCATCTGAATCAACCTCCTTGACTGGATTTATATTCCGTGTGTTTCACCAACCTGGTGAGAAGCGCATTGGCTTGCTGTTCTCATAGTATTATTGCCAATAGCAAACGTTCCCGGGGCTGTTCTTGCTGCCCCTCTAAGCAAACTAAGAACCTGTGGATGACACAGAGTATCAAACATCAAATTTCAATGAAATTCTCTCCGGGTGGACCGGGAAGCGACCTCAACTCACCGTTCTGGTAAATAATCGTCGGTGTCATGACGGATATGCCGTGATTATGGAGCAAAGTGGAGATAAGGCAGCTCCGGAGACAAACAGGTGAAACAAAAGCGTTTTATGCCCCTCCACCTATGCCCTTAGGACAGAGTAATGAAGAAGATAAGAATAAAGGGGCTGTGGACTGAAAAAAATAGTATTGCATTGTAATCTTCTGGTCTTCGGCTGCTGTGGAAAGCTCCTCGTGTTGTTGGTTATACATAGAGAGTTCACGAAAAGCCCAGCCATGCATTATCATTGTGTGTACAGTATATCAGTCCTCCGTGACCAAGTGAACTAGCTTGAGTAGAATAACATGATGGTTCACTTTCTTTGAGTCCTAATAATCTCGTAGCAACAGTACGAGAGGTAAGCCATGCCCACGCAAGCCATTGTTGTTACCAAGAACGAAATGCATCGATTGATAAGGCCTGTGACCCATTCAGCAGTGGGGAGATAGCTAGCCCAGTATATTAACTCGCATACAGGATCAACTAACTTGATCATTTGATGCAACCCGAGCATGACTAGTGGTAGTTAAACCCCTGCAAACATGTCGAACTCGAAGTGTCTACTGCCATATCCACCGATGGCTCCCGGTATGGCCAAATTGGCCCATACAATCAACATGATAGCTCCCTTGGACAGATATCCATATCCAGTACGTGAACCGAGGAGTTAGCATTCAGCATCCAGCATCTGCAATGCAATGCAATGCAAAAAACATCTCCATGCGAACGCGGGAGGCCAAAGCGGGCGGGTGCAACCTGAGGCATCCCAATTTGTCCGGTGCGGGGAAAGACTGAGGGGCTCTACGGTCTATACCCAGTCAGCTGAAGGGGGGTTTGAGATACTTGAACTACATCGGAGTATGTGTACTCATGCACTCATTGAAGGCTCTGATTTGAAGTCTGCAATGTCTAGGTTCGGCATCTTCATTCTGTTCCTATTTTCTCGCTGCTAACATGCACCGTCCCAAGCAGCCGGTCTAACGTAGGCTCGTAGCTTTGTTCAAATGAACACATGCCCCCGGAAAAAATAAAAAGAAATTCAGCAATACAGGATGGTCATAACTGATTGTTCATGTCGGCGTCGCCATCTCGTCTATTTATTCGGCCGTGTCCACAATCAGATGGCCAAAGTTCACATCTAGTTCGCCTCCCTCTTTGCCCGGTCTTGCTGCATAAAGTCCAACCCAGAGATCCTTCACGTTCTGCTCCTGAAAGACCCAGGTCACTTCGCGGAGGGGAGCCTTCTGAATGCCCTCGACCAGGTAGATCCACAAGCTGTTGTCCGATTCTCTGACCAGCTCCAGTGTCGCCGCACCTCCACCCGACGGAACGGCCTGCAGACTCCAGTCCGCCCAGCGGTCCTTGGAGACGGTACTGAGATGGGGCCGACCGTGTGTGAACTCGATACCGGTCTTGACCCATTTGCGAGACCCGTCGGCACCGTTCAGGACGAGGATGAGACCACCCTGGTCGTATTTATGCTGCCACAGGGCGTTGAAAGCGACTCGGACCCGCTTGAAGGAGGCCAAGGGAATACTTCGGTATAGGATAGGCGCATTGAACGACTCCGTGGACGGAGGCTTAGCCCAGGCGTCGGTCTCCGGGCCTGCTTTGATGGTGAACTGGGCGGGGAGAATGCCGTCTCCGGGGACCTTTTGTGACGAATTGGCAAAGACGAATTTCGCCATGATGGGAATGTGTAGCACGTTGTTCGAAGAACTTATATATATGTACGATGGGAGAGTTTTTACAGGCTCTGCGGGATTGAGCACCGAATATGATGAGAAGCCGTGGGAGCGAAGGACAATTCGTTTAGGGAGAGAACAACAAGACGAGTATACAGTGTAAGAGAGCAGGACAGAGTTAGAGGAAGGGAAAGGTTGCGGACGGAAAGGTCAAGTCGGGTTTGGGGGGAGTTTAAGCTACGTCACTTCTGGGGGGAGGAGGGGGAAGGTCCACCGTCCACCGGTTTGGCGATGACAACCTTGACTCGGCGGGGTCTTCCGGAGTCATTCTCGGAGGACGATAAGTACTAGGGTGATGGCGCCATGGTCTGGAATTCTCGACGAGAATGGCCCGTCTTATCACTGCAGCTAGACAGGCTGTCGGCTTGACTCCATGCATAGTACGGAGTAGTAGTTAGTACTGGAGAACTACTAAGTAGTTGTAGTAGTAGTAGTTATGCTCAGTCTTGGCGCTCTCCGCTGACATAAGCCCCGTTCGGTCTCGAGCTTCGAAGCTTGTGTTCGATCGCCGACATCGCGATTGTGCCCTCCATCCCACTCCCCTGGTCGGTAACCTATCTTTCTGGGATGGTATGGGCGTCTAATTATATCTCAATGGTGATGAACGTTCGTTATGTCCGCCCGCCTCCTTCATCCGGATGAGTATGAGCTCGAAGTTCGATCGTCAATCGACTCTCAGGGGACCTTCAATCTCGACGAAGCGGACTTTGAGTCGCAGGTACCGCCGAGACCTCGACGACTCTTGCGCAGAGTACCCTTACTTTCGAGGCTTTTTGCTTCCACATACTCAGGATATCGTCGTCTAAAACCTTCCCGGCCGTTGTTCTTGACCTCCTCCCGACCCGGGTGTTATCGCCGCCTCCTGCTCCGTCGTTCTTGCTTCTACCTCCATACCGTCGCAGGGATCATTCTTGCCCTTGTCGTCCTGACATCGATTTTCCGGCCGTCCTACACTCGCCCACCTTCCCATTATTCAACACTTCAAGATGGCATATCGCAGTCCAAGATCTCGGGTCGAGGAAACCTTCGGAACGAGCGAGTTTTTATTGCGGCTAGCTTGTATGATCGGGACGGGGAACTCGCGCGAGGACCATGGGGCTCCAGGGTACTTGAGTTGATCGATATTCTTGGAAAGGATCATGTCTTTTTGAGTATCTATGAAAACGACAGCGGACCGGAGGGAAAGAACGCGCTGCAGGAGCTGGAGGGGCAAGTGCCCTGTAACAAGTCAATTGTGTTCGAAGAACATCTGGATCTGGAAAGGCTGCCGCGTGTATCGGTTCCAGGGGGATCGAAGCGTGTAGTCAGGGTCGAATACTTGGCTGAGGTCCGGAACCGAGCCCTACGACCGTTGGACGATAACCCCGAAATCCGCTATGACAAGCTTCTTGTTTTGAATGACATCATCTTTGACCCTATTGATATAGTTCAGCTTCTGTTCTCAACGAACGTGGGAGATGATGGCATTGCCCGTTACCGGGCCGCTTGCGCTACCGATTTCGACAACCCGTTCAAATTCTATGACACCTACGCCACGCGGGACCTCCAGGGTTACAGCATGGGCCTGCCATTCTTCCCTTGGTTTACCACTTCCGGGGAAGGACTAAGTCGTCAGGATGTGCTCGCAGGGAAAGATGCTGTCCGGGTCCGAAGCTGCTGGGGAGGCGCGGTGGCATTTGATGCACGATATTTCCAGCATGCGACGAAGCCTACGACGGGAACGAGGGCCTTGGCCACGGAACAGTCGTCTAGCCCTGAAGACCTTCCGGTCCGATTCCGTGCTTCGCAGGATGCGTTTTGGGAAGCCTCGGAGTGCTGCCTCGTCCACGCTGATATCCAACAACCTCACCTGAATGTGGATGAGATCACTGACTCGGGGATTTACTTGAACCCATTTGTGCGTGTAGCTTACGACTCTCGCACGCTTTCCTGGCTAGGAACAACCCGTCGGTTTGAGAAACTCTACAGTTTCATCCACAATATTGGTAACCACCTCGTCGGCCTCCCCTGGGTCAACCCTCGCCGGACGGAAATCCCAGGCCAACGGGTCGAGCGGACCATCTGGGTGCCCGATGACAACGAGGAAGATGGCGGGTCTTTTCGGATGGTCGAGCAGATCGTCGACCGGGGCAGCTACTGTGAACGACCAGGGCTTCAGGTCATTGTCGAGGATCGCGAAGAAGGCCAGAAAGGATGGGAAACGATCCCACTACCAAGTTGAGCAAGGCATATCTTTCTGTACATAGACTTTGTTTCTGTGGTCTGTTTTCTGGACCAACCAAGGATTCCAGGGCAGCCGTATATAGTAAGGGCCTGGCCATTCACTACCAATCGCAGTTGCATCGTGTGCCTTCCTTCATCTTAGCAACCGTAGTCTTTCCCTCCTCTCGCTTCTTCCGAATCGCTTCGACTCATTTCCCTCCGTTCTCCATTGTCCTATCTATTTTTCAGTTTCCTGTCCGTCTGTTTATTTCTTGAATCGTCATGTTGATTACCTTCCTGTATCTCTCGCTGATAGAGCTGGGTGCTTTCCTCTTTATTGGGGGGCTTAGGGTTTGCGTGTCTCTTATGGCGCTCATCCAGTACGTGAGGGCGAAAAATGCCGAGCTCGCTCAGGTGAGTCCTCCCTCTTCTTCCACTTCCCTCTGTTTACCCTTTTTCCTTCTTCTTCTTCATCCTCCTTCACATTCACTCTTCTCCCTCTGTCCATCTTCCTCTCCCTCTCTTGCTCCTTCCACCTCTCTTATATCATCTCTTTCTTCTTTCATCTCTCCCCCGCCCATCTCTCACCGTCCATCTCTCACCGTCCATCTTTCCCTACTCCCTCGATTTCTTCAAGTCTCTATTTACTTCTCTTTCGCCTTCTATTCACGCCTCCCTTGCCCAAGACAAACCCGTGGTCCCTCGTGACAGGAAGGGCATCCCCCTTTCTCACTCCGGTGCAGTCAAGGCTTCTACTAATCTGCAAAAGACTGAGATCATCTCTGAAAATAAGGGGTTCTCTGCGTTCAAAAATACTGTGACCACTTGTGAGAGATTCTCTGTCTCTGCACCTGCAACTCAGCACCAAGTAGCCCACATTTCCTCCAGTAAGATAGGTGACACTGTTGCTTGGGTCTCTCTAACATCCCAACAGCGCAGGTCTCTACTGTTCAGGACACGGCCAACCAGAGCAACGTTGTCCAGGAGAAAGAGTCTAGCAAGATGTCTTCTACCGCGGACGTTGACGACACTGCTGGCTTTATGGCGGCGGCTCGTACTTTCATGCTAAGCCAGCCTAGTTACACTTCTGATCTTACCACTTCTACTGTTGCTGCGGAAGAAGCTGCCGGTGAGCAGGACGACGCCTGGAAGAGCGTGAATGAATTTACTTGTGCTTCGACCAGCGCTTCTGTCGTTGCAGTTGACGCAGATGATGCCGAATCAGTGTCTATTGCCAATGGGGCTGGCTCTGTTGGTAAGTGTTCCTTTCCTTTCCTTCCTTCCTTCCTTCCTTACCTCCTCTTCTGTCTGTCTTTCTGCCTTGCTTCCTGTCCTGCTTTTCTTCATCGACTCGCGCTGATACCAAATTTCACTCAATAGCAGAAACCCCCAAACATGAAATCGCATCCGTCTCGAATGGTGCCTGCTCCTTCACCGAGGCTGGAGCCTTGGTGGAACATCCCGACCAGGAAGAAGACCGTGAGAACCTCACAACCTTTGAGACCTGGGGTACTCCCGCTGCCCGTGCAAAGCCTGGTAAGAGCAAGCCTAGCCTAGACCCTCTTCTGAAGTGACCATCTGCCGGCATTGAAACTAACTACCGCGTTTGCCAGCTGCGCGTGTGAGAACTGTCATAATCAGAGGATTGCCGTCCACCTGGACTACCCCCGCTAAGGTGTTGTCGCTCGTCCATGGAGGCCTTATCGAAAACGTTCACGTTTCTCCCATGGGTACCGCTCAGGTTCGCTTCTGTGATGCAGATGCGTGCCAGGCATTCTATGACAAATACCCTAATGGCATTGACCTGGACAAGAGTCGCAAGGTCACCGCCTTTGTCGAGTTGGGTAAGGAGGTGGACGTGGTCAGCTCTCAGCTGTCCTTCAATCTCTCTGTCGGTGCAACTCGCGTCGTCCGTGCCGTGGGTGTCGATGCAGATGTGAACATGAATCAGATGATTCGTCTATCCACTTCCCAGAATCGCAAAATCGAGAAGATCGTTGACAGTTGGGTCCCCGGTGAAGTGAGTGTTTCTATTGATAAGAGGCCTGTGGCCTACCGGTCAGTGAGTGCTAATCCATTATCACAGGCAAGAAGTGCATCCTTCCGCTTCTGTACCATCGAAGATGCGGTGCGCTTCCGCGCTGCGATCATTCGTGATGCCGACTGGGAGCAATGCAATGTGCAGTATGGCAGTGACCCGTAAGTATTCCTTCTTCTTTGATATGACCGATGACTGACTTGTGCTCCTTTATCCAGCTGCGATCTCGCTACTGGGATGCACGTTGACTGAATGCCACTCCGTTTGCGATGTACAAGTGGTTGAGATGGCAACTTTGACGGTTATTGACAGAAGTCAACCGTGTGGCGGATTGAACAGGATGGTATTGATCGGCCGGTGAGGTTTCTTTTATTGTGTGCACTTTACTTGCCCTGTGGTTAAGCCCTTGCCCGATGAAAGGATATTGAGGCCATTTGTCCGTTATGACAGGCATGCAGTTGCATGGAATATGAATTATTGGAAACCCATTTTTTTTCTATTGTAAGGAGCTATAACCTACAGCCATAACCACCTTACAGAAGAAAAGGAAACAATAGAGCCTCCTTCTCGCCCTCAAGGATGGTTCATATCTGTTCAACACTTTCTTCTTCTAGTACACGATCAGTGCAGAGAAAGAAGGCCGGACGGAGGAAGTATCTTGGACCTACGTAGAAGAGTCTAAAGAATCTACCTAGGTCGTTTAGTGACGGGAAAGACACCACGTCATACCAAGAACCAGAGCCTCCATCTTTCTCACAAACATCGACCTGACCCGAGGAGCTAAGTATGGTACCTTCTGCAAGCTTCATTATCCAGGATCCAGCATCTAACCCAAGAAATACACTTGACAGCTCTGTTCGTCATGGACAGTCCGCGACGACGCCGAAGCATTGGAATGATAACGATCTGATAGAGACTTTGCGATCGAGACAAGATCCATCGGGTTCTCTTTTTGCTATTCAGTCAGAAAGCGCCGGCCGTGCCGTGTTTGCAGGTGGCCGGGTGAGGATAATTGAGGATCGAGAGGAGGATGGCTCGTTGTAATCGACTCCTCCAGGTGATTTCTTCTGCCGTGCTCGTTTCTCTTTATCATCTTGCTAACTCATGATTCGTCATTCCCTTGGTCCTCGAGCGCTTTGGGTCCTCTAACATAGGTATGATCTCGCGCCGCATTGCAGGGAATCCCACTTCTTCGATGATGTCCGGCTCAAGGTCAATGGAAGAATCTAAGGGCCGGCTGAGCAGGTAGGTAGGTCCTCACGACACGAGGAAACGTGATAGCCTACGAGACCAGAGAAATTTTTCAAACCTACCCGACTATGCTGCTCTGTACACCGCATGAAATTCACCATTCTCAGTTGCTCAGTCTTGATCAGTCGATGGCAACCTTTTTACTCTCGGCGTGATATCAAAATCGACTTGTTGGGAGGGCCTTGCGACGACTGCACGGTAGTTGTTTGGTAGAACGGAACTCATCCAATCCATATGTTTTATCTGGTGATGGTTCTTGCATGTATGTATTCCCCAGAGAATATACTTGTAAATCTACAGGTTAGCTGGGAGATAGCAGTAAAGAGAAGCGTCACTCCGGTGACCTTGATACTTCTGGAGATAGAAGACTCACCTGTATCTTCAACGACAGGCTTGTATGCACATGCTCTACCCATACTGCCTCGTGCTTTCCCCTTCTGATGAGCAGTATACAGATCGACAATCTCCAGATACTTCATAAAGGGGAACCTGGATAAACACTCGTAACGAAGCCATACAGTATACGTAGACGGCAGCGAAGGACGCGTACGAAACAAAACAATACGAAACCAATACCAGCAACTCCTACACCCGAGACTAATCCCAAAGCAGTAAGTCTCGGCCTCGAAATCGCGGACAGTTCTGAGACTCCGACATTTTCTGTTTTAATTTAGTTTATCTGACCTCATAATGACAATATTCCTTCTGTCTGTCTTCGGCCGGCTAACTTTTGTTCTGCTTTTCTCTATCTTTCTAGTTTCTATGCAGTATGCACACAATAACTAGTCACTGGTCAATGGTCAATACGAAGACCCCGAAGGTCCGTACTTTTTAGTGTACATCTTCGTCGTTATTTTTAGGCTCGCGTTCTATTCTCCGAGACAATGGCGATAAGACATACGAGGAGGAGCAGGAGCTAATTCCTATATGAGGAAGAGAATCTAGGAGGTTCGATATGAGGTTAGTTAGTTCGAGTACACCTGTCCTCCTCCGTACTCAGTAACTGTACATACAATCTTTCATCGACAGGGACGGCAACGGCACAGACGGGAAGGCGGAGCCGACTTGTCGGACGTGGAGATCGGTCACCGGAGCCGCCGACTTAGTCAGGGCTGACTACATTTCATAGTTAGTTATCTTCAGGTGCTTGCACCTGAAGATTGCTGTGTCTTCTTTATATGTTTTACGGAGTATGAAAATGAAGATGAAGATGATACCGTTGTCTATTTCTTGTCTTCTTGCACGTACCTATAATTATTCTTCATCTGCCAGTCACACGAGTCAGTCATCACATCCTCCGTCTACTGTGCTGTTGTACTCCGGAAGTCCAGTCCAGTCGGTGCCTTGTGGAGTGATGAAACAAATCTCCACTTAGGTGAGGTGCGCGGCGAAAGCGAAAATCAATTAATCAAAGCGAAATGAATTAATTATTCATTATTTACAGAAATCAGACTGCCCGGACTACACTCCATGACTTCCACGTAATGTGTCGTGTGCAACTGTACTGTCCATCAAAGACAGCAACCTGCAAATCCATTCCATCTCCAGCTTGTGGACCGTGGAGATAGACCAGAGACACCCATCCGGAGCAGGTGGATTCATCAGAAACGGAGATCTCCGATGAAGAAAGCAAAAGAATACAGGAAAAAAGAAAGTTGTGACGACTTGAAGCAACAAAGAAGTGGTACTCAGTCACCTTAGTAACAACTCTCTCGAATTTTCTTTTCTTTGTGCGAAAATTCCAAATCAGCAACGGATAAAACCACCAGCAAACCACATTGAATTAATTCCCCTTCGATTTGAATTTTTCCCTGAGTAAGTAGGTCAGGACCTAAAAAAATAACAAAATAAATAGATAAATAAATAAATAAATAAAAAGTTACGCCCGCAAGGCTCGGTCCAGTACCTAAATGCACTGTTAGAATCTTAGAAGATCCAGATGGTTAAAAGTAAAAAATAAAAAAATAAAAAACCCGCAGCTCGTTTAATATGAATCTTACGGATCCTTAAGGCCGATAACCCGAACATGAACAATAAAAACCAAATAAAAAAATAGATTCGTGGAGCTCCGGACTTTTCAATCGTCCTGAACCTCCGTCAACAATTGCTGGATTTGGTTAAGCAGGGGCAATCAAATCCATCTTGCGACTTGCTAGAGGCTAGTAGAGAGTTTAGTTCGCCGACGTTGGTGAGGGATCGTTAGAAACACTTGGGAGCCTAGCCTAGCCTGTAGGCCATCGATTCGGGACAGTCACAGAACGTACATGTCCGCAGAGGTGGACCGGAGCTACGGAGCAAGAACAAAAAAAAAAAAAAAAAAAAAAGGTCGGATAGATTAATAACTCGGCGGCAATATAGGGTGTTACTACAGTACATACCAACTCTTGAGGACTACTGCGCAAGAGCGGATAAGGGAAGCGCATCGCCAGCCTGCCTATTATTGCCTCGTCAGTCGAGGTACAGACCAAGTATCTCCCACTTCTGCAACGCCAACCAAACCCCCTCACCCAGACCCGCGGGAACAAGCTAAGACCCAAAAGGAGAACGAACAGAAGCGAACATGCATAAGACAATCAAAAAAACCAGAAGGGAAGAAAAGAAATGTCGCGATTCTTACTTGACCAAGTCAAGCGCCTCATGCAAGCCGGGGTTCCGTTCGTGGACCTTCCCCTCTCTCTCTCTCAAGTTGTCCCAAGTCTCAAACCTCCACCGTCTGATGCTTGCATCGTGAATACCACCATGGTCCCGACAGTCTGGATGAAGGTGTGATAGTTGGGCATTAGTGACCAACCTTGAGCAGGTTCCGGTCCAGCTGAGCGCCGGACGGCCCCCCTGGGTAGGAAACTAGCCTTCTAAGTCCCCGGTTGGGAATTGGCGCTGTGGAATTCTCCATTTCGGTAACCGGGGGAAGATTTGAGAACGCAAGACAAATAATAATCAAAGTGGATAATGGTCATAACTCATCCGTCAATAATCGTTGGCGGATACGACGGGGTACGATGTCTGTCGTTCCATGGTTACGCTTCTGCCAACCCAGACTCGAAACGGTGTACAATGTGCGAGGATAGAGGGGGCAGCCCTATGGAATATGATGGGGCTAAAAAAAGGAAGAGAAAAAAAAAAAAAGCAAAATCAATGATCTCGAATAAGATGAAGTCATCATGAGTTGAGACGGAAAGAAGAAAGAAAGACGATCGGGTCACGGGAAAGCCGAAGAGGGGAAAAAAAACGAAAGAAAGTCGAATATCAAACCAATCCGGTCTCTCGCCGGGTCATCCTTCACCTGAATATTCTCAAGTCCTGACCAGTCACCACCGAGCACGACCACAGCAGAATCGAATCTCACATTGTGATTATTGATTACTTGCCTGCCAAACTGTCGATCGAAAACGGCCTGACGAGTGACGAGGCAGCGGCGTTTCATGACAATACACATGCATTGACAACGAGACTGGCGGGCAAGTTCGCCATTCTCGATTCTGTCGCCTCTAGAACAATGAATCATGATCACAATCCCTAGCGGAATCACATGCTGGATGGCGACGGAGGCGATACTACCGGATGGGTCCCTATAGCGCATGGGGACTATAAACCCATACCACTATTGATGGTTCGAATGCGACGGTACAACTCCGGCGCAATAATATTAGTACAGAGTATTATTAGCATCACAGGCATCGGCCATCGACACAGCCTAGGCTGCCACGCAGTCAGGTCAGGGCCGGATCCCTACCATCGTAGCGCCGCCCGTATGTACCTCGACTGTGCCGCAGCCCAACCCGGTAGACGAAATGCCAATCAACTTCGTCAACATGCGGATGACATTCGGGGACTGCCCATGTCTCGGCTGGACGCAAACCGCATTACTCTGTACAGTAGTGTCGCGACGGGCGAGAACTACTGCCCGGCGGCGTAGGAGTCCCTCATGACTCTAGCAGGAGATCTTGGTCTTGGGTTATGATTCAACTGACATGAGTCCGGTTTACTCTGTGTACACTGTACACTGTACACTGTACACACCACGCCGAGTACACGATTCTTCCATCGACTAGCACACAGACTACTGGATAACTGAGTTTGAGGCGATATGCCCCACGTGTTGGGCGCAGGGGCTAAAAAGGAGCAAAGCGACAGCCGAACGGCGTGGATAGATTTGATTTTATTGATTTCTGTTCGACTCTGATTTGTCTCCCTCGGACCAAAGAAACAAGAGAAACAAGAGGCGATACACCGTAGTAGTTAACTAGCAGAACTAACTAGTCAAAGGACGGAGTTTTAATATAGATTCACCTCACCACTCAAAGAACTTAACCGGATGCCTCGGCCACCTATCAACGGCCAGATATTGTGCCCTGGATTCGCCCCCCGTTATCGCGATGAGGCAATTTTACTGGTAGCAGAGAACATCTCGTACCTTAAACTTTGCAGCCTTCTTATCGTCAGGTTGAATTCCATGATCCATTACGGGGTTATGGTATTACGGACATCGGAGTTTGACGGTGGAGACCCGCCCTCGTGCCCCTTTGCCTTCGTTCGTCGTTGAACTTGAACTGGCAATAGAGTTGACGATTTCCATGGTTCGCTCCTCGGTGCTGTTGCGCTCTTCAGCCCAGCCCGGTTTGTTGATTCTAATTAGGAAATTGTACATCTTTATAGTAGATTTCCAATCAGGTGAATTAACCGGGTGGGTATGAGTTCAATGGTAATGTACATACATACACCATACTCTAATACATACAAAACAATCATAGAGTAAAAAGCTAAGCACTCTTTCCCCATTTTTAGCCCTACTCCGTCATATCACCAAGACACCAACGCCATCTGGTCAACCGCCCGAAGATCACGAGGCTAAGAAAAGGGAGAAAGAAACAAAGGAGTAAAGGAGGCAAAGCAAAGTGACAGACCAGGCAGCAGAAATAACTAGTGAGTTACGTTACTCAACAAGTGAATAGGTAACTAAATCGCTGACCACGATCACCAAACGACTAAGCCATGCAAAATGAGCCAGGGTCATGATCATCTCTAGCCCCCGTGAATCTTAATCCAACAGCTTTCCAAGTCTCCCGGCCCTGGTAGGCTGATTCGGGGATTCGCGAGCCTCCGACAATTCCACCAGTCAGCGCGGGAGGTGGGGTCCAAAGAATGTCTGATGTAAGGCTAGCCGGCAATGGATCATTCTGCATGATGATCTGTACGAAAATCTGAGACTGACTTCTACGGAGTAAAGGTAGACCTTACTCTGTATTATATACACCGTACTTCTCTCGGGTTGCTCCGCCGCGTCGGCGGGAGATTCGGGCTTGTAGTTAGGGGTACGTACGGTCCGTAGGTGTAAGGAGTTTGCACGGGATTTTTTGGGATGATTCATAATAATAATGATTATCAGTAATATTTTGCCTGGTTGATGCCGACGTTCCCCATCCGTCCCCCTCTTCGCCTCCTCGTCATCCTTCTACCGAATCCTTCCAGTTCCATTATTGAAAACCGAACCCCGTATCCTCAATTGATGCACAAACGAGGAAGGCGAGTAGGGAGACGGATACAAAAAAAAAATCAATCAGCAGCTGATGACTCCGCCTTGTTCGTGGCTGCGGAATTAACATCCTGGTTCCTTCAATCCTATTCCTGCCATTTGACCAGCCCGGATCTGCTTCTCCCCCTGCGTTCTACCAATCACCCGTTGTCATCACTAGTAAGCCCGGCAAGGAGCCATGTACTGGAAGGATGTTCGAGATCCTTTTCTTTCATCTATTTTAGGAGAGGCTTCACCGCCGTGTTCATCACAGCCCACCCCCCGGTGCCAAAGAAAAGGGATCCTCAATGGCTGAAAGACCAGATTGGACAGAAGGATCAAAAGTGATATCGAACAAAGAAAGTATAACTGTTATGTTAGCCTAAACGGGAACGGAGCTACAATGCAGCGCACAGGTAAGATATTGACAGTTGACGGATCACGTCGCAAGGACTTGGATCTGAGCTGGAAGAAACCCCATTGGACGGGTGGGAAACTCTCTCACCTTGCTTCTTTTTTTGTAGACTCCGTGAAAGGTGGCCTACTTGTACCTAGTTAGTAGTTACTACGGTGTAATGGAGTATCTCTGATACTAGTAGCTACGGGTAGTTACAACTAAACATGCACTAGCCAGCCTCGTCTCAGTATCTTGGTGGTCTTGTCCCTGTATCATACCTGCCCAATAATCCCTTTCTGCACGATGATATATGCTCCGAGAGACCACAGCATTTATCATGACGAGTCACTAGGGTGTGAAGATCCCCATTAGCAACGGGACTGGTCGACTGTCATCCGCCCCTTACTTGACGGCATTGGGCAATGATAAGAGAAGACTGAGGGATGCCTAAGGAATGCAACACCGTTAGCTGTAAGAAAGTGATCAGTCTCTAACAAGCGAAGATCCATGATCCATTATCAAGTGGATTGACGTGCTGTAGGAGTGCCGTGCGTCGTAACTCGTAAGTCGTAACCATTGTAAATTGTAATATGACGGTTGACGGACGGGGAGATCCCGTGCCTTCCGAGTCAGGCACCTCCCCTTTTTTTTTCTCTCGCTAATAGAGACCAAAGGGTTACGCAGATAATTTCCCTCGGTATTGGTTTTTAATTGCTCCCTTTCATCCTTCATTCCTTTGTCGGAAGTACGGAATGGAATGATATTTTCATTTACCCAGAGTGTACACAGTACAAGATATGTACGTACTGCGAGTGTATTAAATAATAAATTAATTCAGTCGAACGGATCCTCTCGGCGGTTCGTCATGCAAGCTAGGATATCCTTCCATGAGGCTATGGTTAAACTAGAACCGCCTCAAAATTGGTGGCTTCCGCCACCACGCAAAAAGGATCGAATGGATCTTTCTGGAATTCGTACCCGTTAGTGGCCCTTCTTTCGTATTGAACCTCCGGAGAGCTTGGACGCATCCTTCCGGGGAAAGGGAACCATTGCCAGTTCAATTGCATGATACACTCACGCCTTGCGACTCGTACGATCTGGAGATGGTCCGATCGAACCGATGGAGTCCGCTCAGCTGCCCCAATCTGACTACTGCATCCATCCCTGGAGATGTGTATAGCGTACCGGCGTACACAGTGTATAGACTATAGAACTAGAATCACTGTTAGTACGGTTTAACCCTGGCCAGGACGAAATTACAGCGTAGTATCCGTAGTAGTTAGTTAGCAGCTTAGCTCGCTTGCACATCGCTTAGAGCCCCGTAGCTCCGCGGCAACAACCTGCTTGATTCCGGGCGTTGAGCCTCAAAACCGGTCTCTTTCGTCCGCCGTCGGCCGGACTTCCCCTCAGGATTCGACGACCAGAGGGCTACCTCAATCTACTTCCGACTAGGATATTAAGTTCTTCACTTGGCGGACAATCAATCCGTGCCCGTTCCCACTTCACTTGAAAAGGGGGAAGTGAGAAGTAGGGAGGATTCCTGACGACAGACTGTACATACATACGTCGTACAGAGTACACTGCCTGAAGAAGAGAGGGGGTTGGAAATCGATTGAAAAGAACAGATAATCAAAAACAAGGCAGCGCTCCCGTGCATAGGGAAATTGGGTGTAAGTGTAACCCACGAGTCAGTGTCAAGCCGCGTTTGCGTCAATCCCTGTCGACCGTCCTTTGTCCTCGACCGGCGTCTCCACTGGCACCACCTGTTGACTTTCACTTTACTGACTCTATCCAACCACCTTCCTTTCAACCTGAACCCGGTCAAGCCAACGCCCCTAGGGCCTCACGTGACCGACAACAGCTGCGGGTAAGCGGGTGACGAGCGACCGGGCGACGAGTCCATCGAAATTGACAAAAGGTCTGGGGATCGATAACGTTGGGCATTTCTGGTCCAAGCGGGTTAAGGGCTGCCCCGTGAGGAGACGGTCCCTCGTTAGCTCCCCTCGCGGCGGCCCTCCGGACTTTGCACTACCAGTCTGTCCACCCGGTGGAACTTGTGCCTCGAGAATGCTGGCTGGCGTTTAGGATTTTTTTTTTTTTTTTTTGTGACGCTCGAGAGACGAGAAATCATCCATGGCGCCCCTCCCCAGGAATGAGATCTACACTGGACGCAAGTGGCCGATCATCCACCCGTCTCCTTTTTTTTATTCGTTTTGTTAGGAGATGTACTCCGTATTTTTTTTCTCTTCTTTTTCTACTCCACCGGCCGACAGTGACAGTCATCTCCGGCCGCGGAAACCTGTACTCTGTAAGGTAGGGGAGAAAGTTTTCCCTAGGACCCTGACATGAGATATACTTCGAGTCCATGCGCCAGGAGGGGAAAAAAACAGCCTGTAAGACGCGCCCCTCTCTTCTCCAACCAACTTACTTCTGTGTCACGATTGAGATCATAATGAACTGTCATCATCTATCACCCGTTCTCCCCTCATGATCAGATGCTTTCTGGGCAAAAGAAGGAAAACAAAAAAGACCAGACCGGGTGCTATTATTGGCTCTATTACCCCCCCAGTCTACTCCGTAGGTCCAGTGTTGGATTTCGAGCTTGCGCAACTTCACTGCGCCGCAAGTTCCCACCCCATGAATCCATCCCTACGCCGCAGTGCTTTAGTGATCTCGAGAGGGCAAAAAGGAATGGTTCACTACCTAGGATCCTAGCAAGTTGCCTTACCGTAGGCAGTCTGTCCTCCGCCACAGCATTTGGGTTAGTTAGTTCATTATGGCGTACTGCGTACCACGCATGGTTATTATTAGGTAGGATGGAATTATTACTGCGCTATGTAATCGACGGGTTCTACCTAACCTGGTACAGCCATCCTTAACGTACAGTAGTCGACTCGACGTTCTTTGTTTGCTCGTTCCTTGTCATTCCCAGAATTAGCAACTGATAAGCATGCGATCAGCCATACTCTCCGTAGTACGTCGTAGTCTGCTGTCTGGTTGGCCGTGCCGTCTGATATCCAACAAGTCAAACCGAACGATTGTCGTCATGGTGCCAAGACGAGAAAGGACAAAAAAAAGTCTCACACACAAACCAGACGATCGTTTCGCTGCAGATGATGACAGACGTATGATAGATACAGCTGAAGGGTGAAAAAAAGCAGACGAACAAAAATAAAATCCCATTCAGGAAGAAACCCCTCCAAAAAAACCCCCCAGAATCAAACAGCTGACGTTCCTGTCCCCCTCTTCCTCCTCCTTCAGCGGCGGCAATCCAATCAGTGGGCGCTAAGCGCCTCCATGAGTCGACGAAGGATGTCAATAGTTGAAGACACTACGGGGTTGCGGACCTAGGGCATGAATGAAGGAGAGCAAGAGAAGCATACGAAGTCGGATAGGATGGAGACGTACATCGTTAGTCTTGGTTTTCAATTTTTCTTGCCTTTCGTCAAGGTCGGAGATATCGGTGTGACAAATGGGAATGCATCACGGATTTCTCGCGAGGGCTTTGGATTCGCCTGATTCGCTTGTCGTGCTTGTTCTTCATTCCTGCGCAGATGCAGTGAAGAAAAGGTCTTGACCTGTCCTGACCGGTGAGGTGAGGTGTGGTGTGGGGGTGGAGCGCAATCCATTTACATTGTGCCTGCCTACATACTCAGGACGGAGAAAGGGCACGCTCGCTTTCTGAAGGATGTCTGCATTGGGACCCGTCTTGGATGTGTATCGAGTGCCTTTTGTTTTTCTCTTTCTTTCTTTTTTCCCTTGCAGGATACATATACGAGATCTGCTGTCTCCGACCTAGAATTAGTTCATCTCATCCGCAGGACCCTCCGCGGATATGCGACGATGTCAGTCTAATAGATATTATATCATATACGGAGTATGTCTACCGGCCGGGAGTTGAACTCAGATGCCCGTCTAAATATGCAGTCAAAAGGCTAAAACCTAAACCGAAAACACGCAGTGCGTTTAAACATATCTATTAAACTGTAAACCCCGTCATCCGGAAGACTTTTTTCTACCTTTTTTCTGATGAACACCTTTTCTTTTTCTTTTTTCCATCTCCTCATTCATGGTGAAACTTACTCGTACCAAAACTTGACTGTGCCTGTTTTTCTTTTTTCTTTTTTTCTGGCCCGCCTCCCGGATCTTCGCCCGAGGCCCCGATGCTTTTTTCTTCTGCCAAACCCGCCTTGAACAACGACTGTTCTGTTCGCTAACTAACTCGGATGGATCTGCTCCATAACGCGTCCTAGTAGTCCAGAGGGTCAACTCCATCATGGATTATTCTGTCCGCGGTGACAGGTTGGCTCGGTTGCGCTAGCGGACTGACGATTTCGGAATCCTTCTGCCTCACTTTGTATTATTCTTTTCACTGATTCTATTTGGTATCTGCTGTTGCTTGAATCTTCTCGGGTAGTGTGTGTACTGACTATTAATATTGAGCATGTGCCTTTATTCCATTGCACTATTGTGTTTCATTCTAGGCAGGCAATGAAAATTACATCCGGCGTTAGTAACCTGATACCGAAATTACCAGGCACTATCCTCCGTCCCTACTGTGTACGGTAGGTGTACGGAGTACAGTACAAAGTTATACCACGATCGAAGCAATGATTACTATTTCCAGCAAGGAATACGACATCCCGCGTAATGCATTTAGGGAATATCCACCTAGATCCGCGCCGCCAGATTCCAGACGCGTTCCGCAACAGAATCAGGTCAGATACCCTGTTTCGGGGTACGTACACCAGTTACTACTGTGTATTTATGTATGTACTTTTATATTCAAGCAACAAGACTAGTAGGTACATCCCATTCATCAACTAGGTATGGTCTACACCGGTGTATGTATGTATGTACAATTCATGTCATTTCGTCTTCCCTCTCCATACAAAAAAAAAAAGAAACCTGAAAAAAAAAAAAGAAAAAAAAGATAAGCCATGATGAAATCATTCAAAGTCAGAAACTAGAAGGGGGGGCGAGGATCGTCTCACTTTATGCAGAGATGTGTTGGCAGGTTCTGCAGATTGTTATCTGGCCTGCATGGCCCTGTTCCGGATGACTGCTGTGCACACACACATTTACTTTTTTAGGACCTTTTGTACAGTACTGTAGACATGGGGCTGTTGGTTTCGTCTACTACGCTGTGGGGAGGACAGGGTTGAATAATGAAGAACGTACTGTCACTAACTACTGTGTGGGTGGACAGGTACACATACCTAGAAATTACTTGCCTGAAACAATAACATGATCCAGATTCAACCCATCCTACTCAGTTACAGAGGGCAGACTCCCCCCTCCCAAACAGAACGGGCAAAAACAAAAAAGAAAGAAAGAAAATAAATAAATAAAATAACCCATCAACCAATAAATCCTCCAAAAAAATAGAAACAAGTACCAATGACAATCTTTGGGGGCCAGAAAGAGCAGAAAAATAAATAAAATAACCCCATGCCCACAGCCAAGACGGGGGAAGGGTGGGTGGGAGAAGTAGGGACCCACTCACATCGTGTCTGTCACGTCTCTCAGCAAGAATGGCCCTGTGTAGGAAATGTGAGACCCCCAAAGAGCTAGACCTGCTAGACGCTGGGTTAGAGCCTCACTCCTATTCGTTCCTTGGTCCCAGTACCACGGTTCACCAGCGAAGCCACTGCAGGATTAGCTTGCTGATTTCTCCTCTTCCGCGTCCAATGAGGGATCGGCTGGTCTGTTGGTTTTTATTTCCCCTTCCCCTCTCTCTGTGTCTTGTCTTGCCTGGGTAGGGCAGGGATGACGAGTGACGACCCATTATTATTATTGCGGCGTAGGACTGCCGCAGTTGAGCTTTGATGATCTTGGTTTTGGTTTGATTTGTATTTTCTATCCTGTTTTATTATATTTTATTTTTTTAATCGCTCGTCGCAATTTCCTTTCCGCTGTTGGTGATGGACATATGATGGTTTGATTTACGAAAAGGGAGGTGAGTGATATATACCGATAATAAGATGGTATAATAATATACAGAAAAAAAAAGAAAAAAGTTAAGAATTCTTCATCACCAACGGCGGGTCCAAAGATTGACCTTGCTTCGAGATCTGCCCACCGACACTTCTTCTCTGTGTCTTGCTTGCGTGCTGGTTCATTTTCTTTTTCCCTTTTTTATTTTCATTTTTCTCTCAGTGGATAAGAGAACCGTCTGTCAGAGATGATTGGCAAAACTCAAAACCACCATGCAGGGTATGGTAGGCACACCTAATAATAATAAGAATTGGATCGATCATGACAGAGGGGGAAATCATCACCACCGAAGACGGAGGGATAGATATTAAGATGGGGCCTGTGAATCATGATTATTGATTTAAGAATAAACATCTAGGGGAAGATACCAAACAGGATGTACCAATGTAATATTAAATACCTATCGATGCATACTCCGTAGAGACAATAACAATAATAATCATGAATGACCAGGGGCATCTCCAGACGAGATAGTGATTTCATTTAGGTGTTGTCGGAGCGAACTGAGTACTCTCGCCTGGGCGTCGTCTGATTGAAACCCTGCAATGCTTCGTTTCGGTCGACCCCCTCTTGCAGCCCGTCGAGGACCTATCAGCTCCGGAAACTTCCTTCATGCCGTGGCAGGGCTGCATGTCGTGTGTACACTGTCCAGCATCTTCAGCTGGGGGAGACAGAGACCGGCTGAGAATGTGAGGATGGACAGTCTGCAATGCGAGAACGGAGCCTTTCCACCTGCTGCCTTCGGTTTGGTCGTACCCAGAAAACAAGGAAAACACAATCAAGTGAAATTGAAAATTAACACTCAAAATGGGAGAGAGAGGGCTAGAATAACAATAAGAAGAATACCCAGGGATCAACCAATAGGAAATGAATCCAACCACTTCATCATGATGATGCTGATGATGCTGCGGGTTGTCATGATAATCTCCCGCGTGTACACCACCTAATCAGAATAAATTATAGATCTACATCGAAAAAACCACAACGTAATAATATCCATGTGCTTCCATTCCTTCGACCTCGAAATGAAAGGCTTCTAGTGGTCAGCAAAGGAAGGGAAAAGGAATACGGCCGGCCCCCCCTTACGTAGGAAGTAGCTTGTCAGGATCGTCAACCGCACCGCACGTCTTCTTCATAGTACGGAGTAGGCCTTGATGGACTCCGTGACTCCGTAGGAGTATATCGGACATTCTCCACGGAATTGACCATGTCGAGAACATTGCCGACAAGTGTGCAAAGTATGGTTCGCAGCCTCGCAGATGTCTCTCTTTTTTTTTTAATCCCCCCCCCAGTATTTGTAATTCCCACTCCATTGATGGTGCGATTGGAGCGGGATGGAAAGGGAAAAAGTAGTCAGAACCAAATCTGACACCGGGAAGGGACAGAAGATCGTCCGACACCAACTCTTTGTAAGGAATTGGGAACCAGGCAACGCTGGGCAAGTTAACTTTTCCCATCCCATTCCCTTTTCCAGTATTTCACCAGATCGCAAATTGCCGCATTCCCCCGCGTGGCTAAACTGGCCGGCCGAGTTTGTTGTACCTCGCGAACAATTAGGTTTCAACCGTTCGAGGGAGCTTTGTCCCGCCGGCAAGTCAACGTCCGACCTTTTTCTTTCTCCCCGTTAGGAGCGTGGATGGCGACGTGCCATCGCCGCCTTTTCCCTGGAACCGTCGCCGGACAGCTTAGTTTGATCATTAATTCATTGACATTCCTCTCCACCTTTTTTTTCCCACTCAAATCGACCCTCCCCGAGGGCCCCCGAATCCGACCCAAGATTTTGTGCACAGTTGTATTTTTTTTCCCCCTCTCTCTCTGTCTTTGTTGCGGCTCCTATTTCCTTTGGCTCTGATATCCTTGCCGCATATTGCATGAACTAGACCTGGGCTTTTCCCCCTCTTTCCGATGTTGCTTGCGGTGGATCCTTCTGGGGATCGATTCCTTTTGGTTTGATGGGAGGATGGATTTAATTAATACGAATGATAGGAGGAAAGAACTATACTGCGAGGAGGGGAGAGATAGAGAAATAGAAAGTATGCATCTACCGATACAACCAAATCACATCAAATACCGGACTTAGCAGGGCTTCAGAAATAGGCAAAATAGTAAAGTATTCTAAGGAAATAAGGCTTAGAGAAGAGAGAATTACGCGATTACGGATTACGGGGAAGCAAACTGAAACTGGCAATCTGGTTTGATGGATTTCCAAAGGGAAAAAAAAAAAAAAAAGAATTAAAAATGAAAAGAAAAAGAAAATGGAATGGAATAAAATAAAAATAAAAGAGCATATTAATTACCCGATCCAACGGGGACCAGAATCGCTCTCTTCCCCATCCATCATTCATCCTGCACGTCTGTCTGCCAACGTGACCCTTGGGAAGTCGAGATCTCCACTTGCTCCCTCATGCTGTTCAACGTTGGAACTCTCTCCTTTCGAGCTGTCTGGATTGGGTGTATCAGAAGAAAAGTGGCGACTTCGTCTGGTATATTAGCTTGTTCATCCCCCCCTCTGTTTATCCTTGCATATAATACAGTCAAGGATTAGAAAACACCATTTAAAAAAAAAAGGGGACTCGAATTATTTCTTTTTGAATTTCAAAAATTCCCTCTCTTCAGATCTTTGGAATTAATTACCCCATCATTACATACCTACATTGATACATCGATACGTACAGACTTCCCTTCATCTTCTCTCTCCTCCATCTTCCTCTCCTACTGAGTACATCAGTGCTTTCCAATTTGGTTACATCTTTTGCTTCTTACTTGCAATAGAGCTAGACAAGAAGGATCTCAGCCAGCCTAAACTCTTTTTTCTTTTCTTTTCTTTTTTTTTAATCCTGCCTTTTAATAGCACATCCATTCTCACACATACCTCCACCTCGACCTACATACAACCCTTGTCTAGCTGTCTTGACTCCCCCCCATCCATCCATCAATCAATCCCCCTGCTGCTCGCGGCGCTACGCTACGCATCAATTTCGGAGGGACATCGTGTACCCGCCATCGAGGCAATCTCTCCACCGTCCGGACAGGGGGCGCAGTCAGCGTCGGTCTCTATTACAGGCCGGCGAGATCCAAGGATTCGGTACGCTGCATGGGTTAAGCACAACTAACGGGACCCTTGGCAGCCATTACCCTCATTTTAAGAATCCAACCGGGTGTCTAGTGCTCTGTTGGGGGGTGTTCGAAGAAAAGTCTCGGAATTTCCATATTTTATCAAGAGCACCGCGTCTCCGCCTGACCCCATTCCTTCCAGTCCAACTTTTTTCTTTTACCTCTGGGGGAGAAGTCGATAAAGTGGCTGAGAAACGTCAATCCTCTTGGCTACCTTTTTTCTCTTAAATCCATCTCCATTTCCCACTTTTCAATTATTTGTGATTTATTTAATTTTCGGGTCCCCTCCTTCAAGTGACCCTTTTTTTGTTTTCTCTCTTCTACTGTTATAAACTGCCTGGTCACCCTCTCAACCTTACCAACGGTTGATCATACCAAGCACTACCATCATTGATCCATCGTGTTTCACCAATCCCACTCTTAGTCACATACCTGTCGAAGCCTCTTTTTTATAACGGCCGTTTCTTTTCTTTCCGTCGCCACTCTCAGCTTCGCCTACGACCCCTTCCATATTAACTCGTTGATTCGGTTTAATGGGGGTACTTGCCTACCAAGCTACCGGCAAGATGAATGCATTCCACGAACACCGATCCAGCTACATGCCATCGTCCCGCCAAAGTCGAATGGCCATTGATTCTCTTCTCAACCCGTCGGGATCGGCAGACACCGAATCTCCTTCATCAAAACTCCACTACGTGCCCAGTCCCCAGTGCTCGCCTCTCTACCCTCCCAGCCCCAACCATTACATGTACTCCTTTGCCGACAGCCGCTCCTACCGGGATCTGCCCGGAGGACCGCAAGACCAGGGTTACCTATCCTACCCGTCTCGGTCAGCGGAGTCCTCGCCCGGAGCGTACTCGCGAGATCGCTACGACTCGGTCTCCAGCAGCTCCAGCAACGCCGAGAGACGGCGCCCTCCTCGCCCCAAGTACGAGGAGGAGGAGATGTACTTCATTTGGTACCACCGGGTAGATCTCTGCCAGGAGTGGAAGGAGGTGCGAGAAAGCTTCAACCGGCAGTTCCCCAACCGGCAACGACGCGGTTTCCAGGGCATACAGTGCAAGTTCTACCGGTTCATCAAGGACAAGAAGTGTCCGACGTTGCGCGAGCAACGACGCATGCGAGACGGTGAATTCCTCCGCGAGGGCTCAGGACTCGTCGAGTCGTCGGCTCCCAAGTACGGCGTTGTCGAATGGGTGGGTATCTGGTACCCGTGGATGCGCGAGAACAAAGAGCAAGTAAAGAGTCGAAGGATAAACGCTTAGGTCTTCTTCTTATGAAGGGGACTTTTGGCGGACTTGGATGCCGTCATTCTTACGGCACTGTTTCTTCTTTCACTTCTAAAAAAAAGGATCTTTTTTTTCGATTCTCATCACTCTTTACGGCCGCTGCGAAGATACCTCCTGAGTTTTCTTTCTTCACTTGATCATTTGTCTTCTCCTTCTACACTCTATGACTCATTTTACCTTTTTTACACTTGATATGATCTTTACTTCACCCTGCATGGGATTGCGCAATCCTGTCTTTCTTTCTTTCTTTTTGTTTCTATGTTATCACACATACTGGGAGGCTCTCTGACTATTTTAGCATGCATACATTGTTCTGACGTTGGCTTGTTTGGTTGGTTATCTTTTTATTTTCAGGATCATTGGGTAGGAAATTGTCGAATTCGCTTGTTTATTTGAATCATGTTATATTGCTAGGTACTTATCGCTGTGCACATTTGACCTACAGTCAGACCGTCATACAGTCATACAATACCAAAAGTCCACACCGAGACACGCAATCTTTCCCATATCGATCACGCCTTTCAGTTGGCCCAAGGCTGGAACCGTTAAAGAGGCTCGGCCGTACTCGGTCGGTCCGTCTGGAGGTTCTCCGTAGTTAGAAGTTAGAAGTGGAAAGTGGAAACCCAAACCTGGTGGAGTCCAGATTGGTCACTCCAGACACTTTCTTAGTCAGTCGTTAGCTCCGAGGCTAACGAGATCAGGCAGTATGGAAGTTCGTGTATTGTACTGACTATACGATACGGTAGATACTTATCCATAGTTACACATCCTATGAGGCGAGGTGGTGAGGTAGGTAGGTCATGGTAGAATGAAGTATATCCGTCACACAAACATAACCTACAACTGAATCATGAAAAAAAAGTTAGGGAGAAAGAATCCGAGGAAAGATAGAATGTTTAATTTAGACAGGGTAAGGTAGATTAATGGATACCTAATCAGAGCCCTTGCTTCTTTACTACTACCCTTTCCCTGCACCTGCCTGGCTACCTATACATGTAGTAATGTACATGCACATACATGAGTACTGCATGGCTATGGAGTAAAAAAGAGTTCAGAAGAGAGAAAAGATACATCATATCATTTCATACCTAGGTTGATTGGTTGATACCTGTCTTCCGAGATATCTAGACTCGTGCGAGGTAACTCTCTAGTCTATCTGTAGGTTGTACTAAAGTATATACTCCGTAGTTAGTGACAGACAGACCTCGTGACTACAGATAGTACTTGTTACCTAGGACTCGAATCCATCGGGTATTAGGTACCTACCTACCTACAATCAATCAATCAATCAATCATGCAAAATGACTCTTTCGTACGCAGCCTGTTGTCATCACCTATCACTCGCCCCCTCTCGGCCCCTTTGAAGTGAAGCTAGGGAGGATAAGGTCTGTATGTATGTACCTCGTCAATGCCGATATGCAAGACCGCGACTGCAAACCTGCAACTGCAAAGACAAGTGGCAATGGACCATTGAGACCGCCTGGATGTACTGTACATTCCGGATATCTGTTCCTCCTTGATTCAATTCCATTCCTGTAAACATCTCATAGTTCAGTCATAGTCATAGTCAGTCATACCTACCTACCTACCTTACTCAATACACTATACGGAGTTACAGTAGGTATAACAAAGTGGGTATGATGTTTATTCACAAAAAAGGCAAATGAACAATCCGGGTAGACTAACCCAAATAGGAAAATACACAGTGACTGCAACGGGAAGGAGTCCGTCCGTGAGTTCTCTTCAGCAAAAAAAAAAAAAAGTCTCACCATTTTTATTTTATTATTTATTTTTTTAAATCCTTAGTATCGTGCTTAGTTGAAGAAGAAACACGAAGAAGAAGGTGTGAAGAATGGCCCCCAAATCGAGCAATATCCACATTGGGGATTTAATTGATTCAGGTGGGTTCTTTTTTTTTTTTTCTTACGCCATTCTGTTTTCTGATTTTAATTTTTGGTTTCTTCTGAAGACTAAAACATAACAGCCGGTCGACTAGAATCCTCACGCTAAGACCTGTTTTAGCCTCATTTCGCTCAACCACATGGAAAGAGGGGGCAACGATGTGGGCGTCAGGAAGGATGGAAAGGAAGAAGGAAGGATGGAAGCTTGCGTAGCGTTGAACCTGATGGTGAGCACAACCCTACTCCGGTTGACCCCGGTGATTTTGTTAGTACAGTGGGCCCTACTAGGATTACGATCCTTCGAATTCTGCCAATATTAAAATTGAAGCTATTCTCAAGCGAGCTAGCTAGTATTTTGTGTGGCCATCCTCTGCCTCTATCACAGCCTGACACCTTGTCTGCATAGATTCAATAAGGCCCCTTAGAAAGTCCTCAGGCACTGCATTCCATGAAGCCCGTACAACCTTTCGTAGCGAATCATAAGATAGCTGATAATTATCAGGATATCGCTCTTGAATCCAGTCTTTCATCCAATTCCACACCATTTCAATTGGATTAAGATCTGGTGAGAAGGCAGGCCATGAAATAGGATAGATCTTTCGCTCATTCAGCTCACGAAGAGTATTTTGACTAGCATGGCCTGATGCACCATCTTGCATAAGCTGAACTGGATTATCTTGTTGCCGAAGTAGACGAATATAGCCATCAATAATAGGTACAATCCGCTCAGAATATTTCTCTGAATCGATATAGCCCCATTTCTTTTCTCAAAAAAGACATGGACCTTTATAAAAGGCATGAAAGGATCCCCAAAACATCCAGCCACGCTTTTTTAAAGGAGAAGTGCGTAAACAGGTCTCATCAAGCTCTTCACCTGTCTTTCTTGTCACATAGCATCGTTTATGAAAGCCTGAAGTAACCCAAGTCTCATTAAACCAAAGAATTCGATTTCATTGTTCAATTGTCCAATTCACATGCTCAAGGGCCCAAGCTAAACGTACGCGCTTATTCTGATCTGATAGAGGTGGCTTTCGGAGGGCTTTGCATCGTGTATAACCTCGTTTTTTAAGTGCTCGAGATAGGGCTGTTGTTCCAACAGGAAGGCTTAATTCTTGAACAACTTTGTAATAAGGCATGCGTCGATTTCACTTAGATAAAGATATAAATTCAATAATATGATCAACATCTTCTTCGGATAGCTTAGGTCTCTGTCCACGTGCTTTTTTAGGAGTAGCTTGATGAGATTGACATGTATATTGGACCTGCCGATAGGTCATTTGAAGCTGTGAGGTAATCTGTTGATACGTAAGTCCAGCATCCCGTAGGGCTAGGACTCGAATTCGATCATCTCGTTGAAGGCGTGCGGAATTCTGCCTTGATTCAGGCACTTCAGGGGGCTCAGGTGTAGTAGGCATTGTAGAAAGAGTCTATATAGACTAGATATTCATAGGTAGAGGTCTTTAGGATTGAGCCACCAAGAGGTTTCATTAGCTTCATTCTAAAACTAATTAGGAAGGCGGTGCTTGAAGGATTTTGACCGCTTTGAAGGATTGTAATCCTAGTAGGGCCTACTGTACTAACAAAATCACCGGGGTCAACCGGAGTACTAAGTTGTCTAGTTGAACTCCGTCGTCCGTACGGAGTTAGGTCTTCATCCAGTCTCATGTCCATGTCCGTGTGTGAAAGACTCGATCTTCAAGTCCGTCCACGGAGTACGGAATAGTAGGATTTTTCTTGCGACAAGCCAATTGAATAGTCGATGACCTCCTTCATGGCCTACTCCGTACGGACTTTGCACGGAGTGAGACTAAACTAGTCGGCCACGCGCGGGTTGGGATGTTTGATTTTCTGCAATCGGTTGATCGAAGGATGAGAATCCTGTCGCTTTCGCCCCCCCTTCCCGAGCTATCTCTTCTGCATTTCGTCGCTGCCGGAGACGGTCGAGAGGTGAGTTTGGTCGCATTCGTATGTTTTAGTCCCCCCCTGGGGCTGGGTGATGCTTGGATCCCCTTCAATTACCTTCTCCACCTCGACACGTCAATGAGTCGTTGCCCTCCTCGCGTTGCGTTGCGGTTGGAGAGGATGCTGCAGAATGGCCCCGATGCAGGTATAAGCTGCATGCATGCGTCGGATTGGTGTCTTTGTTTTTTAATCTGTCCCGAATGCCAGAAAAATAAATGATAAAAATGTCTAGCCTTGCTTACGGAAAGGTAGGTCTCTCGGTAATTGCATATTGGGTCTATTCTCATGCAAGGCGATGATCGGGGGTCTGGATTACCACGTTGAGTATGAAGTAGGGACAAGAGCCGATCAAAAGGATGCGATCGACCGTTTCATCAGCGGGTGTGATTTCCTGACAGGATTGAAAGAAACCCCGCTTTTTCTCGTTCTCTCAGTCGGTCTCTCTTGTGGGCGTGGGATGTCGTTGAGAAGCATGAAATCATGACGATAATGATAATTGATCGGATGCAGCCACCCGTGGGAAAGAAGAAAAAGAAGAATAGAAACCGAAAAGGAAATCACCAGCTCTCGTCATCGGACTCCACGTGCGACCGGTGCCCAGAGTAGCCAAACGCTCTTTCACTGGCCGAATCGTTCATGTCGAATTCCTCATCGTCTGACACCGCGTGGTGGCGGTATTTGTGGTAGATGGCCATGGGATCGTCATCTTCATCGTCCCAAGACAGGTCCTCGTCCGGATATTCATTGGCGGGATTATTCTCAGCTAGATTCAGCACGCCCCTTCGTCAGCCTGTTTCGCGTTCTTTTCTTGGTGCTTTTGTCTTCGTCGTCGGCTTCTCCCCGGCATATCGTTTGATTGCCACTTACCGTTTGAATCGCCATCTTCACTGTCCCAGCGGTCTTCATCGTCATCCTCCTCAACAAAATGCTCCCAATACTCCTCGTCCTCTTGCGTAATGATGATGACCCCAACATCGGCACGGGTCGTGTCGATACCCTTCTGCCGAAACCAAGCGTCTTGGTTCTGTTGCCAATCGGCCAATGGGTTCGTAAGCAGATCGCCGCCTTTGTCTCTGATGTCTCCGTCGCCAATTCCCCCCTCCGGCAAGGGTTTTCGAATATACGTATCGTAGACATATTCTCCGTCGCTGTCCTCCTCGTGTTCCACCTCTTCGGCCGTAGCAGCCACGGGAGCCTTGACCGGTTCTTCGCCCCCTTGCGGCAATTCTGCAGACTTCCCAGCCCGAAGCTTATTGGGTGTACGAGGTAAGTATCTCAACGGCGGTTTGGGCATCACCGGAGCAGACCGGCCCTGCGTCGACGTCGGTGCGGGCATGACGTCCTCCGTGTCCTCTTCCATCGCCCCTTCCATCTCCAATGCGATTTGCTCGAATTCGCGAGCCAGTCGCTCCGATTCATCGTCCCAGTTGCTCTGGTGCTGAGTTTGGGCCTCCTTCTCCAACACCTGGTTGATGTTCCGTTTGGCCGCGTCGATGGCCGTCTTACGCTCCTCCCGCCACTGTCTCTCTGCCTTGTTGACGACCGGTCGCTTGCGGGGGCGAGCGGCAGTCGGTGCATCCTCATGGAGCATTGAACTGTCACGCGAATCGGTAGTTTTGGTAGCAGCGACATCCGACGACCCCCTGACATCTTCCGCCCGCACGGCGGCATCCGCGACCATCGATGCTTGTCTGGAATGTGGTTTGCGCCTTAACTTCTCCACTAGCACCGCGATTGCCCCGTCTCCCTTGCGTTTCTGCACTCCTGCCCCAGCCGCTGTACCTCGTAGAAGACTCTTGCTGCGAGAAATTTGAAAGCGTCGCATGCCCGGGGACGCAGACGGCGCGGGACTCGATCTGCCGCTGGACGTTGCCGTCGTCGCAGCAGGCTCCGTATCGCCATCTCCAGCGCTGCGACCTGGACCGGCAGACTTCGTCGACGATGGCGACGAGTGCAGCGCCCGCTTTAACTGTTCCTCCTTTTCCCTACGCACTGCCGCCAGACGTTTGGCTTCACGGAATTCAGCCCCCGGCGACGTGGCCCTCACCAATGGCACCCCCGTATCCCCCGACGCGGCCGTGCGGGAATGAGATGAACCTGGGAATGCGCTGCTCACCGAGCGCGGACTGCGCAGATCCCTTTGGGCTGGCGATGGACTGAGGGAGCCCTTGTTGCCATCGCCGCTTCGGATTTGAACTCGCTGGAAGACAAAGTCCGTGAAACGACGCTTAGTCTGGTGCAATTCCGACTGGATGTCTGTGATGGGAAGTTAGTAGGTGTAGAGAGACGATGGAATATTCTATTCTTCTCCTTTCCATCCACGGTCTTCGTGTCACCGAGAAGGTTAACGGGAGAAGCCCAGACTGATCAGAAAAGACAGGTGGGGAAGGGGAAAAAAAAGGATCAAGATAGCTAGCCAGATAACTCGCCAAGCTACCTAGTTCACGAGGATGGAAGTATTCTTACATAGCGTGTCCACGGGCTCCTCCTCTCGACGACGTTTGATATTGATCTGTTCTGGGGGCAAAGACATCGTTTCAACGGGAATGACTGTTGCGAGCTGGGAACGAGAGTGACGGAATTGACATCTGAAGATCTCCAAGTTCTTCAGGTTCCATGGGTCGCGCTTTAGCGGCCCCGGTCACGTGCTGCGTCTGGCGTCACCGCTGTTGACATTTAACCGCATGGGGAAGAATGACGAGCGTCATCAACAATCCGTCTGTGTAGGCTTGGATTGAAAGTCAGAGACCAGAGGAATTGTCTTATCTATGGATGCCATGGGCCCTACAAGAGATGCAGATCGTGTACATTGATATCTTTTGGATTCGTCTTTCACTAATGTCCTCAATGGCCTCGATGCCATCACCAATACCCAGCTGATTACCTCCACAACTATGTAATTCCATCAAATGGCATCGCAAATGCTAATGAGTAGGATGAACATCTCAGAACGAGTCTCCGGGTTAACCCGATTTCGTCCGTTTTCGTAGACAACTGGAAATTCAATAATTATGCATAGCCAAGAAAGGGATAAAATGAAGGGGAAGAAAGAGGAAACAAAAAAAATTAGAATAAAACAAACAAGAGAAAGTACAAGACATCATACCCAACTAGCAATACAAGGATGGTATAAGAAGAATGATTAAAAGGGTTATAATGGGGGTTTGGCGAAGAACGAAATTTGCACAGAAAAAATGCGGGCGAAGGGATTAAACCACACACACAGAGTTTGTCAAACCAGTACAGAGAATTGAATCAGAATGGTGACAAGAAAAACGAAGGGGAGATCCAAGGAAGTTGGGTGGGAAGTGAAAGATAAGATGCTGCATCCAGAACAACTGGCATAAAAAGAAGAGCGTGTAAGTCAAAAAACTGATTTCCCCTCATGAATTATGAGAATGTAAGATTATTTGGCTCCGATTTCTTCTTCGGCCCAGCCTGGCAGCGAATTCTCATTCTGAATGGCCAATCCGAAGCCGGCATGGTTCAACCCTCCAAGGGCAGAAGTGAAGCTGGAGAAGCTGCTCTGCGGCTGATGGGCAACGCCCGAGCGACCGCCATGGGGTTGGCTGGACACAGGTCCGAATGGCTCCTGCGAGAATGACGGCAAACTGACGGCACGCGAGTGCTGCGCTCGAGGAACATTCAGGCTGCTGGTGCTAGCGGTGGCGTGATGACCCGGCCCCGTCGAACCGTTGGTGACGTTCAAAAAGCCATTGCTGGACGGCTTGTGCTGATGTAGAGGGGGTTCAATGTTGCCGTTGCTTAGTTCACCGGTGCCACCGTTGTACATGGGCTGCTGCTGGGGTGGTTGATGTTGAGACTGCAACGCGGCCAGGGCGATGGGGTCACTCAGGCGGTTCTCCTGTTCCTGAGCTTGCTGCGCCGACATCTGATTGAGGTACATAGTAAGTGGGTTGTTCGCTCCGACGTTCAACACCCCCGATGGCGAGGACACCGTCTGGAGGGGGTGTCGGTTCTGCTGGCCGTTCTGGGATCCCGTAGAGCCGGGCGCGGGGGACAAAGCGGAACGGGACGGACTGGACTGAGATCCAGACTGGCTCAGGTTCTGCTGGAAGCCGTTGAGAGCGGGCGACGGCGACTGCGGTCCTTCGAGTCCCGAGCCGTTCCGGCCCTGTTGGCCGCCATTGCCCGTCTGTCGGGGCGGGTTGCCACAGCGATCTTTGCCGAAGTTGATCTTGAAGCGTCGGTACTCCTCCCGGTTGCGCATACCCTCGATGGCCTTGATGGCATTAGCGATGTTGGTGAAGTTCACGAATGCACAGCTCTTTTCGCGCAGCGTGTTGACCAGCTCAATCTCGCCGTATTCGGAAAAGTCCTGACGGAGGCGCTCCTCAGGCCAGGACTCGTCCAGATTGCCCACGTAGACATTACGCGAGGCACCGCCGCTGACAGCCAGAGCGATTGCCGGGGGGAGAGGGCCGGAGTGCTTGCCCCAACCAATCTTCAGGCGGCGGTTGTGGATCATCAAGCCCTGCAGGTTACTCAACGCATAGAACGAGGCGGCCGAAGTGGGGTCGATGAACGTAACAAAGCAAATGTGCTTGTCAGGGATGTAGCGAATGTGATGTAGAAGACCACCACGCACCACGTTGCAAATCTCCTCGATGGTAGTTTCGGGGTGGATGTTGCCTAGGTAGATGGTGCGATTGCCGAGGTTGTTGACACCGCCAGCCGTAGTGGCCACGGCTGCGGCTGCAACGGACTGCTGAGCCAGTGCGTTGGTGATCAGATCACGATCCGCGGAGTTGAGGATGTGCGCGTATCCCGGTGCGATTCCCAAGAATTGAGCCGCGTTCTGCTGCTGCGTCTTGGAAACGTACGCACATCGGTCCTTTCCATAGAAAACGCGCTTCGGAGCTTGCCATTTGGCCTCCTGGGGAAGTTGAGACACCGCCTTCATCGCGTTGCTGATGGACAGGAAGTGCACAAAGCCAATGGCCTTCTCCTTGACGACCTTTACGGTGTCGATGGGGCCAAACTTGCCAAGCTCCTCGCGCAACTCGTCCTCCGACATCTCTTCGGGCAAATTTCCCAGGTAGACATTCCGCGACGCGCCCGATTGCTGCACCGACAAGGCAACGGAGGTGGGAACCTGGGACGGTTTGCCCCAGCCAACCTTGATGTCATTTCCCTTGATGGCGAGCTTCTTGAGGATGGCGTCGGAATGGAAGTGGGTCGCGGAATTGCTATCCAGGAACGAAATGAAGGCACAGTTCTTGTCAGGCAGCAACCGAACAGATTCAATCTGTCCGCTGCGAACATGGTTCAGGATCTCTTCGGCGGAGGTCTCCGCGGGGATGTTTCCAAGGTACACGGTGCGGCTCGTACCTGACAGGAGACCAGGGGTCACCGAAGCGGCCGGACTGCCGAACGCCGCGTTGCCGAGACCGCCCATGCCACCCACGGGGGATTGAGGGCCCGCGAGCATTTGGGAGTTCCCCATCCCGTCCGCGGACATCATCCCCGAGTAGAGACCGGCGTTCTGCGAGGGTTGGGTCGGACTGCCCAGGTGATTCTGCGGATTCTGTGCATGAGCGGGGCCATTGGCCTGAGAGAATCCCCCGAAATTAGCGAATTGAGGCGAAGCAAAGGCCGAGGGGGTTCCAGGCTGGAAAGGACTGCCGAGGAGGAGCTGGGACGGAAGGAGAGGGGTGAAGTTCATATCAAACGCGGTGCCGGAGGTCGCCATGGCGTCAGGGGTATGGTGGCCGGCGGTGGTGTTAATGGCAGGAATGTTGGCACGACGAGCGCTCCGATCCGGTAGGCCCTGCAGAGGGGCGTTGTTGGAGTTGTATGCTCCGTGGGAAAAGCCCGTGTTGTCCGTGTTGAGGTGAGAAAACTTGGAAGGGATCAAACGACTCGGCAGGCTGGAGGCATCGGAGGTTTGCATGGCGAGGGAGCGGAACGAGCGAGCAGGACGCGACGGTCCCCTAGCGAAAGAAGAGGGAACACGGGGGCAATTGGTCGCCGACGGAATGGATCGCTATCACCAACGAAAGGGGGTGGGAAATGAGGCAGACGGAGCAATTGACACGACAGTCGAGAATGGCCAGGAGACCATCCAAGGGGAAAAAAGCCGCCGGGCTGAAGATCACCCCCGAAAAGAGGTAGGGGGGAAAAGAGAGGGAAATGAAGAGAAATCAAAAGGTAAGTGTAAACAAAGAAATAAAAAAATAAATAAAATAAGATAATGCAGAAGAAAGAATGGAAAACAGAATAAAACAAAATAGAAAAATTGGGAGGCCAAAAGAAGGCGAAACGAAGGGGAACTAGAAAAAAAGGAGAGAGAGGAAAGAGGGAGGAGGAAGAAAGAGAGAGAGAACGGAGAGAACGGAGAGCAGAAGACGAAGCAGAATAGGGACAATCGCCCAAGACGTGTCTAGCCCCAGTGGTCAATTGGAATGTGGTGGAGCGGCTTGGTTTGGGGGTGGGTTTTTTAGGGGCTGCGAGAATGCCAACCTGAAAGTCAACCACAACACGAACAAGACGACGTCAATCTCCGCAGTCAAACGATGGTAGCAATGGATTCAAGCTGAACGCATTAATCCAATGGTTTCTGATTATTAGATCAACCGGGCCAAAGGACACAAAGAACGAAAGGAGTCCAGTGAAGCCCGAAAGGGATAAGTGTAGGAATGACAAAGAGAAGGAGTGGAAGTCTGGAAGATTAAAGCCACTGATGGGCCTAAAAAAAGGTAATGAGAGTAAAGAGAGAATAATGACCGGAAATAATAATAATAGGAAATATATCGGAACAAAGACGGTGGGGAGAAAGAGGGCCCTCAGAGGGGAAAAAGTAGAAACTGCGCAGGAAAAAGGGGGTGGAACAGAATGAGAGTGAGCGAAGGAGAGGGCAAAGTATGTAATTAAACAATCAGCCCAGGAGGAGAGAGCACTTTTCCCCTTCTCTTTTTGCTGTTAATGTTCCTTTTTTTTTGGAGCTCAAATCGTGAAGAAAACAAGAAAACCACAGAGATAAGTCAATCACCCCAAAGGAATGACAATATTAGAATAAATTATACAGATATAAAACTGCTCAAAAGAAACAGATCCAAGAAACTATGAGAGACCTAAGTACCAAGAACACTGAATTACGGTAACGATCGTGGAGAAACTGAGCCAACCAAACATTGAAGAAAGACAAAAAAAAAAAAGATTAATGCGATAATGATAATCACCAGAGATCACCATGTAAGCAAGGAAGGAAGGAATGAATACTAACAACAACAATAATAATCAAACGAAGATGCAGTACGGAGTATGGGAGAAAAAGGGGGTGTTCGCGATGAACCAAACATTGGCGTCGTAAGGAAAGCGACTAGCGCGACGGCATCATAATAATAATAGGCAGTCGTCAACTCCCCTGTGGAGAGAGGTGAAGAAGATGATTGATTAGCAGGTCGGGGCTAGTAGTCCATTCTTAGCGTACCACCGACCATTCCCCATCGGAACTGTCAACGTCAATCGATCGTTGCTGTTCCTATGTTACGGAGGATTGTAAATTTGGTCGTGGCCGTCAAAGAATCAAGATGCCGATGATCTGGTCCGGTCAATTTGGGCCACTGCTGAAACAAGATTTCAAGATTCAATCTTCATCGTCGGCATTTCTCAGTTCTCAGAAACAGACAGAGCGGAAGGGACGGGCGACCGAAACCAACGCGGAGAATTGACTAGTCGATCATTTGGACCGGGAGTGTCATAAATGAGGGACCCGAAGACTCCTGGTCGTCATGTTTCATCTGAGAAATCCATTTTCTTCAGGTTCAGAGCGGGCAGATCGGGACTAGTGGTGGGGGTGGGAGGACAAAGGAAAAATCAAAGATAAAAATAAAAATAAGAAGATGAAAGGGAAAAAAGAAGACAAAGACAAAGAGAGTGATTTGGACGGGAGGGAAGGCTGGAAGTGGAAGAGAGAGAGAAGAGCCTCTGCTCCGGACTGTTCGGCGAGATATTGATCCGCGCCGGCTGCAGAAGATGCCACTTTCTCTGTAGGATTCAGTTCGACCTAGATAATTCCGCTGTTCGGAAACAATTAGGTTGCTCGTGTAGAGGAAGCGAAAATGAGGTTTAGAGGAAGTCCCATCGGTTGAATTTTACTTTTTGGAGTGGACTGTAGGAGTTGCTGCAACTGCAAAAGAGAGATCTGTTCCTGCCAGCGTTTTGGCATTCAGGCACTCAGGCCTTCAGGTATCAATGCCATCAGGCACCAAGGCACCAGGTAATCTGCTGCCTGAGGCATATGTGGGGTGCCCGCGGCATCCACCGTCCGCCGTCCGCATCCAGAAATTTACCCCTCCAGGAAGTCGTTCTGCACTGTGCGATTCATCTTCTCCGGCGCGGGACTTGCTGCGACAATACATACTCTTTGGATTGAGTCATAACCTTGGTAGGTCATAACACTTTCCTCCTATATTGTAAATTTGGTTGCATTCTGTGGCCCCTGCTAGCCTCCACCCCCTCGATAAGGCCCGTGACTCACCTCGCGATCCCTATACCTTTAATGAGCCATGCCGTGTACATTTCTCCTCCAACATATTTTTATACTCCATGATACCACCGCTTTTATCTCTGCTCTAACACTTACGAGCCCAATTCTTCTGTCTCCCTCTTGTCTAACACATTCTCTATCCTACACAGTCCGCGACAATGGCTTCCATTTACATTGACGAAGATGTCGGCCGGGACGATTCCACCGCGACTGGAACCGAGTCTGCCCCTTACAAGACGCTGCTGCATGCCATGCTGCAGCATGCTCCCGCCGATGGCACCCAGTACTTGACGCGCAAGTCGCAAACCGAGCCCACGGGCGAGGGTGCCGATCCCGCCGCCAAACTGGTCTATCAGCCGGCCACCAAATCCGCCTTGAAGAAGGCCACCAACCTGTACGAACAACGAAAGCGAAAGGCCGCCAAGGAGCAGGATCTGGCCATTCGAGAGAAGCAGGAAGCGGACAAGCGTCAGGCTCTACTGGAAGAGGCCAAGAAGGTGGTCATCAAGGAGGATACCTCTCTGCCCAAGCCGGTCAAGATTCGTCTGGACGTGACGGACCCGGCGGTCGTGACGTTGGGCAAGCCTGAGCCGGAGACCCGGGGTACTCGGGTTCGCGTGCTGGGCCGAGTTCATCGTCTGCGTGCTCAGAAGGGAGTGGTCTTCCTCACCTTGACCGACGGCTATGGCTACCTGCAGTGCATCCTGACCGGCGACTTGGCCAAGTCCTACGATATCATGACCCTCACCCTCGAAACCTCCATGTCGATCCACGGTGAGATGCGCGCGGTCCCGCCCAAGCAGCATGCGCCCAACGACCGCGAGCTCCACGCCGACTTCTTCACCATCATCGGCCGTGCCGCCGG
Organism: Aspergillus melleus; assembly: GCF_016097325.1. Classification (NCBI taxonomy): domain Eukaryota; kingdom Fungi; phylum Ascomycota; class Eurotiomycetes; order Eurotiales; family Aspergillaceae; genus Aspergillus; species Aspergillus melleus. The sequence continues at coordinate 1,148,117 of NW_025763377.1, forward strand.
TGACAAGGAGGCCATCACCACTCGCGTGGCCCCGGATGCCGATCCCCAGACCCTGTACGACAACCGCCACCTGGTGCTCCGCGGAGAGACCGTCTCCTCCGTGATGAAGGTGCGCGCCGCTACTCTGCGGGCTTTCCGCACGGCCTTTGAGGAGAACCGCATGCTGGAGGTCACCCCGCCGGCCATGGTGCAGACCCAGGTCGAGGGCGGCAGCACCTTGTTCAAGTTCGACTACTACGGCGAGAACGCCTACCTGACACAGTCGTCTCAGCTCTACCTGGAGACCTGTCTGCCCTCGCTGGGTGACGTCTTCTGCGTGTGCCCGTCGTTCCGCGCCGAGAAGTCCCTCACCCGTCGTCACCTGTCCGAGTACACGCACATCGAGGCGGAACTCGACTTCATCACCTTCAGCGACCTGCTCGACCACTTGGAGGCGGTCATCTGCCGCGTCATGGACCTGGTGCTGGCCGAGCCCGAGATCGCCGGCTACATCCAGAAGCTCAACCCCGACTTCAAGCCCCCCAGCCGCCCCTTCCGTCGCATGAAATACTCCGACGCCATCGAGTGGCTGCGCGAGCACGACATCCCCAACGAGGAGGGCAAGCCGCACGAGTTCGGCGACGACATCGCCGAGGCCGCCGAGCGCAAGATGACCGACATCATCAACTCGCCCATCTTCCTGACCCACTTCCCCGCCGAGATCAAGGCCTTCTACATGAAGAAGGACGTCGAGGACCGCCGCGTCACCGAGAGTGTCGACGTGCTGATGCCCGGTGTTGGTGAGATCGTCGGTGGTAGTATGAGAATGGACGACTGGGACGAGCTGATGGCCGCCTACAAGCACGAGGGCATGGACCCCTCCCCGTACTACTGGTACACTGACCAGCGCAAGTAAGTTTCTTTTCCCTCTGCTATTTCTGCCTCTTCAAATCTATCTGTAATATAAACTAACCCACTTGCGTTTCAGGTACGGAACCTCCCCTCACGGTGGATACGGTCTGGGTCTGGAACGATTCCTCGCCTGGTTGTGCGGTCGTTACACCGTGAGAGACTGCAGCTTGTATCCTCGCTACACGGGCCGTTGCACGCCTTAGAAAAAGAAAAGAAGGAGAGACATATAGCGTTTGCAGTAGACGGAATTTTACTAGATTTACGTCAAACAAAAATTTACGATTGTTCGTCTGTTTGGACATATAGATATGTGATCGATTTTCCTGAAAAGTAGACCGACCAGAAACCACGAAAGCAAGGGCATGCGATGTCTTCAAGAACGCCGATTTTCAAACCGGTCCATCTCAACGACATCTCCTGTCTTCTCCCCAGACTCGTCGTACTTGACAGATACGTACGTTGTTTTCCGAATGCCCTCCCTTGTATACTCTCCAGCACCCGGAAGGATCTGTTCCTGGCTGGCACTCCCTTGCTTCTCGGCGCGGATAACGTACCGTGATACGGATTCATTCAATGCAGTCCTGGACTTTCTCCGAGTAGGGTCAAGAGAATGGTTCGGCCGACTCGCGCGAGAGTGGGACACTTGTCCGGCGGCGGCAGCGTAATTAGCACTGCGGGAGAATATGCCAAAGAGGTGCGGGAAGAGAAAGGCAAGAGGGCGACGAAGAGCGGGGAGACAGGCGCAGATGATGCCGAGGTTGGATTCAATGACAGTCCATTTGGACGAGTCGATGCTATTCCAGGTGATGTCGAGGTAGGAGGTTGCGATGTCGAGGGTTGTGATGCGGAGGATAGATGTGATGCAGACGCTTTTTGGGGAGGAGGGTTAGGTAATTAGCAGGTGGTTTGGCTGAATTCGACTGGTCTTGGGGACATGATAGGGGGCACACTCACAATATACCAACGGCGAAAATGCCGCAGAGAATAAGCTTCAGTCTCGGGGGCAGTTGCAGTCGACTGATGACTGGAACTGGGAGAGCCACGAGAACCAGGTCGCTAAAGATGTTGAACGCGGCGTTGGCGTACCAGAATGCGGTCAAGTTAATGCAGAAGCTATGGCCGGGGAGAGACTTGTCGAAGGCATATTGGACGGGAGAACACTGGAAGATACTAGATATCACGGTGCTGAGAGTAAAAGCAGTAATGATCACGATCCACGTCCAACAGGTGATAAAAAACCAGCGTTGGATAAAGAGGCGGAGGTAAAGTAGTAAGATGCTGATTTTGGTGAGGCCGATGTTGATTTTATATAATATCTGGGCGATAAAGTAGAGCTGTGAACGATGGGTCTTGTTAGTCTCTTCCCCAGACAGCATTGTATCCAAGAAATCATAACACTGACCTTTAATGTTCGCAGGAGCAATTCCTGAGAAACATCATCTTCATGCTTGCCGAATGCCCCCTTGCAAACTGACAACGTCCGCTTAGCAAATTTTATAAAGATCGCTTGCTTCTAGTCTTTGCACACTGACCAACTATCATTTGAATCGACACCGTTTCTGCGAAGGCCTGACCATAGACTGTATTAGTTGACTCGTTGCGAAAGAGCCGCCTTCATCCTGACTCACACAAGATGCCAAAATGGTCCAGTCATCTGGCCCGATCCGACCGGAAAGATATTGTCGACCGAGCAGTCTTGTAGCAACAATGATGGGGGTGAGGATGGAAAAGACTAGCGATGGGTATGACAGTGCAGCAGAGCTGTCTGGGATATCACCATAGTGGCTGAACAATGGCATTTCTTTTGTTTGCTGATCGGATAGATGCCACGCTCAGATGCCTTGGGGGTTGATGTCTACATTTTAGTATATGGTGCCGCTGTTCAATGAGACTCTCCCTGTCAAGGATGTTTCTCGGGCATAGGGGGAAAAGAGTGCCCAGAATGAGAATTTGCAAAGCTAGGCATTTCGTGGGCTTGGTCGTAAGGGTACGCCTTCTAGACTCCGTACCAGTATAGGATTCCCTGTCGAAAACCCCCTCGCATCCCTATTTGACCCGTGTTATCTCTGCCTCAATTGCCAGTGATTGGTGGATGATTCACGGTCGACCATGTCGGATTGTTACCTCGAACAGACAAGGAAGCCGACCAGGATAGATGAGACTCGCCGTACTTTTTACCCTTTTATCGCGTCTAATTGAGTGGGCCGATGCCTGCACCGGCCAAGCTCGATATAATTGTGTGATTCAATAAGTCAAGTGCGGATCGCTTCCTAGGTTAATCTATCCGTACGGACTTGTATCGCTAGGGCATTGGTGCTACCCTGCTAGTCCGCTGGGGGTTAATTAAGCTGAACCGCAGTTGCATCTCGTTACTACGCCACATTGCAGGTATTATTGTACTGGCAGGGGTGACTAGGATGATTAGGGAGGGGAACGCACCTCGACAATTCTGGTGACTCTGAAATTGCTCAAGCCATCATCGGACTGGACTCTTGGCCTCAATGTTCGTTAGGAAATAGTTGCATGGATAAATACAAGGATTCGTGGCCAGACAAGTAGAGTCCCCGGTTGATGTTGCATTACGGGGGATGTCTCTTTTATTTGTTCAGTTTCTGTTTTTAGTTTTCATCTAGTGATTTTTGTTAATATTAAATCGTCTGTACTTACCTCGTTCCATGACAGAGGCATATTTTGTCGGAATCTTTTCTTGAGTCCCTTGATCCGTGAATTTGAGAACCATGGAGAAACAGCCAGAGCATGGCATCGAGAAGGTTGAGCAGGGCTCGGAAGGAAGATGTCCCCAAATTGACAAGAAGAAAGAAAGCGCACTTTTGCGGAAGATTGACCTACATCTGATGGTTCCCCTTTGGATTGTGTTTGTCTTTGGCTTCCTGGATCGTATCAATCTTGGAAACGTCAGTGTCCTGGGAATTCTCCAAGAGCTCAACATGACTGGGACGGATATGAGTATTGCAATGCAGATCTTCTTCGTGCCATATATCTTAGCAGATATTCCAAGCAACATCATTCTCAAACGATTCTCGCCATCGACGTGGATCAGCGTGTTAACGTTCTGCTGGGGTAAGTGATGAAGACTACATACTTGTTCGATCTCATTCTCTGACATTTCAGGCAGGTGTTGTGTGTATGTGTCAAGGGGTTGTTAAAAACACTTCCGGATTGATCGCCTGTCGTTTCTTCCTGGGTCTCTGTGAAGGTGGATTCGTGCCGGGGTGTGCATACCTCATGTCAATGTACTATAAGAGACATGACTTCCAAAAACGCTTCTCCCTTCTGTGGGTAGCCGGTCTTGTAGCCGGCGCCTTTGGAGGTCTGTTGGCATACGCCCTTCATCATATGCATGGAATGAGTGGCTACTCGGGCTGGCGCTGGATCTTCATAATTGAAGGTCTTTTATCCATCGTCTCGGCTATTCCCGCCAAGTTCATCATTGCCGACTGGCCTGAACAGGCCAAATTCCTAAACGAGGAAGAGAAGAGGCTATTGAAAGAACGGAACTCTCGTGATGTCGGCGAGGGGGCGAGAATGGACCGACTTGATGCCGCGGCATGGAAGCGGATAATGTCTGATTGGAAGATCTATGTTGGAAGTCTGGTTTACCTCGGAATCACCGTCTCGGGGTATGCAACCGCGCTGTTCATTCCGTCTATTGTGAACTCATTGGGATATGATGGCGTTCAGACCCAAGTACAAAGCATCCCAGTCTGGGCGGTGGCGGCCGCCGTCACTGTGATTGTGTCTTATCTGACAGATCGTGTGCAACATCGTTACGGGTTCGTGATATTCGGAGTCATATTTTCCTCCATCGGGTATATCATTCTCCTTTGTCAAGGGCCACTCTCGGGTGGACTGAACGTGCGAGTCCGTTATATGGCAGTTTTCTTCGTGACCACGGGGTGTTACATCGTTCAACCAGTGGCCATCGTCTGGTTTGCCAACAATCTGAGTGGGCATTACAAACGTGCTATCGGGCTTGCGATTCAAGTCGGATTCGGAAATATCGGTGGTATCATCGCCAGTAATATCTTCAACAGAGATGCGGCTCCTCAATACATCGTTGGGTACAGTGTCTCCCTGGCTATGATGGTGTTTTGTGGCATTATGAGCACGATATTCGCAGCAGGGCTGGTGATCGAGAACAAGATGAGGGACCAGGGAAAGCGTGATGAACGTTTTCAATTAGATGAAGATGTTTTCAATAACCTAGGGGACGATGACCCAAGGTTCCGTTTCAGTCTTTGAATTGCCGAACCGAGTTATCTCAAAACAAGTGTCATATGCCTCGATTAATTCCCGGGCAGCTGTTACAGAGGCACTTGCTGAAGAATTCACATCACATGGATTTACAAGGCGGTGCTTTAGATATCGAGTATGAGAATGCCATATAAGATCAACAATGGAGTAGTAATATATCAATGTAGACAGAAGCAACCATGAACATTCAAGGACCCGGCTATGGAGACGTGTGTGTGTGTGTGTGAGAGAGAGAGAGAGAGAGAGAGGAAGGGTGATCAGCGGGGGTTACTGGCCTAGGGCACCTCTTTTGCTCCTGCCATCTTTTGCTTTGCCCTCTTCTGCTCTGGATCTCATCCTCTTTACTATCCTCGCAGTATGTCCTGCGAGCTATTTACTTTTATCACTTTCTTCCAGTTCGTTTTATTTCATTCCTTGCTTTTATTCTGGTGCCCCTTCCTCCATTACACTCATCTCCATCTCATTACCTTCATCCCCATCTCTTCAAGCACCGACCAAAGAGTGATTTCGGAGACATGAATACCGGTAGGCTGAGCCCACCCGAAACTTCTTTCTATTATGTATCTGAACCTTGACGTATCAGTGGTTTTGACTGTATACGTTGTCTTTTCTATTAGAATCGATGAAATCTTCACAAGTGCACAAAGCCAGAAGGCACCCTCCAGCCAACTACCACACAAAGCGGGCTGTGCTCTGAGAGGTTGAAATCGATCAATGATAATGTCTGGGACTGCGTCATTTGCAAGCATATAGGCCACTGCATTTGAGGATTCAAAGCCATCTTTCAACCAAAACAACACAGGATTAAGAGAGAAGTGCCTAGGCAAACTAGCAAATAAGACGGGCGATACATATTTCTTTTCTAGAGTCAAGTATCTCATCTAAGAGCGCGAGTCTTCGAAACTGGATACCCACTAACCGCCACGCAGTTGAAGGAGAAAGACACCACAAGAAGCCATCAAAGCCTGTACCGAATGATTGTGGCCAGGGAACTAGAAGAGCCCATCTGGAAGAGCCCATCTGCTACCGTCCTCGTTCTGATCAAGGGTTCCCTGCGTGTCCATCTTGGCCGGTGTGGTTGACTTCGCCTTGTAATTCGGCTAAAACGGCAAGGATTTCCTTGTCAGAAGCACCGGAGCGAATGACAGACACCATGCGGTCTAAATCCGCCTGGTCATTGTGGCGAACCAAATCTAACACTTGTTCGAGGTAGTCTTTGTAGTATCGGAGCTTCTCGGCCTGTGTGTCGACAGGGACACCGTTTCGGTCATCGTGGTTTCCGCTAGTTCAATAGATATTAGCATCTCAAGAGCCATCGACCTCACAACTTCCGGGTTCTACCAGTTACAAGATTTCGCAAACACAAATATACCCGGTTGGAAAAGGGAGATGGTGCCCTACCCTTGCTCCGAGCTGTTCAGAGAACCCCTGTTTTGCTGCTCCATTATGATCCTGCGTGGTCCTGCACCTGCTTATTCTCGACGGATGAATCCAGCACGTCGTGGGTTACTGTCGAGCACCAACGTAGTCGATGAAGCGTATTCGTGCGCCTTATGGTTTGTGTGGTTGAGCGGCTTGAGTAGGGGAGAGAGCTGAAAGGGAGAAGATGATACCACGTCTTCCAATTTATGCCGGTCCAGAGCCCCGCAAACCGAGTGTTGTCCGATCGATCGATGTGCCTGAGCGAGGGCATGGGGTCCGTGACGACGGCAGTCCCTCTTTGGGTACATACACGTCAGTAATAATAGGCTGGAATTTTCGGCGTCGAATCATGCACGCACTCGAGAGTATTGCACGACCGTCCAGTCGGAAGAGGTTATTGCTCCACTTTACGGCGCAGAGGTGGGATTCAAGTTTCAACGGCGAAAAAACGACAGACCGACACAAAAGGTGAAATCAGGCTGGAGGGGGGGTCTCTGGCCTAAACCGACCTAAACCACGATGGAGCAAGATCGTCGAATCATGACTGGCAGGTTAGTCTCCAAGGAAGTCCCTTCAGCCAGAGCTGGATGTCCGGAAATAACAGCCACGCAGGCAAGGAAGGTAAAAGCACGCCAATGGTCGAACGACGCGGGTAGGCACTTGGGCGATGGCTCCCATTGGAATAGGCGCCACCGATTCACCCTGCATACCACACCTCCACGGGACCAGACCAGACGAGGAAGAGAGGGGGGAGAAGGCGTAAGAGACAGCGAGGGAAGAACGGGATGGGTGCGTGAGGCCAAAAGGCCATGTTCGAGAGCTCGATTGAGGAAAACAGGGCCTATGTTCCCCAGTCGTGGAATGGCTGGGACTATATGGGCTCTCGGATAAAATTACCAGCCAATCTGGTCGCTCGTTGTGTCTCCGCCACTGTCTCGGGAGAGGAACGTCACTCGCTAGTTGCCCAGCGTTCGGACGCACTCGTTGGATCGAACTTTTTCAAACTTTTTAGTCCCTGAAATATGTAACTCCTCTCATCCCTTTCCCCGTCCATTTCGATTGCGGTCACGTCGATGGCGTTGGGTGATGCTGACGCCTGGGTCAATGGACACATGGAGCCCAGCAGCACTGCTTATCGTCAGTATGGACGGGAAGAACCAAAGAATCGCCTCAACGAAGTGAGATGATCTGCTGACATCTACAGGACAAGCATTTCGCACCGGCTGCTTTATCTTCGACGATGGACATATCCCAACTCTAGTTATGTAACGCTTTCTTGCTCGAAGACCACCCGCCCCCCTTTTCTGAGCATCGAACCAAATCCTTCTCAGTTCGTGCGCCGGAGTTCGAGGCGGTTTCAAAAGGCATAATCCTGCGGTCGACCTTTCATTGCCATCAAATCAAAGGGATTCCGTCAGTCCAGGCCTCCGGTTGCTTTTCCCTGGCAAAATCAAAGGACAAGGGAACGAATGGCACGGATAGCGACCAAGAAACACATCGAACAAGCCACCAAGGAAAGTGTTTACCAATTCACTTCCATGGTTTATCATTCACGAAAGGTCGGGTGGCAAATGCTTTAGTCATCCCAACATACGGCGTAACTTGGGTTGACTACAGGATCAAGCTTCTGCTGATGCCTGGGTGTCGAACCAACGTGCAACTTCCGGGACTTCTGAAATCCTATTTCAGAAAACTCCTCAGCCGAGCCATGTGGTAGCGTCACCTAGGTCGATTGCCGCCGATTAACGATTCTCCCCGAAACTTCAATGTGAATCTTTCGAACGAATACATATCAGTCGTCGCCTTCCTCCGTTTTTCATAAACAGGATATTAGAATGCGCGTGTTGTTGGCCAAAGTTGGAACCAGACTCCGGGTAGTTGTTCGATCAGCACCGATATCACCTGTCAACGGAGCCCGTGCGTTTTCGTCAAGAATAAATGAATAGCTTTCAAGGATTCCATCATAGGAGGACGAATTCCTGTTCTCTATCGAACACAGGCTTCGGGGCATTTCCTTAGACCGATACTGCGGTTTTTTCATGGGATCTGCAGCAAGTCTTCTGTCTCGAGAATAATTCGGCTTGGTATTAGCTACCATATGGTCTTGTGAGGCATTAGTAGGGCTTTTGTTGAGGAAAGTAGGGCGATTTTCCGGAGGTCAATGGAGCAAAGATCGCCGCATGGTCAATATTTGCCCCCCTCCTGCAAATCGTGCACTTCAATGGTATATCGTGTCGCACTAACGCAGGGCTTAGGTCGTAAAGGTGCTCAGATGCATTGTCGACTCAATTCCCTTCGGGTTTTGGAGGCATGTTTTGAGCACCCTGTCCCATATTTCCTTTCCATATCTTCCGACAGCATGATGCGTGTTCCTCTGCGCTTCACTTGTCGTTTATAGGCTCTTCGCATGTCCTTCAAGACTTTTGGCAATTTGGCCCATCGCGAATTGTCACGTAAAACATGAATCGGTTCTGATCCATGTCGGTCTCTCCGGGTGACGATGTCCTGGTGGATCAGAAGGGCGATTCGATTGTGGAGCAGTTGAAACATACTCCATGTAATGTGTCAAGATTCCAAGCTTTCATCGCACATTGAATGTCCTTTTTGTTGTTATTTGGCGAGGGAGAATGCCATCATATGGGGTGTTGTCATGAAAACCCCTATGGGTTTGTCCTCATCTGCAAAATGGCGTCCAGCGTCTGCGCCCAGCATGCTCCAGAGGAAATGAAAAGATGAGAAAATCGCGTTGTTTCATTTGAGCATATTAACGCTACTGCGAACAGGGTCGCCAGGGTCGTGAGGGTTAACATCGGGCCAACCTCGTATACGAGCTGAACTGTCTTTATGAAATGTTCTGGGTTTTGCATGAATCATAGGTGCCTATCATCTTGCCGCGATTGATTTCAATGGGTCGACTAGGGTAGAGGTGTATAGTGGGATTTCGCAAGTCGTTGCTATCATCTTTATTCGATGCTGACTTCATTTGATTAGCCGACTTCTATTATGATTAGTATCCGGGGCTATATTCTCCTGGATCTTGTTATGTTCAGCGCCTGATGCGGTCTCTGTCACTCACCTCTTGCGAGACTTTGGGTCAGATGTCGACCCCTTTTTCATGGTGTTGAGGACCACATACGGGCACGGTTATCGAGTAAGATTACCCATGCCTGGTATGGTGTTCATATTCCAAGGTCTGTCGAGCAGTTGTGGCCGGTTCACCGATAAAGATTTCCTTTACTAGTCGTCCTCGTGTTTTGCACTGAGAAGATTCGACAAATCCTACCGACCCCTTGATCTGCATGTCCATCAAGGTTCGGAACATAGGCTTTGCTGGCCCTTGAACCTTAGTGTTGGTACCTCTTCTTCGGTGATGGGGGGTGAACACCCATTGTAAATTCCATTTTACTGCTCGCTAAATCAGAGTATCTCCGTTCAGCGTGCGTGGGTGTGGGATTGTGGCGATCATGGGCAAGGCCGATGTCGAAATTATTTCGCCGATCGAGTTGAACAGCCACCCCATTCGATGCTTTCACCTTTGTGTGACAAAGATAGTGGACGAGGAGAACAGGTGCCCAGTGTCTCGGAGTGAGGATGTGTTCCCCCTAGGGAGGAAAGGGAGGGGAGAAGAGACGGCAAAAGCAGCAGACGAGATCGAGCGACCTGGCGTCGTGTGGCACCAATCGGAGTCCACCTAGTGAAGGAAAATACATCCTGGAGACCTCATTGGAGCTCCACTCAACGCCTACTATTCACCGATTGCGATGAACCCTGGATTTATACCTCCCAGGAAAGCACGTTTGGCGGCAGAATCCGAGGTGGCTTGTTCGAGGCCTTACTCATGCCTGGTCAATGACGGGTTGCCGCTTTTCTGACCATCATCGCAGACTATAGTTGACGTACCCCGGCTGTTTCACTCATCTTGTTCTGTTTGCTTACCAACGATACCAAGTGGGCCAGTACGCTTCGTCCAATCTTGCCGCACAGCTCTACTCCGTGCATTAAGTTTGTGGACATACTTTGAGAGTGAGTGTGCACTGTTAGGGTTCTGCCGTACCAGATCTACCTTCAGGGTACACTCCCTAGAACGAAGCCCAATGCATGGGTTTCGCAGGGTCCTGTGTTTACCAGGTCTCCTTGATCGGTCTTCTTGAGAAGATCCTCCGTGACTTGATCTCGAGGCCTTTTGAGATACAATAAGGGGAAATAGCTCGGCCGATTACCGTTTGGTTATATCGGCAGCGGTCATACTAATATGAATAGAGCTATGTGCCAAACCCACAGGATGCACGGTTACCATTCCATTGATCATAGTTCAAGAGCAAGCATTAGAAGTTGCTCAATCTGGAATTGTCGTGCAAGGCTTAAGATCAACAACGACCGACCTTCGTTGACGGCAATCTGAGACACTCCTTAGCCCGTCTCGAGCTAGGTGGAAACGAAATAGGCATTGACCAAAGTTAGAGTCTCTGTGTCTTTGCTAGAGTACGAAAGGAGAATTTAATGGTCATAATCCCTTTGAGACAGACGTTTCTGTGGTTCGCTCGCTTGGAAACAGTTTCCGGGCGCAGTGGAGTTACCCTGGACATGACCTATAAATGGGCATCTCGTATTAACGACAACTTTTTCGTCAGCTCTTATGGTATTATAGGGTGCTCCGGCTGCCTTCCCTGGCATTTTCTTGGCTTCATTGCATAGTGAGGGAGACCATTATGAGGCGCACAATGGTTTGAGGGCATTCTGGGTCCTATCCTGCAGATCCTTGAGATGACGACTGTGGCTTGATGGAATTTCCGGCGAGCAAAGCGCCAATCTTTCCAGAGTTCTTTCGGTACCCTCGCAGGGGCGTCATTGACTCGAAAGAAAAAGTCTTCTCGATTCTCGATTCGATACCTACCATTTCGTTCACAATGATGGAAAAGAAAGAAAGATAGCAGGTTGAACCGATTCCCGAATCCCGAACCCCCTAGCAAGACGCCCAAGACACCCGGCATCACGATCCACCAATGACAAGAGAAGATCAACGCAAAGAGAACAGGTAGGCATGGTGGGAAATGGCTCTCAATTGACATCTATAGGCTCGTCAAGTCCATCCTGTGCGTCCTTCAGCCTCGATTTGCGTACGCAGACTTTTATACTCGCGCGAGAGTCTTATATCCCGGTCTTCGATGACGATTGTGGCATACCTACACACATATGCACTTTACAGAGAGTATATTGTACAATACGTCCTTACGGCAACGGCTTCTTTTGTCTCTCCCCTCTCCCGTCTTGGGCAAATGGGAAACGCAGCGTTGCTCTTGCTTGATGAGACTGCACTCCATTGATCCCAATGATCTGGTTAGATGGCAATTACTTCCTTGGTGAAGGTTGTCGCGATTGGAGCTTGCGAGTGAGACCGATGGGTTTGCACTGATTGTTCAGTACAATATGGACTGACTGGGCTATCGAGGCCACTTGAAAGAAGTCTAGAGAAGACGGCAGCAGACCGTACGCAACTAGCACAACGCCTGGACGAGAGGGATGGCAGCAGCAGAATGGGATCGATCCATAGTTCATTCATTCGATATCGCTCCGAGCCGGTCCTCGTATTGATTGACCACGCGAGACAGACAGACTGAGAGACAGTTGGGTGGTGTCCTCAGGTGTCGAATATGGGGTTTGCTTGCCTGAGGCTCTATTTTTTCACCCCTTGATGACGGAGTATCTTCCTTGAGTGAAAGTCTACGACTCTGGTCCGCTGCTATATAGTTCAAAAGCAAATACTTACCCCACAAGCCCAGCTTCTTCCCTACTCTTTCTCCCTTTCTTCTACGGTGGCCCAGACATATAGTCCCGGCTTTGCTTGCTATGGGGAGCACAGACAGGCAGGCATTGCTCGGTTTTCCAACGTGCTCGCTCTCCAGCATTCCATCTGGCACCCCTGGAATCCAGACATTCTTGAGTCCTGTCTTGAGTAAGAATTGTCGTCACCTCTCATCCGTCAGTAATGCTGTAGAAAGTCAACAACAACAATAGCCATCCCTTGCATAGAAATCCCGCGGTCAAATTTAAGACGCAACCCCCATCCACCGCTGAAGGCATAGTTTAATCGATCTGCCTCACCCTCACGTATCGACGATCAACCCGCGCTTGTTCGACCTGCACGCGTCATTCGCTCTTTACTTGGGTTCCTGCATATCCTATCTATCTCACGTCTTACCTTACCCACCCATATTCTATCCAATTTTCTTTGCCCTTACATCCGGGTCCAGAACAGAATCCAAGCAGGTCGAAGAACATTCAAGATGCGATTCTCCGGTCAATACGTTTCGGTGCTGTGTCTTCTCGTCACGAGCGCGCTTGCCATCAACCCGGACATCCCTCACGATGAGAACTACGGGATCGGAAGCCCCCATGGCATAGACAAGGGTAACACCATATGTCTGGGGCAATGCACGCCCAATCCGGCGGAGCTGTCTTGCAAGGCGCCAGTGGTGAGTTTTTCTTCTCCCTTTTCGCGAATCTGTGTACTGTCGATGTGATCTTGTGAGGGCTAACCGCGTGTTCTGTGCAATTAGTTCAAGAAAGACAAAGGGTGTTTCGTCTGCTGTCTTTCGGATGATAATTTGGATGACTTCGACAAGCAAATTCCGGATGATCCGATTGGAAAGGGCTCCCTGCCATTTGAGGCTTGAGTGAATAGTTGGGAAGATCTTTCTATGTGTTTTGTTGTGGAATGCGTCGGTGGGAGTCGGGCGTCGCGGCTCAAGGAGGGAATGGCAGGAGTGCAGGCGTTAGCAAATATCGCGTGTACTGTAGGACTTCGGGCAATCGTTGATCAAAATACTGCTCGCCTTGGTAGCGCGAAATACGGTTCTGACATCCATCTCACTAGTGTTCCATCACCTAGCGCTTTGTGCATCCGTAGGTTTGCTTGAATTCTGTTGTTTCGCCGACGGTCATGTTCGTTTCCCTTTGCCGAAAGAAGCCGATGCCGATGTGTCTCGAGATTGGCCCGTGGTAAATGCCAGCGTCCGACCGTTAGACCACATTTTCGAAACTCAGCCCGGCACCTATGATTGGCCTGAACAAATCGCTTCAATGCAAACAGAGCCGACTCTGTAGGACTAAGCTCGTTTTTCAAAGTTATGGACCGAGCTGGTGACGTGCTGTCGAGCTAGACTTGAACACGGTTAGTACCTCACCCAGAGTTAGGTAGCTCAGCCCTAACTCATCCAAGGACTGCTCGAGCACCTCATTGCTGTTCTCCTTCAACGCAACGACAAAAAGCGTTACTCATTTTGTGTCGGCATTGGTGTTTCCATTGTCGCAACAAACTCCCAGTGACCGCGTGCCTTCCTGCTAGTGTTTTCGAGTCATTCTTCGAATTTGCATTGACGCCGTCCACCAACCCCTGTTGACACTTTCTCAGGATCGTAAACTCCAAAGTCCACCACACGTTACCCCATCATGGTCCGTCCTGCAGTGGGTAATTTCTTCACGGGTAGTTCGAGATCGGTTCAGGTTGGTATGTGTCAAATTGATCGAGCGAATAGCGAGTTATTGCTGTTTCCGTTCGGGTCACACCTCCCCTCCTTATGCAACCATCGTCGTTATACAGTGTATTCCAGTGCGTAGATCGTTCCAACATAAGCAGATCTCACGGTATCTATCGATTTCCCTTTCCCTTTGGTTGACTAGGTATGATCGCGGATGGTTTCGGCTGCTGTAATCTCGAGGCAACAGAAAGGCAGTGAGGTGAGTAGAATTCACTAGTCTATGTCAGCATTCTCTCACAACAGAATCTATAGTACCTGTTGATGCTCATAGAGCACAGGAGTAGCACTTGTGTCTGTTTGTTATGCTGGGAAGTCGGTTGGCCACGTTGCGTGCGAGAGTCATCATCCCATGATGTCCAAGTCGGACGATCGAGAACGACGCGCCCTATTCCATGTCCAAAGTTCGCATAATCATTCGAGTCGATTGCTTCATTCACGGTGGATAATGATCGTAAGAGCTAACGGCTATGTGAAGATTCTTTGTGGGCAGATCTGAGCGGCGTTCGAAGACGAGTCCTTGTCCGGTCGTTGGTGACATGCAAAGGTGGATCGTTCTGGTGTGTGTCCAAGGTAGCATGTACAGCTTTGGGGGGGTTGACAGTGATGCTATGATCGAGTAGTCGATGAGAGATCGATGCAGTGACGATGAAATGATGAAATTGACGACGAGGGACGGCAGTGTGATGAAATCTCGATTTGTGGATGGACTGGACGGCGGATGGTTGATAGACCGAATCATAGGCACGGACTGTGTATCGAGCTCTGTTTCTAATAAAGGAACGAGATGGAATCTGATGAAGAAGACGATGGCGGCTGGGTTGGAAGGACGCGGATTGTGATGGGGTGGACGAAGTTTGAAGTCTGAACTAGGTTAGGGGAGGGAGGGTAAGAAAAAGCCACTCCGTTTTTCTGGTGCAATCGACCCCTTGGGCATCAACACGGGCTCTGGCTAGTCTAATAGTCCAGAATAGTCACACTTGTAATAGAGGAATAGACTAATGACGCTAGGTACTTCTCCTCGGCTGGGCAGTTCTTGACTGTGGGAAAGCCGTGGCTGCTCTCCCGTTGGAAGGTGCCAGAGGAAGCGAAGTGGGTATGGAACGACAATACGTAGAAGAAGCTCAACCGACATCACCAGGTCCAACAAAAGGTGATCACTGGCATGAGTATCCTGGCAATATGGTCCATGACTAGGGAAGAGAGGCATTCTCTGACGGTCTACGGGACGACTCGTTGGAATATCAGCGAAGCCAAAGAAGGACGGTGAGCATGTAATACACTTCTTATTTTCTAGCCGAATAGTGCAGGCGACTCAGCAGAAATCACCACTCGATAATGTTCAATGAGTTATAATCTCATGCATAAAACAGGCATCTCTCCCAACGTCTCGCTCGCCGTTTGCTTCTCAGTGCCTCCACCAGTTCCAGATATTTGTCAACGCATTCGAACATATACTTAATGCATTCCATGCCGAGCACAAGCTCACTTCTTCGGATTATATATCAAAAGATCCCCTGCCAGCAGAGTAATAACCAAAGGAGTGGCGCACGGGGAGCCAAGCTTGCAGGAGTCCTGCAGAAGGCTGTCACTCGATTTGCTTGAATGGACGGATGGCAGGCGTATATGCAGCATTATGTACGCTAGTATAGAAATAATAACAGTCTATCTTGTGTAGGATGTCTTCTGGGTGTTGTTTTGTATCTAACAGTATCGGAGAATTACTTCTACATAGTCTTGTGTATATCGGCGACCAATCTCAACTAGTTATTAATAGAGGGCGTCTCAAGAAGATGCGGGAATGCATGATAAGACAAGGTACGAACAAAAAACATACAAAGAGCCTGGACGAAAAACAATTCTTTCCCCGTAGAGGGCAAGCAGCAGGAACACAAATACAAAACAAAAACAAAAAAGAAATCTCCCCGACTGGGAGTCGAACCCAGGTCTCCCGCGCTCGTTCTCGGTTGAGTGACAAGCGGAAATCATGACCGTTAGACCATCGAGGATTGAAGATGTCAGATCATTAAATCTAATGCTAATTAAGCCCGTAGCACAGAGTCTACAGTCTACTCACCACGAGCGAGAAGTTACTCCGTACTCCGAACAATAATCGTTCTCCGTCGGTTATCCACATGACAATCTAACGACTCTTGTGAATCTGATTACGGAGTAGGTCGTTAACTACATCTTTTCAACGAGTGCTCAACGCTTGTGCTATTATAACTCTATTCATAGTAAAAATTTTCCAAAAGAAAGGAAAGGAGCCAGCTGCCTTTTCCATCAACCATAACATCATTTCCTCATGCCTAGAGGTCCTGGGTGTAACCCCGCTGCTCAATTCCGCAGTTTTGGCCGCAAAAAGTTGAAGCATGTCCTCCCATAGCTGATCACAAGCGTCGCAACGGAGTTTCAGCTTCAAGATCGCCTTTCATGAAGACGGCTGAGTGGCGATCCCGATTTCCGCGTTTGCCAAGGGAACCTTTTGGTTCGGGGCGTCATCCCAAAGGGAGCTGTTGGCCGGGAAGATCGATCCTCGGGTGTCATCGACCGGGGCGTCGTCCGCTTGGATTTCCACATGGGGCACGACGAGCTCGACACCCTTAGTAGCACAAGCACTGCTTGAGAACGAGGGGTTGTGCCGAGGAGGCAGCGGGCGGAAAGCCGAATCCGGAACGTAGCTCATGTAGTCAGATGCATTGCTGCTGACCGACGACGCGACGGTGGACGGCGTGTGGGCGAGAGACGGAATGGGTGCCGGGGCACTCATGAGCGTAGACAGGCTGGTCGAGCTGTGGCGATCGGCTTTGGGACGACGCATGAGCGCAGCCTCGCCGCCGTGGAATTGAGACAAGTAATGCCACGCATCGGAGGAAGCCAGCGGCGACGTGCCGCTGGAGCTCGCCGGTATTACGGGCTTCCATTCGGAGGGATCCTGATCCGTCTTGGAGTCATTGAATTCGCCAGGTATCCGAATAGCCGGGGTCGACATGGGCACTTTCGTGGGCGTCATCGGAGCCACTATGATTCGAGGAGACATGGGGGGTGAGGTAGGAGGAGTAGATGAAGAGGACATGGAGCTGCTGGAAGAGAAAGAGGCCGAGAGAGGTTTATGAGAATCTTTGCGGCGACAGCTAAAAATAGATATGAAGTGTGAGAACAGATATCTGGAATGATACCGGGAGGCAAGATTGAGAGGTGGCGGGTTCAGCTCTAAATATAAATCAGGGGAAGGGGAGGCGGTGCTGGGCGGTTTGGGAATACGATGATAAGGCAAGAAAAGGAAAAAATGCATACCTTTCACTACAGTAAAGAAGCGAGTTATCTGGTACTGTAATCTGCCTCTCGCACATGGCACTGCAGGATTCGGTTAGCTTCGATGCGTGAAGATAAGCAAAGTGATTGATCTGCAAGGGGAGGAAGCCCGCGACGGGAGCTGAGGAATGGGTCACAGGGAGAGGAAGAGAGAGACAGTATAAAAGAAAGCATACCAGAAATTCAAGAAGCTGGCCGCCATGTCGAGCTGACGGTCGTCCTCCGATTGGCAGCGACGAGGATTCCCTGAGCCTAGCTTGGCGATGGAGTGGTTCACAAAGGATGTGCCTTTCCGATGTAGCGTTGGCCGAGCCGTTCTCACTTTAGGAACATTCGAACCCGAGAGGGTGCGGCGGTGGTGAGGATGATAATAATGTCCTTGAGTCATGGAGAGCGGTGAGGATATGTATAAATAAAAAAAAAACTAATATACTAGCCCCGATTCCTATCTGGTGTTGGTACCTTGCGCCAAAAAAAAAAGAGAAAAGACGCCGTTCCCAGCGGTGGAGCACCGAGTTTCTCTTCCCCTGAAGGATATGGAGAATGAGGGATTTGCCAGCAAGGTTGACAGGGCGACTGGTTGGAACAATTGTCTCAGGCGGTGGTAATATTGCGACGGGTGGCTCTGGGTGGTTGCAGTGTCGCTAAGATAATTGCCTCGTTCTTGGGATCTCTCGTAATTTCGTTCGCCTCTCGGGGAAATTGATATGCAAGAGGAATGCTGAGGGAATACAAATCTGAGAGATTTTATCCAGGCAGGGAGGCAAATTGGCCCGGGATTCTTTGTGCGATGATAAACGGAAATAATAAATAGTAAGAGATAAAAGAAGAGGGAATTGAAAGGACAACCACTGATAAGCTTTCAGGTCTGACGCACTGTGGCACATAAAGGGTCAGATAGGTCACAATATTGGTTGTACGAGACGGTAGTGGACAAGTTTGGCTGTTATCACAGGCCGCTGAGTGGGGAGAGATAAGGGTCCATCGAAGAGGATCGTAGGAAGGAATCCGGGTAATGAAGGGGGAGCGAGAGACTTACCAAACAAATCACTTTCTTGGTAGTTAGGTGTCTTTCTTCCCGTTCTTTTTTTTTTTGGGAGAAACGAAGAAAGAAGGGGGAAGAAAAAGAGACGTTTGTTGACCTGTTTTTGTTGTGCCGGGACACGTGCCGTTGATGTGATATGATGAAATGAGGGAGATGGATTCCGTACTACTATGCGGGATTATCGAGTATCGAGCGGTGGACAAGAAGGCAGGAAAATCGCTCGGGGAATACACCAATGCAGTAAGCAGGTATGAAAGAGAAAGGGATGCCAAACTTGACTGACTGAAGGTGGCAACGACGGGGTATGTATGAATGTAATGTAGTGTACGTTTAAGAATAGAATCGGGTCGATCAAATTTAATCCCAATGCGGATAGCTGATGGACAAGATGGATGATGGGGATGGGTTAAATATATACGGGGTCCGGAGTAGATGGAGCGATGGACTCTGCTTCATCGGAGACAGCTGGACCTTGGAGAAGATGGACTGGAGGAATCCACCTGAATCTGAATGAAGAAAGCATGACGGACGAGTTAGCTGGCCTGAACCCTCAGGATCGCCGAAGGGGAAAGCGTGACGTGAGCCCGAGCACGTCAGGGCGAAGAGTCTAGACTGCCCGTCTGCTGCCTGAGGCAGGCGACACAACGCGCAATCCTTTTTTTTATGTAACGACAACAAGAGACATCGGCTTACCTCACCAGTCAGCTATATTTAGGCGGTCGTTGTCTCTGGATCCGGTGGAGTCGACGGCTTGGAGAGTTCCAGACAGGAAGAAATCCGTCGGCTTGACCGATTCTTATACACTTCGTCAGGATTCTATGGGTAGGTGTAGGTATACTACCTATCTATGTAGATGTACTCCGTTCGAGCAACCACGAGTTGTCTCCCCAGCTAATTAACGAACTAAACTAGTTTCCATCGTTATTCCGAATTCTATTTTTCCCATAACCGACCGAACCACGCTTATCGGAAGAGCGATAGACAACCGGGGACGAAAGATTCCAATCAGATCATGCCCAGGGATGACATGTCGTCTTGGCTTTCTGGCCAGTCTCTAACGCGGGGCTCGGCCAGTCGGGCATCCATCCAGAGATATTGTGCCAGGAGCCCAGGACTGACGAGTCCGGTGGAAGAGTCGTACGGAGGGAGTAGTCATCGTCAGCTGGTGGCCGACCCCACTCCATTTTTTCTTTATTCTCGGAGTCTAGACACTGCTTTGCCTGGGTGGTTGTAACCCACCAACGAAGGACCAGAAGAAGGGCCACACCCCTTTGACGTACATGAATATCCTTGTGGGCTTGCAGCCTGTCTGCAGTCCCCTTAGCATCTGTGCGGCAGGATCATCAGACTTCCAGATCCAATGATGGCGCCCGTTTGCCATATGGCCTTTGTCTCAGGTATCTCGTTGACCGCCATCCCCTGGCCCCGCGACAAACAGGAATGGCCTCAGTTATCCGAGATGACGCCATAAATCCCGCGAGAAGATCGAGATCGAGACCGACGCCAGAAGAGAGACAATGAAAGGTGTTTTAATCGTGGGATTTCTGATAGGTCTGGGATGGCGACGGAATGCCGAATGGAATCCCCATTGGATGGAGTTGATGGACTGTAACTGGTAGTAAACTACAGCGCCTTCTTTCCATCGCATTCCACCCCGACGGACAACACGACGCGAAAACAAAGCCGACGACGACAATGAAAACTGTCGAAAACGACGGTCAATCGAGCACCCGAAGGAGGGGCAACGGTACGGTGGGGTCAGTCCGATTCAGGGATCATCGAATGCAGGCACCTTGGGAGAATTCATCCAGAGTGGATTAATTATACGAAGTAGTGTGTACGGTACTGACTACAGTGGTTACTCCACAAATCTGGTAGTCATTGTGTAGTAACGGTCCAAATGCGACATGGCAATATGACAAGTCCTAAACTCGGATGTGGAACCACTTTGGGAATATTGGTTTAATTATTCATTTATATGGGGCTTACTCGCCTTGTCCATGCCTACTCTGTATATCAGCATCTCCCCAACAGTTACAGTAAACGGCGGATAGACATTTCCACCCGCCATTCCTAAGGATCGACCATCCTCCTTGCCTGCCCAGTAACTTCAAAACAAGATTTACGCCGTGAATCCGCGCCCCGTTTTGTCCCTGCGCCTTTCCCCCCCTCTCTTCTCTCATTTCCGCGCATCCCGTGGATCTTTTTTGACTTACCCGCCAGTTTCAGGACGGAGGACGACGGGTGGCCGTGCGCACTTCTCGTCAGCCTCACTTTTACTCATTTCTTGTTTTTTTTCCCTTTTTTTATTCTTTAAAACCACGTTTCAATCCTAACCGGTCTTGCAGGGAAAGAGGGGGGTGTGTGGGGGAATAATGAAGACCTGCGAGTCTTCTGATGCGGTGCTATCGTGCATCAAAGGGTTTTGTTCGCAGGTACCGAATCATGGTGGTGATCGGGCAGAGGGACAGGAAGATAGAGAAAGAGAGGGACTGGACACACTGTTCCTATCAATGCATATCTTGTAGATACATACATACGCATACATACATAGAGAAAGAGGGGGGGGAGGGGAGCTAATGGAACCCAACCCTGAAGACACGAGGGGCAGTAGGAAAAAGCAATTCCCGCATCACATTACCTGCCCTGCCCTAAGAAGAGGTACTTGCTGTCGTCACGAGTTCACATGCTGCACACATGCTGCATTGCCCGATTGGGACATCTTGAAGGCTCTTGGGGACCCGACACTACGGGTTGTTTCTTCAGCTTTCGACGGTGGCAGTGGGTTTTAAATCCTAGGAAAAAGAGAAGAAAAGGAAAGGTCGGAAAAGGAAAAAGCAAAGTAATGATGATAACGATCATAACAGTTCTCCAAATGCAACCCTCCACTTCAAACTTAAACAGGACTCAACCCACCTGATTAAAATCACGGAAAATAAGAAAAATAAGAAAAAAAAAATAAAAAAATCTCTCTCCTCCCCGTCAAACTCTGACCTTCCCAACAATTCTTCAAATTGGGGTAATGTGAAAGATTTTCAGTTACACTTCCCGGACAGGGCTCCCGTCGACTTCCGTGTACGAGGGCACAACAAACCACCAAACAACAATCTGGGAACCGTTGGTTTACTTCGCTGCAAACGCAAGGGTAAACCTTGTCCTGACGCCGAATTACCCGCATTCGCAAGTTTTCGAAACGTAAGACGTCCTACAGATTACACAATGGCGGAAAGACAAGGCCATAGATAGAAAGGTCAAGGGCATAATAATGACGCAGGGAGGGGGAAAAAGATTTTAGCATCTAAAAAATGGTGCGTGATTAAGCTGATAGATGAGATCAACACGTCCAGTTGGGTCGGGTCTGAACCTAACCTTCTCGGTACCAATTCGAGACGGATGCATTGTTTCTTTTCTTTTTCCTTTTCCTTTTCCGTGTTGATTTCCATCATGGTCTTTGATAATGGTGGATGTGACCTCACTTCGACTTTCTTAGACGTCTGATGCAGGAACATCCTTGCGTGGCTAGCATGGAGAACTTCCTCGGAGAAGGTCTATGCTCTTCCTGGGAGGTGCTAATAAACAGGTGCTTGCTATTTGCCACAGGTCGATGCAGCGCAGCTAGTTCAGGCAGACGGGGAGATAGGGATGGGTCATTCCAATTGCAAGGTCCTCGGTTCTACCGGGAGGAATAGGTCGACCAGTCCAATAACAAACAAAACTTTCTAATTGGGGTATCATAGGCAACAATATGGTACATGACAATAAAAAAAAACCTGAAAATCTCTCATGCAATTACCCACAGTCTCGTCGAGACCGTCTTTTCCCAGGGATTAGTCGACTTCCATTGGGTCACCTGCATCCGCTGTGACAGGTGTTGGTGTTGCAGACGGCGCCGGCTTGGATGCGCTGGGGACATCACCGGAAGGGGTTGTACCACCTTCCTTATCCTTTTCGGCAGCAGCAGGCTCACTCTTGCCACCCTTCTCTTTGTGTTCACTGTCCTTGCTATTATCAGACGCGGCCTGTGGGCCTCCTAAAAAACGTTCCGGAACTCCACGCGCCGCGACCCCGGTAGGTCCCACATAACATCCGAGCATAGGGCTCCAGGCGTACTTTTGCGCCACGGCATGTCGGATTTCGTTATACGCATAAGCGTTGGCGAAGGGCAGAGACGTTTCCGGATCTCGATAGCGTGATGGAAGGGATGTGATGACGCAGAGCGACGACGAGATCTCTGTTGAGGTGGAGTTAGAGGGTGTTGTACTTTTGAAAACACCTGTATAGAAGGGAGGTGGGTAGGGCAAGGGATTGGTTTATTGTGACTTACTTGTAAGCCTAGGAGGTTTCTTGGCGTTGAAGTAGATGCTAAATTCCCGACTCTGCGAAGTTTTATCATCGAAGTTCTCCAACACAGTCAGGGTTCGTCCCGTGTGTTCGATGACTGGTGGGAGCTGGGGGGTTTCAGGTTGTGGCATATCCCCATTCGCGGTAGCTGCCTGATCGACGTGTATAGCAGGCGACTCCTGTCCTTCCTGGACTGGAGCAGGTGTTTTCTCTTGTTGGTCGGACTGTGCAGCAGTAGCAGTAGCAGTCGGAGTACTCAGTGTAGTATCCGGAGCAGTAGAGCAAACCTCTTTGGGTGCCGTAGCGTCCTCAGAGGTAGCGTTGGTAGGTGCGGCTGGTTCAGAGACCACTGCTTTGGATGCCTCATCTGATTTTTCTTCTGCGGGCGCTAGCTCCGGCCTTGCTGGCTGATCAGGATCAGTCGTGGACTCGTTCAGCAATTGCGATGAGTTTTTCTCCTCTTGTGCTGGCTCTTGTGGAATTTCCCCCGCTTTCTCAGTTGGTTCTGTCACTTCTGCCTCCTTAGGTGTCTCAGTCGTTGCACCAGCCGGAGCGGTTTCTTTCGGTTGCTCTGTTACAGGCTCTACCCCCGTCTGTGCTTCCTGGGTCATATCTGGAACGTGTGCAGTATCTGCAGTAGGGGTAGAGGATTGATTGGCCGCGGCTAATGGGGCTGCAGGAGCGGGATTCATGGCAGTATCAGCACTTGCATTTTCGCCGCCTCCCTCCACGGGTTCATTGCTCGTTTGTTGGTTTTGAGGCGCATCTCCATCCTGCTTCACAGGCGCCCCTTCAGCGGGTGGTGCAGGATTTGCAGTAGATTCCAAGGTTGGAAGAGGGGCGGTATGCGACGTGGCATCCTCAGTAGGTTTTTGCTCTGTCACATTTTTACCCTCTTTTTCCAACTTCTTGCTCTTCCTGCGAGCAGTCTCTTCCTTCTCTGGCTTGGGCGTGACGTCAACCTTTCCAAGGCGCGTTATGCGACCATTAACCCATGTAGCAACACCACTCCAGTAAGACATGACTGGTCCTTCGAGACGGCGATTCTGAAGCGCTTCAATCTTGGCACGCCTTTCTTCTGCCTTCCTCTTTTCCATTTCTTCCCACCGATTGAGACTTTTACTGTTGTGTCGTTCCACTCTTTCGGCCTCTGCAAGTCGTTCCGCCTGTGTCATCTCTTTCGGCTTGAGATGCGCTTTTCGCTTGGCTGCCTCCTCCATAGTAGCAATCAGCCGGACTCGCTTCTCTTCGCTATCCTTGAGACGTGCATGCGTGAGTTCCTTGTTCTGCATTGTCTGTCGACGCGAAGATGACCGCGTAGGCCCCTCGTCAGGCGTAGGGATCCATGAGATTCGTTCGGATTTCTTCTTCGGTCGAGGAGCAGGAGCAGGAGCGGCTGGGACGGCGGTGGGGTCAATCTTGACTTTTTTGCTGGCGATCTTGAACCGGAGATCTTGCTGGGCCCGGCGCTTCTTCTTTTCGGCCTTCTCATCCTTCTCGATTTGCTTCTCGCCCTCGAAGTCGTCAGCCCGGGCATTCGGCCCTTGGTCGTCATCGTCGTCCGATGAAGAATCCATCCCCATATCGTCCTCTTCCGCCCCTTCTTCGTCGGCCGCCGCGTCAAACTCATTGTCGTCCTCTATCTCCTCGAACAAAAGGGCCAGGTCGTCATCTGCTTCGGCGTCGAGAAGGGAGGACATCAGCCGTCCGGCTGTGCTGCGTTTGGCGCGCCCCTCGACGAGGGATTCGACAGGGACTGCATCTTCTGTGCCGGATTGTACTTCAAGGTCATCCGCCATGTTCGGCGCCGATTTCGTAAGGGATTGTTGCACTGGAAAACTCGATCGAATTGAATAGTATGGCGGTTAGAGGCCTTCAAGATGGGAGAACGCGATCCCAACTCGAGGTGTGACTGCAGCCGTGTTGGTTGTTGAAATCCCACGCGATTGTATGCTGTCAATCAAAGATTTGAATAGACACAAGCGTTAGTAAAGGATTAATAAAAAAATGGGAAGGAGCAATCCAATGTCAGAACCAAATGAATGGGCGAATGCGAGGATCGACCGCCGGGGATGCAGTGCGGAAAGTCGTGGCAGAATCCGCTTCGCCCGAATGTTATGCTGCCTCAGGCAGGAACTGGCGCGTCTCTCCGCTGTCCTTCGCTATGCTATGATAGCGCCAGTTAGTTGATCGTGGTTCATTCACAAAGCTGATACTTTCTTATTTTTCCCTATTCTACTCGAGGATATGCACTCAATTCAACGGGGCCATGGTCCTTAGGGACTGACCCCGCGACCTTATGTGAAACTGGTGAAACTGGCGAGGCCGTGATCAATTACCACGGAGTTACTAGCCCCAGTATGCACTGATACAGAGACAGTCCAATGCACTTGACTTCTTTGAGATCCTTTCGGACCCCAATTCAACTCGGTGAAGGATTGAGTGTTAGATCAGCGTCAACCGAAAGGTCTGGCTTTATTGCGCAACATAAAAAATGCCTGAACAACCGTTCTCTTCGGCAAGAAACGGAATAGCCCATTACTGCTATGCACTCTTGCGGCCCAGATGTCCTTTCTAAATTACTGGTCTCCGTCTCGAATCAATGAACGAGCTTATATCTGGTGCCGTCCAACAACGCGGTGGGTCGCTTTCCTCCACATGAGTCAATTCAAGCACTGGATGGTATACCGCGGGATAGAGGTGGACATCCCAAATTCAGAGCTAACGCAGACTTCGGCCTTCGTTCTCGGTCTGAATGTGCTATTAAAGGCCGATAGCGAGGATGCGTTTGTAATATGAGTCAAGACCGGTGTGGGATTCCAGAATTAGTGCGTTATGACTCTTCGTCCTGGCGGTGCTATTCCGCCCTTGGTGCTGCATATAAATACAAGCCTTTGGATACCCCTAGGATAGAGATCGGCAGCCAAAGAATCAATTGACTTTTCCTCATACCTCTTGGGTCTGGAACCTTCTTCGCAAATCAATAAAACCGTATCAGAATACGAGTGAACCCACGCAGTAACTTCAAATAGCAGCAAGGTGGCAATCGAAGCGTCTTCTTCAGGGCATCAACGCCATTGTTGGCGGACAGGGACCGCCGGTGGTACTTGTTGCAGGATGGCCCCAGACAGCGGAAGCCTTCAGCGACATCTTTGAGCCACTTTCAAAGCATCACCAGTTCTTTGCCCTGGACCCTCCTGGACTGGGAGAGTCGGCGCCATCCACCAACGGCTACGACACCGCAACAGTCAGCAAGATTCTGGCTGAATCTCTCAACGAAGTGATCAAAGAACCATACCATCTGGTGGGCCACGATGTTGGAGGATGGATCTCTTACCCGTGGGCCGCGCAGTTCCCTTCGAGGATCAAGAGTCTCAGCATCCTGGACGCAGCGGTTCCCGGCCTAGCGCCCCCTCAGCAATTCCCACTGTCGAACGAGACCAACTTGCGTCTCTGGCAATTCTCATTCAACGCGCTGCCTGAACTCCCGGAGATTCTTACACAGGGTCGTGAGCGCGAACTTTTCACGTGGTTCTTCAACCTGAAGGTCGCACACCCGGAGAAATTCCCGAAGGGGAGGCTGGAATCCTACATCCAGAGTTATGCGCGACCCGGGGCCATGAGTCGCGGCTTCGAATACTATCGCGCTGTTGAGCGCAGCGCGAAGCAGAATCTCGAATTCGCGAAGAAGCCTCTCGACCTACCGGTGCTGGCGCTGGGAGGGTCCAAGTCTGTGGGCGCTAATATGGTTCGACTGGCGCAGAACTTTGGAAGCAACGTCCAAGGAGGTGCGATAGAAGACTGCGGTCACTTTGTGATCGAGGAGCAGCCCGACGAAGTGGTAGGAAAGTTGTTGGATTTCTTTAAACACGTCGAGGGAAAGCATTGATTTCTGTACATATAATACCAACTATTTTGAAGTGAATGACACACTGACTTTATTGCGGAAAGGTTAACAACAACAATGTCTACTTTTGAAACGCCCAAACCCTTCTCGGACTCATGGATTCTAAACACTGATCTAGGGTTTGTTTCAACCCCGGTCTTTGGTTGGTCTGGCACATTCCTGTCCGACAATTGCCGTCTACCAGTCGAATTCAAAGGAAGTGCATGTGCGACATGGGGGGATCGATCAGGTAAGCCCTAGGAATCCAGCCACCAAACAAGGGGGTGTCTATGATGTATTGAGTTAAAGCCAACCTCGAGCAAATAGGAATGCTGTTTGAGGTTGACAGGCCCATCTGCTGTAGTACAAGAGGGATGAATGTACGCCCATGAAAGAAAGTTGGCAAGGCACCTGATCCCTTGCATTCTGGGCTCGTAATATCTCCGACCCAGAAAGGGGGCCCTGCACGTCTCCTGCTGTATGTGCACAGCTAACTACTCGGTACATACTCCTTTTCTGCAGCGCTTCCTCGGATCGGATACTTTCCCCTCGTCGAATCAAGGTTCCTGCGCAGAGTTCAGAGTTCATATCCACTTGTTCCGATAAGTCGAGCCCGCCAGGAGAGAGGGTCACGATCACGTCAAAGTGCGACGCATGACGGACCGCTGGAATGCGGGGTTTAGACGTTTCAAGCCGTCGAGCATCCTCCTTTCTCGTTTCAAGTTTGGGTCATTCCATGCGTACCCCCGTCCGGAATCAAAGGGCTCGGCCTTGATGACGAACACGATGGTCTGAGGTCGACATGATCGGTGTCTTTCGGGGACCACAGCAGGGTCTACAATGTGGGTGAATGTATTCATTTGGTTTTCAGGCATCGTCAAATGCTAAAGTAAAATCGAGATGTTCAGTTAAGGGGGGAAAGAACAGGAAACCTGTTCAGACGGCCTGCAAAAAGCCACGGACGAATGACATTCACAATAATAGCTACTTGGTCAAGCTCAGGCTCCACTGAACCAGAGATCCCTCCGCCATCGTGGGCTGTACTATATAGGTAAGGGAATACTGGAGAACAGCCGGTGGGAACGATGTGCCTTCGCCCATAAATCCTTCGTAAAGCAAAGCGAGATGAAAGAAGGAATCAACGCCATTTGACAGCGTCCCTGCAAGGAGATCAATCCCAGGTGGTCCCGTAAGCCTCGTCGGACATGAGCTAATTAATTTGACACAACCTGCCCCGGACCAGTCGATCGGGGACAAAGAGGAGACGCAATTCAGCGGAACAGAGTAATAACTTAATAAGTAATAACCACTTGGGGATCCGTAGAATGCGCGCCTCAATGCGCGGGGGAAGTCCAGAAGAAGGTAGGTACCCTGTACCTGGCAGAAGGCGTGCGCCAGGCTGGGCGGGCGAGGTTCCTGGTACCCGCGCAGTACCTGGACCAGCCCAGGATTGCTGACTGTCCCGGAAGCTCTGCCTTTCTCTCTCACTCTCGCTGCTGTTCGGCTTCTCCTTTCATCTCTCTCTCTTCCCTCTCTCTCTTCCTCTTCCTCTTCCTCTTCCTCTTCTCGCCCTTCCCCCTTCACTTTGCACCTTGATTTCAACAATCTGTTCTTTTTATTCCTCTATTCTTATCTTCTTTTCAAATAATTTCATTTAGAATATCTTTCATCCCCATCTCCCTCCATCTTCCTCTTGTCGCATCCTTGTCATCGGCCTTTTTTTTTTCTTCGTCCATCTGTATTGTTTTAGTCGGAGTCCGCGCAGCTAATTTCCAGCCACCTCGAGTCCACTTTTTTCGGATCCGTGTCGATTAATCGTCGCTTCTTTCCTCCCCTCTCGTCGACTCGCTCGATTCTCTCCAAGTCGACTTGTTTCCAATCCTCACGGTCTTTTTACTGAGGACGGATTTACTGGCTTCGGTGGTTAATCTTTATTAAGATAATATATCTCGGTGGATCGTGGCAATCGACCTTGGACCCTGATCACGGTCATCTCTCTTGCTTCCCGGGACGGCCATCAATGCAAAAACCCATACATTCGTCTCCGGCTTTGAGATAGCTGTCCGCATTGCCTCGAGATCGGGTTTCCGTTCGAGCTTACGTATTCCTTTGCGAGCTCCGGTCAACCCCGCCACGAACATCTTTCGCACTCTGGCGGATCGCGGTGTTCCACTCCCATCCCCACAAATCAATTATTGAATCGTCGACGATTCCTCTCCCGAAGCATTTTACCCGTCAACGAATGATCGTATCGAACTCCGACTGAACCGGAGTCCCGACCTACCATCAACCCACCTCTCTGGTGTCAAATTGTATCTGGGAAACTAGGTGTTTGCCTGTTTGAAGGCAAAAGGATATAATTTATAATGCTGCCTGTTTCAAGACCGGACGGTCATATGAACCTCAATTACATCCCGACCACGCAGTCCATGTCGGGGACTTCGACGGGGCGCAGTTCCCCGAGCGATCTGTCCTCGTCTGCCGTGAAGTCGCCGTTTGGGTCCTCCAACGGACTGAATGGCGCCGCAGGATCGATTGGAAGCGCGAGGCTAGGGGCTGGATCCCCTTCTCATGACCTTGGTGCTCGCCTGTACTCAAAGAGGTAGGTGTCTTTGTCGCCGCGCACACCCGTCATTGTTTGTTCTGAATGGTACCTAACCTTGTATTACCGGAAGGGCACGAGAGATCCAAGCAGAAGAAGGCGTCTCCCCTAGTATCTGGGGTCCTCCCACCAGTGGCCATTCCACCCCGCTCCGCGAGAACATTCCTGAATCACCAAGTCAAGAAGGTTTTCCAGACCTGGTCCCCACCACCAGCGGCTCAGTCAGTAGCCCTGGCCGCAGAGCTCGAGCTGGCACCGTTCCCTCTAGATTCTCGCCCGTTGGTGTGCTCAACGAGGCGAACCTCCAGCAGCCCTTCATGCCCCAGACCTCCCGACCCACACCCTCCACGAGCCCTTTTCGCCCGACCGGCGTTTCCGGAGTTGACACGGGCGCAGCGACCGCAACCGCCACTGCCGGGCCACGGGGTACTGGATCTTTATCACGTCTTCGAGCCGGATCCATGCCTCAGAGGACTAACTATTTGGGGTCTTCCAGCCCTTTCGGCCCCTCTCTGTTTTCTACCAACTGGTCTACTGGCCGCGAGCGAGCCACCACTCTGACGAGCATCCGCTCTTCTGAAGGACCCGCCTCTCCTAGTCAGTCCTCCTTCTCCAGAGATGGGCTTGCAGACACCGATGTGAAGACACTGGACTATCTGGGTCTCGCCGAGACCCCGCAGCAAGCACGAGCCACGCTTGTGCGACCACCGGTGGATGTCCTTCTCCAACAGCAACAGCAACAACAGCAACAACAACAGCAGCAGCAGCAGCAGCAAACGTCCTCTCTGCCCCCGCTATTGGCTGAACTCGCCATGATGAAGAGCAACAACCGAATTCGATCCTATTCCGTGAACGCTAAGGAGAAATATGCCGATGACGAGGATCTTGAATATGAAAACCGTTACTCGCAGATTCCTTCGGGCGCCGTCACGCCGTCTGCTGCTGCCACGGCCGCCCAGTTGGCTGCCACCCAGGCTCAGATCCACCAGCACAACCTCGCTGTGCAGGCGTTCGCAAACCACGCGTCCGTCAATCGACCTCGGGCCCGGACTGCTGGCATCTTGGAGGCACCCCCTCAACGATCTTCGATTCGCAACTACCTTGCGACTCCCTCGCGCCTTGATAACAGCTTCAGCGCTGCGGATCTTAACATCGCAGAAAATGGAGAGTATGACGAGCTGTCGGAAGCCGTGCAAATGATGCAGCTGGGAGGAAGTGGCGCCGGAAACCTGGGAATTCGGCCGGGCCTGGACGTGACGGATGAGAACAACCAGGACGGACCGACCCGCGCTCTCTGGATTGGTAGCATTCCTGTCTCGACTACAATCACCTCATTGGCAGCCATCTTCAGCCGATATGGCAAGATTGAGTCCACTCGAGTGTTGACCCACAAGAACTGCGGTTTCGTCAACTTCGAGCGCATCGAGAGCGCTGTTCAAGCGAAATCGATGCTCAACGGCACCGAGATCTTCCCGGGCGCAGGACCGGTCCGAATCGGCTACGCTAAGGTTCCTGGCACCTCCGCGACTGGCACCCCTGGAGCCAACGGCCTTCAGTCCTCTCCCACTCCGGACTCTAGCGCCAAACTCAATGCCGCCGATGGACTGGAAAGAACTGATGACGGGGCTAGTGTTCCTCATATCCCGCCGCTCCCTGAGCTTCAACCCGAGATGACGCAGATTGTCAAGGAATTTGGCGCCAACGACGAAGATACACTGAACATCAACGCTAGTATCCAACAAGCAATCGCTTTCCAGTCTTTTGAGGATGAAATCCCCCCTATCCCCGAGCCCAGCCAGACCAGAATGTTTGACGCTCCCCGCCTTCGTGATATCCGGAAGCGGATCGATAACGGGGCGTGTTCCGCTCAAGAAATCGAGGAGACCGCGGTTGCGATGCTCCCTGAAATTGCGGAACTCGCTTCAGACTACCTCGGAAACACTGTCGTTCAGAAACTTTTCGAGTTTTGCTCGGAGCCTACAAAGGAACAAATGCTTGTGCCAATCGTGCCTCATCTTGCTGAGATCGGCGTTCATAAGAATGGCACCTGGGCGGCTCAGAAGATCATCGACGTTGCTCAAACGCCTACTCAGAAGAAAATGATTGTGGATGCTCTTCGCCCCTATACCGTTCCCCTGTTCCTTGATCAGTACGGAAACTATGTTCTGCAGTGCTGCCTGCGTTTCGGTCATTCCTTCAACGATTTCATCTTCGAGACCATGTTGAGCCGAATGTGGGAAGTTGCCCAGGGTCGATTCGGGGCTCGCGCGATGAGAGCCTGCTTGGAAAGTCATCATGCTACTAAAGATCAGCAGCGCATGCTCGCGGCTGCTATTGCTCTTCACAGCGTGCAGCTTGCAACAAATGCCAATGGAGCTCTGCTGCTCACCTGGTTCCTGGATACGTGCACGTTCCCACGACGTCGAACCGTACTTGCGCCGAGGCTTGTACCTCACTTGGTGCATCTCTGCACCCACAAGGTTGCTTACTTGACCGTACTCAAAGTTATTAACCAGCGCAACGAACCCGAGGCCCGCGAAGTCGTTCTGAAGGCCTTGTTCTTCAGTCCCGGTGACGAGGTTTTGGAGAAGATCTTGAGTGACCAGACCTCTGGAGCGACTTTGATCTTCAAGGTTCTGACTACGCCATTTTTCGACGAGTCTATGCGCGCGGAGGTCGTGAAGAACGTTTCGAAGGTGCTTACCAAGTTGAAGGCCACTCCCAGCCAAGGCTACAAGCGTCTGATGGACGAAGTTGGTCTTTCCTCTCGTGGAGGTGCCCGGGACAATCACCATGGACGGGACCATGGCGCCAATGCGGAGAAGCAGCAGCATCGCCCTACGTCGCGACAGGCAGCCTCCAACTACCCCCAGCAACCAGCCATGGATAGGCAATTCAACGGGCAATTCCCTCCCAGCATGCTTGCGCAGAACTTGGATTCTGGTAGGACTCTTCCGTCGGAGCAGCCGCAAACCGCTTCGCCTTTTGACTCTTACTCCGTCAGCGGAATGAATGGTCTCAACTCCCTCAATGGGTTAGGTGGTCTGAATGGCACTGGCTTCGCCCAGGATCCTCTGATGTCGTTGCCCCAGCAGCAGGCCCAATACCAGGCTTACCTGGCCGCGCAGTCCCGAGGCGTCTCTCCCGGTGGTCTGTACCCAAGCCTGGGCAACTCCGGCTTTGGATACCCCGGCGGATCGCCCTCCGTTGACACTCTTCGGGGAATTCAACCCCCAGGCGCTCCCCTGTCCGGAGCTGCCCCCGGCTCCATGCTCAACCAGCCGGGCTTTGCCCCTCAGCAATTCAGTCCCGTTATGGGAGGGAACCAGATGTATCAATATCCTCCACAGTTCGGTTACCAGGCGCAGCAAGCCCCGGGACAGCCCGCCGGAGGACGGCGTGGACGGGTAAGTAATTCAATCCTTCAACCCGAATAACTCAGATTTGAAGCTAACGCGGGTGTGCTTCCAGCGGTGAGCCGGATGTGTGACATTTCAATTCGCACTTGACTTCGACTTTGTGTATAAAGTTATCTTTTTATTTTTTTTTTTCATTATTGATCTGTCTAGGATACAGTAGTACGACTACATGTCTGAAATGACCCTTAACAACGCCTAGAACGACGCTGGATCGTCTTGGGAAAAGGGACAAGAAGAAATGAACCGAGGAAAAAAGTGTTGTTTTGTTTTGTTTTTGTTTTGTTATTGCGCCAGAGCATCATGGGGGTGTTGTGTTTTCTTCTTCTCTGTCAATAAGCATTCCAGTGGGGGTTAAACCATGGCCGTCATGGCACTGTGGGATTCAAGGACAATTCTTGTTGACTCTTTACTGTTGTTGCACGTCGAGCTCTATGTATTCCATGTGTTTTAAGGCCTTTCTCATGTGAGGTTAGATCTATTACTATGTGACGAATTTCCTTGGATATAGTCGAGGTGGTCTCTTCCGTCTCCTGCTATGACTTTCGGCGCCGTGGTTCTGTGCTTTGTTAAATAGGAAAAAAACAGAAAGAAAATCAAAGAAAAACAAAATTTTCAATCCAGTGATCAAATTGAAAATTTTCGGGCTTAGCACCATATATTGTTTGTGCTGTAGCGTAATATCCAGGGCCGAAGTATAGAAAAAGTCTTGCCAGTTCCCGTTCCAAGTTCCGCTCCCGAGAGAAAACAACATCCGCCTGCATCCAATCTCTAACGCGCCAACCCCCATTCCAACAAATGACTTAGCATGAGATGTCATGCCTCAGTCTGCCATCCTCTACCATAACCCAGAGGAAACCGTTTTCTTGATAGACACACCCACGTCCATTGCGCTGGCTCAGGAGCTTTCCCTGACCCAACAGAGTTCGTCGCCAGGGAGCCCAAAATGCCCTAGACCACGACGGAGACAGATCTTTTCGTCGATACCACGGGCAGAACCGTTTCCGCCATCCACGGAGCCTAAGAGCGATGCTGCTCGCGCAAAGGTTCTGGAAAGGATCCCGCGCTCGGAACGGGTCTTCCATGCGGAGATCATCGAGCCTCTTGTGCGCGATGGCCTGGAGGTGATCAGGCAGGGGGTCTTCGAGCGTGGGGTTGACTGGTGCCATGTACGGAAGGTCTTTGATGGTGGGCTGGCTAGCGAGATGCGTCTTGGGAAGAGGAGACGTGCAAGCAGCAGTGGCGCTGCAATATCAGCTTCTATCGATGGCTGTTTTGATGCCGGAACTCGAAAGCTTGATGAAGATTCGCAGCCCCCGTTGATTCTCTCGGCATCTGGCACGAATGCATTCGCGTCTGGAGCTGAACTCCGTGATGTTATAGTCAAGAATACCTCGTCTGGCGCGGCTGAACTGAGCATTCGCCGTCTTGGGGAAGAAGAAGAGAAGGGTGTAATATCCCACACAGCCGAGATCGATCCCCAGCGTCAAAATCAGTATCAAGCGTTCACAGTGCCTCCGCTCTCTGTGTTCGTGCTCTGCAGATTACCAATCACACAGTCCTCACACCAGCGTCCAACCGGACCGGTCCCGGGTATCCTACGAGACCAGAAATTCAACCTGATCCTCCTCGACCCGCCGTGGACCAACCGGTCTGTCCGCCGGGGAGGACACTACCACACGCAACATTACACCGAAGGGCACGAACTCACGCAGTACATCCGATCTGTCCTGCAATTACACCTATACGACTCCGCAACCGGGAATGGCCAACCAGAGAACCCCCAAGTTGCGCCTCGCTCCATCGCAGCAATCTGGATCACCAATTCCTCCAAAGCACGGCGAACTGCTTACGAGGCGCTCCGGGGCGCAGGTCTCTCCGTCTGCGAGGAATGGGCGTGGATTAAAGTGACCACCTCGGGGGAGACTGTGACGCCGGTCGACGGTCTCTGGCGGAAACCGTATGAGATCCTGATCATTGGCGAGAAGAAGATGGGTGGGAATCAACGCCGTGACCCGGTCAGAAGGGTCATTGCTGCGGTGCCGGATGTCCATTCCCGGAAACCGAACTTGAAGGAGATCTTTGAGCGGCTGTTTTTCAGCGGCGCGGGGCATTCATATGCTGCGCTGGAGGTGTTTGCGCGCAATCTGACGGCTGGATGGTGGGCGTGTGGGGATGAGGTTTTGAAATTCAATGCACAGGAATGGTGGACGGAATCGTCTACATCCTGAAGAGCTTAAGAAACACCGATCTAGTCAAGCAGAGGCGTATACCCCATTTTCTCAGAACAATCTACGATACCCATTCCCACTCCAAAAACACCCAGAATGTTACAGACGACCAATCCGATATCGGCAAAATCCAGTCTATCTAGCCTCGGACAGAAAACAAAAAGGCCAAACAACTCTACTCAAAGACCGGCCCCAAGCTCACCAGACTAAATCGCAAATCCGGGTTCCCCCCAGCGGCCTCCACGCCCAAGAACCGACGCACACCCAGCTCCAACGCCTTCTCACTCAACGCATCCTCATCATCCGCCAACTGACCGCGCTCCAACGGGCCCTTCCGACGCCCATCCAGCTCCCACAACCGACCATCCTCGCCCTTCACGAACGCCACAAAGTGCAAGTCCACATTATCCTCGGCCTCCGGCGCCGCGGTATCCCCCAACTTCGCCGCGTCGGCATGCGCGCTCTCCAACGCCTTGCTCTCGTATAGCAGATCCGCCCGCTGCACGGGGCCCAGCGGCTCCGCGTCACGCAGGAGACCCTCCAGATCCGAACCGGGGAGGACGTGTTTCCTCGCCTCGCCGTTCGACACGGCATGCAGGAGGCCGATGAGCCCGCAGGCGTTCCGGATCGTCTGCTTGAACCACATCACGGGTTCCGAGGCCCCGGAGCCTGTGTATTCGGGGAGTGGCGTGTCTTCGGTGGTGCGGGAGGCTTCGTAGGTGGGGGAGACGGGGAAGACGAGGAGGAGGGCGTAGGAGGGGCGGGGTACGAAGGCGAGTAGGTCCGGCTCGTCGATCGAGTAGACGTCTGTGAAGCCGACGGAGGGAGGAAGTCCGAGTTGGTGGATTAGGTGGGACATGACTTCTGGGTTGTTCTCTGTTTTTGGAGATGTGTTAGTTTGGGTGGTTGGTTTGGTTGTGATGGTTTGAGCGTGTTGTTTATACCTAGAGGCACGAAGGCCTTGTTTGTGCTGGGTGCGTCGGCCATTTTGATAAATACGGTGTGGAGGGTTGTAGAGAAGATCTAGAGATGAGATTATGATACAGTTCGAAAAATGGAGCGGCAGAGGATTGTTTGAGATAAAGTAGGAAAGTTGGGGAAAAGAGAGGGAGAAGTTGGCGAGAAGAGGATGAGGGGTTGCGGGGGAAGGAATTCGTTTGGCTCTTCCGCCTCGGTATTACCCAATGCGGGAATGCGGGCATCTTTCTATGGCAGATTCTATGGCATTTACTTCTTCACAACTACGTTCTAGGACTCAGGATACATTTGCAAAACTGTCGTTGACTCGTTCCCTTCGTTATCATGGACATATGAGATATGAAATATTCCGTTTCATAGAACCCATTATTGGCTGGGTTTCTCTCCCCGCTTCAACGGTTCGTAGACGTTCGTCCAGAGCTCACTCGCCTCTCCAAGGTAGTAGGTGAGGCTAACATCCGCCATGCTGGCCTCCTCATCTCCGGACATTGTCTCCAACTGCGAGATGATGTTCTCCAGTCCGAACGCCTTGCCCGTAGCCTGGGTAGCCCCGGCCTCGAGCATGACGTTAACGACATGGACATGGAAGTGATAATACGTGGGTTGATCTGTGACATGTCCATTAGCCATTAGATAAACTAGTGATTAATCCAAGCTATCTGGATAAGAAGCAAAGAGAAGGAGAGACTTACAATGCACGTAAAGCTTCAACTGATCCATCTCGAGATCCGGATACATCTTCACGGTGCCCTCCAGCACGCGCTGCCACAGGTACCGGAGCCAAGGGATATGCTTCTTTTTCAGATCGCGAAGACTCCAGATATCGCGCCTCTGCACCAGCGCCAGCAGATGCAGGGAGCTCATCGTCTTCCGATCCCAGTTCAGATCCGGCAGCATGAGGAACCCATCATCGGGACCCTGGCCCTCATCGCGGAGGATCACGTCCTCCTGCTCCGTGCGGCCCTCCAGGATGTTGAACACCCAGTTCAGGCGGCCCTCCTCGCGTTTAGCGCTCATGTACGGCCGCACGTGGTCGCGGTAGATCTGAGGCGTCTCGGTGACCATGCGGACGAGCTGGTCCGAGTACTTCTTGACATGCTGGTCCGTGCAGGGCCAGATGAGGTTGAGTTTGAGATCGGAGGCACCAGGCGACTGGGACCCGGAGGAAGAGGCCATGTACCACCGGTAGATATCGTTGTCGCCGAGGTTGGTGACCTGCGAGATGGCGGCGTGGAAGGCCTTCAGGACCTCGATGGACTCGGTGGCGAAGGCGGCGCGCTCGGCGATGAGGATTCCTGGCTGGGAGTCGATGGAGCCGAGGAGGGCGATGCGACGGCCATTCTGGTCTGCTCAGGAAGATCAGACAGGTGAGTATTCACGACCTCTCAACTTTTTTGGTGATATTTATGGATGAATTGAGTTTGGGAAAGGAACGAACCTTGACGAAGCAACTTGCTGATCTCAAACTTTGAGATAAGCGCCTCAGTTGCGGCTTTCTGGTCGATGGCAGACATGATGATAATACGAGTTCAATTGACTCTGTCCCAGATGTGTGTATACGGAGAGTTCTTCGTTCTTCTCTGTTCTCAATAAATAGAGGAGGGGACGGCAGAATCGCGGGCGGTCAGAGCTTATCAGGAAGATCGTAGTTTCATAAAGATCAGTTTCACAAGGTAGATTATGGGTATTTGGTATTTAGTATCATGGTATATCGAAAGCAGTAGTGCTTTTTGGGTAAGAGAAAGCTCCAGGTCCAGATCTCTTGGTTCCATGTTAACAACCATGGCACTCGGTTGTGACAAGCGATAGCCCATTGACATCCTCCCTTGGATCCGACATGCGATGGCTGCGGGAGTACCGTGTTTGGTCGCCGCTGGATGTGGTGGGTGACTGTGCCTCGGACCATTCAGAATGTATTCTGCGGAGCATTGGTTGCCCTATAAAATGTACAGTAGGGTGATAACCCAAGCCTTCCAAGGGGTATATTTCATCAGCCATAAATAGTAGGCTTGCACCGATATTGTAGTCGCGCGATCATGTAGAAGTCTTCTTTTCATTCTCAGGCGTAGAATGCATCTAGATAATCATCAGCACCAACCAAATAAGAAAGAAATAAAGAAACATCGAAGCACATTATAAACAGGTCAACTTACCACTTGAGCCAGCTTCACCCACTCTTCGACTCCCTTGACATAAGTGTCGTCGGCCGCCGGCACAACCTCATGATCCCAGACCACAAACTCATCAAACGTGGCTTGTTTCTCAATGATTTTGACCGGCTCTTCGGGCTCCGCTTCCTCGTCCTCGACCTCTTTGCGGGTTGGTGGTAGGACACGTTCGGTGGGCATAGCCACGACACCTGCTCAGAGTTAGCGATATCAAACCCAAGATCGCATTGGAGCAGGCAGGAAAAGGTTACCTTCGTAGCCCTCTGGAATCGCAACCCGTCGACCGCGCAATTTACGACCACGAAAGTAGGCAGTTTGGAGGTTCTCATCTGGGACCTGTGAGCATGCGCACTTCGAAGGCTGTTGGTCTAGAATCACCTTTCTCATCAGATACGGGCTCCCAATAACGTTTCAGCGATTTGACAGGACCGTCGTGGTGGATTCGACATGGAAGAATATTGGGAGTGCAGGTTTTCGCGGTCTCTTCGGTTTCGGATCCAGCAGATCGCGGTTGCGATTGGATGGCGAACATGGCGCAGGTTGAATTGGTGATGTGGGAATTTCAGGTATGAAGGAATTTGAGGACGCGGATTCGAATGTGTAGTTTGAGTCCGAAGAAGTTGGGTTTCGGTGTTGTGCTCTCTAGGAATCGAGTGATGTCTGGAGAGGGTTGGAGACGCGACGCGCGGATCGCGTTAAGTGGAAGCGGGAAATACGATTATCAGCACCATCTTATGTAGCGCAGATCTTCAAGCCTTTCTTCTTTCTGATTTATTTAGTTCAAACCCTTTATTAAATTTACGTTCCTAAACACAGAATCTATTGACATCTATTGGTTCATTTTTGTAAAGACATGGAAGTCTCTAATTCAAACGGTCTATATGCTATGATTGAAAAGTGCCGGAAAGCACTAGTAATCACCTTGGAAGGAATTCTGGGGTATATTAAGACATAATGATGACTGCAAATCCTTCACCTCTTGCGGGTCTTCTTCTTCTTCTTCTTTTTCTTTTTCTGCTCCTCCCCGTCTTGCTTGTCGGCCTTCTCGGCCACAACTCGCAGCGGCCACTTCTTCAGATGTTCCCGTTCAAATGCGTCCTTATCCCGTCGATACAGCATCATCGTCGCTCTAGCATCCTCCACACTAGAATGTGCGCCCTTC
The DNA here is from genome assembly GCF_016097325.1 of Aspergillus melleus. Taxonomy (NCBI): domain Eukaryota; kingdom Fungi; phylum Ascomycota; class Eurotiomycetes; order Eurotiales; family Aspergillaceae; genus Aspergillus; species Aspergillus melleus. The sequence continues at coordinate 1,187,384 of NW_025763377.1, forward strand.
TGAATGTCCAATCCCAGATATTCCGAGGCCAACATCTTCAAACGGGGAGAACCGCCTCCGGCCAGCTTGCGGTACGGGGGATGCTTGCTGGTGTCTCGGACGTCGCGCTTGGGGTGGCTGAGAAGTAGAGCGTAGAAGTCATTGCTCAATGCATGTCCCACAAGTATTCGACCGTCCAGGATATTGGTCACATCTTTCTGCACCTGTTCGAGGGAACGCGCCTCGACCATGTTCTTCGGGGTAATGCCGCTGACATGCGTGCGCCAATCCGTGACCATCTCTTTCGGGCGCACATACGAGTCGTAGACCTGATCGCCGTTGAAGTTGACAATACTGACACGGGCAAGAGCGGAGTCGTTATCGGGGTTGGGGCCGACTCCCACCATTTCGCAGTCCATCGCGACGAATTTTCCTAGTTCAGCACTGCGTCACATTAGCCAAGAGGTCTCTTAGATTGCAGTTTCGCAGACAAAGTCGACTCACGTTGGTGACCGGCCCTCATTGACCTTTGCGATCCTCGATTCTGCGGCCGTAGAATTCCTCCGCGACGCCGATTTCCCCGCGGTCTCTTGAACCCCATTCTCGCCTCCGTCGGAACCGTCGGCCATCCTTTTCCTCTTTTTCGAGAAGCGAGTAGTTTCGAATTTCTTTTTTCCGTCGACGACCTCCGATTTCCGTTTCTTCACCACACCATGTTGGACGTCGCGGTCCGAATTCTTGCGCTTGGTGGAGGTGGAGACGGGATCCTTTTTCAGCGTCTCCTGGAGTTTCTTCCAATTGCTGGAGAGGTTTTTGAGGTCCATTCCAAATTGTACCAATCGGAGATTCACAGCATGGTGTTCTGGCGTGGGCCAGATCAAGTTCACAAGAAAAGGAAAGGGAAAGAAGGGAAGACCGAACGATGCGGAGAATCGACGATTCCGCTTTGGCGCTAAAAGCATAAAAATTTCGGACGTTCATTTGCGGGCCCACTTCAAGTCTGGACCTGAGAAGTCTGCTTCTACTACTCAGCCGACACGATTGCTACAGTCTTGGGATAAGGATGATAAAGATAATACAGATATAGTGGCAGTCTTATCGGCTCAAATGCACCATAAATCGAATTGCGCTCAAGCAAGAACTTTTCATATTCAAGTGGATATTATACGACTGAGATCTATACAGCAAAACAAGAGCAAACGTGAAGAAGGAAATCGTATCTACACTCCCGGCACCTTGAAGTCCTTGTAAGCCCACTTCTCGGTGACCTTTCTCTTGGCCTTCTTGGGCTGCGAAACTGGCTTGCGAGATTCCAGCTTGCCCTGGACGATCAACGTGCGGAATCGATCGTCGAGCAGATTGCCCTCGGGTTTTAGTAGACGCAGGGAGTCCTGCAATTCGTCCGGTAGGACAACCTCCAGGTTCTTTTGGGGCGGCCTAGTAGCTGGGTTAATATCAAATGTATGAAAACCATGTAGGGCCAAGGGGACATACGCGTTCTTTCCTAAAGGTCTCCGTCGTAAAACAGTCTCATCACCCTCCTCGTCAGAATCAGCATCGGAATCCTGTTTTTCAAGGCCCTGCTCCTCTAGTTGTTGAGCGAGAGACTTGGCCTGTGCAACCTGTTCGTCCTTAGCCTTCTGTTTGGCCTCCCACTTGGCCTTTCTCTCGGCTTCCTTGCGTCTCTTGGCCTTGTTCCTCTCGGTCTTCGTCTTCCGCTCAGGTCGCTTCTTCTTCAGCCAGTCCGGCTTTTCGTATTCGCTTTCAAACCCTTCCCAGGCGCTCTCGTCATCCGACTTCGCTTCTCCGTCGTCATCTTTGGCCTCGTCGATCAAGCGTTGCCTCTCCAGCTCCTTCTGTTCCTCTTCCAAGCGCTTCTTCTCGACAACCACCTGTTGCTGTCCCTGCTCCTGCAGCAAGTGATCCCATTCCTCGAACGTCGGGTTGTAACTCGTACCAGCCTTGGGGGCGCGGACCGCAGGAATCGGCTTTCCATTCGCAGCAAGCGAAATCGGGGCGTGCTTCAGCGTAACGGGAGCGACCTTGGGTTTCGGCTTTTCCAGGAAGTCAAACTGAGGATCGTCAAGCGGAGTTGGGTCTTCGTTATCGGCCCAAGGGTCATAATTAGCGCCGGTTTCGACCTTGTTGGTTGGGTTGTTGTCCTTGGCCACCTGCTTGAGGCGCAACCAATCCTTCCGACTGACCCAGTCGCTCTTCTGTTTCTTGGTTTTCGGCTCAATGACTCCATCTGTAACTTTCGAACTCAGGCGCTTCCGAGTATCTACTGCCGGGATCGCGGACCGTTGAGCGATAATTTCTTCGGATTTGAGTGGCTTGTGTTTCTTCTCGATCGCCTTGCGGATTTCTTCTGAACCAGTGGTGTCGATCGTGAAAAGTTCGTCAGACGGCTTCTCGGCCAGAACACCACTATAATCGAGGGAGAAAACATTAGTAAATAAATTTTGCGCAGTGAGGGATACAGATTGCTGTTACCCTTTGATTTCTTCCTCTTTCAACGCCCGGAGACCTTCTTGGATCTCTGTAACGTCCACATTTTTTCTCCAGGCCTTCTTGCCTTTACGAGAAGGCTGACTGTATTGTCGCGGTGCGTCAATTGTAGTCGACATTGTGAATGACCCGGTATGGGATTATGAATGCAGGCTTATTCTTCTTGTCTATCTTTTTTTTTTTTTTTTAGTAGAGAGAGATAACTGAAAATCTGGGCCCGCTTACCTAATGACCCGCGGGGCGACGCTAGTGCGGTTGCCGCGCTAAGACTCGGCGCGGCTATCAGCAGTTCAGTCTCAACTCGCTTTTCTCCCGCGTCGCTCCTGCATCAACCTTGACCAGCGAGGACACCGGAGTCCCTGGATTTCATTGTCGTGAAGGGATTTTGGGTCCTTCTTTATCACATTACAAATTTATCAATTGAGCAGAGTTTACCAAGAGCGACGTGTTGAACCTTCATCACCATGCCGGTCGTCAAAGGAGGTGTCTGGTAAGAATTCCAGTGCTATAACGAGCTCTTTGCACGATCCATCTGCTAATTTTCCATAAGGACGAATATCGAAGATGAGGTGCTTCGGGCAGCTGTAAGTCAAATCTCGCCATCGGACTATCGACGGAAACAAAACGCCAGAACACGCGACGCAGGTGAATGAAATACTGATTGTGAATGTCTTGCAGGTCTCCAAGTACGGTCTCAACCAGTGGGCGCGAGTATCTTCGCTGCTCGCGCGAAAGACTCCCAAGCAGTGCAAGGCGCGATGGATCGAATGGCTGGACCCCGGTATCCGCAAGGTCGAGTGGTCGAGGGAAGAGGATGAAAAGCTGCTGCATCTGGCGAAATTGATGCCGACTCAGTGGCGCACAATCGCACCTATTGTCGGCCGTACGGCAACGCAGTGTCTGGAGCGCTATCAGAAATTGTTGGATGAAGCCGAAGCTCGTGAGAATGATGAGCTGGGATTAGGAGGTCCCGGCGAAGAGACCGCGGCCCCGAGTGCCGACGATGTGCGCCGTCTACGGTACGTTCATGAACAAAGTCATTAGGTGTCAATTCTCATGGACACTAACGTTTTGCAGGCCCGGTGAGCTCGACCCCGATCCGGAATCGAAACCCGCTCGTCCCGACACGATCGATCTCGACGAAGATGAAAAAGAAATGCTCAGCGAGGCCCGTGCTCGTCTGGCCAACACCCAAGGAAAGAAGGCGAAGCGCAAGGCCAGAGAACGACAGCTGGAAGAATCTCGGAGACTTGCGGTCCTTCAGAAACGTCGTGAACTCAAGAATGCCGGGATTAACATCAAGGTCGTTACGCGGAAGAAGGGCGAGATGGACTACAACGCCGACATTCCATTCGAAAAGCCGGCCGCGCCTGGATTCTACGATACAATGGAGGAGCAAACCCGGAATGAGAGGCAACGGGAGATGTTTGACCCCCGTAAGCAACAGCTTGCCAACAAGCGGAAAGGCGATCAAGATGACGAAGCCGAACGAAAGAAGAGAAAGAACGACAAGAACAGCACCTCGGCTGCGTCGGCCGCTGCTGCTCGCGCTGGTCAGATGCAGAAAATCCGTGAGGCGGAGCAAAGTAGCAAAAGACGCGCCCTCGTTCTCCCTAGCCCGCAGGTCAGTGAAGGCGAAATGGAGGACATAATTAAGATGGGAATGGCGGGCGACAAGGCTAGCAAAATGACTGGAGATGAAGAAACCACTCGTGGTCTCATTGGCAACTACTCGGCTATCGTTGGAGGAACGCCTATCAGAACTCCTCGGGCTGCACCAGAAGAAGATCACATCGCCAACGAAATCCGCAATATCAAAGCTCTCACCGAAACGCAATCATCCTTGCTGGGCGGCGAGAACACTCCCTTACATGAAGGTGGTTCCTCCACCGGCTTTGATGGCATCGCCCCTCGCCGTCAAGAGATTGTGACCCCCAACCCTATGGCAACTCCGTTCCGTCAAGCCAACGGTGTCGGTGCAACGCCCATGCGGGGAGGTGTTGGCGCCACGCCGCGCGTTGGTCCTGGGGCCACACCCTTGCGAACACCTCGGGATCATTTTGCCTTGAACAAGGAAATGGAAGGCGGACAACTTGTGCCGAGTACACCCCGAGACCTCAAGATACAGGAGAATCTTGCCCGCGACAGCATCCGCAACAAGCTTGCTGCCCTTCCGAAGCCCAAAGAAACCGAGTGGGAACTGGAAGAGCTTCCTTCCGAATCGACAGAACCCACAGCAGCAGGCGAGTTCGTGGAAGAAGATGCCGCCGAGCGTGACCGGAAAGAGAGGGAAGCGAAGGAGAAGGCAGCCCAAGCAGAATTGAAGCGCCAGTCACAAGTATACCAACGATCATTGCCGCGGCCGAGTGTTCTGGACATTGATGCCTTGATTGAGCGAGCATCGCATGTAACGGATCCCATTGCCGCTTTAATTGCTAAAGAGACTGCTCTTTTAATTGCGAACGACGCTCGCCGATTCCCCGTGCCCGGCGCGAAGGTAGAAGGCAAGGCTCGGAAACTGGAGCGACTCGACGACGATTTGGTTGCTGCAGCTCGTGCGACTATCGCCGCCGAAACTGCTACTTCAGGTCAGCAACAGGACTGGCAGGAAGGATTCGATACTCAATGGTCCTCGACACATTCTAGCACTCTTCCGGGCCTCTCCAACTATGCCGACGAGGAGGAAGATGAATTTCAACAGGAGCAGCGCATGATCGGCGCATTTGATGGCGTGCAGGCCTCTATTTTTTCTACGGCCGAGCGCGGGAACAAGCTGGAAAAGAAGCTTGCTCTGCATTATGGTGGATATCAGAACCGAGCCAAGATGCTTCGCACCAAGATTCTGGAAGCCAGCTCCGCCCTAGAGAAATCCAAGGACGAGTTGGATGCCTTCCGCAACCTACAGATTTCGGAGGACTCGGCCCTCGCACACCGGCTGGAGCGGTTGCGAGACGAGGTGTCGTTCACCATGAGACGAGAGCGCGAAGCTCAGGAGGTTTATCGCACACGAAAAGACGAACTGGACGAGTTAGTGGCAGGGACTGGAGGGATGGTCAACGGATGGCATTGAGCACTTGGATCCTAGGTAGCCTTTTTATGTCACTCTGTACTCAATGTAATTTGCCCTCGGGCTACTATTTCACTACCACTATATTATCTATAGACTAGGTTTAACGATTGAGTGAAGTGTGCCTTACTCCAGCATATGGAAGAGTTCAGTGCAATAACATGAATGACGCACCCCTACCGGAGGCAAGCCAAATGCGGCCGGGAACCAGAAAAGGCGGTCTCGGCCTCTTCCGGCGCAAATTCATTCAGTCTTCCATCTCCGCCCGGGCGACTGAACAAACCCCCTTTGGGTTCTCCATCGCAGAATCCATCCACCCCCGCCATTTCCATCTCATATTACTTCATAGATCTCTGCAGAATTGTTCACCATTCACCATGGGTGTCAGAGATTCCCATGGCGAGGCCACGGGGACTCCCGACCCCGTCGAGAAGGGCTTCGCCACCCTGAACACCATTCGGTATGTTTCACGAGAAGAATTTCTCATATTTTTATGTTGAGCTCTAGAGGCTTGGTTTTCTCGGTCGGGTGTGCTAATTATGGCTGTAGGATCGGTGTGAAGGCCATGGTGCAGAAGGTCAGTTTTTTCACCTGGCTCTTAATCCGAGTCACGTGATGACAGGCTGGGATCCCTGCGAAGGATGCATGGCTGATATTCTAGTGTATAGGACGGAGAATTGAGGAAAGCCGAGATTCTATCCATTAGGCAGCGAAAGGATGGCCCGAGTTTCTAGTAAGTAGATGACTCTTGTTGCCGGCTGCTTGGACCTGGCATTGACTTGGTATCCCAGTGTTCATTATGTCGATTTCAACAAACGTCTCGATGGTAAGTGTCTCTCACTCACAGGCCCGTTCCATTGAAGGGCTACGGAGGTGATTCTAACACATCTTCTAGAATGGGTTGATTCCGGAAGGCTCGATCTATCCCAGGAGGTTGAGTGGCCACAGCCCGAGAAACCGGAGAAGAAGAAAACCGGTCCCGGGCAGAAGGCGCCCAGCAAGAATACGCAGAAGCGCCCCAGAGCAGGGAGCCGAGAGGTATCGGCAACGCCAGATCTTCTGACGGGCAAAAACGCCAATGTCGGTAAGGCTCCGCGGCCGTCGAAGGCCGGTGGGAAGGAGAACCGCGGCGAGGACACGCCGTTGAACATGTCCATCTTGGGCTCTGAGGCCGTCTCGGCTGATGGGACGCCGAAGGGCGAATCCGACGACGTCGACATGATCGATGTCGGGTTCTCCGATCTGAAAGAGGAGCAGGGCAAGATGTCCCGGGAGGAGGAAATCGAACGGTTGCGGACCAGCGGTAGTATGACCCAGAATCCGACGGAGATTCATCGCGTTCGAAACTTGAATCGCCTGCAGATGGGCAAGTTCGACATCGAGCCCTGGTACTTCTCTCCGTATCCTGCCGAATACTCCGACGTGGACATGGTCTACATCGATGAGTTCTGTCTCAGCTACTTCGACAACAAGCGTGCGTTCGAGCGCCACCGCGCCAAATGCACACTCGTGCACCCTCCCGGCAACGAAATCTACCGCGACGACAACATCTCCTTCTTCGAAGTTGACGGCCGTCGCCAGCGTACCTGGTGTCGCAACCTATGTCTGCTGAGCAAACTCTTCCTCGATCACAAGACGCTTTATTACGACGTCGACCCCTTCCTGTTCTACTGCATGTGCACCCGCGACGAAACCGGCTGCCACCTGGTCGGATACTTCTCCAAGGAAAAGGATTCCGCTGAAGGCTACAACCTCGCGTGTATTCTGACCCTTCCTCAATACCAACGTCGTGGCTTCGGTCGCCTTCTCATCGCCTTCAGCTACGAGCTCAGCAAGCGCGAAGGCAAACTCGGCTCGCCCGAAAAACCGCTCAGTGATCTGGGTCTTCTGGGATACCGCCAATACTGGCGGGAAACGCTGGTCGAATTACTCATCGAGCCGGGCCGCGAGTCGATCAGTGAAAACGAGCTCGCGGTGCTGACCTCCATGACGGAGAAAGACGTCCATGAAACTCTGGTTGTTTTCAACATGCTCCGATATCACGTACGCCTCCGCCCTTCTCACTTTCCTGATCCAACCTCGGAGAGCAAATGCTAACTATCTTATAGAAAGCAAATTGGGTCATTGTCCTCACCGACAACGTCGTCGAAGAGCACAAGAAGCGTCTCGAAAAGGAAAAGATCAAAGGATCCCGCAAGATCGACCCGACGCGTCTGCAATGGAAACCGCCTGTCTTTACCGCGTCCAGCCGAACCTGGAACTGGTGAGAGAAAAGATTCGAGGTATTCAAATCAACGACCTCAGGTTGGAGTCGTGTTATGTCAAGGGTTGGTTGGGGTTCAAGTTACTGAAATAGCGTGGATGTGTGGCGTTTCGATACCCAGATAATTGGAGTCATGGTTTTCCTTTTTGTTTCTTATCTTTGTTCTTGTGGTGTACACTTGGTTTGATATTATAATATGTTTCTTTTCGTTAAATCCTAGGTGTATCGGTGCTGGAGCTAGGGCTGGGTTTGAAGGTGTGTTGTTTGGGAACATGCATACAATTGGAATGGATGGATGATGGGTTGGATAGGTCCTTTGCAAATGCAACAAGGGCATAAAAAAGAAAAAAAAATTAATGCTTATTCACCTATGTACTAATAAATCCAACTCCGTCATCTTAGACTTACAGGAGAGATTTTTCCTGCAAACAGAATACTTAAACTCAACGAGCCAAACCTACAACTACATATTCATACTAGGGGAAAGGTTACTCATGATGAAAAAGACAATGAAAGAATGGAATGCACATTTTGCACAGAGAGGTAGTAGGTCTAGGTACGTGGCGCGGTGACACTTCACTCACCCTCTGCCCCAATTTAAAAACTCAACTCGGTCACTCAGCTCAAACACTACACCTGATCCTTCCCTCCGTTCAATTCCTTGCTGAGATCGCCTCTGATTTGGACACCGACGGATGGATTTAAGGAGCTCTGAAGGCCACCCGTCTCCGGCTCGGATTCAAGAAGTAGATTGTAGTCCCGCGGAATATAAGGGGAAAGGATGATTAAAAGGTGTTTAGAGATGGATGATGACGATGAGGAGGAAAGGATGTGAGGGTAGGAGCGCAGGGAGCCGAGATAGATAGAGCCAGTCAGCCGACGCGACTCCATTCAAGGAGGGTCATACGAAGAGGAAGGAAGAAATGCGCCAGTTTAAAGATGTTTAGAAGTACGACGGGGGAAAGAACAACCATCCAAGTATCATCGACATTGCTGTATTCATAAGAGTCGATAGTTTACATGGGGCCGTCCAAACTCGCATATCAGTTTGTTAGAATCCCTCTCTGATGTTTCAGACAAGGAGTAATAATAAAGTGGAAGCACCTTCGGAAAGCGAGTAGTAACAAAGAAAATCAAGCGAGAGGGAATAATATATGGGAAAGTAATGGAAGAGGGGAGACAAAGAGGAGGACTTTGATAAGGAGCATTAGGAATTCAAACCAGACCCTTTCGAAATTTCCCCCACAAGCGTAAGCTCATCAAGACCGAAATGAACGCTCAACGAATAATGGAAACCCTGTGCAAATAGAATACCAATTCAAGAAAGAATGGACACATGCTCCGCAGTAGAATACCTCTAGCGAGATCCACTAGAAGTGCGTGGACCCCAGGATGCGGTTCGCGACTGATGTCGCGCAGGTCCGTTGCCACTTGAGTGCTGAGATTGCGTTGGTTTTTTCGAATTTGAACCACCAGTTGCTTCGCGAGGCTTGGTGGTCTTGCGAGGTTTATAGCTCGAAGAGCCGCGAGATCGTAGCGAATTAAGGCTTCCTGCCTTTTGAGGGAGAAGCATGGTTTTCGCCATGACGGCTCCTGGAAGACGAATCAAAACTCGGAACCCTCCTGCATCCTTATCGTGAAATCCGACCGAAAAGGGTTCAATACTGTGAACCTGCATGGGTTTCAAATGCTTTGACCGCAATCGAGACTGCGAAGGGGCCGGCGCTGCCTGCCAAGCGGCAGCAGGCGCCATGGTAGGAACTCGAACAACAGGTAGAGATCCGACTTCACGATCTTCGAATATCTCTTCTGCTTCTTCAACTTTCCGGGCCGAAAGTTCGCCGTCACCGGCTGGAAGGTCATCCTTTTGAGGGAGTGAGACAGAAACCGAAGCGATGTGCAGCGGAACATCAAGGGGCTCTTTGGAAGCCGATGTAACTGCCAAAGCGTTCTTCTTCTCGGACACCGTTTTCTTGCCGAAAAGGCAGTTGATCTTCTCCTGCCAGGACGTTGCCGTGGACACCGGCGCAGCCCGTGGCGGCGCAGCGACCATCGATGCAAATGTAGGTGGAGGAGGTGGGGGAGCAACGACCTTAGGAGGTAGCTTCACAATTGGCTTCGGTGCAGGAAGGTGGACAAGGGGCCGGTTCGTGTCTCCGGTGTACACGGGATGGTTCGACATGTCTTCTGGAGGAGGCGGTGACGGACTGCGCATATCGTCGCCCTCCTCAAACGTCGGCTTCTTATGTTGCTCCGTAGCTTGGGGGAAGAATCGCGAACTACGGGCCGGAACAGTTCCAAGCGGACGTGCAGGGTTTTCGGCGAACGGCAGAGGACCAACAGGGTGATCCAACCCGGGAAGAGGATTCGGGATCGGTGGGTTGTTGTCTGTTGGCCGTGAAATCCCAACAATCTGCCTCTGTCCAGCTTGGTCTCCCGACCGGACTTGCCTCCAAGTCTCATTCAGCGTCAACGGGAGGGACGATGGTCCCTCGCGCATGGTGTTCATCTCATTGCGAAGCTTCTCACTATCATCGGCCTCCCGCTTAGCGGCAACCGCATGGAAGTTGTGCCATGCTGCGGTCCCTGGCACGCGGTTATCATGCTGCCAGTGAGAATGCTGCAAGCTTGGAGGCCCAATGGGTCCTGGGCGTGCAATGGGATGAATAGGCTCATAGGATGCATGTCGGACTTCGGGAGACGGCAATGGCGAGATGGATGCACTTTCTTGCGGTGAGCGCGAAGGTGCTGAAAACGGCTGCGACGCTGGTGTGACAGACGACTGATCCAAGCCAAGAGGCCCACGCAGAGAGATATCCCGGGTCGGGAAGCCTCCAAGGCCTTGTTCAAATATGCCATTACCCAGTGTTTTATCATTACTGAGGGGTTTCCAGGGGTTCATAATAGGCGGCGGTCCGACAAGCTTCGTGTTTGTAGTCCACGGCGAATAGGGACTGGAAACATTGAGGCCTCCTCGCCACTGCGCCTGCTCCTCAAGTTTGGCTTCAGGGAACTTCTCTGGAGTCTGCGCCTGTGGCTCCTCAGATGACTGCAGGCCATTGGCAATGGTAGCGTCAGGCTTGAGCTCGCGGGTGGGAGAAGGGGCACGTCGACCAGTGGCTACTGGCGCGGCCTTTTCGGCGGCACGTTCCTTCTCGATGCGCTTCTTGACGGTATCTGGGTGATGGACCTTCATCATTCCATACTGTTTCGGTTCGCCCGTCGGCTCAGGCACGGGAGGCTTGGGGGGTGAATGCGAGGGTTGCGCTGCAGTGGCTGGAATATGGGCCTCTAGCTTGTTGCTATCTAGCGACTCCCGGCGAGGCTGCTTGACTTTGTCAGGGGGCGGACCAAGCGCTTCAAGCTTCTGTCGGATTCGTTCACGTTTTGCAGCCTCTTCCTTCTCTTCCTGCTCCAACCGTCGTTGCCGAGCCTCCATTCTCTTTTCCTTCATAATGCGCTGCTGCATAAGAACCGGGTCTTCCTGAGATCCCTCGGGTCCTTGAGGTAGAGGTGTTGCTTGTTCGCCAGCTTGGGCCTCGTGAGGCGGCTGAACGGTGTGACCATGGGTAACTGGGGCTTTGTCATGCAGGGCAGCTGGCTGGCCACGCGGAGACCAGGGCATTCCAGGACCATGTCGAGTAGGCGAAACTTCTCGCAATGGCTGGTTGGCAGGTCCCAGGTCTCTACCAAAAACTGGTGGTTCCATCATTCCATTTGCCTGGGAACCTCTCCGAGTTTCAAAGGATCGTTGCGCAGCGTCGGGCCTGCCAATCGACATCCGTCGCCCAAAGCTGCCACTTCCTCCACTCACATTGGATGATGTTCGACGTCGCGTCCAGTGAGTACCGTCTGGGCCACCTGATCGGTGGGTTTGGAAGGCCGGCGATGGCTCCGCGGGGCCCAGGGGGGCCATGGGCTCGCCCGGAACAGGTCTTTGCAGCAGAGATGGGGGACGCATGCCCTGTTCCGCACGCCAGGGTGCTTTCCTATTATCGGTTACGGGCTCGTAGCGGCCTGACCTCGAATTGAAGAGTTCGCGAGTACCATATTGCGTTTCTCTCAGCGATCGACTGAAATCGTCTGCCGCAATCTCCTTGAGATGTGCGGTCCCAGCGCCACCGTCGTGCAGGTGAGGCGGTTCTCGGACAGGGGCCCGCATGGGTTGCTGCTGAAGCTGGACTGGCGGCATAACGGGCGAGATTTTCTCAACGGGCGGCAACGGAGCCCATGGCGACTTGGCCGGAGGAGGAGCCGGACTGGAAGACAGTAAAGGAGACTTCTCATTTGAGCCCCTAGACAATATGCTTGCGTTCTTTGCTTGTCGTTCCGCATTGGCACCAAGTCTGAGGACGGTGGGGTTGGGTCCGATGGAAGTTGTCGGTTTTGGCATGAACTTAGGTGCCTCCCTGGCAGTCGATATTTGCTCGGGAGGTAGAGGCTCTTCTTTGGGCTCCGCAGGTACTCGGTTCTCCTGAACAGTTGGCGGCGCAGGCTCCGGTTGAGTGAGGTTGGTTTTGGTCCCATCGGTCCATTCTATCGTCTCCGGGGCCCAGTCATCCTCGTCGTCGTCTATATCAGCCCATTTCGATTCCGTTCCGCCACCGTCTTCCTGAATGCGAGAAGTCATGTGGATTCCATATTGCTGCTTCAGTTCCTCGTCTGTTAGGTGTTTGGGAGGCGTTTGCTGGACCGCTACGGCAAGCAGAATATTAGTTGAGATCTTTTGGTAACGTTGCAGCGTTCTTACGTTGATTCCGATTCCATACTTGGCCGGGATCAGGACCACCTCCGCCCGGC